>NC_134085.1:216812779-217506645 GCF_000715075.1 Nicotiana tabacum
TTAATAGGGGATCAGGGTAAAAATTCTTAAAACGACCGATCGGGTCATTACAAATTTGGAGTCAATTTTCCTGCATTTGCCACTTTTGTTGACCAGAACACCTATTTGAGGATGAAGTCCCCAATCTTGAAGTACCTCAAATTAGCTTTCCTGTTGTAATATCATTCAATCATCTATTGTTGAGCCGCCATTCAAATTAATGATGCTTCTCTCCTTTCTTTTAGCAAATCTAAATTTACCCGTAGCTCTTTCCCATTTTCCTCCTCAATGGCATGCATGTACTCGTACTTGGTTCACCTATATGCACTGGAATTAAAGCTTCTTCAACGTATACAAGTGAGAACAGAGTCTCACCCGTACTAATTTTTGCGGTTGTGTAGTAAGCCCATAGCACTTCTGGTAATACCTCTGTCCATTTGTCTTTTGATTCTTCCAATCTTTTCTTTAAGTTATTGATAATAACTTTATTAGTTGATTAAGCTTGTCCATTGGCCGCAAGGTGATAACGTGCAGATGTAATTCGTTTAATCTGCCAACTTTGGAAGAATTCTGTGATTTTTCTGCCTATGAATTGTAGGCCATTGTCACATGCAATCTCCTTTGGAACTCCAAATCGGCATATAATATTTCGCCAAATGAAGTCTCTAACTTCTTTTTCTCGCGCCTATTTAAAAACACCTGCTTCTACCTATTTTGAGAAATAATTTGTTAAAACTAATAGAAAACATAATTCTTTTTCTCACACTTGTTTAAAAACACCTTCTTCTACCTATTTTGAGAAATAATTTGTTAAAATTAACAGAAACCATACCTTTCCTTTAGCTTGAGGCAACAACCCTACGATGTCCATGCCCCATTTACCTTTAGCTTGAACCGATTGTCCAAGGCCTGAACATCCACTGTAAGAGGTCTCTCCCCAACTGGAATATATGCCAAACTCCACATACTCACCGCCTTCTGGCTCAAAGCATCGGTCACCACATTGGACTTCCCCGGATGGTACAAGATAGTAATATCATAATCCTTTAGCAGCTCCAACCATCTCCGCTACCTCAAATTGAGATCCTTCTGCTTGAACAAGTGCTAAAGGCTATGATGATCAGTAAACACCTCACAAGACATACCATACAAATAATGCCTCCAAATCTTCAACGCGTAAACAATGGAAGCCAACTCCAAGTCTTGAACAGGGTAGTTCTTCTCATGGGGATTCAATTGAAGAGAGGGATAAGCAATAACTCTACCCTCATGCATCAACACACACCCAATACCAACTCTCAAAGCATCACAATACATTGTATATGAACCTGAAGCTGATGGCAAAACTAACACTGGAGCCGTGGTCAAGCTTGTTTTGAGCTTCTGAAAGCTCTCCTCACACTCATCCGACCACCTGAATAGAGCACCTTTTTGAGTCAACTTGGTGAAGGGTGATGTTATGGATAAAAATCCCTGAACAAACCGGCGGTAATAACTTGCCAAACCAAGAAAGCTGTGAATATTTATGGCTAAGGACGATCTGGGCCAACTCTGAACCGCCTCTATCTTCTTCGGATCAACCTGAATACCTTCGCTGGACACCACGTGCCCCAAGAAAGCCACTGAACTGAGCCAAAACTCACACTTGGAGAACTTTGCATAAAGCTTCTCCTCCCTCAATCTCTGTAACACAACTCTCAAATGCTCCGCGTGCTCCTCCTAACTACGCGAGTACACCAGAATATCATCAATGAAAACTATGACAAATGAGTCGAGATAAGGCCGAAACACGTTGTTCATCAAATGCATGAACACTGCTGGGGCATTGGTCAGCCCGAAAGACATAACAAGGAACTCATAATGACCGTATCTGGTCCTAAAGGCTGTCTTAAGAATATCTAAGACCCTGATCTTCAATTGGTGATAACCTGAACGTAGATCAATATTGGAGAACACTCTCCCTCCCTAAAGCTGGTCAAACAAATCATCGATACAAGGCAAAGGATACTTGTTCTTGATTGTTACTTTGTTCAACTGCCTGTAATCAATGCATATCCTCATTGTGCCATCCTTCTTCTTCACAAATAGAACAGGCGCACCCCAAGGCGACACACTAGGCCAAATATACCCCTTATCAAAGAGTTCCTAAAGCTACTCATTTAACTCCTTTAGCTCCGCTGGTACCATACGATATGGTGGAATAGAAATGGGTCGAGTGCCCGACACTAGATAAATACCTAAATCAATATCCCTGTACGGTGGCATGCTCGATAGGTCTGCATGAAACACATTGGGAAAATCCCTCACAACAGGAACAAAATCAATACTAGGAGTCTCTGCACCGACATCCCTCACAAAGGCTACATTATGAAATACAACCCTTCTCAACCATATGTTGGGCCTTCAAGAATGAAATTACCCTACTGGGAACATAATCGATCGAACCTCGCCACTCAATTCGTGGCACATCTGGCATAGCCAATGTCACTGTCTTAGCATGATAGTCCAAAATAGCGTGACACAAAGATAGCCAATCCATGCCCAATATCACATCAAAGGCTACCATGCATACAAAGCAATAACAGGTCCACTCGGGTCTCCAGACCCCCAATAGTCACCACTCACGACTGGTACACATGGTACACAACAATAGTATCGCCCATCGAAGTAGATACACGAACAAATAAAACAAGAGACTCATGGGGCGTATCCAAATAACGAGCAAAATATGATGACACATAAGAAAAAATAGAACCGGGATCAAATAATACATAGGCATCTCTGTGGTAGACTGAGACAATACTTGTAATTACAGTATCTAAAGCATAGCATCAGGTCTAGCTGGGAGTGCATAGAAACAGGCTTGACCACCACCTGATCGACCTCTCTTTCTGGGGAGGCCCCTAGCTGACTGTCCTCCACCCCTAGCTGGCTGGGTGATGGTGAAGTAACTAGCACTGAAGTCGATGGTTGACTCCTCTGCTGAGATGAACCCCCAAGACAACAATGATACTACCTCCATATATGGCCCAACTCTCCACACTCATAACAATTCCCTGGTACTGGAGACGGGGACTGAAGGGAACCATAGCACTAGAATGACGTAGATGCACCTGGCATAGAAGAGCCCTAAACTGATGGAGCACGGGACGAACTTTGGGCTGGAAGGGCACTAAGTGATGAATGGCCTTGATGAGAACTGTGAGAACCATGACCCGATGATGCCCCACGATAACCTGGGCGAGCTGACTAAGCATGTCTGAATGGACAGTATCTGTCGTGCTGAAACTGACCTCTCGAAGGAGCACCACCATAACTACCAGATCCCTGAGGCCTCTTGGCCTCTCTCTCATCTCGCCCCTGGTAACGAACTGACTCAATCTCGCGAGCAATGTCAACAACCTCATTAAAAGTAGCACCAAACACCCTTTTCTTGGTCATGAGAATACGAAGCTGATATATGAGGCCATCAACGAACCTCTTAATCCTCTCTCTCTCTCCGTAGGTACCAACCAGCAGTATGACGAGCTAAATCCGAGAACCTCATCTCATACTACGTCACAGTAATATGTCTCCCTCATGCAACCACTCGAACTACCTGCGCAGCTCCTCTTTGCGAGACTGTGGCAGGTAAGGGGTGCTGCACCAATAGTCCTACGCCTCTTATAAGCCTCCCACCAAGTAAAGGCAGTTCCAGAAAACTGAAAAGTAGTGAAAGCGACCCTGATAGTCTCTAGAATACCCGTTGTACGAAGAATCCTCTAACACTTGTCCAACAAACCCTGGGCATCCTTGCCCTCTACTCCACTGAAAGTCGGAGGCTGAAGCCTACCAAACCTCTCCAACCTGCGCTGCTCGTCCTCTGGCATAGCAAGAGCTACATAGTCCCAAACAGCTACAACCTGTTGGGCTGAAGGCGCACCCGGTGTCTGAAGCCCTTGCATGACATGCTCAGGTATGCGAGCAGTGGGAGTCTGAGTGCCTCCCCCAGCCTGAGAAGTAGATGCGGCTGTAGTAACTGAGACCGCCTGAGCTAGGCCAGAGCATACTAATAGAAGTTGAGCCGGGGCCTCCTGAAGACCCAAAATCACAATGGGCACAACTGGTGCCTGAGCTTGTGCTGCTAGAGCGTCCACAATTGGGACCTGATCATGAACTAGGGCGGTTGGTGGATCTGCAAGTGCTGCCCTAGCTGCTGTGCGGGCTATACCCCTGCCCCTACCATGGCCTCAACCACGTCCTCAGCCTTTAATGGCCATAGCTGATGGTACTGGTGGTCGTCCATCCTGACTAGTCGCTCGTATCCTCACCATTTGCGAGAGAATAGAATAAAAGAAGTTTAGTACTCGGATCAACAGATTCGCACGACAAGAATTTCAAGAATATGAAGTTTCCTAAAGGTTCTGCAGCCTCCCGAGAATAAATACAGACGTCTCCGTACCGATCCGCGAGACTCTACTAAACCTGCTCATGACTCGTGAGATCTATGTAACCTAGGCTCTAATTCCAACTTGTCACGACCCAAAATCCAGACCAGGTCGTGATTGTGCCTATCGTGAAACAAGGCCAGCCGATACAAACCCCTATTACCAATTAATAGTTATTTAATTCATAATCAAGCCATTAATAAGTGATAAACCCCAAAATACAGTGAAATAGAACAAGTGCGGAAATAAACACAGTTCGATATCGGGGTGTCACTATTCATGAGCATCTAAATATCCGACTAAAAGTATGAAAAAGGATTACACAGTCTATTACATGGCTACTACAAAGGAAAGTAAAGATAGGAGGGAGAAACACTAGGCTGCGAACGCCGAGCAACTACCTAGTGAACTCCGAAATAGCCTGCTGGAAGCAATCAGCCCTCGCTAGTGTGACCCGAGGCTCCTGAATTTGCACACAGGGTGCAGGGAGTAATGTGAGTATGCCAACTCAGTGAGTAATAAAAGTAAAGGCAGCTGAGCGATAAGAAAACACATAAAACACATCAAAATGTTACAACGAGGCAGTATAAAACCAATACAATGTAATAAAATAGTGAAAGCTCGTAAAAACACCTTAGTTCAGTGAAAACCTCTTTAAAACATTTTTAGCAGTTTAATCGAGTGAATGAAAAAGACAGTGAGAACAGATAGAAACATAAATTGGCCCTTCGGGCAAAATACCAATAGAACTAGCCCCTCGGGCTATCTCACAATCACTCATATCAGCCTCTCGAGCAAAAACATGGAACAATGTCAGCTCCTCGGGCCATATCACATATCACACTAGGTACCCGCGCTCACTAGGGGTGTATAGACTCCGGGAGGGGCCCTTTATGGCCCAAACGCAATAACAAGCTATCTCGTGGCATAATAAAGCACACTCTCGACCTCCTATCAAGCCACCATGTGGCGTAACAACTTAGACCCTCGGCCTCATAACCATGAATAAGAACATTACCGCTGCGACGCATAGCCCGATCCCATAAATAGTGAGGAATAGTTGTAAAAATCCCCTAAGGGTCCAAAACAGTTGGCACGAGGCCCAAATATGGCATTCAGCTCAAAACATGATGATATCAAATAGTTTTCAATCAAATACGCAGTAAATAGTCATACGGGATGGACTAAGTCATAATCCCCAATGGTGCACGACCCCACTCTCGTCATCTAGCGTATGCGTCACCTCAAAGTAACACAACGATGTGGAATTCGGGGTTTCATACCCTCAGAATATTTACAATCATTACTCACCTCTATCCAGTTCAAACTCTAGCCTGCGATGCCTTTGCCCCTCGAATCGGCCTCAACGCGCGTCAAATCTTTCCAAAATCAGAATCATGACGTCAAAATATGCTAAGGAAAAGAAGCCCATGCGAAAATAATCAAATTACAACATAAATCCCAAAATTAACCAAACTTGACCCCCGAGCCCACATCTCGGAATTCGATAAAAATTACATCAATAAACTTATTATCCTCCCACGAGTTCATCCATATCAAAAGTACCAAAATCCAACAACAAATGAACCCTCAAATCCTCAAGTCAAGGTCTCCATTACCAAGCCCTAATACCCAATTGTTAACCCTTAGTTTCCATTAATTTCAAGCTAAATCAGTAAAATAACACCATAGAAACGAGTTTAGGGTCCAAAAACCTTACCTCTATGAAATCCCCTTGAAATCCCTCTTCAAATAGCTCCCTCAAGCTCAAACCCGCATGCAAATGGTGAAGAATAACTCAAAAATCGCGAAGGAAATCTTTTATACTTTCTGACCCAGGCTTTTCGCACCTGCGGTCCATATACCGCATCTGCGGTTTTCACTTTATAATCCAGGTTCCGCATCTGCGATAAGACACCCGCACCTGCGCTTTCACAGGTGCACTCACATAGCCGCTTCTGTGGTTCCAGCTCCCCATGGCCAATTCTGCTTCTGTGACCCTCTGGGCACTTCTACGAGCTCGCACCTGCGGTCCCCAAGCCGCAGGTGCGGTTATGACAAAAAACTCAGCTTCAGCAGCAAATTCCCAACTCCAAATCTTCCGTCAACCATCCGAAATCACCTCGAGGCCCCCCGGGACCTCAACCAAAAGCACAAACAAGTCACACACCACTATCCAAACTTATACCAATCTTCAAAACACCTTAAACAACATTGAATCAACCAAATCACATCGAATTCAAGCCTAAGGTTCCAAAATCTTTCGAATTCCGCTTTTGATCAAAAAGTCTATCAAATCACGTCTGAATGACCTAAAATTTTGCATACACATCCCAAATGACACGACGGACCTACTGCAACTCCCAGAATTCCATTCCGACCCCTATATCAAAATCTCACCTATCAACTAGAAAATGCCAAAATTCCAACTTCGCCAATTCAAGCCTAAATCTACTCCTGACCTCCAAAACTCATTCCGATCACGCTCCTAAGTTCCAAATCACCTCCCGAAGCTATCCGAACCATCAAAACTCACATCCGAGCCCTTTTTCACATAAGTCAACATCCAGTTGACTTTTCCAACTAAAGCTTACTCAAAAGAGACTAAGTGTCTCAAACCTCACCAAAACCTTTCTGAACTCGAGCCAACCAACCCGATAACACATAATACCAATAAACAAAGCAATAAGAAGCAGAAATGGGGGAAATGGAGTGGTAACTCATGAAACGACCGGTCGGGTCGTTACACGTGCTAAAGGTCCACCATACATTTTACTATATAAATTCCCTCGAATTAAATAGTACAGGCAGCTTTCAGCCGTAGCAATTGTGATTTCTTCTTATCTATAGGCAAGATACCATACTGCAAAAATTTCATGAATTTGTTCCTTCAATCCCAATTTAAATTATTGAAATTTACCTCGCTCTTGGTTTGATCGAGTGTTAAATGAAACAAATGTATAACTATGACATTTTCTACGTTTGTTACATCTGTGACAGATGCGAGATTTGCCAATGCGTCTGCTTCTACATTTTCCTCACTGGATATTTGTACGGATTTCCATGTCTGAAATTGTGTAAGCAATTCTTGTACATTTTCCAAGTATTGCTGCATTCGTGTCTCTCTTGCTACGTAAGTCCCCTGCATTTGATTAACCACCAACTGGGAATCAGTTTTGATCACAATTTGTTCAATACCAAGTTCTCGTGCCATTTTTAAGCCTGCAATGACAACTTCATATCCTGCCTCATTGTTAGTGATTAGATAACATTTTATTGCTTGTCTTATAACTTCACCTGAAGGTGGAATTAAAATAATTCCTAAACCTTCCCCTTTAACATTTGAAGAGTCGTCAGTAAATAGAGTCCAACTCCCCAGATTAGCTCTGGTAAACACCTGTAGTTCCTTCTCTGCTTTAGGAACTAAATTTGTGCTAAAATCCGCTACAAAATTTGCTAACACCTGCGATTTTATTGCAGTTCTAGGCTGATATGTGATATCATACTCACTGAGTTCTATTGCTCATTTAGCTAATCTACCTGATAATTCCTGTTTATGCAGTATGTTTCTTAGGGGAAAAATAATTATAACAGAAATATGATGACATTGAATGTAAGGTCATAATTTCCTAAATGCCATAATTAACGCTAAAGCAATCTTTTCCAGGTGTGGATATCATGTCTTTGCATCTAGTAAAGATTTACTATCATAATAAATTGGAGATTGTTTACCTTTATCTTCTCATACCAACACTGCACTTACTGCTACTTCTAACACAACTAGGTAAATGAGCAATCTTTCACCATCTTTTGGTTTGGCTAACAAAGGCGGATTTGATATATGCGACTTTAGGTCCTTAAGAGCTTGTTGGCACTCTTTAGTCCATTCAAACTGATTCTGCTTTTTAAATACTGAAAAGCATCTAAAACTTTTTTCTGACGGCATTGATATAAATCTTCCTAGAGCTGCTATGCTGCCTGTTAATCTCTGCACTTCCTTCTTGCTCGTGAGTATATCTGGTATCTCCTCAATAGCTCTAATCTGTGCAAGATTTACTTCAATACCTATATTGGAAACATGAAAACCTAAAAACTTACCTGAAGCCACGCCAAAAGCACATTTTTCCGAATTTAGATTCATATTATACTTGCGGAGAATTTCAAAGGTGTATGACAAGTGTTGAAAATGATCCCCCATCTGTGTTGACTTGTCACGACCCGGAATTCCCATAATTGGGATGGTGATGGTGCCTAACATTTTACTTGTTAGGCTAGCCAACGTTAGAACAATCTACTCCTTTTAACAGTTTAAATCAGATATTAAAGAAGAATTGAGATAACTGAATAAATTTAATGTAACAATGCGGAAGTTAAACTAGCCAAATAACTATTATAATTCCCTGAATCTAGTGTCACGAGTGCACGAACTACTATGTGATCTTCTGAATGTAAATTGTAGGGGGTAGAGGGTTAAGTTGGGTATTTTGAAACTCAGGGAATATTTTTCTAGTAGCATAGAATCTTTTAGAGGATAAGGTTGGGCTGGTTGGTTAAAAAGGGGGATTTTTCAGATATTTTGAAGGGTTAAAAGAGGTAAAATGACCATGAATTGGAAGGGTAAAAGAGAAAATAGTTATTCAAGCTAGGGCTACCTTAGGCTGCCTATATAAAGTCTTCTTTGATCCATTTCAGAGGCAGCTTGGGATACTCTAAAAATACAGCAGTTTTTTCTGCATCATTTCAACTTAAATTGCTAAAAATTGATCTCTAGGTTCATTGTTAGGAATAGCTTGAAACTTTCAAAAGAATTTCTGGTTCATCTTGGTCCAAAAATGGTTTAGAAGAATTGAGTACTACTGTTGTTGATGTGTTGAGTTGCTGTTACTGCTTGAAGTCCTCACTCATTCATTTTTGTTTTGATTTCCAGGTATGCTTTGGCTCATGAGTAACATATGAGGTGCAAATGTGAAACCATGTAATTAAGTTGAAGATCTAATGACCAATGCTAGTTTCTTCGCTGAATAGCTTCTCGAGTCCTTTAGAATTTGTTTATGCTTCTATTAATTTAGCTTTATTATGTGTATTTCCTTCGTATCATTAATATTACATTTCATCTTAAGGTTAAATATTGATCTATGTTCTTCAAAGACTATTTGTGTGTTTCCTTGGTGTATTAGCTTTACTACTCGAACCTTACTATTTGGATTCTAATTTGTCATTTAGTTCTAGCTTGGTTAAATTCTTTCTCAAGTATTGTTGTGGTTGGACTGTTATGGGGAGGAATTTAATTTTCGACGAGCAACTTTCTTAGTGGACCAGTGTTGGAGTTTTATATTTTCTTTCACATCTAAGGCTAGTAATTTGGATATCATGTGAATACTGGTAGTTAAAACTCTATAGCTGGGTCGTTCAATTTGAGCAGCTTAGTTAAATGTTGAAGCTGCATAACTTTATCATTGTTAGAATAAGCTGTTGATGCAAAATTAGCATGTGGAAAAAAGTAATTTTGGATCCATATTCATCTCATAACTCTTTGTAAACAGGTGCAAAACTTGAACTCGTAATCTGGATGCATGTTAGCTCTTGTTTATGTTTTATTTTTCTGGAATTCCTTAAAAGAATTGGGCCTGGTTTGGACAATATGGGTCAGTTTGCTAGGAAAGGCTCTTATAACTGTCTCCGCCCTTGTGATTCTTTAGGCCCAACTTTGGACCCTATCACGTCCAAGAGGATGTAATTTGTCGTTCTTTAGTGATTGATATAATAAAGGGGTTTGCCTTTGAGTATTGTATGGTCACTCGGGTTTAATGCTAGCTTTGGGTATCACGCTCAACCTGTTCTGTTTTTTCCTTATTCCAAAATTCTTCAAGTGACATTGGGCCTGTGGCCAGCCCTAACCATTTCATGCTATTTAAATGCTTGTTTTATCGCACTTGGATTTTATGGCTAATAAGAGTAATCTGAACCTTAATTTAGATTGGGTTTAACGTCTTAACCCTTTTTATTAAGTATTGTCCTTCAATTAGATTGAGGTGGGACATTTCAACAAAACATATAATTTACGGCCCTCAAAAGAGTAGTTCAAACATCCTTTAAAATTAGACTTGAGGTGTGCCATAAACAAAATTAGATAACCCATGGCCCTCAGATAATTAATACTAACTCTTTAAAATCGAGGTGTGCCATCAATTAAACTTTCCATGGCCCTAAAAATTCTTGTGATTAATTTGGAATCTCGTAGTTGTTTTAGGCGCGCTATTTCAAATTGATTTTCTTTTATTCTATTAAATTCGGGTGCGCATTTCCTGTGGCCCAATTTCAAAAAACGTTAAATAGAACGTGTCGCGAACCGCGGTGCATTTCATGTGGTGTGGTTCAAGGCATGTTTTAAATAACGTTGAATTTTTTAAAAAATAATTAAAGGTAGTTAATAAAGTTAAAATACACCATAGGTTAAAACATGTAATGAATCGGATAATAAGCCAATTATAATAGTTTGAGCGATCGTGCTAGAACCACGGAACCCGAAAATGCCTAACACCTTCTCCCGGGTTAACAGAATTTCTTACCCGGATTTCTGTGTTCGCGGACTATAGAACAGAATCAATCTTTCCTCGATTCGGGATTTGAACCGGTGACTTGGGACACCATAAACTATCCCAAGCGGCGACTCTGAAATTTAAATAAAATAATCCCGTTTCGATTGTCACATAAAGTGAAAAAACTCTCTTATACCCTTCCGGGGGTAGAAAAAGGAGGTGTGACAGCTTTGGCGACTCTGCTGGGGGTCGAACCCAGAATCTCTGGTTCAGGGTTCAAGAATTTGAACTTAGAATAATAGTTATATTTGGCTTTATTTATTGTCTGATTTTATCTACATGTTTGGGCCTAATGTGCTATATGTTGCTTTTTACCGCTTTGATATTATCTAAACTGTATATAAATTGTTACCAAACCCTTCTTCTCTCTGAGTCTTAATCATCTAGGAAATGTGCACTTCGTGTGACTTCTTTTCTATTAGAGTCATATCCCAATTTTAGAACGAGGTTCGGACAAGTTGCAAAGCCGGTGAAGCTTCTGTATTCCCGGTACACTGACCCCCCCTCCGGCTCAAGTTGTCCGCTCGGGTAAGCCAAGTCTAGAACAAATAAACCCAGGTCTTCAAACCTAGTATAACATAGCCTCATGCCGGATCCCTAGTAGGAACGCTGTTACACCCTTTTTTTTCAAACTCACTAACCCTCTTAAAAATAATAAAAGGATTTGTAAAGCTCAAAAGGGTTTTTAGTTAAAAAGTGACAAAATTATGTTCAAAAGGAAATAATTCAGAGTTGCCACCTGACTTTTGATTTCTGTGTGTCAGGTCACCGTTTTTCGAAAAATAATTTTTTCCTTTCAAAACACTTGAGACTCCAAAACTAAGTCTGCACTAGATATTCGGGTAAGGGGCTCATTTGACTCGGGGAGAAGGTGTTAGGCATTCCCCGAGTCCCGTAAAATTTACGGTTGTATACATGATCTAGTTGGCTTTTAAAACATTCAAATTGAGGTAAAATCATATAAAATAAAAATAAACACAAAAGAGGCTCGAGGTCGTCCCCATCTAATAAGAGAAAATATCAAAAAGAAAAGTAAAATAAGAACAAAAGTACTACGAGTTCGCTTTCGGCCTCCAATTACATAATACTACGGGGCATTCCCCAGAATAAAATATATACAAATCCTTCGGGGCATTCCCGAATAAATTTAACTAAGGGAAAGACCTCTCGCCTCAAAATTAAACAAATCAAAATCCTAGAGTTTATCTACCCAAGTGTGGTTGGCCTAAGTATACTTCTAACGGTTAAAACAATAAACGAGATAAAGATTGAGTTTCTTTCCATTGTTTTTCAATATCCAATCCCGCTATGGCTAAGACGAAGAAATACATGGTATTCAGAACGAGGAACAATACAACGAAAAGGAAGTGAACAAATTCCCAACCAAAATCTTTCTCTTAAGCACCTACTCACCCACTTTATTAAAATTTCCAATTTAATTCATCATTAATCTACTAAGCACTGTTGTTTGTTCAAGAAATCTCATCAGTAAACATTTAATATACTAATGCAAGATAAAAACGTCATATGTACATAATTGGGTAAACTAAAATCAAGTATAATTTTATTCTATATCAAAACACACAAGGAAGAACACTAAAAATTAATTAAGAACAAAGTACCAAAATGGACCTCACAGAAAGCAGAATCTTCAATGCTAGCTACTGACGAGATAAGTGAACCGTGATCGGAACCCGGATACATGAACTGCACCTCGACGAAAAACCTTACTGACTCAACTTGCCTCGAATATTTCAGGTGGTTTTGCAATAAAATTAGCTAACTTCAATGGTGGTTCCTCGTCTAGGTTTCATGACATGGTATTTGGAAGAAATAACAGCAACTTAGAGGAGGAAACAACAACAACTTAAATGTTTAGCTTTGCCGTGAATAAAAAAAACCAAAGAGCTCTAATTCTAAGTCAACCACTAATGTTTACTCAAATTTCAGAAGAAACAAATATACATGTATATAGTAATTCAAATAATTGAGTTAAGAATTTGTATGGATAAGGAAAGAGCAAATGACTGAAAGCAAGGGTCAGCGGCCATTTTCTAATCTTTTTCATTCCTTTTTCCCTCTGTTTCTTTCTTTGTGTGGGTGTGTGTGCCTTTAGGTTGAGAGAGACGGTGGTATGTGGCGGAGATGAATGGAGATGGAGAAGCAACATTTTTCTTGGTGAGTGAGGGTGGTCCATCTGCTTCTCTTGGGTTAAGGGGTTCTAGGGTTCAATTTATCTTCTTAAGGGAAATGGGGTGTGGGCTAACAAGATTTGGGCTTAGATGAATTTTGGGTTTTGGGTTGGATCTATGTATTATTGGATTAAAATTGAGCTAAAAATTAAAATTCATAAATTATAGACCCAAATCCAATTCTTCTTGTACAATAGTATAAAGCACAAATAAAATGTAAAATCGCTCCTAATTAATTAAAATAAACTATTAAAGATAAACCTAAAATGAAACTATTTTTGGTATTTTTTCAAGATTATATAAAAATAAAAATCCTAGTGAAATAGTATGACTACAAAACATTAACGAAACTATTTTTTTTTTTTGTAATTTTCTTTTTTGTGACAAAAATAATGTAAAAGAGTCAAAATTAGTTGAAATAACTATATTAGACCTAAACTAAGTATTTAAATGCTAAAATATGTGAAATCTTGGGGAGGGTAAAAAATTTCATGTCTACAGCTGCCCCTCTTTGACTGGAAATACGAAGTATTTTCAGACAAAGAACGACTAGACAAGTTTTTTAACCCGACCTTATTTAAAAAGACCAAAATTTAAAATAAAGGAGAATGTGACCGAGCCCTGGTATCTGAGCTGCCTACATATACTTGGCTGTAAAGGAATCAGGCCACGTGTAGTTCAGAAGTAAATGAGGTGATGGAGTATACTGAGGTGGAGAGCCAGTCGAGGTGCCGTTCAGTTGAGGTTCCGATTCGCGGTCCTGTTATTATATCAAAATCAAAAAATGAAAAAGACTGACTAAGCCTGTCAGCTATGAGTTAAAAAATTCCTATCTATAAGTCTTCTGAAGCTCGATCTTGAGTCTTGAATGATTCTTCATGCAGACTTTAGATTTGAACCTTTACGCTCGCTAGCTGCAGGTGCTAGTTCATTCTTCTTCAGCCTTTTTGGATCAAGACCGGACATGTAGCGCTCGTGACTTCAACCATGTCTTGAGCAGTTCACATCTTTTTTCCGCTTCTGCATTTTGGATTCACTTTTTTTCTTTTTTTTTTCTTTTCTTTTTTTTGGATTGAGACTACTTCTGTTGGTTACCTTGGACTGTTGACTCGTATTCTTGCCGCGAGCTTCTGCTACTTCTGACTTGAATTGAATTCTGAAATAACTTCCCTCGTTCTCCGGGTGGTTGCCTGCTACTGATTTGAAACTTGAAATGAACTCTGAAATGTCTTCCCTCGTTCTCTAGGTGGGTGCCTAAAAAAACAACAAAACAAACAAAATTTTCTGCCCCAGTTTGCACTAGGAAGATTTGTGAGTTGTTAGCAAAACTATAAATCACTTATGTTATTGATGCAATGATGAGAGTAAAACTAAAGACTTGACTGGGATATGCGTCTCCCGTGAATCAAACCAAGAATATTTGACCAACAAATTCATCATACTAGGTCTTCTATCTTAGGAGAAAGATTTATCAAACTAAGATTTCTATCCTATGAAAAAATTCATCAGACTAGGTTTCTTATGTTATCTTAGGAGAAAGATTCATCAGACTAAGATTTTGATCCTAGGAGAAAGTTCATCAGACTAGGTCTCTTTTTATCTTAGGAGAAAGATTCATCAGACTAAGATTTGATCCTAGGATAAAATTCATCAGACTAGGTCTTCTATCTTAGGAGAAAGATTCATCAGACTAAGATTTTGATCCTAGGAGAAAGTTCATCAGACTAGGTCTTTTGTTATCTTAGGAGAAAATTTCATCAGACTAAGATTTTGATCCTAGGAGAAGGTTCATCAGACTAGGTTTTTTATCTTAGGAGAAAGATTCATCAGACTAAGATTTTGATCCTAGGAGAAAGTTCATCAGACTAGGTCTTTTTGTTATCTTAGGAGAAAAATTCATCAGACTAAGATTTTGATCCTAGGAGAAAGTTCATCAGACTAGGTCTTTTATCTTAGGAGAAAGATTCATCAGACTAAGATTTTGATCCTAGGAGAAAGTTCATCAGACTAGGTCTTTTTGTTATCTTAGGAGAAAGATTCAGTAGTCTAAGATTTTGATCCTACAAGAAGGTTCATCAGACTAGGTCTTTTATCTTAGGAGAAAGATTCATCAGACTAAGATTTTGATCCTAAGAGAAAATTCATCATATTAGGTCTTCTATCTTAGGAGAAAAATTCATTAGACTAAGATTTGATTGGGAAGAAAATGCATCAGACTAAGACTTTTATCCTAGGATGAAAAATGTGAAGAGTAATGACAACATTTTATGCACACTAGCAAGACAGGTAAGGGAAAAGATTTGAGAAACTTCCCTTTGTCGACTCTTCTCTTCTTCTTCTTTTACCTTTTTATTTCTTTTCTTTTCTTTCTTTTATTTCTTTTTTTTTCTTTCTTGTTTTTGAACCAACTTGCTTGCGCTGCTTTGTTCCTGTTTCAAACAAAGAAAACTTGTGAGTTTAAATGTGGTGGTTAGTTTACGGCCTTGACCTTGAGTGAGGCTTCTCTTGCAATTGTCACGATTAACTTGGTCTTCAAATTGGAAGACATTGCTTATTATCAACCGATTGCTTTTCCGAACAACCCTTATCACAAGAAATATTTTGATTCGTTCAAGTTCAATACCTTATGCCTGATGCATTGCACTTGTGTTCTAACATTCACCCAATCTTTGCATTTTACATCAATCCCAAAGAACATCTATTATTACCAACTCAGTGCACCCACTATTCTCCTCGGTCTTATGTCATTTTGATGTGTTTGCCAGACTCAGCTTTGTGTGATTAAAAAGCTAATGGCAGATTTTGAAGTCATTTCTCACTTGTTTCGACAAAACAGACTCAAAGGGACACAAACAAAACAGGAGGAACAAAATAAGGAGAAAAACTAAAAGAGATGGTATCTAACAAGAAAAAAAAATACACAGAAAAAAGAACAAAGTAGAAACTAATCTGATTTGAAGGCCCTCCCCACTGACCATGACATGCATTTTGGATTAGGCGGCCTGATATGTCAATCAAGTCTAATTTTCAAGTCTTATTATGCCTCTAAGCTGTGCAACCGGGCTTCAACGCTCCAATTGTCCTATTTGATCCACAATCCTCAGTTGACTTGTGATGCCCTGAATGTTTTTCACCATCAAGTCTCTCTCATTTTGCTCTTTTTCCTCAATTCACTGTCATTGTCGCGCCCCCTTTTTCTTGCGAAATTGGGTTTATGACATTTGGGAGGACAACTCGTTCCCTTTTTGGGAATTGGGTTTGAATTAAAGAGTCGTCACCTAATGATTAAAGTGCATTAGGACACTAGGAAGAAGTTGATCTAGAAAATCAGAGATTGGGTAAGGGCTAGAAATTATCCCGAGGGAAGGTGTTAGGCACCCCTCAGGATCCACTAGTGTGGTTCCCGGCCATGCTACAATTGTGACTTTAAGTACAAGTAACAAGTAAGCAAATAAAGGTTTCAAATATGAGGGATTGTCACATTATGGCTACAAATAAATTAAAGTTTGAAGAAACAAAGAAAGCTGAAATTTTGAGGAAATTGTTTGAAAATTCTGAAAAATAATAAAATACACAAGTAAAGGGAAGGGAGTCCTAGGTTTACGAATAATATGGATCACATCAATGCAATACCCGGTAATCACTCCTCCGAAGAGGGGTTACACGTGGTATTAGCGCACCGGTCATCACATCCATATCTACTCCTTCCCACCCCTTTAAGGTATTAAAACGCGGAATAATTTCGTTACTTATTGCATGCTCTTACCCGACCCAATCCTATTAGTCCTGGAGGCATTTGGGACTACTAGTCCTAAAGGGAAAGGAGATTGGGCTTTTATGGTTTAAAGGACAAAATCTAGGGAGACTAATAAAACACATAGAGCAGATATGGGAAAACACATAACATTTTAAGGTTCAAACAGGCTTCCTCAACTTAAAGACAGAATGTTTAGCATGTCTTGCATGTACGGGTTATGGTCTGAATTAAACTTAAAAAATGTTAAAGCAGGCTGATTTATCACATATTTTCATATAAGAAGTCCGAATTAGGCCTGCCCGTTGGTTGTAATTATCAAAGACTGGTATAGTTATAACCTTTACCCTAAAGATTGCCTAGGTGAAACCTATAGGTATGACATCTATGCATAACAGAAATATACCGATTTTAAAGAAAAGGACTTATTAATTGCAGGAACATAAGTTCTGCAAATATTAAGCAACGTTACTACTATTTTTTTAGACTTATAAGCGAGATAGACGATTCAGATTCGGTTGATTACTCCTATAGGCATGCTTTCTAAGCGTTATTGATTTAAAAAACGTTTATAGTCGAAATAAAAATGCAGGAGTCCTATAGGCATGGTATCTAAAATGTTGTTTGTTATTAAAACCTGTGAACACGTTTGCCAAGTGATATATGCATATGCAGAATTCAAGAAGTACTATAGACAGGTTATCTATATGATATGCAGCGTTATGAAATGTAGAACCTATAGACATGTTTTCTGGATAATACAGAAATGCAGAAATTTATAGACATGGTTTCTATATGAAAATGCAGGAACTGTAAACATGATTTCTATATGAAAATACAGAACCTATAAACATGATTTCTATATGAAAATACAGAACCTATAAACAGGATTTCTATATGAAAACGCAGAATTAAAAGCAGGACATGATTGCAGAAGTATAATAAATACCTATGAACATGATATCTATCCCTTTTGCATGCATGATTTATCCTCCCCTTTTCACTAAAACCCCATAAGTTATTATAAATTATTACAGCCCAGAATGAATAAGAAAAGCAAACTACAGCAGAAATTAAAGTACAACCAATGGGAGCCTAATTCAAACTCCAGGTCTGAAATATGAAATGAACCAACTCCAAAGATCAAATATCCAAAGCCTTTCTCTTACTTGGGATGTGTCAAAGCTCCCTAAGAGTCTCAAATGGACTCCGGTCAGTGTTCACACCCAAGTATATTGCAGAATATGAGTCATAGTGCATTGTGGAAGGGCCAACCCTCAAATGTCCATGTTCATAGGGAACTCAAGGTCCCAAAGCAAGGCTCATAGGAGGGGGCCAGAACTTAGAATCTAAGAGAGAGTGTAAGTGCAGAGAGGGGATTTTGGGAAAAGCCAAGACAAACTAGTGGTCATAACTAGCAATTGGAGTGCCGGCACACCCCAACCAGCCTGTTAGACACATTGTTTGGGAGTTAGGATCCCCTAAGGGATCAAGTCCAGACATGAGCAACAACTTGGATGCTGCCATATTCTGAACTTCAACTCAAACACATAGAAGGGGACATGGGTGCACGGATTCACAGTAGAAATATATGCTAATTAACATTAAACATAGGCAGTAAAGCAAACAGGGGTGTAGAAGCTGTAAAATAAACACATTGGGATGAGGCTGAAAATCAAACTAGAACATACCAGTTTCAGGGAAACAAGAAAAGAAAGCAGTAGTCTTGTGAAGCCAAAGTGCAAGCAAATAGTCAGAATGCTATGATTAGAGAACTATGATACTTGAGTAGTATAAAAATATTAAATTGAGAGTGTGTTAAAGTGCAGAAGGGTCGTACCCTTTTATAGTGTAGAAGGCAAACAGAATAAGGTAGGAGAATGATTTGAAAATCAATTACAAAAATTTCCCTTTGATTAAGGGATTCTAATTTCAAACTTAAAAATAATTAAGGAAAGAGATTGATTAAAACCTTTTCCAAAGCAGTACAAGAAGGGTAAATACATAGAGATTTATTTAAGGAAAAAGTCTGATAGCACACGGTTTGCGCAAGTAAGGAAAGGAAATCAGTTAACAACCAAGAAATTAAAATTGAAGGCTTTGTACGAATGAACCAAGTCAGGAAAAGTGAGGAAAGGTTTTACTTAAGGAAAATCAGTAACAATTAATCAATCCTAAAAAAAAAGATTCTGAATAAATTATAAGTTGGAAAGCCTTTTGAAGAAAGGTTCAACACACATATTAAAGCATACAGACATGCTTAAACAAGAAACAATTGTCATGCCTTTGTAAAATCAGTAGAAAGAAAAGGTTCAACATTGTATGAAAACAAAGATATCTAAACTCATTCAGAGGTTTAAAACCAGTCTGAAAGAGCTAAGGGGTCTTTGAAATAAAGCCCTAGTTCGAACAAACCAGAAAACATAAAGGAGAGGGCAAGCAAGTTAAGTCGAGACATGTGTAGAGGTTTCAGAAGAGAATTGAAGCTTCTAACATGCTTCTTTCAGAACTCATGAGAGAACATGATAGCAAAGTAACATGAAAACAGTAGCAGGATTCAGAGGATAGAATGGAAAATACTGATAAGAATAGCAGAGGAAACATGCTTAAGAGGCTCTTTTAGAAGAAGTCAAACAAAGTTCAGTAGAAGAAAAGTAGTAAGCACACTTAAGAACGCGGTAGAAAAATACAGTAGAGAGATTCACAGAACATAATGGAAATACTGGTAGGAATAGTAGAAGAAACATGCTTAAGGAGTTTTCTAAAAGGAACTTAAACAGGGCTCAATAGAAGGCAAACAAAGAACTTTAAGAACTTAGTAGGAAAATACAGTAGAAGAACACAAAAACATCAAACAATTATAGCAGAAAAGCACATATAGAAGAAGACAGTAAGAAAGTCATACAAGAGCATGGTAAAAGGAAGAATACAAGAACACAGTAGGAGCAAGTACACGTAAAGGAAAAGGAAAGTCAGAAATCACTTAAACATTTTAGAAAACCCTAGATCGGAAAAGAAAGACCTTAAAAAATAATTTTTAAAAGAAGAAATTGGGGAAATTGTTTTTAAAAAATAATTTTTAGAGCATAGATATATAACAGATCTAAGAAACATCGGAGAAAACCTCGAAGGGTTAGGGTTTCAGAAGAACCCTAGAATGAGAAAGGCTTTGAAAAGGTCTCCGATCTGAGTCGGAGAAGTTAGAAACAGACTCATAAGACCAGGATACGTCGGAGCAAAGCTGGAGATGGCCGTGAAACCTCGAGCCCGCAAAGATCTGAGTGAGAACCTTCGGGGTCAGACCCCGAATCTTCAAGTACCAAGTGTACAAGAGCAAAGGGAGGTGAGTTTAAGACTCCCATGGCCTGAGAAGCCATTGATTCCAGTGAGTTTAAGGTGGAAGACAGTGAGAGAGGGATAGGGTTAGGGCAGGTTCGAGAGTGTTTGAGAGAGTTTAAGAGTTTAGAGGCGGCGATTGGTGAGAAATGAAGTAGGGTTGGGGGGGGGGGGTTTGTGAATTAAAAAGGAAAGGGAAAATTGTGGTCGTTGATCAGAATGATCAACGATCTGGATCAAAAGGGAAGGCTGGGCGGGTTAAATTAGTTGGGTCAGGGGCGGGTTAAATTGAAATTGGGCCGGTCAATTGGGGATTTGAAATTGGGTTAATTGGGTGTTTGATTTGGGCTATAATTGAAATGAAATAGGGCTAGTGTTTAAATAGCCGCTTTTCCCCTTTTTATTTTATAAAAATAAGTAAAATAATTTCTGAAACAAATTAAAGGTACTAAATTAATTAATAATATATAAATATTAAATTAAAAATATTGGAATCAATTTTTGTAATTATAAACGCAATTAAATCTTAAAGTAGGCTAAAATTGCAATTATATGCAATTTAGTTTTAAAATGCTAAATAAATTTTTATAAAATGTGAAAAAATTATATTAGCTATATTTTGGTATAAATATGAGAATAAAATAAATTATTCACCAAAATGATGATTTTGGAAATAATTATTAGTTTTTGTACTGCTAAAATGGGCAATAAATTGATTTAAAAAATCTTTTAAAAATTAGAAAAAAAATACTAAAATACTTGGGCATACTTATATATGCATATATATGCTATTTTGAAAGTATTTTGCATATATAAAATACATAGGAAAAAATTGGGTATCAACAGTCGCCTTGCGGTGCCCATGATGGTTTTCACCGATAAGACTCTCATTTTATCATTTTCTCTCTTTGCGATGAGAACAAGGTATTACCCATGATACAAGAAGATCAGACTTCCACCACACACTTGATTTGGCATCCTCAAAGATTGGTCAGAAGGTCTTTCTTTGGATCGTAATGTAAGCTTTTGGACATGGTTAGAAAGAAAGAGTGACATGAAGGGTCAAAATAATTTAAGATGAAAGGGTTCAAAATTACAACTTTTGGAATCAGGTCTTTTGGCAAAATTAAAACTTCTGTCCCAGTTTCTTGGAGTTTGGGGAATTTTTTTTTCTTTTGCTTTGATGGGATTTCTAAGAAAAAATGTCCCACTCTTGACTTTGGGGATTATGAAATATTTTATTTGGTGTGACCAAACCGTAAGGCTGCCTACGTATCTTGACGTGTCAAGAATCAGGTCGAACGTAGTTCAAAAGACAAAGTTGTTATTTTTTTTCCTTTTTCCTTTTTTTCTTTTTTTTTTTCTTTTTTTTTCTTTTTCTCTTTTCCCTTTTTTCTTCTTTTTCTCTTTTTCTTTTTCTTTTCTAGTTCCTAACTCTATTTCTGATTCCAAAAGAGGGGTATAAAGCAAAATAAATTAAGGCTCAAAAGGGGTAGCAAAAGATAAAAGTGTTTGGGTAGCAGAATAAAATGCCTTCATCATACCAAACTTTAAGAATGCCAAGTACAAACATGCAATCAAAGATAAGAAAAGAAACCATACACAACATCTATTGATGGCATCAACACAAACAAAAAGTGCTAATGGGCAATACCTTTTGTCCCAATGAAGGATCCTTGCCAGTTCGAAGCAGACTTGATTCAAATTTATCTTGATGTGGAAGAATGCATTTCAGCACTAACTGATCTACCTCAAACTGCTTGACAGATATTCCCTTGTTGGATGCTCTCATCAACCTCTTGATTTTCCAGACTAACTGCCTCAGTTTCACTCAATTTAAGCTTCAGGTTACCTCAGTATGCGTGAATCTTTACTTGTTTCCTCAAAGGCCTCATTTTATCATATTCAAAATCGTGTTATTGCTTTATGATTAGACTAACTTTCAAGACTAGGATGAGAATTATGTGTGCATGTCATGTCACTGGAATCAGGATGAAAAGAACTATAAAAGGAAAAGTAACCTAAACAAAAACTGACCAGAATTAATAGAAAACATGAGATTGCATTAGACAGATGGTGGAACGGGTTTGAACAAAACAAACAAAATAGACATGGGTTACAACCCTGGAACAATCCTAGATAATACTAGACGAGTTACTATCACTAAACAAACTAGGAAAATAAGAAGCAGAAGGGTTTGAGCCAACAAGACAATATCCGGATTACAACCCTGAAATAATCCAGACAACCAAAATGACAACAAAATAAACCACCAAAACTCCTCCCTGGCTATCCAAGAAAGGAGTGTTTTTCCAATTACCAAGCTTGACATTTTAGCCACTGGATTGCACATCAAAATTACTGGGACCTTCAACAATTTCAATATCATTCACTTCAGTCAGCAAGTTCCCTAGAGGATTCTCATACTCCTTGTCACCACGCATCTCTCCCACAAAGTATGCATCATCATGTGCAGGTAAAGGATTCTGCGCGATGTTTTGGATGTCACTGTCCCGGACCACAATTATCCCTTCTTGAATCATTCTTTCTATCTCCCTTTTCAAAGCACGACACTCTTCAATGCTATGCCCTTGGACATTAGAGTGGTACATGCACCGTATAGTAAGATCAAAACCTTTTGCATATGGGTTCGGAGTATAACCGATGAGCGGCTAGGCTAGACTATTTTAACTTTTCAAACAAGCTTGTGTAGGATTCTCCGATTGGAGTGAAAGACTTTTCTCTTTGCTGTTGCCTTCTCATTTTGTACTCCGGACTTGGTTGGAACCACTTTCGGGTAGGGGGTTGATATGCTTGTAGAGGTGGGTAAGAAATTTGTGGAGGCGGTGCAAGCCATTGCGGGTTTTGTGAGTGTGGAGCATATGGCGGTGCATTGTGATAGAGTACTGGGAGGTGAGGTATGACTTCGGGAATTTTGTGGAGGAAAGTAGCATTGGTGAGGATTATCTGGAGTACGAGGATATTCATGGGGTAGGTATTGAGGCTGAAAGCATTTAGCAGAAATGCCCACTGGATCATGTCATTGGCAGGGCTCAGCAACATCTTTTCTATCAATCGGAGAACTGACCCGAGCAACTTGTTCGTTCCATCTGAACCAAAACTCCCTAAAACTTTCCTTGGGTCTCTTTCCTTTGGCATAGGGGACTTTGAACACAGTTTCGCTAGCGGATCAAGTAAGAGTAGCTGGTGGAGGAGCTACAAAAATAGGAGCAGATGTTGGAGTAGGGTATGAGGTTGTTTTGGCTGGTGTAGCATGGAAAATTTGGGAGGAAGTTCCAGGGTAATTCTAGTAAGGGGTAAAACACGGGGCGTGTTGAGGGTAAAGATCAACAATAGTGGGAACCTAGGCTTGTGATAGTGGTGGGATAGTTGCAGGGTTTTTAGTGTAGTTAGTGGGGAATAGAGGTGGAGGATGCCCCCTGATCCAAGACTGATATATTTCTGCCATCCGATGTTTCAACCTTTGGACCCCTTCTTTCAATTCAGATTCCGACTTCTCAATCTCCCTCGACGGGTCAACAACTCCTGTGTCCAAATCTTTGCTAGTCATGTCTACCTTGATTTTTGACCTTGTGTTGTATGGACGAATCACCAAAGTGCCCCAAACTAACCACCCTCTATTATAATAACGATGGAAGTAACAAAGAGGAGCAAAACAAAGCCAACATGTTAGCGTTAGAGCATTTAACATATAGAAATATCACATTGCGTGCAATGCCCCTAGTCACAGTTAACGGTTCTAGAATGGCTTCGTGGGCCAAAATATCATTTGGCATCATCCCAATTTCACTCTTCTTGCCTCATTTCTTTCTTCATTTTCCTTTCTAAAATCGCTTGGCTTTTCATTTCTTTCCCCTCTTTTCTTTCCTCTCATTTCTCATATCCCCAATTTCATCTCTTTTTTCTTTTTCTTTTTCTCTCTCTTTTTTTTCAATGATTCGATCGCACCCTATGTAGGTTGCCTATGTATCATGTCCCTCATGAATCAGATCAAGCGTAGTTCTTGAAAAGTAATGGACAAAATAAACTAAGAAAAAAAATCTTTTTGGGATTTTTCATTTATAATTTGTTTTTGGATTTTCAAATACAAAACAGGAAGTACTATAACAAAAGACTCAACAATCTTAACTAGACTGACAGACTCGATACTACTGTACAAGATTAAAAATTAAAAGACAACCTAAGATAGACTAAAAAAATAAAAAGTTTCCTCAAGTAGCTCGTGCATGCAATGGTTTTGACTAGAATGGTCCTGGAGTATTTGTCGTGCTCAAACTCTAGCAAATTGATATATACCTGAATGGAAAAATAAGATCAAATAGAGTTAGTGGCTCAAGACACATGTGACGCCACGACACCTTCTATTGGACACATGCAAGGCACGATTAAGGCTATTTTTGCTAGATGACCTACGCAGCCAAAATGTGGCTATTAGTGCAAACACAACAAAGATGACCTCAAATACATGGACATACCTCACTAAAGCTTATATGGATTCGAACTCCCAATAATCATGACCCAAAATTAATTTGCAGAAATGACCCATTTTGCAAAAGCGGCTGATATGGCTCAAAGTGGCTAAAGATGCAAACTCAAAAAGGAAGGACCTTAAAGTAATATGACACCTAGTTGTGGACTCAAAATCCTAAGACATGGGTAATTGAACCACTTTTGCGAAAATAACCTCATTTTGCAAGAATTGCCGATGTGGCCAAAAGTGGCTAGACATGCAAGATTTGGCTAAGACCCAGCAGAGTCGCCAGAGGTGTCACACCCTTTTTTTTCAAACTCACTAACCCTCTTAAAAATAATAAAAGGATTTGTAAAGCTCAAAAGGGTTTTTAATTAAAAAGCGACAAAATTGTGTTCAAAAGGAAATAATTCAGAGTTGTCCACCTGACATTTGATTTCGGTGTATCAGGTCACCATTTCTCGAAAATATTTTTTCCTTTCAAAACACTTGAGACTCCAAAACTAAGTTTGCACCAGAGATTCGGGTAAGGGGGCTCATTTGACTCAGGGAGAAGGTGTTAGGCATTCCCCGAGTCCCGTGAAATTCACGGTTGCGTACATGATCTAGTTGGCTTTTAAAATATTCAAATTGAGGTAAAATCATAGAAAAGGAAAATAAATACAAAGAGGCTCGAGGTCATCCCCACCCAATAAGAGAAAATAGCAAAAAGAAAAGTAAAATAAGAACAAAAGTACTACGAGTTCGCTTTCAGCCTCCAATTACAGAATACTACGGGGCATTCCCCGGAATAAAATATATACAAATCCTTTGGGGCATTCCCCAGAATAAAATATATACAAATCCTTCGGGGCATTCCCTGGATAAATTTAACTAAGGGAAAGACCTCTCGTCTCAAAATTAAACAAATCAAAATCCTAGAGTTTGTCTACCCAAGTGTGGTCGGCCTAAGTATGCTTCTAACGGTTAAAACAATAAACGAGATAAAGATTGAGTTTTTTTCACTTTTTTTCAATATCCAATCCCGCTATGGCTAACACGAAGAAATACATGGCATTCAGAACGAGAAACAATACAACGAAAAGGAAATGAACAAATTCCCAACCAAAATCTTCCTCTTAAGCACCTACTCACCCACTTTATTAAAATTTCCAATTTAATTCATCATTAATCTACTAGGCACTGTTGTTTGTTTAAGAAATCACATCAGTAAACATTTAATATACTAATGCAAGATAAAAACGTCATATACACATAATTGGGTAAACTAAAATCAAGTATAATTTCATTCTATATCAAAACACACAAGGAATAACTCTAAAAATTAATTAAGAACAAAGTACCGAAATGGACCTCACGGAAAGCAGAATCTTCAATGCTAGCTACTGACGAGACAAGTGAACCGCGATCGGAACCTGGATACACGAATTGCACCTCGACGGAATACCTTACTGACTCAACTTGCCACGAATTTTTCAGGTGGTTTTGCAATAAAATTAGCAAACTTCAATGGTGGTTCCTCATCTAGGTTTCATGACATGGTATTTGGAAGAAATAACAGCAACTAAGAGGAGGAAACAACAACAACTTAAATGTTTAGCTTTGCCGTGAATAAAAAAAACCAAAGAGCTCTAATTCTAAGTCAACCGCTAATGTTTACTCAAATTTCAGAAGCAACAAATATACATGTAAATAGTAATTCAAATCATTGAGTTAAGAAATTGTATGGATAAGGAAAGAACAAATGACTAAAAGCAAGGGTCAGCGGCCATTTTCTAATCTTTTTCATTCCTTTTCCCCACCGTTTCTTTCTTTGTGTGGGTGCGTGTGCCTTTAGGTTGAGAGAGACGGTGGTATGCGGCGGAGATGAATGGAGATGGAGAAGCAGCGTTTTTCTTGGTGAGTGAGGGTGGTCCATCTGCTGCTCTTGGGTTAAGAGGTTCTAAGGTTCAATTTATCTTCTTAAGGGAAATGAGGTGTGGGCTAACAAGATTTGGGCTTATATGACTTTTGGGTTTTGGGTTGGGTCTATGTATTATTAGATTAAAATTGAGCTAAAAATTAAAATTCATAAATTATAGACCCAAATCTAATTCTTCTTGTACAATAGTATAAAGCACCTATAAAATGTAAAATCGCTCCTAATTAATTAAAATAAACTATTAAAGATAAACCTAAAATGAAACTATTTTTGGTATTTTTTCAAGATTATATAAAAATAAAAATCCTAATGAAATAGTATGACTACAAAAACATTAATAAAACTTTTTTTTTTGTAATTTTCGTTTTTGTGACAAAAATAACGTAAAAGAGTCGAAATTAGTTGAAATAACTATATTAGACCTAAACTAAGTATTTAAATGCTAAAATATGTGAAATCTTTGGGAGGGTCAAAAATCACATGTCTACAAACGCTTGTTTGCATCATGTGTATTTTGACTTTGGGGACTCAACACAGGGGTTAGGTCCGTCTAGGACAGGTGCACCTGAAATCAAAAGACCATCCTAATGCATTTTGTTTGCTACTTGCGTATTTATTTGATTCGGACTGCATGTTGACCGACTTCTAGAATAAGAGAAAAATTGAGAAAAAACAAATTGAGGGGTGAGAGAGAAAATTACCCGCCTATGAAAAACCCGGTGTCCAAATACCCCGGCACTCTGCCGAAATTTTCAAAAAAAAAGGCTATTTCAAAAGTTTGTGTTTTCTATTGCGTCAAATTGGCCGAACTACGCAAGTTTGATTCTCACCGGACGTGGAATACGTAGGCAACCCTCATCGGGTCCAACTACTTTTGCAAAAAATAACCCAAAAAAATAAGAAATGTCGCTGTTTCGTCATAAATAAATTAGGGGGCGCTATTCCTGCAAAAAATGCCCCAAAAGGCACCGGAAGGCTATTTTTTCAAGAATAGCCACCTAGGAATCTTTTTCAAAAATTTTGGGATTAACAAAACCAGCCCTAAATTTTTTTTTGAGGTGTTGAAGGGTTGTATTCGCAAGAATTTTTTGTTCTAAATTTTGTGAAATGGGTGTTTTTCTCTTGAGTCAAAGTAAATCACAGTCTTTTAATCAATCACCTTAAATAAATGTGCAGGATGAGGACAATTGAAAATGAACCTTTCACAGTCCGCGAGAAAATCCCGTTAGAACTACATATGTGGTGGCATGATTTGGGAGAAGTCAGCAGAAAACTGTGATAAAAGCTTTGGGTGGTCTTGTTGGGCTTCTGAAGATTAAGCCGAGGAAGGATATAATTGAGGCTTTGATACCCTTCTGGGACCCAGCACATAATGTGTTCCATTTTGCTGATTTTGAGCTAACTCCTACGCTTGAGGAAATAGCGGGCTACGCTGGTTTCAGTGGGAATCTTAGAAATCAATACCGGTGGCACCTAAAACAGTGACTCCTCATAAGTTTCTGGACCTACTAAGCATCAGTCGGGAATTTCAAGATGGAAATTTGGCCAAGGGATTCTGCACATTCTATTTCTTGTATCGACGTTACGGGAATCCCCGCAGGTTTGAGATGCCAGATACCGGTCTTACTCACTCGGGGAACAAAGATAAGTGGGAAACTCGGCGAGGATTGGCTTTTATAGTGGCATTCTTGGGTGTTTTTATTTGTCCAAGAAAGGATGGAAAAATAGAATTGGGGCTTGTGGGAATAGCCGACTTCATGACTAAAAAGGCAAATGGAACCATTGTACCGATGATCATGACGGAGATTTACCGAGCTCTAATCGTATGCCAATAAGGGTGAAAGTTTTTTGAAGGATGCAATATACTTCTACAACTCTAGATGGAGGAACACCTTTGCCACCGTCCGGAGTACATGAACTATGGCAGACCGGTCTTGAATGCATTGAAAAACATGAACAAAAGGTGGAAGGATATGAGTTCTTGGATGGTACGGAAGCATGGTTTGCACATTTGAGCTCCCAGACTGCTAACAAGATTGAATGGACATTCGGGTGGCTCTTGGTCAGTGAAATCATTTATATGTCAGCCGAGGTGTGTTTTCTTCTATTGATGGGTCTCCAGAGCATTCAGTCTTATGCCCCGCACAGAGTTCTACGTCAGTTAGGCAGGTACCAAACCATCCCACATGATGAGGATTTGAGTCTGCAGGTCATCGAATTGGAACCAAAAGTTGCTTTCCCAGAAGAAAGGGTGCGTCGAATTTAGCATCAATGTAGGTTTTTATAGCCAAAGACTCAGGTACGAGATCTATCCAGAGGCGAGTTGGAGCCTAGTTACACAACTTGGTACGGTAAAAGGTCCCAAATCCATCTAGATCCCGAACGGCCTGCAAAAAGGCCCCATGTCCAATAATTCACTGATGGAGCACAAGGGCAATGGGATTGGTTGGCAAAAGAGGCAAACTACAGAGCCACCATAAGCAAATTGGAGGGATAGATCCGTGATTTTAAATTTGACAAAAGTGTGCAGGCCGTGATCGATGAAGGGGAGAAGAAGAAATTGGTTCAAGAAAACAAGGCCCTCCAAGCATAGATCCAAAAAATGAGAATAGCTACTGAAAATCATGAATGAAGCCGAATGGATGAAAGACACATAAGTGGTCTCAAGAGGAAAATAGCTGAGTGTGAGGATGATCTGGAAAAATCCGAGGGTAATCTGGTGAGAGCCCGAGTACAGTTAGCGAAGAACGCAGTGGGGCGAGCAGAGTTTGTCCAATAATTGAAAAGAAATACGAGGGAACAACCACCAATTTGAAGAAAAGGCTAACTACCCTCGAAAATGAGATGGCCAAGCAAGCTAAGAACTTTAAAGCAGAAAGGGAACATTGCTATGCATTGATGTCCCAACTGGAGGAAGATATGCAGCAGTTGCAAGGTCAAAGCCATCATGATGCCCAGGTTCTAGAAGCTAGGACTCAGCAAATAGGGCGTTTTCTCCAAGAAAAGGGTATCATCAGAGAGAGGGTTAGAGCCATTGTTGACTACATCGTCATGAAGTGACATTAATGTGAAGACATGACTAGAACCACCTTCTTCACTGCGGTAATGACCTTTGTTCACCAAATAATAAGTGACCTAGAGCGTCTTTAAGGGAATCTGGCGCATAGGCCCGTGGCAAGACCGACTGATGTCCCGCGATCCTCTGGAGCAGTTGAGGCATTGATGTATTCATAATTTTCATTCGAGTCTGTATTTTCACTTTCTTTGTTGGAATCTGTTAGTCTATTTTCGAGTCTGTATTTTCATGTTTCTGTTGGAGTCTGTTAGTCCCCCTTTTCGAGTCTATTAGTTTTTATGATTAAGTTTATACGATGAGTCATTGTAATCAAGACGTTTTTATTTTGTGGAAAATTTGAAAACCCCAAAATGTTTTTTTATTTATTTTACACTTATCTCCCAGAACTACGTTTGGTCTGATTCATGCGATGTCATGATACATAGGCAATCCCCATAGGATCTGATCATGACCATGAAAATAAAAGAGAATAGAAAAGAAAGAGAAAAAAAGAAAGAGAAACAAAAGAAAAGAGAGAAAACAAGAAAAATCGGGAAAGAAATAATGGCAAAACAAGAGAGGAGGATGAGAGAATAAAAGAAAAACAAGAATGAAGCAAAGAAAAGCAGGAATAAGAAAGAGAGAAGTTGCAAAATAAAAATTAGGGAAAGCCGGGATGACGTAAGCAACTGATCAAATGCATAATAGAAATGATTAACTGCTTAGGTGCATTGCATCCCCAATGTGCGGTTGCCTATCTGTTAAGCCCTAATCGCTAACAAGTTTGTTGTTGTCGTCAAGTTCAGGCTGGTGGTTAGTTTGTTTGGCATTCTGGCAACTCACATGTACAACACCAGGTCCAAAAACAAGTTAATCATGGCTAACCAAGAACTGGATGCAAGTGTTATCGATCCGTCAAGAGAGAGGGACGAGGCTGATGTTAACCTGAAAGAGGAGTTGCATAAGTTGAAACACCAGATGCCAGAGATGTACCAGGCATGGTTAAAAGGGCATCCACCACCATCCTACCCTGCCAACCCTGCTTTCGTCCTGCCGCTGGCTCAATCCCAAGAACCTCCTACTGTTGATTCGTTTCCAGGCTGCCCAATTTACCACCACTACCAAGGCGCCACTTCCAAAACTCCACAAGCTCCACTACCCAAACCGATCCCATACCCTCCTCCACCCGCCACCCCTATCTTTGTGGCACCCCCACCCGCTACACTCCACCGATCCTCCAGCGAGCCCTTATTCTAGACCCAAGATAACCAATACTACCCCCTCCCCTCCCCCGAAACCTACTTTCAAGGCCCCAAAGCCTTACTCTTACACTTCTCATTTTGACCTCCTAGGTGAGACTGAGAAACCACCTAAGAACCTAGAACATGAGGAGATGTTCAGGAAGGTTAAAAGCCTGGAAAAGTCATTCATAAACATGTAGGGATTGGGAGGCCAGGTGAGCTTGGCCTACAAAGATTTATGTCTATTTCCCGATGTTCAACTGCCGGTGGGATTCAAGATACCTAAATTCGATCTATATGACGGGCATAGAGACCCGGTGGCCCATTTGAGGGGATTCTGCAGTAAAATGAGCGGAGCTGGTGGGAAAGAGGAGCTGTTGATGGCATACTTTAGCCTGAGTCTGAGCGGCGCGGCGTTGGAGTGGTACACTCATCAGGATCACAACAGATGGTATACATGGGATGATTTGGCCCAAGCATTCGCTTGTCATTTTCAATACAACCTCGAGATTGTTCCAGATCATTTGTCTCTGACTAAGATTGAGAAGAAGTCTAGTGAAAGTTTCAGGGAGTACTATTTTCATTGGAGAGAACAAGCAGCAAGAGTTGACCCTCCGATGAAAGAGAGCGAAATGGTGGATTATTTTCTGCAGGCCCTGGAGCCCACTTACTTCGGTCATCTGGTATCGGCCATAGGCAAGTCCTTCAACGAGGTAGTGAAGATGGGTGGCATGATGGAAGAAGGACTTAAATCAAACAAAATCATAAGTTACTCGGCTATCAAGGCAACTACCCAAGCCATTAAAAATGGTACTGGGGGAGTGATCGGAAAGAAGAAGAAAGAAGATGTGGCAACAATTGATTCGGGATCATGGTTTGGACTTAGGGGCCAGTCACACCATTATACTCAACCTCGACCCCACCACCAAACCTACACCCAAACCTCGTATAATCCACCCCAGCATTACTTCCCATCACCAGACCCTCATATATCTGTCCACCATACCCAGACATATACTCAACCTCTTGCTTACGCACAATGGCGTGCCCTAGCCCCACAAAACACCTACCCAACTCCACAAAATGCTTACCCACCCCGGCGAGCCTACCGAAACCCTGCCAGCCATGGTTTCCGACCCAATCTAGCATTTAAAAATGAGAGGATGAGCGGAAGAAAACCTTTACCCCGTTGTGGGAGTCTTATACCAGTTTGTTCCACAGATTGAGGTAATTGGATATGCTGAGGCCAATTGAGTCGAATTTGCCAAACACTCCTCCAAAGAATTTTGATTACTGTTGTGAATATTGTTCTGGTACTCCGGGATATAATACGGAGAAGTGCTGGCACTTGAAAAATGCCATCCAAGAGCTCATTAACACAAACCAGATTGAATTCCAAACTTCAGAGGCACCCAATATCAACCAAAACCCATTGCCAACCCATCAAGAAACAAACATGATCGAGATAGTACGTAAGGGAGGGGAGCCCAAGAAGCTTTCACAGACCGTCATGATGATTCGGTCTAGTGAGGTCAAGCTAGTCAAAAAACCCACGATTGAAGGATCGGTGAAAAGTTGAGCGGGACAAACGGTGAACCATCCGCGGTAGTCAAGAAATAATCCCCAAGTGATGTTGCAGCAAAGCAAGAAAAGTCAAAAGTGGTTGTGCCGGGAGTGGCAAACAAGCCTATCATAATTGTAGAGGGTGCCCGTACGGATCCTGTCATTATCAAACTTGTAACCCAGTTGTCGATAGTCAACATCAAGGCTATCCCGTGAAACTATGAACAGGTGATAGTGACCTACAAAGGAAAGGAAGTGAAAGAAGAAGTCAATGAGGCCCATGGATTAACTCGTTCGGGGAGATGCTTTGCTCCAGAAGAGTTAAGGAAAGCTAAAACATCTAGAGATAACCCAGTTCTAGTGAAAAAAGCAGTGACTGAAGAAGAGGCGGAGGAGTTTCTGAGAAAAATGAAGGTACAAGACTATTCCATCGTGGAGCAGTTGAGAAAGACGCCTGCTCAGATTTCACTGTTGTCATTGTTAATCCACTCAGACGAGCATCGTCAGGCCTTGATGAAAATTCTGAACGAGGCTCATGTTCCCGACATAATTTCAGTAAACCATCTGGAAAAGATCGCCAACAAAATATTTGAGGTGAACAAGGTCACCTTCTCTGACGATGAGTTGCCTATGGAAGGTACTGAGCACAACAGAGCTCTCTATCTTACGGTAAAATGTGAAGATTCTGTGGTTACCAAGGTATTAGTTGACAGTGGTTCCAGTGCAAACATCTGCCCTCTCTCTACTCTGAACAAGTTGAAAGTAGATGATGAGAGGATTCACAAGAACAACATTTGCGTTCAGGGATTTGACGGCGGAGGGAAAGATTCAGTTGGTAAATAATATGAATAATCGGTTTGTCTAACTTTCACTAGTAGGCATCATTACAACTCCGAGGATGGGAAATCCGGGTTGTGACAAGAGGAAAAAAAGGAGAAAAGATCTATGAGGAAAAACTCCATGAAAATAGGCTTTTAAAGATGTAAAAGTTGTTTTCAAGCTAGTAATAATCACACAAATTTGGATAGCTTTGGTGCTTTTCAAGTATATAGATAATGGAAGCGCAATCCTTACAACTTTGGACGGTTATAAATTAATTCATAGGTCAATTTGGAGTAGTGCACATCAACCCATTTAATTTTTGAGTTGACTTGACTTGAGCTACTTAGATAGCAGAAAATTCATCCTTGAGAAAACGGTTAGATATGAATTATTTTGTTGGTTAATTGGTTTGTGTTCAACCATTCTTTATCAATCTCTGTAAGAAAAAAATAGCGCGATTTAGTATTAATGTGATAATTCAACAAATTATAAAAGAACAAGTAAGCAAATGTATCTTTTCTAATTTCGAATTCTCTTTAGCTATAAATTTCTCATTTTATTTTTAATGACATATTATTATAGTTATAAAATTAATTTATGACACTTTTAGAATATTAAGTTCTAAACACTTCTGATTTGTACCAAAAGAAATTCTTTATTTTTTGAACTTCTAATCCAGTCGAACACTATTATATGAAATCAAAAAGACAAAGTATTTTTTAGCGTCCCTTCTTTTTCTTACAACTATCTTTCAATTCTGTCCGCAAATATTTCGGCCATATTTTTAGTTTGAAAATCCCTCACTCATCTTCTCGACACTCTTCTCTTACGATTTCAAAACCCACCACTCTTCAATTTTCAACTTACTCTACACTTTGCTTCCCACTGTGACTAACAGCAGACACCAATCAATATTCTTTGATGCCACTTTCCTCTTCATACGTCTAATCACATCACGTCTCAACAATATTTGCCGTTTCCCTTTTTATTTTCCTTAATAATTGTTCCGAGCACTGAGATTTTATAGACATCAGAATAACCCCCAGGTAATTCACTGCATTCAAACAACTTAATTAGTCGTAGATATATATTTATGTCGGACAATTTTTCTCACTGAGCATTTTGTGACATCAAATCATAATCGGCAAAAAGCCAAATATACCCTTGTACTTTTGGAAATGGTCTAAAAGTAACCCTCGTTATACTATTGGGTTATCTATATCCCTACCGTCATACTTTGGAACAAAAATATCTTATTTTGGACGGAGTATCACGTGGCAGCACCAGATTAAAACGACTCATTTCTTATTTTACCCGACCCGTTTTAAAAAAAACCCACAACCCGCCCCTATTTTCATTTTTTTCAGTTTTTTTAAAGAATTTTTTTTTGTAAAACTTTAAAAAAAATTGCAAAATATTTTCATTTTTTTTAAAACTAATACACCAGTAGTCCACTAATTTAGGAAAGTATTCTTTTATTTTTTTCAGTTTTTACAAAAAACTTTTTTTTTCAGTTTTTTAAAGCATTTTTTTGTAAAAACTAAAAAAAATTCGTTTTTTAACAAAATATTTTAGTTTTTGATTTTTTTTTTCAAAATTTTAAAGCAATTTTTTTGTAAAAACTAGAAAAACAAATTTGTAAAAATTGAATTTTTTTTAACAAAAATATATCGTTTTTTAAAAACTGATATTTAAAATAAAACTGAAAAAAATAAAAATAGGGGTCGGGTTGTGTGTGTGTGTGTGTTTTTTTTTAAAATGGGTCAGGTAAAAAAAATAATTTGTTTTAATCTGGTGCTGCCACGTGTCACTCCATCCAAAATAGGGGTATTTTTATTCCAAAGTGTGACGGTAGGGGTATAGATAACCCAATAGTATGACAGTAGGGGTATAGATAACCCAATAGTATAACGAAGGGTATTCGTAGATAATTTTTGAAAATAGAGGAATATATTTAGCCCTTTGCCGAATCGGCACGTATAGGCCTAAGTGGTTTTATGTTTTATTTTCTTTTGTCTCTGTGTTTATTTACCGCAAGGATAACTGGATAATAGTACAGTCATGGCATAATAGTACAAAAGCTACTGAGTTTGATCAAACTCGCATCCTGTACTCTACCTCCGCCCCTGATTACTAGTTGAACTCTATATAACTAATGACATTTGGTCTTCTATATTAATCTCGTAAAAGTTATGCAAGGTTTAATATCGGAAAGGAAATATTGTATAACTAATACAGGTACAAGTTATACGAAAATCGATGAGTATTATTTTATATATAGAGATACAAGTTGTAATAACTAATATTACGTGTTATGGGGACGTTTGATTTAGAAATAAGTTGTACAATGATTAATAACGCAAGAATTAGTAATGTAAAAACTATTTATGCAGTAATTAATAATGCATCATTGTTATCGGTGATTAATTCTCAGATAATGTTATACATGAAATAGTTACTCTAAAAGGGTATTTTTGTCTTAAAATAAGTTAATCCCTATATTTTATAATACACACATTCTTATTCCATGTTCTATCCCGCATAAAATAATATATAAATTCAAATATAACATGAAAAACATGCTGATACACATTCAATCATGGCCTTCCTCCTGCCACTAATTCCTTGGAATGTGCTTCATTTCATATTCTACAAAAATACATGCGTAACCCTATAGCTATATAGTGGAATTAATAGGTTTTCTTGCAAATCGTAGGGTCTAGAAGAATTTTTAATCAATTACGTAATTTACAAGACATATAAATATGACACCACGTCATACGGTTTCTAAGTCCTTTATGTTTTGTCACTTTCACTTTGTTTACACAGTTTGAAGATCATTTTATTGTACTTTTCAACATTGTTTCCTATAAATAATTGAGCCATATATCCCAAATTTTAGCTTCTCATACGTACCTCAATTTAAGACCTGTTTTGCTTTTTAGACTATCATTTGACCAGATTATAATAAAATTAATCATATATTCCAAATTATATAAACAATTACTACGAGATGTAATTTTTTCGTTTAAAAATGATGAAATAATACAGTTGAAAGTTTTTTTTGGTTTCTCATCCAGTGTCCGGTACCCGCATCAGAGTCCGACTATATTATGATTCGCGCCGTGTAGGGCTCCATTCGGAGGGAAGCGACTCTTTACCAAAGATTTTATCATACACAGGACTCGAACTCGAATCCACTGCATCACAACTTTCGGGGTAATACAGTTGAAAGTTGAATATGATGAGTTCCTTATTAAATTATTGGAAAGATAACAAAGATGAAAACTTGGGATGGAAAAAAGTACTAGAATCTCTGCCACATTTTGAACAAGGCAAAAATAATTTTAGCATATTGAAATAAAGTTTACAAACAAAGCGACAGGAAATGAGTATTTAAAAGACCTCTTATGCAAATTACATACATAGAAAAAATAATCTAATAATTTTTTTTAATGAGAAGAAGATACAGTATCAATATTTGGGTAACTCCAACTATTGTTTCCAGCAGCCCACGTTTACCACCTTGTCTATGTTCAATAAAATGCTAAATAAGACAAAAAAACATTGAATGGACCTTTATGGCCATTTATTATGTTGAAATTAAAAAAGTATTATTTTTAGATCTTTTATGGGTAGACGATAGATTTCTTAGATATACAAGTAAATTTCTCATATGTAAAAAAAAGAAAGAAATAGGGTTATAGAATTAAAACAAGTTTGTAAAGACCCATAAACCATTTGAACATGACCTTTTGTCACGACCCAAATCCACGTGACCGGCACCCAGCACACTATCTGATCCAAGCGAACCAACCCATATGATGCACCCAAACCATATGCATGAAATCAATTTAACTGCGGAAGCTATTTGAAAACACAGAAAACTAATTTAACTGCGGAAGCTCTTTGAAAAACATATATATTTTCAAGTTAAACGATGGAAAGTTTTCCAATTCAGAATCATACATGAAGTCTTTCATAATAATAACAATGAGACTAAGTAAAATAAATATATTTTCATGTATGTCGTGTACTGTCCCGTTACTACAATTTTTCACGACAATCTATGGAGCCTTTATATCAAAGAATATAACTAAACACTTTGGCTAATTCCCGACTAACATAAATTAAGAAAATAATATGATAGTTACCACGAAATAGGTGTGGTGCCTCACCCTATACCTCTATACCAAAGGATATAAACTCAATTGTAGCATACTATCTTATCTGCATTGCCACGTATCATTCCTCATCCTGAAACATGTACAACAAGTGGGGCCTTGGATTGGGGCCCGGAGGGATGAGTACGCCACGCTGGTACTCAATTAGTGTCATGGACTCTCTCTAACTCAAGTTTCCGGGACAAAATTTTACAAAAACTATGCAACCAATATTTGATATAAAGTGATAAATAATTATATAAATCATGCTCTTTATCATTTCAAATGAAAAGATAAGTGAAGTATAAACCATGATATAGATTCTTAGAACATTTATATCAATCCAAGATTTTGAATAAAAATCACACAAAACCTTTTCAATTTCATTAAGTCATTGAAATCACTTTCGACTCCTTAAGCCTAAACATAAGAAAGTCTTTTTTATATTGCACCGGGAGTACTATACCGACACCGACATAATAACCGACCACTAGGTCATCATCCTAGCAACAAGTATTTGACCCTACTTGTCTGGGAGGTTTTTCGTAGTACCGTACGAGTCGACTTAACCTCATTACTTTAAGTAATGATCATTTGTCCTCTCAATGGGGGACTTCATCCCACAAACCTCGGCTTAGCCTTGGTATATGTCCCTACACCGGCACGTGTAATTTCATGAAACAAACTTAATATTCGAGCCAATCTCGATCGTCTCCACTAGTAACTCCCAAACCATTTGAATATCAGAAATAAATTCATAGCATAATTGCCTCAAAGGATTTATTTTTATCAAATCATGATTTTCTTAGCAAATCCAAATTATTTGAACAAAATTAAATGAATAGCCTTTTTCATGTTAAAGCCTTTAGCAATTAACATCAATCTAAAGATACAACAAGCGCTTCCTTGTTGAAATTTCAAAAGACAATTTTTTTCATGAAAGAATATCTTTAGCACTCAATCATTTTATACTCTTATTAAAAAATAAGTTTTAATAAGACCTACAACGTTTTCCTTAAGTGTCGTTGCAAATAAGATTGTTATCATCACTTTGACATTTCAAAATCAACAAACTTAGAAACAAATGGTGACATCCTTCCCGCTTGTCCCCACAAGTACGAATGCATATTTATAAGCAATATCATGTATTAACAAATCATTTCTTTAGAGAGAATCCATCAAGAAGAATAAGTCATATTCAACTTACCTCCATCTTCAAGCTCCAAAAATACTACAATGCTCCAATTGATTAAAATGCTTAAATATCATTTTTAAGACCAACCCTTAGGGTTCATACAATATCTCGCTACAACTTCAAATAAAACTCATAAACATGTTACTCATACTTCAATATATCATATAAGTAAAGCTCAAGTGAAGGGATTACCTCTTGGTGGAAGAATCTCACTTTTCCTCTTTTTGGTGTCCTTGAAGATTCAACACATTTCCAATGGATTTTGATCCATGAATAATGTTAAAACTAACATTAAAATGGTGTTATGTAGCCACAAATGCATCTTAAACACTTACCTTTAAGTGTATTGATGAGGGATGTGCTCCTAATTCTCTCTAGAATCAAAACTTAGCTCAAAAATAAAATTTCGTTCTCTTTCCCCGAAATGGTCATTTTTTATAATTTTGATGACATGCTGATAAGTGAGGATTTTGACTACTTATTAGTGCCTTTTAACTTTCGTTTTATGCCAAAAGAGTTTAATTGTGTTCCTGAAAACTGATGGAATGTGTTTAATTGTTGTCACGACCCAACTACCATATCGTGATGACGCTTATCGTGGTACTAGGCAAGCCGACTCTTTGCCAAAAGAACCCAATATACAAATTTAAAGATAACTTCAAGCTATTTAATAATAAAACTTCATAAAAAATCTGAATAATGAAAGTGCGGAAAGAAAAGCCCGACATCAGAGTGTCACTAGTCATGAGCATCTACTACAGTCTGTCAAAAAATACGAAGATTAATACAATTTGGAAATATAACTACAAACAGCTATAGGTAGATAGGAGGGAGAAGAGCAGGGGTGCAATCACCAGCAGCTACCTTGCTAACTCCGAGAAGATCTACAGCTGGAATAGTCAACAACCACTACCGGATCCTGATACGCCTGGATCTGCACACAAGGTGCATGGAGTAAAGTACGCCAACTCAGTAAGTAACCAAAGTAAATAAAGGTTGAGAAGCAGTGACGAGCAATAAAACATATAAAGTTCATATCATGAAATCTCAGTAAAAATACAACAGGCTTTTAAAAGCAGAGTTTGAATCAATCAATTCGTTTAAAACTCAGTTTCAGTAAAAACATTTGAAGATATTTTTCAACAGTTCTCTACAGAGGCTCAGTGCAATAGTGAGCAAAATGATAAAACATAAACAACCCCAAAGGCAAAACATCACTCATGTACAACCCCTCGGGCAAACCTCATAGTCACTCGTATACAGCCCTTTGGGCATACCTCACAATTACTCACAATCAGGGTACCCACGCTCACTAGGGGTGTGCAAACTCCGGAGGGGCTCCTTCAGCCCAAGCGCTATAGCAAGCCACCTGGCATAAATCAATCAAGCCCTCGGCCTCACTTAATCATGAATTAGTAACAACATGTTGCGGGTGCAGCCCGATCCCATAAATATCCTCACAAATCAAGTCCTCGGCCTCACTCAGTCACAAACCTCTCAAGCCACTTGAGCTATCAGTAAAAATAGGGTACTCAGCCTAAAACAGATTTTTTATAAGCATCAAAACAGAGTAGTAAAGACTAAGTTATGAAATCAATAAGTATTATGACTGAGTATAGATTTTCAACCAAAAATAGTGAGAGGATAATAAGAAAAAGGTCCCTAAGGGTCTAAACAGCTCTGGCACAAGGCTCAAATATGGTATTCAGCCCAATTTAAAGAAATTCTTTCTAAAACACATAAGTATCGTATAGTTTCAACCAAATTACGCAACTTATAGTTGCTACAGGACGGACCAAGTCAAAATTCCCAATGGTGCACGCCCACACACCCGTCACCTAGCATGCGCATCACCTCAAAATAGTAAAACGACATGAAATCCGGGGTTTCATACCCTTATGACTAGATTTACAATCGTTACTTACCTCAAAACGGTCAAATCTCTACTGCGCGATGCTCTTGCCCCTCGACTCGGCCTCCAAATACTCCGAATCTATTCACAATCAATACAATAACATCAATATATGCTAATGGAATGAATTCTATACGAAAAATTATCACTTTAGACCAAAATCCCGAAATCCACTCAAACCCGGCCCCCGGGCCCACGCCTAAGAATCCGACAAAAATTAGAAAACTATAAAGCCCATTCACTCACGAGTCTACCCATACTAAATTCATCAAAATCCTACATCAAATGGCCATTCAAATCCCCAAAATCATCTCTCCAATTCTCTTCCACTTCCCCCTCCCCCCAATTTCACACCTCAATTCCCAATTTAGATGATGAAAATCAACATACAATCATGGAATCTAACCAAAATCAAGTGAAGAACACTTACCCCAATCACCTCTCTGAAATTCACTTCAAAAATCACCCAATTTCGTGGTCTCTAGCCCAAAATATAAAAAATGGGTTCAAACCCTCGATTTTGATATTTAACATTGCTGCCCAGATTTTACTCTTCGCGAACGCGGTAATGCCCTTGTGTTCATGAATCACAAACTGCCTCTGACCTAGAAATCCTCCTTCGCGAATGCGAGGACCCACTCGCGAACTCGAAGCCTACGCTGGCGAACCCTACGTGAACACGAAACAATCCTCACGAACGCATAGGCTTATCTACCTGAAGCTCCCAAAGACCGTTGACTCTTCGCGAACGCGTAGCCTTAAAGTTCTACACCTTCACAAACGCTGAAAGTACTTTGCGAACGCGAAGAACAACTCTGCTGCCCTTCTCAAATGCCTTTCATGAACGCGAGAGCCCTCTCGCGAATGTGATGAAGGAATTCTCTGCAACATCACACCAGAAAATTGCCAACTTTTAAAACCAAGAATTGATCCGTTAACCACCCGAAACTCACTCGAGACCCTCGGGACCTCAACCAAACATAACAACATATCCCATAACATCATTAAAACTTAGTCAAACCTTTGAGTCACTCAAAACAACAAATTTCCCTCGGATTCAAGCCTAAGAACATCTAAATTTCCAAATTTCACAAACGACGCTGAAACCTATCAAATCACGTCAGAATGACCCCAAATTTTGCACACACGTCATAAATGACACTACGAACCTATTCCAACTTCCAGAATTTCATTCCGGCCCTGATATAAAATTTCCACTGTCGACCAAAATCGCCAATTTCCAACTTTCAATTCATTCCTAATTCTACCACAAACCTCCAAATCACATTCCGGATGCGCTCTCAAGTCCAAAATCACCTAACGGAGCTAATGAAACCATCAAAATTCAAATCTGAGGTCGTTTACTCATAAGTAAACTTCTTTTACTTTCCCAATTTAAGCCTTCTCAAAAGAGACTAAGTGTCTCAATTCACTCCAAAACCACTCCGAACCCGAACCAACTAACGTGATACGGTCAAATATAGCTAAAGAACACAAAAGGAAATAGAAATAGGGAAAACAGGGCTATAACTCACGAAACGACTGGCCGGTTCATTACATCCTCCTCCTTTGAAACAAACGTTTGTCCTCGAACGAGTCTAGAAACATACTTGAAGCCTGAAATAGGTGTAGATATCTGCTCCGCATCTCCCGCTCGGTCTCCCAAGTAGACTCCTCCATGGGCCGACCTCTCCACTTCACTTTCACTGAAGCTATATCCTTCGATCTTAACTTTTGGACCTGCTGCTCCAAAATATCCACCAACTCCACATCATAAGTCAAATCACCATCTAACTAAACTGTGCTGAAATCCAAGACATGAGACGGATCACCAATATACTTCCATAGCATAGAAACATGAAATATCGGATGCACACCCAACAAGCTAAGTGGCAAAACAAGCTCATACGCCACCTCCCCAATCCTCTGAAGCACCTCAAAAGGCCCAATGAACCGAGAGCTCAACTTGACCTTCTTCCCAAATCTCATAACACCCTTTACGTGTGAAACCTTCAGTAGAACCTTCTCCCTAACCATATAAGATACATCACGAACCTTTCTATCAGCATAACTCTTTTGTCTTGACTGAGCTGTACGAAGCCACTCCTGAATTACTTTCACCTTATCCAAAGCATCCTGTACCAAGTCTGTACCCAAAAACCTAGCCTCGCCCGACACAAACCAACCTACTGGAGATTAGCGTTGTCTCCCATATAAAGCCTCATATGGAGCCATCTGAATACTCGATTGATAACTATTGTTATATGCAAACTCCATGAGCGGTAGAAACGGGTCCCATGAACCCCCAAATTCAATGACACAAGCACGCAACATACCCTCCAATATATGAATAGTGCACTCGGACTGTACGTCCATCTGAGGGTGAAAAGTTATGCTCAACTCAACCTGAATACCCAACTTACGTTGCACGACCCTCTAAAATTGCGATGTAAACTGAGTACCTCTATCTAAAATGATGGAAACTGGGACACCATGCCGGCAAACAATCTCTCAGATATACATCTCAACTACACACAGGAATGAAATGTGCGGACTTGGTCAGCCGATCCATAATTACCTAAATAGCATCGAACTTCCTCAAAGTTCGTAGGAGTCCAACTATGAAATCCATGGTGATCTGCTCCCACTTCCACTCTAGAATATCTATCCGCTGAAGCAAGCCATTCGGTCTCTGATGCTCATATTTCACTTGCTGACAATTGAGACACCGAGCTGCAAACCCCACTATATCTTTCTTCATTATCCTACACCAACAGTGCTGTCTCAAATCCTGGTACATCTTTGCGACACCCAGATGGATGGAATACCGCGAGCTATGGGCCTCATCCAGAATAAACTCCTGAAGCCTATCTACATTGGGCACACATATCCGGCCCTGCATCCTCAATACCCCATCATCACTGATAGTCACATCTCTGACATCATCATGCAGAACCTTGTCCTTGAGGACGAGCAAATGAGGATCATCATACTGGTGCTCTCTATTGCGATTAAACAAGGAAGACCGAGAAACCACACAAGCTAGGATACGACTGTGCTCCAAAATATCCAACCTCATAAACCGATTGGCCAAATCCTAAACATCAACTGCAAGAGGTCTCTCCCCAATAGGAATAAATACAAGACTGCTCATACTCACCGCCTTCCTACTCAAGGCATTGGCCATTATATTGGCCTTCCCCAGATGGTACAAAATAGTAATGTCATAGTCCTTTAGCAACTCCAACCATCTCTGCTGCCTCAAATTGAGATCCTTTTGCTTGAACAAGTGCTGGAGGCTACGATGATCAGTAAACACCTCACAAGACACACCATAGAGATAATGCCTCCAAATCTTTAACCCGTGAACAATGGCAGACAACTCTAAATCATGAATAAAGTAGTTCTTCTCATGAGGCTTCAACTGACGAGAAGCATAAACAATAATTCTACCCTTATACATCAACACACACCCAATACCAACCCGAGAAGCATCACAATATACAATATAAGAACTTGAAGCTGATGGACAAACTAACATTGTATCTGTGGTCAGGCAGTCTTAAGCTTATGAAAGCTCGCCTCACACTCATCCGACCACTTGAAAGGAGCACTCTTTTAGGTCAATTTGGTCAAGAGTGATGCAATAGATGAAAATCCCTAAACGAACCGATGGTAATAACCCGCCAAACCAAGAAAGCTACGAATCTCTATGGCTGAGGATGGTCTGGGCCAACTCTGGACCGCCTCTATCTTCATCGGATCAACCTGAATACCCTCAATGGACACCATGTGCCCCAAGAACGCCATAGAACTGAGCCAAAACTCACACTTGGAGAACTTAGCATAAAGCTTCTCTCTTCCCTTAACCGCTACAATACGACTCTCAAATGCTCGACATGCTCCTCCTAGCTACGAGAGTACACCGGGATATCATCAATGAAAATAATAACAAACGAGTAGAGATAAGGTCGAAACACGTTGTTCATCAAATGCATGAATGCTGCTAGGGCATTGTCAACCCAAAAGACATCACAAGGAACTCATAATGACAATATCGGGTCCTGAAAGTTGTCTTAAGAATGTCCGAGTCCCTAATCTTCAACTGGTGATACCCTGACCTAAGATTAATCTTGGAGAACACTCTAACTCCCTAAATCTGGCCAAATAAATCATCAATACGAGGCAAAGGGTACTTGTTCTTGATTGTGACTTTGTTCAACTGCATGTAATCAATGCACATTCTCATAGTGCCATCCTTCTTCTTCACAAATAGAATAGGCATACCCAAGGTGACACACTAGGTCGAATAAACCCCTTATCAAGGAGTTCCTAAAGCTGCTCCCTCAACTCCTTTAACTCCGCCGGTGCTATACGATACGGTGGAATAAAAATGGACTGAGTTCCCTACACCAAATCAATACCAAAGTCAATATCCATGTCTGATGGCATGCCCATCAGGTCTGTCGGAAATACATCCGAAAAATCCCTCACCACTGGAACTAAATCAATGGTAAGAGTCTCTGCACTGACATCCCTCACAAAGGACAAATAAGAAAGACAACCCTTCCCAACCATCTGACGGGCCTTCAAAAATGAAATCACTCTACTAGTAACATAATCCGACGAACCTTTCCACTCAATCCGTGGCACCCCCGGTATAGCCAACGTCATCATCTTAGCGTGACAGTTCAGAATAGCATGACATGGAGATAACCAATCTATGCCTAATATCATATCAAATTCAACTATACTAAGCAGCATAAGGACTCCTCGGGTCTCCAAACCCCCAATAGTCACCACACAAAACCGATATATGTGGTCCACAACAATACTATTGCCCAATGGAGTAGATACATGAATAGATGAAAGCGCGGGGTGTATCCAAATAATGAGCAAAATATGACGACACATATGAAAAAGTGGAACCAGGATCAAATAATACAGAGGCATCCCTGTGGCAAACCTAAACAATATTGTGATCACAACATCTAAAGAAATAACATCTTGTCTGGCTGGGAGTGCATAGAAATGGGCCTGACACCACCTGATTGACCTCCCCCTCTAGGGCGACCCCTAGCTGACTGACCTATACCCCTAACTGATTGGGCGGGTAGTGAAGTAACTGGTGCTGAAGTCGTTGGCCGACTCCTCTATTGAGGCAGACCCCCATTACGACAAGGACACTGCCTCCACATATACCCCAACTCCCTACACTCATAACAACCCCCTGGTGCTGGTGACGAGGACTGAAGGGAACCTCTAGCACCGGGATGACTGGTAAAAAATCCTGGCATAGAGGAGCCCTGAACTGATGAAGCACGGGACGAACTCTAGGCTGGGAGGGCACTAAGTGATGAATGACACTGATGAGAACTGTGAGAACCATGGCCCGATGATGCCTCATGGTGAACTGGGCGGGCTGACTGAGCATGTCTTAATGGACGGCCTCTGCTGTGCTGGAACTAACCCCCATGAGGAGCAACCCCCAAAACTACCGGATCCATGAGGCCTCTTGGCCTCCCTCTCTACTCGCTTCTGATGATGAATCGACTCTATGTCTTGAGCAATGTCAACAACCTCCTCAAAAGAAGCACTTGACGCCCTATCTCTAGTTATAAGAATTCATAGCTGATAATTGAGGCCATTAACGAACCTTCTGATCCTCTCCCTATCTGTGGAAACCAACCAGATACCATGATGGGCTAACTCAGAGAACCTCATCTAATACTGTATCACAATCATATCATCTTGATGCAACTGCTCGAACTACATATGCAGCTCTTCTTTGCGAGACTGCGGCACATACTTCTTCAGAAAGAGAATGGAGAACTGCTGCCAGGTAAGGGGTACTACACTAACAGGCCTACACCTCTCGTATGCCTCTCACCAAGTAAAAGCAGCTCTCGAGAATTGAAAGGTAATGAATGAGACCTCATTGGTCTCCAGAATACCCGTTGTACGAAGAATTCTCTAACACTTGTCCAAGAAATCCTGAGCATCACCGCCCTCTGTACCATTGAAAGTCGAAGGCTGAATTCCACCAAACCTCTCCAATCTACGCTGCTCATTATCAGGCATGACTAGAACCACATAATCTTGAGCAGGTGCAACCAGTTGGGCTGGTGGTGCCTCCGGTATCTGTAGCCCCTGAACAACCTACTCTGGTGTACGGGCGGCGAGAGTCTGAGTGTCTCTTCCGGCCTAGAAAGTAGCTGCTGTGGTAGAAATAGCGACCGCCTGAGCAAGACTGGTGCACACGGTCAGAATCTGACCTAAGGTCTCCTGAAGACCTGGAATAATAATAGGCACTACCGGTTCCTGAGCTGGTCGCGCTGGAGCATCCATAATAGGGACCTAATCATGAATTGGGGCAACTGGTGGATCTATAGGTGCTTCCTAGCTGTTGTGCGAGCTACACCCCTGCCCCTACCACGGACTCGACCACGACCTCGGCCTCTCGCTACCCCAGTTGGTGGTACCGGTGGCCGTCCGTCCTGACTGGCAGCACGTGTGAACAACATATATTTAGTTACTAGAATCAACAGATTCGCACGACAAGAATTCAAGAATGTGAAGTTTTCCTAAAGATTCTGCAGCCTCTTGAAGATAAGTACAGACGTCTCCGTACTGATCCGCAAGACTCTACTAAACCTACTCATGACTCGTGAGACCTATGTAACCTAGACTTTGATACCAACATGTCATGACCCAACTACCATGTCGTGACGGTGCCTATCATGCTAGTAGGCAAGCCGACTCTTTACCAAAACAACCCGATATATCAATTTAAAAATAACTTCAAGCTATTTAATAATAAAACTTCATAAAGAAATCTGAATAATGAAAGTGCGGAAATAAAAGCCCGATATCGGGATGTCACTAACCATGAGCATCTACTATAGTCTATCCAAAAACATTAAGACTAATACAGTCTAGAAATATAACTACAAATAGCTATAAGAATATAGGAGGGAGAAGACCAGCAGTGCGATCGCCAGCAACTACCTTGCTAACTCCGAGAAGATCTACAACTGGAATAGTCAACAGCTGCTACCGGATCCTGATACGCCTGGATTTGCACACAAGGTGCAAAAACATTAAGACTAATACAGTCTGGAAATATAACTACAAATAGCTATAAGAATATAGGAGGGAGAAGACCAGCAGTGCGATCGCCAACAACTACCTTGCTAACTCCGAGAAGATCTACAACTGGAATAGTCAACAGCTGCTACCGGATCCTGATATGCCTGGATTTGCACACAAGGTGCAGTGAGTAACATGAGTACGCCAACTCAGTAAGTAACCAAAGTAAATAAAGGTTGAAAAGCAGTAACGAGCAATAAAACATATAAAGTTCATATCATGAAATCTCAGTAAAAATAAAACAGTCTTTTAAAAGTAGAGTTTGAATCAAATCAATTCGTTTAAAACACGGTTTCAGTAAAATCATTTGAAGATATTTTTCAACAGAGGCTCAGTGCAACAGTGAGCAAAATGATAAAATCATAAACAGTCCCTCAGGCAAAACATCACTCATGTATAGCCCCTCGGGCAAACCTTACAGTCACTCGTATATAGCCCCTCCGGCATACCTCACCATCACTCACAATTAGGATACTCATGCTTACTGGGGGTGTACAGACTCCAGAGAGGCTCCTTCAACCCAAGCACTATAGCAAGCCACCTCGTGGAATAAATCAATTAGGCCCTTGACTTCACTCAATCATGAATCAGTAACAACATGCTGCGGCGTGCAGCCTGATCCCATAAATATCCTCACAAATAAGGCCCCCGACCCCACTCAGTCATAAACCTCTCAAGCCACTCGGGCTATCAGTAAAAATAGGGTACTCAGCTCAAAACAACATTTTTATAAGCATCAAAACATAGTAGTAAAGACTGAGTTATGAAATCAATAAGTATAACATAACTGAGTATAGGTTTTCAACCAAAAATAGTGAGAGGACAATAAGAAAAAGGCCCCTAAAGGTCCAAACAGCTTTGGCATAAGGCCCAAATATGGCACTCAACCCAATTTACAGAAATTCTTTCTAAAACACATAAGTATCATATAGTTTCAACCAAATTACGCAACTTATAGTTGCTACAAGACGGACCGAGTCACAATCCACAATTGTACACGCCCACACACTCGACACCTAGCATGTGCGTCACCTCAAAATAGTAAAAAGTACACGAAATTCGGAGTTTCATACCCTCATGACTAGATTTACAATCGTTACTTACCTCAAAACGGTCAAATCTCTACTCCGCGATGCTCTTGCCCCTCGACTCGGCCTCCAAATGCTCCGAATCTATTCACAATCAATACAATAACATCAATATATGCTAATGGAATGAATTCTACACGAAAAACTATCAATTTAGATCAAAGTCCCGAAATCCACTCAAACCCGGCCTCTGGACCCATGCCTCAGAATCCGATAAAAATCACAAAACTAGAAAGCCCATTTATTCACGAGTCTACCCATACCAAATTCATCAAAATCTGACATCAAATGTCCATTCAAATCCCCAAAATCATCTCTCCAATTCTCTTCCATTTTCCCCCAATTTTACACCCTAATTCCCAATTTGGATGATGAAAATCAAGCTACAATCATGGAATCTAACCAAAATTGAAAAATGTATTTAAACCCTCGATTTTTATATTTACCACTGCTGCCCAGATTTTACTCTTCCCGAACACGGTAGCGCCCTCGCATTTGCGAAGCACAAACTGCCTCTGACCCTACGCGGATGCGGAACAACCTTCGCGAACACGTAGGCTTATCTACATGAAGCTCCCAAAGACCATTGACTTTACGCGAACGCGATGACCTGGTCGCGAATACGTAGCCTTACAGTCCTACACCTTTGCGAACGCGGGAAGTACTTCGCGAACGCAAAGAATAACTCAGCTGCTCTTCTCAAATGCCTTTCGCGAACACGAGAGCCCTCTCATGAACGCGATGAAGGAATTCTCTGCAACATCACACCAGAAAATCTGCCAACTTTTAAAACCAAGAATTGATCCGTTAACTACCCGAAACTCACCCGAGGCCCTCGGGACCTCAACCAAATATACAAATACATCCTATAATATCATTCAAATTTAGTAGAACCTTTGAGTCTCTCAAAACAACATCAAAACACCAAATTACCCTCGGATTGAAGCCTTAGAACATCTAAATTTCCAAATTTCACAAACGATGCCGAAACCTATCAAATCACGTCCGAATGACCCCAAATTTTGAACAGACGTCACAAATGACACTACGAACCTGCTGCAACTTCTAGAATTTCGTTCCGACCTCAATATCAAATTTTCCACTCCTGACCAAAATCGCCAAATTTCCAACTTTCGCCAATCCATGCCTTATTCTACCACAGACCTCCAAATCACATTCCGGATGTGCTCCTAAGTCCAAAATTACCTGACGGAGCTAACAGAATCATCAAAATTCCAATCCGAGATTACTTACTCATAAGTCAATATCCAGTCAACTTTCCCAACTTAAGCCTTTTCAAAAGAGACTAATGTGCCTCAATTCACTCCAAAACCACTTCAAACCCCAACCAACTAATGCAATACGATCAAATATATCTAAAGAACTAAAAAGGAAACATAAATGGGGAAAACAGGGCTATAACTCACGAAATGACCGGCCGGATCGTTACAATTTCAGAAATATTGGAAGATGAAATCCAACTCAAAAAGGAGTAATCTGAAATCAAGGACAAAAAAGGTACCAAAGCTCAAAAGTGCGGATCGCAGAATATCATCTGCGGCTGCAGGTTGTGAAGAAAATCCATCAGAGATGGGTGCAAAGTGTGGTTCGTACATGAATTGTGCGGCTGCAAGAGTTGGGTCAGGAGCAAAGTTCAGAGAGTCTGCATTTCAAGACCATTAAAAGTGAGGACCGCACAATTATTGTGCAGCCGTAGAAGAAGATCTATGTGGCCGCAGTTACAATTGTGCAGACCATAGAAGAGCAAGGTGCAACCGCAGTTACAAATCTGTGGACCACAGAAAGAGTGTAGTGCGGTTGCAGTCCAGAATTATGTGGCCATAGATTTCCAATCTTGTCAAGCTAAAGAAAAGTGCGGATCACGCATGGAATTGTGCGACCGTCAGCCGCAGAACCTCCTGAAAGGCACTTTTGTCCGAAATTTCCAGCCATGTATAAATAGACGAGTTTTACATTTTTAGGTCAACTTTTGACATCAGCAGCTACAATATTCGTTTCTCTTTACTTCTTTTAATAGTTTTTCATATTTTGAGATATTTTAACATAGATTTTAGCATTTTAATTTGGCAATATGAGTTTAATTATCATTACTTCATCAATTTCAAGCATGAGTAGCTAGATTTTTACTAGGGTTGTGACCCAACCCTTGTGTGTAAACTTTATGGGTGATTAGGTTTATGCTTGTTTATGAATGGGTGTATTACTTAGCTTGGTTTATGCTTTATTTGTGGAATTAGTGGTTGCAAACATTAACTCATGCCTATTTGACTTAGTCTCTTCTTGAAAAAGAGAGACACATTCTAGGTTAACCTAGCTAACAAGGAATTTGGTCAATTGAGAAATTGACTAACCCAATTAAAGGGTTCAACCTAGAGATAGTAACAACCCGATTTGAGCTCTTTTCAACTATTTTGGTAGATATCCATTTGGTCTTAAGAAAGCTAAATTAGGTAAAACCACTGTCTTACCGAGAGGTATTGAGTAGGCAACATAGTGTTGTGAGGTATAATACACCCAGGTCAATGAAACGAGCATAAAAATCTTTATCCCATTAGGCAAACACCTAGGTTATGGTCACAACCCTAGGCCTTTTTATATCCTTGAAAAGCAACAAAATCAATTTCTTAGTTTCAATTCTTAGTTTTGAAATCTTAGTTTAAAATAGACATAGAACCAACCCTAATTTGTGGAAGTGTAAATAGAGATAGTTCAAACTTATACACTACAATATATACCTCTAACTCCCACATATAACTCCATGTGGAATTCGACCTAGACTCTTTGTTGGTATTACTATTGCAATCGACCATTTCATAACCTTGATTTGAGGTGTGAACTTGGACGAGATCAATTATTGGCGTCGTTGTCGGGGAGCTAAAAATGGATTTAGCTATATATTGGGTTTATGTATGGATTGTCTTCTTTTCCTTCCTTGTTACTAATTTTTTGAATCAATTGTAGGTACCATAATGGCAAACAACAATGATCAACTTGGAAACATGCCTTTGGGGGATGTGGACGTTGATGATGACCAAGTTGATGAGGTTCCTCTTGAACCTCAAACAAATAGAATAGGATGAGCACTTCAAGACAACGTCCCAATTCTATCCCCACCTCCACAAGGAGTGGCTCCACATCGGGTGTTGCCGAATGAAGGGTATGTAAGTGCTATTGTCCCGCCCATATTAGGGCGAGCAACTTTCAAATCACAAATATAATGCTCATGTTCTAAAGAAATGAGGATTCTTCACTGGGGCTCCGAGTCAAAATGCATACAAACACTTGAAGGGGTTTGTGGACACTTTTTGGGGGAGTAAATAGACAAATGTCTCCGAGGATGCTTTAAGGTTAAGGCTATTTCCCTTCTCTCTATGGGGAAGAACTTTAGATTGGTTGGAGAGATTGCCAAACCATTCCATCCATACGTGGGATGAGGTGGCAGAGAAATTTATTTCCAAGTTCTTTTCTCCCGGGCATATGGCTACTCTTAGAGACGAGATTCTAGCATTCAAACAAGAGCCCAATGAGCCATTACATGAGATATGGGAGTGGCATATGACTATGGTCAAAGAGTATCCCAATAATAACATGACGGAAGCTATGATTCAAGAAACATTCTATCTGGGGATCAACACGACCAATCAATGCGTAGTAAATTAACTTGCCGGTGAAAATTTCATGACAACGCCATATGCGGAAGCTTGTGAGATTTTATATAAAATGGCGAATATCTCACCGGTATGGCAAAGTCGGGCAAACGTTCCTCAAGGTGATCCAAATGTGATTCACCTCCATAAAGAGTTGCATGATCATGGGCAAGCCATTGCCGAATTGACCAACACGATGAATCAATTAGCAAAGGCTTAACTTCAAAAAGTGCAAAGTCCTAAGCAAGTCAATGCCATGGAGGGAGGACACATGATGATGAACAAAAGAAGGACCAAAGTGATAGTGGGTTTGATCAAGGTGAATCTTACAATGACCAAGAGGAGGAAGTGCAATGTGTGAACAACTTCCAAGGGCAAAGAAACAACTCTCAAGGCCCGAACCAACAACAATGGCGACCTCAAATTAATTAAGGTAATTGGAATTCTAACAACTAAGGTAATTATAGTAGAAGAAATAACCAAGGAAATTGAAGTGGAAAAAATCAAGGAAATTGAGAAGGTAATAATCAAGGTGGATGTAACAATAATCAAGGCAATCGGGGGTAGGGTTTTTAAAGTCCCCCGATGTATCAACAACCGAGTAACCCGCCTCCTTATCCTTCCCATGGTCAAAGTTCCTCCAACAATGAAATGGGGTGTATTGAGAATATATTCAAGCAAATGATGGAGAATAATGACGACTCCGATGTCCAACTTGCCTCCCACAATACATCTATCCGTAACTTGGAAGTTTAAATGGGGCAAATCTCTCAAGCTCTAAGTACTCGCCCTAAAGGGGCACTACCAAGTGACATGGTGGTGAACCCAAAGGGTGGGAACAACACGGGACATGCCATGGCCATTACTACAAGGAGTGGAAAAGGTGGGAATACACCCACCTCTAGTCAAAGGAAACTTGTGGATGATGAGAAAGTGGTACAAGAAGATGAGACCCCGAACAATGTGGTGCAAGCAAATGATGAAGTGAGGATTGATATTGATGACAATGTGGAAGAAACTCAAGAGAAAGTGAACCCATCTAAGGATCGTGTTATTGACATACTAGAAACGGTAGTGCAAAAGGCTAAGGCACCATTGCCTGAGCCTTCTCCTCCATATCCTCAAAGGCATGCCAAGAAACATGGCGAGAATCAATTCAAAATTTTCATTAACATGATTAAGAGTCTCTCGATCAATGTTCCATTAGTTGACGTTTTGGAGCAAATGCCCAGTTATGCAAAGTTTATGAAGGATTTGGTGACAAATAAGTGGTCGATGAATTTTGAAACTATAAAAGTCACTCATCAAGTGAGTGCAATTGTGCATTCAATGGCTCCTAAATTGAAAGATCCTAGTGCTTTCACAATCCCTTGTACCATTGGAAGTGCCGAGTTTGCTAAAGTTATTTGTGATCTTAGGGCAAGTATCAATTTGATGCCCTATTCAAGTTTCAAGACTTTGGGAATTGGGAAACCAAGACCCACATTTATGAGATTGAAAATGGTCGATCGTACCATGAAGAGACCCTTGGGATTGATTGAGGATGTGTTGGTTCATGTTGATAAATTCATTTCCCGGCGGATTTTGTCATTCTTGATTATGAGGTTGAATATGAGGTATCAATTATTCTTGGTAGACCTTTTCTTGCTACGGGGAATGATCTGATTGACGTTGAAGCTAGAGAACTTACCTTCCGGGTTGGTGATGAAAAAGTGGTTTTCCATGTGTGTAAGTCCATGAGGCAACCCAATAGCAATGAGGTGTGTTCTTTCGTGTATTTGGTGACCGGTGTGATTGTATATGAAACAAGTGTTGTGATGAATGTTGATGATACATTGGAGGATATCTTGCTCAACTTTAATGATGACGATATGGATGGCTTCATGGAATATGTGAACTCTCTGCAAGGAATGGGTCGTACATTTATGAACCCTGCAAATTGTCCTTAGATCTTGAAAATAGGACAACTCCTCCGACAAAGACTTCAATTGAAGAGCCTCATATCTTGGAGTGGAAGCCATTGCCTCTACATCTTCGGTATGAATTTCTTGGCCTTTCTTCTACTTTACCGGTTATTCTTTCCTCTTGTTTGACTAACGTGCAGGTAGATTCTACATTGGCAGTGCTACAAAAGAGGAAAAACTCTATTGGATGGACATTGGCGGATATTTGGGGGATAAGCCCCGCATTTTGCATACACAAAATTAATGTAGAGGAAGGTGCCAAACCATCTATTGAACATTAAAGGAGACTTAATGAAGCCATGCAAGAAGTTGTCAAAAAGGAGATCATCAAGTGGTTGGATGTCGTGGTTATCTACCCCATTTCCAATAGTTCATGGACTTCTCCAGTTCAATGTGTCCCAAAGAAGGGCGGACATGACGGTGGTCACCAATGACAAGAATGAGTTGATTCCTACAAGAATGGTGACCAGGTGGAGAGTGTATATGGACTATCGTAAGCTCAACAAAGTCACAAGGAAGGACCATTTTCCACTTTCATTCCTAGATCAAATGCTTGATCAATTGGCCGGACGTGCTTTCTATTGTTTCCTTGATGGATATTCCGGCTACAACCAAATTCTTATTGCTCGGGAGGATCAAGATAAAACTACCTTTACATGTCCTTATGGTACTTTCGCCTTCAAGCAGATGCCATTAGGGTTGTAGAATGCACCGATGACTTTTTAGTGGTGTATGATGGCGATCTTCATGGACATGGTGTAGGATTACCTTGAAGTCTTCATGGATGACTTCTTGGTGGTCAGAAATTCTTTTGATGATTGTCTCGCAAACTTGGATAAAGTGTTGGCAAGATGTAAAGAAACAAATTTGGTGCTAAATTGGGAGAAATGTCATTTCATAGTCGAGGAAGGCATTTTCCTTGGCCACAAGATATCAAATAATGGTATTGAAGTCGACAAGTCAAATATTGAGGTGATTTCTAAACTTCTACGTCCAACTTCGGTGAAGGGAATGCAGAGTTTCTTAGGACACGTGGGGTTTTACTGGCATTTTATCAAGGATTTCTCTAAAGTGGTGAACCCGTTGTGCAAACCTTTGGAGAAAGATGCTAAGTTCCACTTCAATTATGATTGCATGAGAGCTTATGAATTTCTAAAGTTCAAGTTGATTACTACTCCCATTATCACCCCTCCAAATTGGAGTGTTCCTTTTGAGCTCATGTGCGAAGCGATGTAGCGGTAGGGGCTGTTTTGGGGCAACACATCAACAAGATTTTTCATCTGGTCTACTATGCTAGTAAGACCATGAATAATGCACAATTCAACTATACCGTTATGGAGACAGAGCTCCTTTCCATCGTATTTGCTATTGAAAAATTTCGCCCATACTTGATGGGTGAAAAAGTGATTGTCCACACATATCATGTGGCATTTCGTTATCTTATGAGCAAGAAGATTCCAGATCCCGAATGATGAGATGGGTGCTTTTGCTGCAAGAGTTTGATATTTACATCCAAGATCTAAAAGGAAGTGAAAACTAAGTGTCGGACCACTTGTCTCGTTTGGAGGAGGGGAGGCCGCATGATGGCCTTGAAATCAATGACTCCTTCTCCGATGAGAAACTTTTGGCTATTTAAATGAAGGAGGTGCCATGGTTCGCGGATCTAGCAAATTTTTTCTTGTGAGTGGTATCATCCTGGATGATTTCTCTTCAAACTAAAGGAAGAAGCTCAAACGGGATTGTCAAGACTATTATGGGATGAACTGTACCTTTTCTAGATTTGCACGGATGGGGTGATTAGAAGATATGTACCGGAGGAGGAGCAATGTGAAATACTTGGGCTTGTCATTCTTCGCCATATGGTGGTTATCATGGTAGAGCAAGAACGACATCCAAAGTGCTAAGTTGCGATTTCTATTGGCCCACTCTCTACAAAGATGCAAGCGATCTAGTGAAACGATGTGATGAATGTCAAAGGGCCGGTGGAATCTCAAAGAAAAATGAAAGTCCCCTCACCACCATTTTGGAGAATTATATTTTTGATGTGTGGGGGGGTGACTTCATGGGTCCTTTTGTAAGTTCTTGTTGAAACATCTACATCTTGGCCACGGTTGATTATGCGTCCAAATGGGTTGCGGTTGTTGCTCTACCCAAAAACAAGGCGAGAAGTGGGGTGGCATTCTTGAAGAAGAATATTTTTACATGGTTTGGTACTCCGCGGGCTATCATAAGCGATGAGGGGTCACATTCTTGCAATAAAGCCTTCGACACCTTACTCACCAAGTATGTTGTCACTCATAAAGTCACGACTCTCTATCATCTACAAGCAAGCAGTTAAGTGGAAGTGTCCAACCGGGAGATAATGAGTATTTTCTTCAAAATAGTGAATGCTAACCGGACGAATTGGTCTAAGAAACTTGATGATGCTTTATGGGCTTATAGGACATCTTATAAAACACCTATCGAAATGTCTCCATACCGGTTGGTGTTCGGAAAATCTTGTCAACTTCCGGTGGAACTTGAGCACAAAGTCATGTGGGCTCTAAAGAAGTTAAATCTTGATTGGGATGTCGCCGCCAACTTGAGGGTGGCACACTTGAATGAGTTGGATGAGTTCTGGTACCTTGCATACACAAGTTCTTCCTTATTCAATGAGAAGAAGAAATATTTTCATGACAAGTACATTTGGAACAAAAAGTTCAAAGAGGGTGATCTTGTGTTGTTGTTCAATTCACGGTTGAGGATGTTTCCCGGGAAGTTAAAGTCTAAATGGAGTGGCCCGTTTTAAGTTGTGGGTTTTTTTAACACCCAATTTTTCCCAAAAAATAATTTAAAATTGCATATATACCTTCAAAATCATTCATAGCAATTGATATTTTTCCACAATTTTTCTATATTTTTATTAATTTATCCAGCATTTTATTTCCAATAAATAATTATAAAATAGCATTACAAGTGACTTCAAAAGCATTTCTTGATTTAATTTATTATTTATGATCCTATTTAAACCAAATTATTTTATAATTAGCCAAATTGGCATCGTTTGGCTACAATTAAAATAACTTTGCAATTATAGCCCAATCATATGATTTTATACTACTTTTATCCAAAAATTAATCGTTTGTATTTTTAAATACTAAGTAATCATTTTAAACTATTTTCTATGCATGAAACTCATTCTTATAATTATTAGTTATTTTGTAAATTGTTTTAATTGATTTGAATTGGGTATTTAACAAATAGCCTAATTTCATTTCAATTCTAGGCTAAATTAAACCAGACCCAAACCTGATTAAATCAGCCCAATACCCCCAAGGCCCAATCCACTATCCTACCTGACCCAATCCCTATTTAATCTGGACTGTTGATCAATTTTGATCAAAGGACCAGATCTGTCCTTACCATAATTAACCCTAAAGACTACCCCTTCCCCTTTTATTTGCTCTCATCTCTCTCTCAAAATCCCGGTAAACCTAGACCACCTCACCGGCCGTCGCTTTTCCGGTCATTATGGTGGTCTCACCACCCTCCCAGCCTCACGGCTCTCCCTCCTACGTCGGGTTTTGCTGCCTTGAGTTCCTCAAAGGAACCAGAAGGCAGTTCACTCACCTCCCATGGGTTTTCATGTCATTTTTATGCCGTTCATGGCTGTCCGAGCAAGATTCTACCATTTTCGGTTAAAACCAATGATTTTTTAGCCGATCCTCTCTATGAAACCCTGATTTTGACTCTTGATTTCTAAGATATGTAACAAGATCTGAGTCTATTCGAGTTATCTTTACTGTTTTCTTAAGGATTTCTCCGATTTCTTCTAAAACGACTCTTCGTCTTCAAACTAGGGTTTCTTGACCCCTTTTCAAAAATGGCTTTTCCTTCTGATTTTAGCATTTTTCTATGATTTTCACCATGTTTAAACGTTTATTTTAGTTTTCTCCTTTTATCCGAGTTATTATGTTAAAGCCCTAAGTTTCTTGGGTTTGGCCTGTGATTCTGAGTTTGTTTTGATGTGTTCAACTAATTTGTATGTTTCTGTAATTCTGTGATTTTTACCCTATGTTTACTTGTCAGGGTTTCTGATTATGATTATTCCTGCCTATTATGTGATTTTACCCTATTTTGTTCATCAATATTTCTAATTCTTCACTTCTCCTACCTATATCATGTTTATTCTATTAATTCAGACTATGCTCTACATGAATCCCTAATTTTTATATGATTTTTGACCTACTCGGCTTCTTAGAGTTCTAATTTTGCTTACTATGTGCTTGTTCTCATAAAGTTGTGCTAAATCAGTGCTATTTTCTACTTTTGAATCCTTGAGTTTTGTGATTGATCCTTTACTGATTTCGCACGATACTGTCTACTGATTTTTAGCCTTGTAAAATATTTTCTGACCTTATTCTATGGTCAATTATGCTGTTAATTGATTTCTTAAGTATTTTCCTTGATTGAAATATGCTGAACCTAGCCTCTATTACATGTTGTGTACTTGTACTATGCTAAAAATATTTCCTTATTCGTTATGATCAGCCTTATACGACTTCCTTACTTATTTGTCACATATTTATTACCGTTTGAAGTTAACTCCTCAATTGAAGGGAGTACTTACCTTGATTTTATGCTGATTGATTCTGAGTCCCCATAATTACTGATGAACTTTGAATTCTACCTTATTTTCTACCTGCTGTCAAACTATAAATACCTTGGTCTTTCATTAGCACACACGCGAACACATTGGTTCAAAAGCTCTCTCTCTCTCTCACACTCAAAACTTTTTGCTCTCTCTTTCTGTGTTTCTTACTATTATTCTGAGTTAACCGGCTGCAAGCCAAGGCTGACAATTATGCTCTCCTGCCCCTTCACCTTTGTGTTTACTGTCTTCTTTACTGTTATGTCCTAATTTCAATTTAAGTCTCAAAAACAACATGTTTCTTTTTCTTCTTCAGTTCATCATGTTCCTGATTTGTTTCTACCTCTGTTTCTGTTGTTCAACATGTATTTAATCTCTTTATGTTAGTTATATACTACCCCCTTAGGATCAACATGTTTATCTTCTATAGTGAATATGACTCGATCCCCTTTTATGTCTAACTGGTTTTAGTATGAATCTCTCTTTAGCAAAATAACTTGTACCCTAAAGTTATTTGGTTCTGTGTTAATTTTAAAGTTCATGTTGTACCCCAATCCCATGAACCCCTTAAGAGCTTCTGATGTTGTATCTATGTAGACCTCGGCATGTTATGTGTTTACCATCATGTGCTCTATGTGTCCCCAATCACTATCACCCCTGTGTATAGGTTTGTTCCTTCTATTTTGGTTGTGTGTTATTTAAGTATTGCTGAGTTGGTTTTAGCTCCATGTTTGATATGTTGTTGTTTAATCATGTAACTCTCTCTTTTCAAAGTTATTTTACTGCATGGCTCCCTCTTTTACTGCACAAAAAAGTTTCAAACAAGTCTCTTTTAACACTGTTTTCTTACTAAAACCCTTTCAAAACTATATCAAGCACTCTCACTCTACTTTTAGACATTTAAGTTCTTCCCCTCTAATGTATGACTGCTTAGGGATCCCTATGAGATCCCTCTAAACTCTGATGCATTAGAGCTGGCCCTTCCACACTGCACTACTCAACTATGATTATGAAATCTTGGTGTGAGCACTGCCCGGGATCCCTTGAGGTCCTTAGGGAACTTTGACACACCCGGATTATGTGAAAGGCTGTAAGGAAATTTGGCATTGGAAATTCTGGAAATCAGGGCCTATTTGTAGGCTCCCTATAGTGTAACTTCTTATTTTTCTTATCTACTTATGTAATGCATGCAATACTGGTTTGTAATAATTGTTGTAAAAAGATGTTGGGGATGGCTAGTGAAAAGGGAAGGGTAGCTACACATGTTATAGATTTCAAAAGGTAGAAACCATGCTTTTAGGTTTACATTCCCTATATGCGCAATAGAATTCTTGTTTAGGACTAATACGTGCAAAGAATATCATGTATCAGATACCATTCTCCCTAGGTTTTATGTATATTGTTTTTGGCATTTCACTTTGACATTCATGTTATCACTTAGAAATCTTGTTTCTAGGATAAACTACACTAAATAAAATGTTGCTCCTACACCCTTGAAATCATGCTCTACAATGTTGTATCCTTCTATGCATTTAGAAATCCTGCTTTAGGAAACTCTGCAATCATGCTATGCATTTAGAAATCATGTTTTAGGAATACAACAACAACAACAACAACAACCCAATATAATCCCACTTAGTGGGGTCTGGGGAGGGTAGTGTGCACGCAGACATTACCCCAACCCTGGGGTAGAGAGGCTATTTCCAAATAGACCCCCAGCATCCTTCCCTCCAAAAACTTCCCACCTTGCTCTTGAGGAGACTCGAAATCACCACCTCTTGGTTGGAAGTGAAGGTTGCTTACCATCAGAGCAACCCCTCTTGTCTAGAAATCATGCTTTAGGAATCCTGCATATAAATCACTTTGTGTGCATATTAGATACCCTGTTTTAGGATATCGTTCACACCCGCTCAGACTACACCTAGTTAAACTACTAATGCATGAAAAGGGATATAAACAGTCTCACCCTATTTTTAAACAAATTGGTAATGATCCTGTATTTTGTGACACCTAGAACGGCATGATAAGGTAAAACAATTTATAACAGTTTTCTTTAATAATTCTGGTAACAACTATGCACTGTCCCGCGCCTAGGCAAGCTTTAGGTAACCAATTCTTATAAGTCTAAAAACTGCCTCTTCGTGTTTGCTGCATAATGTTTAACAGGCTTAAAATCGGTAGGCAAACTGATGGGGCCCCTGCTTCTGAGTTATAAACCAATCTGCATATCTCTTATATTCTGATACTCACCTAGACGTCATGTCTTAGGATCCTGTTTAATAATACTGCCCTTGTTTGTGTTTGATTCGTGCTGTTTACATGCATTATCTGTGGAGGTGAACCTGAGCCTCTTATCTGCTATTTCATGCTTTTATTTGTTGAAGTCCTATGTGTTATTGCTTGTCGCCTTAGTATTTTCTCCTTTAAACCTTAGGGGTCTGTCTAGAACTATCCATAGGTAGAGGTCTTAACCTCCTCCAGGACCATTAAGAAGGGACGGGTAACGGCATGCAATAGAGATCGCTAACCAACATTCGCTTTAATAACCGCTAAGGGGTGGGAAGGGTAGATATGGATATGATGATTACGCGTTAATGCTATGTGTAATCCCTCATTGAGGAGTGTTTACCAGACATTGCGTGGGGTGATCCTGTAGGCTAACCAACCTAGGACCCCTCCTTCCCGAATTCCTTCATTTTCCATATGTATACAATTTGTTTAAGTCTTTCCTTTGTCTCATTATTTGAGTCATGTAATGTCTAAAACCCGCTCTTATTTGTAAATTATGTGTTTAAAACTATTCATTTGTTAATTGACTAGTTCATAAGTATAAGTTCGGTCGGGACCTACCGTTGTGGACCGAAAGGGGTGCCTAACACCTTCCCCTCAAAGTTATTTCGAGCCTTTACCCTAAATCTTTGGTAATGCAAACCAATCCAAGAGTTAATCGCTCTAAGTGCCTTAACACACCATATCTGTTAGGTGGCGACTCGTCAAAACCCAAATTCCCAAAAGGATATGAGTTATTACACCCCTCCCCCATGAACGTCGAAACCCGGACTTCTCTCCGCGGAGGGAAAAGAGGGGGCGCGACAGCATGGCGACTTTGCTGGGGATATCTTAGGCTCTTACCATAACGAACTTATTTTTTATGAATCAGTCCAAGCATGCTCTATCCTGAACCCTTTCCCCTTATTTGAAGTTAACTGCATATTTTAAGCATTTATGTTTCTTTTATTCATGAAACTGACTTGTCTCTTTGTTTTCTTTTTCTGTAACTATATTTCAATTTTTAAATACTGTATTTATTTTTCCTATGTGCAAATATTTGACTACATGCTATTTATTGCTGCATATATCATGCTCCACATCATATTCCACTCGTGCGTATCAAATCCTATAGTAACACTTAATGATCGGTTGCGCTCTTCCTATTTATTACCCTTAAATTAGGAAAGGCTTATTTGCGGTAAAACCAGTCGATCAGTGGTGCAGTCGACGGTTTCATGCCTATCCCCCTCAAGTTGTCCGCTTGAGAGTACCAGTCTAAAACCCCATAGTAACCTTACTCTGATCAAAATTGTGCATGCATCATGGTCAAACCTAGTCGGATGAGTTATGTTGTCCACATAATGATCCTTTAAGACAAGCCTTATCCAAAGTCCACCAGGGTTTCCATGATACCAACAGACACAACCACATTTTGTGCATTAATTTGGAGAACTAAATGCCAATATGCTAATCATGAATGTATAAATAGTCGAGTTTGGTGGGGGAGAAAGGCCTAACCCTTCTTTGTTTTGCAGAAAATAAGGAACGAGGTCCCCAGCTTCGATATGATTAGTACACCCTTACTCTTGCTAGACTGGTGGAGGAATCTTCCATCAGATAACCAAATCAATAAATGGAAAGAGAGGGCCCCCAAATCTAGCGAAAAGTTGAAATATTTGGAATACAACCTATTGGAATTGGAAGGAAAAGTGAGAAAGAGAGTCACCGACTGCTAGAACGCTGAGGTAAACGAAGGAGGACATTTGGCAAAAGCATTCTTACTGGTGAACCTACGTGAACTGGAGGATTTGATCAACGAGAGCATTTAACCTGAGGAAGGTCCTTCTGGGACCAACTAGGCTAGATTTATTTGCTTTCCTAAGATGTAATAAGGCTAAGTGCCAGTAGTGACTTTTTTTTTATTATCTTAGTGTCATTTTGGGATTCGTCTATTTTTATATTATGAAATGAAGCATTTATTGGCATTTAAAGTTCTCTATATTTGTAAATAATCCTACCTCGGGCACAACGAGGTTCCCAAAATAGGACACGAATTTACATTTTCGCAATATGTGTTTAAATACTGCAAACATTTCAGGATCCTCACTGACTTGTTACCTTTTTGTTTTTGCTTATTTTTTATTATTATTCCCATCCCCTAAGGTTGGTTCACTCATACTGGCCTCGTCAGCATACCACACCAGATCTAGAGACCCTCTACCTCCTCCTCCTCAAAGCAACACAAAAGGCAAAGGAAAACTAAAAATGGATGACTTAAGTGGTATCCGAAAGGAGAATGTTGAGAATGCGGAAACCTCAGATGGCTGTAGTACTCCGGCCCCAGATGATCTAGTCCTGAGATTGGAACAAAAGATATTGGAATTGCAAGGAGAATTTGAGCAGGTTCGCAACTTGGCAAACATGTCACTCACCCTAAATGTCCCCGACATCCACCAACAAAACACAAAGAACCCAGTACCTCCCCAGAACGCACAAAACCAACATCTACAAAATCCTCCCGCACCAAATCAATACGCAACTCCACCCCAAAATCTCAGTCCATTACCAATACCGACTCTGCCACAACATCACCATCAACCAACTCAGTACGCACCAGCCACCACTTACCATACTCCCCAAAACACACCACAACCCATTCCCTATCCCCAAAACTCCACCAATGACCATCATTACATCCAAGTCCCTAGCACCCATCAAAGCAACCCTATATACGTAGAAACTGTACCTCACTCCATCCAACCCATCTCCTATATACCAGAATCCTCCGAAAAGACCTGCTCATTAAAAACATGGCTGAAGAACTCAAGAAGTTGACAAGCCGAGTCTAAGGTGTCGAAGGTGGCAAAGGAATAAAAGGTTTGAACTATGAAGACCTATACATATATCCAGATGTGGAACTGCTAGAGGGGTACAAATCTCCTAAGTTTGAGATGTTCGACGACACGAAAGATCTCATGGTTCATCTGAGGACTTATTGCGACAAACTTGTCGGGGTCGGGAAAGACAAAAAGATCCGAATAAAACTCTTTATAATGAGTCTTACTGGGGATGCTTTGTCCTGGTACATCAGCAAAGATCCCAAGAAATGGTCCAATTGGGTAAGTATGGCATCGGATTTCATGGACCAGTTCAGGTTCAATACAGAGAATGCACCAGATATTTTCTACATTCAGAATCTTAAGAAGAAACCTACTGAGACCTTCCGTGAGTATGCTACTCGTTGGAGGTCGGAAGCAGCCAAGGTCAAGCCATTTTTGGATGAAGAATAGATGAACAAATTCTTCGTTAGAGCACATGATCCGCAATATTATAAAAGGTTGATGGTTATCAAAAATCGTAAATTCTCTGATATCATCAAACTTAGAAAAAGGAAAAGGAATCAAGAGCGGGATGGTAACGAATTTTGAGGCACTACAGGCCACAAATAAAGCATTACAATCAGGCGGCATATCAAAGAAGAGAGATGTTGGGGCAGTAATGGTGGCCCAAAGCCCGAAATCTCCACTTACATATCAAACACCTCCACTCACATACCAAACACCTCCACCCACATATCAAAAACCTCCACCTACATATCAAACACCTCCACCCACATACCAAGCACCACCACCCACATATCAACCCTCATCTCCCAGATATTCCCAACCAGCCACTGTCCACCACACCTATAGCTCCCAACCATCCCATTTCCAATCACATCCAACTCGCCAAAACTTTCTAAGACCAAGACCTAACTTCGACCGCAAGCCACCCAAACAATACACTACCATTGCTGAGCCCATCAATCAGTTGTATGAAAGGTTGAAAGTCGTGGGTTACATTACTCATGTTCCCGCTGTGGCATTAGAAAACCCATTCCAATGGGTCAATCCGAACAAAACTTGTGCGTACCACTCTGGAATGAAGGGGAACACCACGGTTGAGTGCCGAACATTGAAGTATAAGATCCAGACACTAATTGACAACAAGGTCATACAGGCAAAGGAAGCCGCACCTAATGTTCGCGATAACCCCCTCCCTAATCATAGAGGTGGTGGAGTACATGTGATAGAGACGAACGAAGAATGGGATCCTAAGGGGTCGATTGGGCTTATTCGAGAAGGTGATGACTTTAAAGTTATAGTCACACTTACCCCTATCTTGGTATAGTCCTAGTCACCAATCGAGGTTGAGGTAACTGCATCAGTTCTATTCGAGGTAGAGGCGGCTCCGCCCGCGGTCACCCTCGCTCCATTTGAAGTAGAAGTGGTCACACCTTTCACTGTGACTATATCAAACACACCTCTATTCAACTCAAAAGCAATACCCTGGGGTTATGTTGCTGAGGATCGGCGAAAAGGGAAGGCCAAGGTAGAAGAATCTGACGCTGCACAAGGAATGACTAGAACTGGAAGAGTCTATACACTTGAACATTTGGGAGATTCAAGTAAGGATGCCACTACTAGGAAGCCTATCATTGAGACCGGACCAGATGACCTGTGGAGGAAAGTACAAGCAAAGGAGTATTCCGTCATTGACCATCTGAACAAAACCCCAGCTCAGATATCTATCATGTCATTGTTGCAAAATTCAGAGGCGCATAAGAACGCTTTAATGAAGGTACTGAGCGAAGCTTATGTACCCAATAACATTACTGGTGGAGAAATGGCCAATATGGTGGGGCAAGTACTGGAAAGTCATAAGATTATCTTCCATGAAGATGAGCTACCGCCTGAGGGTTTGAATCACAATCGAGCATTGTATATCACAGTGCAATTTGAAGACAAGTTCATTACCAGGGTCTTGGTTGACGGAGGTTCAAGCTTAAATATTTGTCCATTGGACACTCTGAAAGGTTGGACAAAGGTTTCCACGAAATACGAGTATGAGCATGACCGTGAAAGCTTTCGATGGGTCCCAAGGGGAAACAATCGGGGAAATCAATCTTTGCTTACAAATGGGGCCAACTTGGTTCGACGTCGAGTTTTAGGTGCTTGACATACCAACTTCATATAATCTTCTGTTGGGCCGACCATGGATCCATGCTGTTGGAGCAGTGACTTCCACTCGGTATCAAGCTATGAAATTTGAATGAAATCATCAGAAGGTGATCATTCACGGCGACAGAATTAATTCCATTTACACTAGTCAAACCATCCCGGCTATTGGACATAGAAGAAGGATAGGAGGGGAAAACTATCATCACATTGAACGGGTCAATGCCATAGAGAAGGATAAATGGTGGAGCAGTAAAATAGAAAGCATGTTGGCTTGGTCTGGATGAACCCGGCAAAGGATTGGAAGGAACCTCCAAGGTATCACCAAACCAATACAGCTGAAAAATCATGGTACCACTTTTGGGCTCGGATACCAGTACACATGGCAAGAGTATAGAAATTGGTCGCCTCCATGGCGTGGACCGTACTACCCTCTCGAGCAACTAGTTCCACGTTTGAAACAAGTTTTTCACTAAGATGATGTGATATGGGGGACTGTAGAAGAAGAAGCACTAGTTGGGTTGAAGAATTTGTTCTTGGAGGATGAGGACATGGACTGCAGTGCCATAATTAAGGAGGAGGGGGAGGAAGAAGGCCACACCATTCAGACCATAAAGAAGGGAGCTGTTATCAGGAATTGGACCGCTACACCATTCCGAGCCCGTCGAGTCCCTGAGTAGCTTGGCAGAATTTACTTCTATATCCATTCTAGGCATTTAAGATTTCCCGCAATTTTGTTTTGAGATTTACTAGTTTCAAAATAAGTGCTCGATTCATCGAGCCGTATGTTGTCCAGATAAATTTTCAATTTTAATCAAATGCATTTACTCTTTATTATTCACTAGTATCTTTACACTTTTCCTTTCTACAACGTTATTATTACTTTTCCTTATAAACCAGTGACTGTGACATATAATGAGGCAACCTAACATGAGAATAGTGATTCAAATGAAGAAGATGAGATACCCGAGGAAATTGTCAGGAAGGTTGAAAACTTTGAGAATATGCCGAAGTCCAATCTGGACGATATCGAAGAAGTAAATCTGGGAGACGCCGAGACCGTCAAAGAGACCCACATCAGCATTCACCTGTCACCAACAGAGAAGAAAGAGTACATTCGTTCCTAAAAAAGTATGAGGATATTTTTGCATGGTTATTTGATGACATGACCAGTTTGAGCCCGTCCATAGTGGCTCACAAGATGCCCACAAATTCCCCATGTCCGCAAGTAAAGCAGAAACTCAGAAAGTTCAAACCAGACATGAGCCTAAAATTCAAGGAGGAAGTTACCAAGCAGATCAAGGCCAAAGTTCTCAGGGTGGTTGAGTACCCAACCTGGTTAGCTAACATTGTGCCAGTCCCGAAGAAGGATGAGAAGGTCAGAGTATGTGTTGACTATCGGGATTTAAACAGAGCAAGTCCCAAGGACGACTTCCCATTGCCAAATATACACATCCTGATCGATAATTGCGCCAAGCATGAACTCCAATCCTTTGTAGATTGCTTTGTGGGCTATCACCAGATCGGGATGGATAAAGAAGATGCAGAGAAGACAGTTTTTATTAGACCTTGGGGTGTATACTATTACAAGAGGATGTCGTTCAGACTGAATAATGATGGGGCCACTTTCATGAGATCCATGACAACTATCTTCCATGACATGATCCATAAAGAAATAGAGGTGTATATAGACGGCGTCATTATCAAATACAAAAGGGTTGTAGATCACATAGCGGACCTGAGAAAGTTCTTTGACAGGCTAAGGAGGTACAATTTGAAACTGAATCCTGCAAAGTGTGCATTTGGGGTTCCCGGTAGGAAAATTATTGGGATTCATTTTCAGTCGTCGAGGGATCGAGGTGGATCCGTCTAAAGTCAAGGCTATTCAGGAGTTACCACCGCTTCCTAGGACATCTCAACTATATCAGTCGCTTCATAGCATTATCTACAGTCATATGTGAACCCATCTTCAAGATGTTGAGGAAAGATGTCGAGACAAGCTGGACAGAGGATTGTCAGAAAGCTTTTGACACTATCAAGGAGTACCGTCCACACCATCAATTCTGGTCCTGCTAGAACTAGGACGACCTTTGCTACTCTATGTATCTGTTTTAGATAGAGACTTCGAATGTGTTTTGGGACAACATGACGAGACATGAAGAAAAGAGCAAGCCATATATTACTTGAGTAAGAAGTTTACACCTTATAAAGCACGGTACTCTCTCCTTAAACGCACTTGTTGTGCTTTGACCTGGACAACTCAGAAATTGAGGCATTACTTCTATGCCTACACTACATACCTTATATCTAGGATGGACCCTCTAAAGTACATATTCCAGAAACTCATGCTGACTGGAAAGTCGTCTAAGTGGAAGATATTATTAAGTGAGTTCGATATCGTCTACGTAACTCAAAAGGTGGTCAAAGTGCAAACATCGGTAGATCACCTCGCTGAAAATCCGGTGGGAGGAGCATACGAGTCTTTGAAGACGTATTTTCTTGATGAAAAAGTATCATTTATAGGAGAAGACATTACCGAAGCATACGACAATTGGATGATGTTCTTTGATGGAGCTGCAATTTTCAGGGGAGTGGGCATTGGAGCAGTTTTGGTATCAGAAATAGGTCAACATTATCCAGTATCTTCTAAACTCAGATTTCCCTACACCAACAGCATGGCGAAGTATGAAGCTTGCATACTAGGGCTCAACATGGCAATCGACATGAACATTCAGGAGTTGTTGGTAATCGATGATTCAGATTTGCTCGTGCACCAGGTACAAGGAGAGTGGGCCACTAAAAATTCCAAGATATTGCCATATCTACACCATGTGTAGGAATTGAGAAAAAGGTTCACGAAGATAGAATTCGGACATGTGCCCAGAATTCAGAATGAAATTGTCGATACATTTGCCACCTTGTCATCTATGATACAACATCCAGATAAGAATTATATTGATTCCATTTTGGTGGGGATCCATAATCAGCCGATATATTATGCTCATGTTGAAGAAGAAACATATGAAAAGCCTTGGTTCCATGACATTAGAGAATATTTGTCAAAGGGAGAATATCCGGAGACTGCAAACCACACTTAGAAGCACACACTCCGGAGATTGTCCAATTACTTCTTCCACAGCAGAGGAAACTTGTACAGGAGAACTCCTGATTTGGGTTTGCTAAGATGTGTCGATGCAAAGGAAGCTTCTAAGCTACTTGAGGATGTACATGTCGGGACTTATGGCCCGCACATGAATGGTTTTGTCTTGGCTAAGAAGATACTTAGGGCTGGTTACTTTTGGATGACCATGGAGACAGATTGCATCCAGTATGTCCGCAGATGCTTTCAATGCCAGGTGCATGCCGACATGATAAAGGTGGTGCCAAATAAGCTCAATGCAACAAGCTCACCTTGGTCATTCTCCACTTGGGGAATGGATGTTATTGGTCCGATTGAGCCCACTACTTCAAACAGACACATGTTTATTCTGGTAGCCATTGATTACTTCACAAAATAGGTAGAGGCTACGTCCTACAAAGCTGTAACCAAGAAAGTCGTCGCAGATTTCGTCAAGGATCAAATTGTTTGTCGATTCGGTGTTCCCAAATCCATTATTACTGATAATGCCGCCAATCTCAATAGTGATCTGATGAAAGTTATGTGTGAAACTTTCAAAATCAAGCACAAGAATTCCACAACCTACAAACCTCAGATGAATGGAGTTGTAGAAGTCGCCAACAAAAACATCAAGAAGATACTAAGGAAAATGGTAGAGAACCACAAACAATGGGATGCGAAGCTACCTTTTGCTTTATTGGGATACCGCACTATAGTTCGCACATCAACCGGGGCAACCCCCTACATGTTGGTTTATGGTAACGAGGCTGTCATCCCAGCCGAAGTAGAGATTCCTTATTTGAGAGTCATATAGGAAGCTGAACTCAAAGATGCAGAGTGGACAAGGAGTCGCTATGAACAATTGGCCCTCATCGATGGAAAGAGGATGAAAGCACTGTGTACGGCCAACTTTATCAGAACAGAATGTCCAGAGTTTTCAACAAAAGGGTCAAACTGAGGCAGTTTGCACCAGGTCAGTTGGTGCTGAAGAAGATCTTCCCACATCAAGATGAAGCCAAAGGGAATTTCTCTCCCAACTGGAAAGGTACGTACATGGTTCACAGGGTGCTGACAGGGGGAGCAATCATACTTGCAGAAATGGATGGAGAAATCTGGCCAAAACAAATCAATTCAGACGCAGTCAAAAGATACTATGCTTAGATTCTTTACATTTCCTCATCTGATGTAAATGAACTACGTTTGATCTGATTCCCATTTAAGAGGGGATACGTAGGCAGCCTTATGGGTGCGGTCATTTCATAATAAAATTTTCATTTCCCCCAAGATCAAAAATTGGGGCAGAATTTTGAGGAGGGTCCTCAAAATTCTAGAGCAAGTCCAGCCAACGCCAACATATGTTAGACGGTCAATAATCAATTAAGAAACTGGGGCAAAATTTTGAGAAGGATACATTATCCACAAATAGCCGAAGGATCATCTACTATGCAATGCCTTTGAGATGTGTTACAGTCACTAGTTCATCAAAAGTTACTTGATATATCAATACATTTCTAAAACAACTCTAATTTTATCAATAATTGCATATTTTCAAAAACTCTATTTCCATAACAGTCAGGTGTCACCCAGGGGAACTCAAAAGGCCTTCAAAACAGAGCAAAGCAAAGCCAGCGGACAGAAGCACGAACCAACCTCCCCCCACAAAACTTACAATTTTTCTTTGAATGCAAGCACATTTGACGTAACGATAGCACTCGCAAACATATATACACAAAGCAAATTCACTATCCATCTAGCTATCAGACACTGAATATATCTCCAGCTAAGACATACACTACTCTTATTTGCTACTCGCTCTTTGCATGAGGCTAATCCATGCCTCCACATTTGCATGAGGCTAGTCCCTGCCTCCATACCTGCATGGGGCTAATCCCTGCCTCCATATATGCATGAGGCTAATCATTGCATCTATATTTGCATGAGGCTAATCCCTGCCTCCATATCTGCATGAGGCTAATCCTTGCCTCCGTATTTGCATGAGGCTAATCCCTGCCTCTATATTTTTATGAGGTTAATCCCTGCATCTCCATCTGCATGAGACTAATCTCTGCTTCCATATCTGCATGAGGCTAATCCCTACCTCCCTATTTGCTTGAGGCTAATCCTTGCCTCCATACCTGTATGAGGCTAATCTCTGCCTCCATATCTGCATGAGGCTAATCCTTGCCTCCGTATTTGCATGAGGCTAATCCCTGCCTCTCCATTTGCATGAGGCTAATCCCTGCCTCTCCATCTGCATGAGGCTAACCCTTGCATCCATACTTGTATAAGGTTAATCCTTGCCTCCGTATTTGCATGAGGCTAATCCCTGTCTCCCTACTTGCATGAGGCTAATCCTTGCCTCCATATTTTTATGAGGCTAATCCGTGCCTTCCCATCTGCATGGGACTAAGCAATGTCCCTCTTTGCACGAATATCGCTCTATTTCTAGTACTATTTATTGGCTTTTCAATCGGGCTAAGCTCTGCCCTCCATTTCACAAGACTAAGCCTTGTCTTGTTAACATCATGACTATTGCATATCATGGGCTGAAATATCGTCAATCTATCCAAAGGCGTCATAGTCTAAAAGGCATCATCCTCATAGCCGGAAGACACCATGCCATGGCCTGAGGATCCCTCAAATTTGCATATCATTATTCAAAGGCGTCATAGTTCAAAGGCCACATACTTATGGCCCGACAACATCATTTCATGGCCTGCGAATCTCTTATCAAACAATTCATGGCCCAGGACATCATAGTCTGAGGACGTCATCCCTAGCCGTCCGAAGACAACTTTCATTGTCCAACGGGAACCTGCATCAATGTTTAAATTTATGCACAGTATACGCTTGTATTGATTCTATTTGCAGGTAACCCGGCGAGCAACGACTATCCCAGTAGGATTGATCCCGCTCCAATTCTCTAACCATATCAAGCCTAACCTTTTCCGTAAAATCGTTCATTCATCCAGCCCTAGATGTTGCGTCCGTTATTGTAATGACTTCGCCGGTATACTCCGCCGATGGATCCGAAACTATATACGACATGATTCCTATAAAACCAAGGATATGTAGGCAACTCAGAAGTCAGGGTGTGGCCTAATCTCTCAAACCGTTTCGCTCGGTCAAAATTGGCCATCATATCTTTACCCGACAAACTCTTTCATCCTTTCCGGGTCAAGAGAGACAGTTTTTGATACCCAATTTTCCAAAAAATATTTTAAAATTGCATATATACCTTCAAAATCATTCATTAATAGCAATTGGTATTTTTCCACAATATTTCTATATTTTTATTAATTTATCAAGCATTTTATTTTCAATAAATAATTAGTAAATAGAATTACAAGTGATTTCAAAAGCATTCCTTGATTTAATTTATAATTTATGGTCCTATTTAAACCAAATTATTTCATAATTAGCCAAATTAGCATCGTTTAGCTACAATTGCAATAACTTTGCAATTATAGCCCAATCTTATATCCAAAAATTAATCATTTGTATTTTTATATACTAAGTAATCATTTTAAACTATTTTCTATGCATAAAACTCATTCTTATAGTTATTAGCTATTTTGTAAATTGTTTTAATTGATTTGAATTGGGTATTTAAAAAATAGCCTAATTTCATTTCAATTCTAGCCCAAATTAAACCAGACCCAAGCCTGATTAAATCAGCCCAATACCCCCAAGGCCCAATCCACTATCCTACCCGACCCAATCCCTGTTTAATCTGGATCGTTGATCAATTTTGATCAACGGACCAGATCCGTCCTTACCATAATTAACCCTAAAGACTAACCCCCCTTTCCCCTCTCATTTTCTTTCTCTCCGCCGTTACATCTCTCGGTTAAACCTAGCCCCTCTCACCGTTCGTCGATTTTTCGGTCATTATGGTGGTCTCACCAGCCTCCCAACCTCACAGTTCTCCCTCCTACGCCAGGTTTTGCTGCCTTGAGGTCCTCAAAGGAACCAGAAGGCGATTCACTCACCTCCCATGGTTTTTCATGTCATTTTCTTGCCATTCATGGCTATCCGAGTAAGATTTTACCATTTCCGATTAAAACCTGTGATTTTTTAGCTGATCCTCTCTCTTTGGGTTCTCTCTCTGAAACCTTGATTTTGACTCTTAATTTCTAAGATCTGTAACAAGATCTGAGTCTATTCGAGTTACCTTTACTATTTTCTTAAGGATTTCTCCGATTTCTTCTAAAACGACTCTTCGTCTTCAAACTAGGGTTTCTTGACCCTTTTTCAAAAACGGCTTTTCCTTCTGATTTTAGCATTTTTCTATGATTTTCACCATGTTTAAATGTTTATTTTAGTTTTCTCCTCTTATCCGAGTTATTATGTTAAAGCCCTAAGTTTCTTGGGTTTGGCCTGTGATTCTGAGTTTGTTTAGATAATATGTTCAACTAATTTGTATGTTTTTGTGATTTTGTGATTTTTACCCTATGTTTTCTTGTTAGGAATTCTGATTATGATTATTCCTGCCTATTATGTGATTTTACCCTATTTTGTTCATCAATGTTTCTGATTCTTCACTTCTCCTACCTGTATCATATTTATTCTATTAATTCAGACTATGCTCTACATGAATCCCTAATGTTTATATGATTTTTGCCCTACTCGGCTTCTTAGAGTTCTGATTTTTCTTACTATGTGCTTGTTCTCATAAAGTTGTGCTAAATCAGTGCTATTTTCTACTTTTGAATCCTTGAGTCTTTGTGATTGATCCTTCACTTATTTCGTACGATACTCTCTACTGATTTTTAACCTTTTAAAATATTTTCTGACCTTATTCTATGGTCAATTATGCTGCTAATTGATTTCTTAAGTATTTTCCTTGATTGAAATATGTTGAACCTAGCCTCTATTACATGTTGTGTACTTGTACTATGGTGAAAATATTTCCTTATTCGTTATGCTCAGCCTTATACAACTTTCTTCCTTATTTGTCATATGTTTATTACCATTTGAAGTTAACTCCTCAATTGAAGGGAGAACTTACCTTGGTTTTATGCTGATTGATTCTAAGTCCCCATAATTACTGATGAACTTTGATTTTTACCTTATTTGCTACCTACTTTCAAACTATAAATACATTGGTCTTTCATTAGCACACATATGAACACATTAGTTCAAAAGCTCTCTCTCTCACACTCAAAACTTTTTGCTTTCTCTTTCTATGTTACTTACTATTATTCTGAGTTAGCCGGCTGCAAGCCAAGGCTGACTATTGTGCTCTCCTACCCCTTCATTTTTATGTTTACTGTATTCTTTACTAGTATGTCCTGATTTCAATTTAAGTCTCAAAAACAATATGTTTCTTTTTCCCCTTCAGTTCATCATGTTTCTAATTTGGTTCTACCACTATTTCTGTTGTTCAACATGTAATTAATCTCTTTATGTTAGTTATATACTTCCCCCTTTAGGATCAGCATGTTTATCTTCTGTAGTCAATGTGACTCGATCCCCTTTTATGTCTAACTGGTTTTATTATGAGTCTCTCTTTGGCAAAACAATTTGCACCCTAAAGTTATTTGGTTCTGTGTTAATTCTAAAGTTCATGTTGTACCCCAATCCCATGAACCCCTTAAGAGCTTCTGATGTTGTATCTATGTGGGACTCTGCCTGTTATGTGTTTACCATCATGTGCTCTATATGTCCCCAATCCCTATCACCCCTGTGTGTAGGTTTGTTCCTTCTGTTTTGGTTCTGTGTTCTTTAAGTATTGCTGAGTTGGTTTTGGCTCCATGTTTGATCTGTTGTTGTCTAATCATGTAACTCTCTCTTTTCAAAGTTGTTTTACTGCATGACTCCCTCTTTTATGCCACAAAACTGTTTCAAACAAGTCTCTTTTAACACTGTTTTCTTACTAAAACTCTTTCAAAACTATGTCAAGCACTCTCACTTTACTCTTAGACATTTAAGTTCTGCCCCTCTAATGTATGACTGCTTAGGGATCCCTATGAGATCCCTCAAAACTCTGATGCATTAGAGTTGGCCCTTCTACACTGCACTACTCAACTATGATTATGAAATCTGGGTGTGAGCACTGCCTGGGATCCCTTGAGGTCCTTAAGGAATTTTGACACACCCGGATTATGTGAAAGGTTGTGAGGCTATTTGGCGTTGGAAATTCTAGAAATCAGGGCCTATTTGTAGGCTCCCTATAGTGTAACTTCTTATTTTTCTTATATACTCATGTAATTCATGCAATACTGGTCTGTAATAATTTTTGTAAACAGATGTTGAGGATGGCTAGTGAAAAAGGGAAGGGTAGCTACACATGTTATAAATATCAAAAGGTAGAAACCATGCTTTTAGGTTTACATTCACTATATGCGCAATATAATTCCCGTTTAGGACTAATACGTGCAAAGCATATCATGTATTAGATACCATGCTCCCTAGGTTTTATGTATACTATTTTCGACATTTCACTTTGACATTCTTGTTATCACTTAGAAATCTTGTTTCTAGGATAAACGACACAAAATAAACTGTTGCTCCTGCACACTTGAAATCATGCTCTACAATGTCATAACCTTCTATGCATTTAGAAATCATGCTTTAGGAAACTCTGCAATCATGCTATGCATTTAGAAATCATGCTTTATGAATCGTGCATATAAATCACTTTGTGTGCATATTAGATACCTTTTTTAGGATATCGTTCACACCCACTCAAACTATACCTAGTTAAACTACTGATGCATGAAAAGGGATATAAACAGTCTCACCCTGTTTTTAAACAAATTGGTAATGATCTTGTATTTTGTGACACCTAGAACAGCATGATTAGGTAAAATAATTTATAACAGTTTTCTTTAATAATTCTGGTAACAACTGTGCACTGTCCCGCGCCTAGGCAAGTCTTAGGTAACTAATTCTTATAAGTCTAAAAACTGCCTCTTCGTGTTTGCTGCTTAATGTTTAACAGGCTTAAAATCAGTAGGCAAACTGATGGGGGCCCTGCTTCTAAGTTATAAACCAATCTGCATATCTCTTATGTTCTAATACTCACCTAGACATCATGGCCTAGGATCCTGTTTAATAATACTGCCCTTGTTTGTGTTTGAGTCGTGTTGTTTACATGCAATATCTGTGGAGGTAAACCTGAGCCTCTTATCTGCTATTTCATGCTTTTATTTGTTGAACTCCTATGTGTTCTTACTTGTCGCCTTAGTATTTTTTCCTTTAAACCTTAGGGATCTATCTAGAACTGCCCGTAGGTAGAAGTCCTAACCTCCTCCCGGACCATTAAGAAAGGACGGGTAACAACTCGCAATAGAGATCGCTAACCAACACTCGTTTTAATAACTGCTAAGGGGTGGGAAAGATAGATATGGATATGGTGACTACGTGCTAATGTCACGTGTAGCTTCTCATTGAGGAGTGTTTACCGGACATTGCGTGGGGTGATCCTATAGGCTAACCAACCTAGGACCCCTCCTTCCCGAATTCCCTTCACTTTCCATATGTATGCAATTTGTTTAAGCCTTTCCTTTGTCTCATTATTTGAGTCATGTAATGTCCAAAACCTTCTCTTATTTGTAAATTATGTGTTTAAAACTATTTATTTGTTAATGGACTAGTTCATAAGTATAAGTTCGGTCGGGACCCACCGTTGTGGACCGAGAGGGGTTCCTAACACCTTTCCCTCAAGGTTATTTCGAGCCCTTACCCTAAATCTCTGGTAATGCAAACCAATCCAAGAGTTAATCGCTCTAGGTGCCTTAACGCACCATAATCCGTTAGGTGGCGACTCTTCAAAACCCAAATTCCCAAAAGGAAATGAGTTATTACTCCCTCCCTTCCCCCCTATTAATGTCGAAGCCCAGACTTCTCTCCGCGGAGGAAAAAAATGGGGCTCGACAGGTGTGACACTCTTTGGTGCGTTAGACTTGAAGAACAAAAATGATGAGGTGTTTCGAGTCAATGGTCACTAGGTGAAACATTATTTGGGAAAAGTTGGTGATGACCATGTTGTGGCGGTGATTCATTTCAAGTGAGAGTAATCTGTATCGTGCCGCGACATTAAATCAGGCACTTCTTGGGAGGCAACTCATGTTTCTTTTTCTTTTTCTTTTCTTCTTTTGTAGATAGGTGTTATTTTTTGTGCTAACTAGATTTGAAATGTATTGTAGGAATGAGTGTGCTTTGCAGTATATGTGCTTAGAAAATTGGCTAAGTATGGAAAAAAGTGCAGACCACATGATTGTGAGTGCTACAGCAAAAAGGAACTGCGGCAGCACAATGTTAGTGCGGACCGCACAAATTGAGATGGGAAATTTCAAACTCTCTACAGTTTGGTCTGTCAGAGAAATGGCCAATCTGCGGCTGCACATCAAATTCTGCGGTCCGCAATCAAAATCTGCAGTTGCACCCCTAATTGTGCGCACCACAGATCATCAAAGGCATTTTGAACCCTTAGGTAACAGATTGTGACCGCAGAATGAATTCTGCAGTCACACTTGTCCTCTTGTTCCCTAAGTCTGTGCATAAGTATAAATAGTAGCCTTAGGGCTACTGAACATTTTTTTCCTTCTCTAAGCACTCAAAATTTTAAATTATTGAAACCGTTTGTTCCATCAGCTACCACACTCAATCCATATCTGCGTACATTCACTTGCACTACTTCATAGCTGGTATGCTTCAATTACTCATAGAATTTTTCAATTTTTAGTTTAATTTACAATTTTTTAGGTAGTTTAGGCCATTTGTCAATAGATTTCAATTTAATACCATGTGGGGTTTAATCTATAATGGATAAACAGCTAAATGCTTTATGGGGACTGGGTAAATTGATTTGCATGCTTACTTGTTAATACCATGTCATTTTTTTGCAAAATTTTGTAAACCCTAGGAGTCTAATCGACTTTGGTTTGAAACCTGCGGCCGCACAAGAAATTGTGCGATCCGCAAAAGTCAAGATTAGGGTACTGTATGAGAGGCTGAATCTGCGACCACGCTTGAAATAGTGCAGACTGCAGAAATTCCACTGCGACCGCAGAAAAGTATGTGCGGCCATAGAACAGCCTACTCACTGTCTTCAAGGAGTTGACATTTTGGGATATTCATTGTGCGGCCGCAATGATAATTGTGTGGACCGCACTTCAGCTCTGCGGTCGCACTCAAAATTGTGTGGACCGTAGTTCTATCTCACTTCCCCATCACTTTGCAGTCATGTTTTACATTGTGATCACTATCTGTGTGAACTTGAACTACACCTGATTCCTGCTGCTATTTGTTACATATAATGGTTAGATCTCGAGGCCGTGGAGATACTTCAAATGGAAGGGGCGACCCTTCTTGGGGAAGAGGAAAAAGGCCCATGCCTAGTTCCCAACAACATGACAGTAGAAAAGGATAGCCACAGGCAAAGGGCGAGGTTCAAAGCCCTCTGAATCTAGTTCTTATGCCCCATCTAGGGAAGCATTGGAGGGCAACTCGGTCCAAGAGCAGCCGACTGTCCAATCACAACCATCGGGGAGATATCAACTCTGGGACAAGCCTACCACATCTCAAAGAACCTCTGAGGGTTCGGAGAGTGCCAGTCAGGCTTCAAAACCTTCCTCTACACCTATCCCTAAGGCAGCATCGACTTCAGTTGATGAGATTCCGGATGATAGTCGATAGGGTGATACTAGAGTTGCTGGCCTTGAGAGGTCGAAGAAGAAAGAGGTCTAGGAGGACCGGTTTGTCAGTCTAGCTGCTTTAACAAGCTTCTGCGACCGGTGGCCAACTAGATCGCTCACTCTTGAGCGGTAGTTTCAATTGAAAGACCTTGACAAATATAATCTAGCAGTCTTGAGACAATTCCAAGAGTGGAAGGGGTAGATGTGGTTGACCCGGAGTGTAGTGGATGTAAATGAGTATATGGTCTGTGAATTCTATGCCAATGTGGCTCATATAAAGAAAGGGACCAAAGTGACCAAAATGAGGAATCTGAAGGTACGGTTTGACCAGCACACACTGAACTCCTACTTGGAGTTTGAGGATGTTGAGTCTACACAGTACTTAGAGAAGTGTGCACTCGGAGATGCAACTCGCCCATGGCTAGCCGAGATTCTAGTAGGCCCCGGGGCCACCACTAGCATGGATTACAGCAGAGATTCCTATTCAGCGGAACACCCTGAACTTCGAGGCAAAGGGATGGCAGAATTTTGTATGTAGCAGACTAGACTCATGCCAAAATGAAACAAACCTTCCCATTCTGCGGGCAGTTCTAGTCGCCTCCATCATGGTCGGATACCCAATCAATGTGGGTGTTGTAATGTCGGCCAACATGTCTGGATTGCCAGGCAAGCTGACACCTCATACCCGTATCCCAACACCATCACTGAGTACCTTACAGATACACGGGTGGAGCCGAAAGATTTTGATACGAAGGTGAGGGCGAAGAAGCCCTTCTCATGGTATTTTCTGATGGATGCACACAACCCTAAGAGAAAGGGTCAGCCTAATACTACCATTGGCCAGTCTGATGAGCCATCAGTGATACCTGCACCGACAACCGATATGACATCAACTTTACCAGAGACTTTAGCCAGTGCAACTGCCATGCCCCCACCTTCAGCCTCAGTGCCATCCACCTCGGCTTTGAAGATGGTGCATGTGCCCACTCATCCACTATCTACACTGTAAGTCTCCCGGACACTGGCGAGTCTCAACAACTGGATGCAGACAACCACTGCAAAGATGTCTGACATATATAGTATTATTGTAGTGCAGTCATATATTCCCGCACCCCAGGTTCCTCCAACAGTGGAGGAGACTTTAAAGAAGCTCTTGGAGAACCAGACCACCATAATGAACACCTTAGTAGAGCATGGATTAGTGATTGAGGAGCTGGGAAAGCATGTAAAGAAAAATACGAAATCCAGGCGTCCAAGAAATCAGTTAACAGGCTGCGGACCGAGGTGATCAATATTGCAACAGCTGGAGATCTTCCATTTGACATGCTGATAGATCCAGCTCTTTCAGTACCAGCAGCATCATCAGTTCCAGCAACACCAACTGGCTAGTTTAAGGAGCCAAAACTGGTTGCCGACATTGCTGAGGCGGTACGCCAGATGTTCACCAACCCAGCTACTCCCAGAGTCGAGGATGATGAGATCTAGTTAGAGGAGACTGGGGGCGATGATGCTGCTGTGGACATAGAGATGTCCAAGGCGACATAGGGAGTCTTCTTTACTCTTACCCTTTCATTTACTCTTATTTTGTTAAGTATTGGGGACAATGCTTACTTTAGGGTGGAGTTATTTGATCAATTTGGATGATTTTGAGACATTTGATTTGGAATAACTGACAGTCTTTTCTTTTTTTTCCTTATTCTGTATATATTCTCTCATTTCTATCATGATGTATATATTCTCTCTTTTCCTCTCTCATGTATATTCGTTACGCTTTCAAAAGTTTTCTTTGTAGCTTCTTTATTTTATTTTCTTATTAGTTAGTGTTTAATTTAGTAGCTTCTTTTTGTGTTTTACTGGATAATAAGCCTTTGATATTCTTAATGCCACAGTTATTTCCAAAGGTAGTTTTTGTGTGAACCGGGTGATTCTTCCCAACGATGGATGACGTGACAACCTTCTTAAGGGATTGAGTCTGTTTTTGGTGTTTAGGTAAGAATAGTAGTAATAATGAATAAAAAGACCTAATTGAGTCATGCTCGAGGAGTCAAACATGCTTCACTTGGTATCAGAACACTTAACTACGCCGTATGATTAAAAACAAGTTTTTTTTAGAAAGAAATAGCTCTAGTTAGTGACCTTTTGACTCATGTGTTGACTTAGGCAATCATCGATTGGTTTAATCGAACCATAGTGATTTTCAATCTTGAATATGGTTATTGTGGGCCCTCGACTCTATCCTCTTTAATATCCAACTACGTAAGAGGTGAGATGTTGTTTTTGCAAATCTAAGTACCCATGCGAATGGTCTAGATCTTGCCCCGAATGTGTTTCTAGGCGATATTTTAAGTTATGCTTGGCTTGAGAAGTGATTGTAGGCTCTTCTTGACCCGCTTGAAATTTTTCATTGCCCACCAATGTTGTTATCTCTAGTCAACCCGTTTGAGCCTAAAACCTTTCTCATTTGATAATCATGTTACAAGCCTTTACCCGTTTTGTCGTGACCCTCTCTTGGCATCCAAGCTTTCCTTAATACTCTTGTGAAATAATTGGCTAAAAACATAAGTTTGGGGGGAGAGATGAGAAGTTTGAAAAAGGTATCAAGACACAAAAAAAGAAATAAAGAGAAGGAAAGGCAAGAAAAAGAAATAACAAAAGGAAAAATACAAAAAGAAAGTGAATAAGTTGAAGAGTTGAAGGGATTCAAAGAAAAGTAATGCTACAACGCATGGATAAGTCAAAGAAGGAGAAAATAAATATCATGCGAAGAAAAAGTGATGTTATGTGTCTCTAGTTATCACACCCCTTTTTTATCACACTAACCCTCTTAAAAGTAATAATAAAAGAAGGTTTGTGAAGCTTTTGAAAGGGTTTTTCAATTAGAAAGTGACAAAATATTTATTTAAAAGGGATTATCTCAGAGTCGTCACTCGACAGATAATCTCGATGTGCCAAGTCACCATTTAAAGCAATTTTCCCTTAAAAACATATTTGACTCTAAACTAGTTTGCACCAGAGATTCTAGATAAGGGGGTTCATTTGACTCAGGGAGAAGGTGTTAGGCATTTTCCGAGTCTCATAACTAGTACGGTTGCATACATGATCTAATCGGTTTTAAAGGATATTCTAATTGATGTAAAATCACACAAAAATGAAATAAACACACAAGAAGCTCGAGGTCATCCCCACGTAATAAAATAAAATAAAAGTACTAAAAGTTATATATTATGCTAGGCTAATGCTCCATCGATGATACCTCGGTCTCCTTTATATTCACTTCGGGGCATTTCCCGGATAAAAATATGAAAATGTATATACAAACTCTTCGGGCATTCCCCGAATAAATTAATTAACTAATGGGGCGACCTCTCACCTCAAAAGAAATAAGTAAATTACCTGATCGTTTGCCTACCCATGTATCCACAACCTAAGCATGCTTTTAACGACCCAAAATCACGTCAATAAACAAGACCTAAACAATATACAACTCAAATCATCACATGCCAAATAAAATTCAATTGAAATTGTTACTCAACCCATATCATTTTGGCCTAATTCACTTTCATTTTAGTCCACAAATCCCACAACCTATTATTTCTCGTTAGTTTTCCAACTTAAGAATCTCTGCATCTTAATATCGTATCTCTTCTTTTTCCAAAAGAGTATCTTAAGACTTAATTCACCTTCATGTTATCAACTAAATGGAGCAATTGCTCAAAACACAGTAAATACTTCGCTAAGGTTGCACACTATAAAAATGATATATCATCCACAAAATATTTAATTTGAACTCAGAAGATTTACACAAAATTAAGCATACGTAACAACAGAATCATACTAAAGCAAAATAAAGAGCATCATCTCACATAATTAGTCAAACAAAATTCATGGCCATACAAGGTCAATAAAATTGGAGAGTATGTTAAGAAATGAACCTCAAAAACAGAATCTGACTATGACTGTTTGAAAGCTTTGAAACGCGAAAGCAACAAGATCGCGTACAAGTACTTAACCAAAACTGTGGAACGGAGCTTGGACCGGAAAAATCGAACGCAGACCTCGAACGTGACTCGAATCGACTGCGACTTCAACAAAGTTTGGCTTACCGACAGAATTCTCATCTTTCTTTTTCATCCATTTTTATATAATCGCTAAGAAACAAAGAAAAATAATTGAAGAGGAAAACTCCAGATCTGAAATTTGTTTTTGCCCTTAAATCTAGATTTTCGCTCACCTTTCTCTCAAATGTCTCCTCTCGGTTCGTGTTTTTCCTTCTATGTTCGTTCCTCCTCTCTTCTGTTTTTTTCTAACTCTGTATGTGTCCGATTGACAGAACAGCAAGAAGAGAAAGGGAAGAGTGATGAGAGGGAAAGAGGGTGAAGGTGTAGGACAGTCGTTTGCCGCTGGTGATGATCTCTGGCGGCTGTGTGGTAAGGGAGGAGAGGCTGGTCTGAATGACTTTGGGTTAAGGGTGGCGGCTGCGAGGGTAGGATGTGCAGCTGTCCTAGGGTAGTGAAGATTATGGTTTGGGTGTAATGTATTTTCATAAAACACTATCTTTTAATAGTAATTAGCCATTTATAGATATCATTTGTTATATTACGGATTATAGATACCTTTTATGTAGTTATAAGATGTATTTGATGTATTTAAGCTATTGTATTCATGAATACAGTAGCAAAATAGGCGTGAATTAGGGAAGTCCTGCTAATCAGTTGTTATATTCGAGTGTATTCGACTGTATTAATGGAGTGAAATATGGGATTACAGCTGGAAAATTATTGTATTCGACTGTATTCACGGCGTGAAATAGGGGATTACACTATTTTTAAAAGGGAAAGTGAATCAATTAACATAATAGACACCTAATATAACTCAACAAACTCAATTATAACACACAAAATTTGTATTTTCAGTTATAAAAAAGATTCTCAACCGAAAAAATACTCCAAAAACATAGCAATCTTCAGAGAAATTATATAATACATCTGAATACATAAATTATATTAATTAAAAAAAACTTATGAATACATTCATGGCATATAGCGAGACAGTGAAAACAATGAAATACATAGAATACAGCGGGATACATTGAAATACAATGAGAAAAAAAGACAGTAAATACAATAAAATACAACGAGATACATTGAATTACAATGAAAAAAATCTTAGAGCATGATTTTGAACAGTAGAAGAAAGAAAATGATGAATAAGAAATAGAAATTTTTTAGATAACAATCTGGTGGAGGCGATTGGTCTTGCGTTTCAAGTACTTCAAATTCATGATGAGCATCTGCATATCTTCTTTAGGTTATAATCCCCGCCGCCACTGTCGCATCGTGCTGCCTAAGCAGAGCAACGATCTTCCCGTACATATCACGTATGAGCTCTTCTGTCTTCTTAGCAACATCATTATCCAAATCAAAGTTGGTAGGAGGCTCAATTAAGTCATAATCATCATATAGTGATCCTTCAAAGTCAAGTCGTGGGCCCACAAACCTCACTTTCTTTATCCAGGGGAGGTTCTCCGTTTATGGCCATTGGGTTCTCCATATTCCATCTATCAAAAATTTCGTTTACTCCTCTTGGTCTTCGAATATTTCGTAAGGATTTTGGTTGTTTTATGAAAGGGAAAGAATCGTTGGTTAGATAGAGAAGATGAAGAGAATCGGAAATTTTAATGGGATGGGGAAGAGAATGGGATGTATCAAAGTAGAGAGAGAAAGAAAATATTGTAACTGATTAGCGTATTTAGTAGCTTAGGGCTAGGAGGTAACCAAAATTAAATATTTTGCTATAAACCTTAAAAGATATCTATAGAATATAATTTATTTAAATGGTATTTATTTAAAACAAATAAGGTGTTAACCTTTGCTATAGGAGGTAAAAATTCCTATTTTATTTGGGAGGAAAAATAAATCTCAGCCTTTGGATTGAAAGAGTTTAAACGACTGAGATTTTATTTTCATTTTTAAAAGAGCTGATGGGTCAAGCTATTTGGGCTGGGTCTTGGGTTTAAGATTGGGTCTAGAATGGGGTTGGGGATATTTAGCTCAAATTTTGGGACTCTTTAATTCTAAAAGTTCATAAATTAACCAACTAAAACTTCTTCCCTTTAAATAAATTAAACTTAATTCCAATTAATTTAAGTAAAATTATATCATAATATGAAACTATTTTTTTATATTTTTAAATAGTATACTCAAATAAGTGTAGAGAAAAATAAGTTGAAATCATAGTAAAAATAAAAATATATTACTATAAATACTAATGGCCTTAAGTACAAATAAGAAAATATGTAATGAACTATTTTTTATATTTTATGTTTACAAAATAATAATTGAAGATAAAAATATACTAAAATTCTATAAGATAAAATAGATACTAAAAATAACTTTTAAAAAAATTGTGCGGGTCAAAAATTACGTGCTTATAGCTATCCCTCTTTGCTTGAAAACACGATGTGTTTTTTAGCAAAGAGTCAAGTAAGCAATGTAATTGATTTCTGACTCGGCATTTATTTAAAAAAAATAAAGATAGATAAAATATGGCGTGACCGAGCCCCGGTATCTGAGCTGCCTATATATCCTTGGCTATAAAGGAATCAGGTTACTAGTAGTTCAGAAGTAAAAAGATTGGAAGAGAATACCGAAGTGGGGAGTCGAGTGAAGTACCGTCGAGGTTCCGGTCTACAGTTCTTGTCATTATATAAAAAATAAAATCAAATAAAATAAAAACTACAAGAAAACTACAAAATCCTATCTACTATTCAATCTTCTTCAATCTTGTTGTGCATCTCGAACTGTTGACTCACATTCTCAAGGCGAGTTTCTTCTGCTTCGAGCTTGAATTGGCTCTATTCTTCAGGCGGGCTCCTGGTGCTTCTGACTTGAACTTGAAAATTGAAAATTGACCCTATTCTTCAGGCGGGCTCCTGCTGTTCGAATTTGGATGAAATTTGATAATTGACCCTATTCTTCAGGTGGGCTCCTGATGATTAGACTTTAAATGAACTTGAACTTGAACTTGAAGTAGACTTAAGCTTGAGACCAATTTCTAAAGTAAATACACTTATTCTCCATGTGGGTGCCTGGAGTTCTGATCCAAACTTGAATTCAACTCCTCGGTCTCTAGTTGGGCGCCTGCTACTGACTTGGAACTTAAAATGAATTCCTTCATTCTCCAGGTGGGCGCCTGCTACTAAAACTGAATCTTAAAACTCTTGAAATAAATACCTTCGTTCTCCAGGTGGGCGTCTGCTACTGACTTGGAACTTGAAATGAATTCCCTCATTCTCTAGGTGGGCGCCTGCTACTAAAACTGAATCTTAAAACTCTTGAAATAAATACCTTCGTTCTCCAGGTGGGCACCTACTACTGACTTGGAACTTGAATTAAATTCCCTCATTCTCCAGTGGACGCCTGCAACTAAAACTGAATCTTGAAACTCTTGAAATAAATACTCTCGTTCTCCAGGTAGGCGCCTGCTACTGGCTTGAAACAAGAAATAACTCTGAAATGAATACCCTCGTTCTCTAGGTGGGCGCCTGCAATCACAACAATACAGACGAACAAAGAAAATTTTCTGCCCCAGTTTGTACCAGGAACATCTGTGAGTGTTAATCGAATCCTTTTATCCAAAAGAGTTCTAAGAATTTAAAAGCTAAATCACATTGTCTAGGAGGGTCCTGAAGACTAAAATTAAATCTCATTTTTAAGAGTGAAAACTTAAAAACTAAATTCCATTTTCTAAAAGTAAAAACATAAAACTAAATCTCATTATCTAGGATGGTCCTAATTAAAAATCCTTTTTTAAGAGTGAAAAACCTCAAAATTAAAATTCCGTTAACCAGGAGAGTCCCGAAACTTGAAAGTCAAAACCCCATTTTCTATAAGCAAAAAGCTAAAACTAAATCCCATTATACATGAGGGTCTTGCCGAGTTGAAAATGAACTTACCTTAAACCTTGCTTTCCTCCTAGAGGGTTCCTGGGAGAGACAAAAAATTCATTGCCCCCTGTTTCAAACAAAGAAAGTTTTGTGAGTTTGAAAATATGGTGGTTAGTTTGTGGCATCGTTGCGGAAAGTGTCTGCTTCTGCCACTGCCATGCTTCACTCTATTTGGTTTCTTTGGGCTAGCAAGGAATTGTTAACCTTTTGATTGAACCTTGACCACAAAAACCTTTGAATGACTAGAATCCATTACCACTCATTTGTCGCATTATGTTTTTATTCTGACAATTGTTAAGCCTTTGTATTTTCTCAAAATTCAAGAATCACTTGATCCTCTAAACTTCAGTTATCACCACATTGCTCGTTCTGAATCATGTCACTTGCGATGTGCTTGGCCGAGCTTCACCTTGTACAATCAAGAAGCTGGTAGTAGACCTTGAAGTCCTTTCTTGCTTGTTTTAAGAAAAGTGACTTGAAAGAGACACAAAGAAACAGAACCAAAAGAACAAAGTGAAGTGACTTTTGGCAAAAAGAACAAAAGGAAAGTTCTGAACGAAGATGTCTATTTGGAGAAGAGAGGAAAAGAGACTTATCTGAGTAAAGTAGCTTGCTCCAATAATCATGACATGCATTTCGGATTGATCAGCCTAATCCGTCCAACCAATCACATTTTCAATTCGTGTCATGCCTTCGTACTTTGAAATCGGGCTTTTAATGATCCAACTTCTCTGTAAAGTCCACAATCCTCATTCGACTTGTACTGTCCCGAAGGATTTTCACCAATAAGACTCTTTCATTATATTCATTTTTTCTTATCTACATGAACAAAGTATTTCCCATGATGTAAGAAAATCATACCTCTATCTTACGCTTGACTTACCATCCTCAAAGATTGATTAGAAGGTCTTTCTTTGGACCGTAATATGGGATTTGGTCAAGGTTAGAAAGAAAAGATGGCATGAAGGCTCAAAATAATTTAACATAAAAGGGTTAAAAATTACAACTTTTTGAATCATATCTTATAACAAAACTAAGACTTTTGCCCCAATTTCTTTGAGCCTAGGGAATTTTGAATTTTTATTTTGGTGGGACCGAACCTTAGAGTAAGAGTGCCTACGTATCCTTAGAAGGTATCAGGTTGAACGTAGTTCCAACTACAATTCATTTTGTTTTCTTTTTCTTTTTTTTCCTTTTTTTTCCTTTTTTTTCTTTTTCTTTTTCTCTTTTTTCTATTTTCTAACTCTATTTTCTGATTCCAAAATAAGGGTATGAAAGAAAATAAATTAAAGCTCAAAAGGGGTAGCAAAAGATAAAAGTGTTTGGGTAGCTGAATAAAACGCCTTCATCATACCAAACTTTGGAAATGCCGAGTACAAGACATGCAATTAAAGATAAGGCAAAGAAGTCATACAATATCTCTTGGCGACATCAACATTAATAGCCTACCGCAACTTTGCCTTCTATGTCTGTCAATTATTAAGCATCATTGGGAAACACTCTTGTCATAAAAGGCGGGCTCTGCCAGTTGGAGGAGAACTTGGCTTTAGCTTCAGCTTCAGTTGGGCAGCACTCTTGTCATAAAAGGCAGGCCATTCCAGTTGGAGGAGAACTTGGCTTTGGCTTTAGCTTTAGCTCCAGCTTGATGTGGACATGTGTGCTTCAATACTAGTTAGCCTGGTTCAACTTTCTGGGACGCACCTTCTTGTTGTACGCTCTAGCTATTTTCTCTTAATAAAATTGATCATGACATTTTACTGCCAATCTTTTCTTACCCATTCATCACCATTAATTTCAATTTTTTCTACAACAATTCGGAGGGATGGGATCTCAACCTTTATTTTCTCAAATGTTGCCTTTTCATCACATTCGACTTCTTGGATCATTATTTCAAGGTTAGACTGGCTTTTATGATCTGGCTGAAAATTCCTCATGCATTTCATGTCATTAGAACCAGTATAAAAAGAACTGTACAAAGGAAAACAAATTGAAACAGATATTAGGAATAACAATAAAAAGAAGAAAAATTGCATTTCACTGAAAATAGGAGGATAGAAAGGGTTTGAACATCAAAACAAGGAGAAGTGAAATTTGGGTTACAATCCTGGAATAATCCAAATAACAAAAAGAAAAATAAAGCAAACTACCAAAACTCCTCCTGGGTGGGGAGAGAAGTAGCTTCCCAGTTGCTAAGCTTCACATTCGGCCCAACAAACTCCACATCTTCATTGCTAGAACCTTCCCCAATTTCAACCATATCAACCTCATCAAATAGATTTTGGGACATTCTGACCAATTCGTCATCAAAATCAATTACTAGTTTCGGGAATGATGATATTGGGAGTTTCGCAACCCCCAGCTTGATAAAGGACTTGGAGATATGCAGGACAGGCTGGGGAAGCGACCATACCTCTTTAACCTATTTTTTAGTCTTTTTTCTATCCTTCTCTATGGCCATGAATCCCAACCCAAATGTACCAAAGTTTTCACGTAGGCACACTGGGTGCACAATACCCTATAGTGATGGACCTAGACCTTTACCTGGTACAAAATCATACTTCAACATCTCGTTAGCTACCATAACAATCGAGGATGATAGCCTCGAACTTCTAATGCATTTTACTTCAGGAATCTTTTCGATGGACACTTTTTGAAAGTTTGGTAAACTAAAAGTACTTTATCATCTCCAATCTCAACAAATGGAACAGATGAATCCTTATACAGAGATAGATGCTCCTCACCGTGCACAACTATTTCTTTCCTGTCCCATTCAAATTTTATCGTTTGATGCAGAGAAGACAGCACTACCTTATCCGCATGTATCTAGGACCTACCCAATAACAAACTATAGGAGACAACCACGTCTAGCACTGGAAATTTCACAGTGAACCCAACTGGCCCTATCACCAATTCAAGCATTATATCTCCAGCGGAATCTTTTCCTTCCTCATCAAGGCCTCGAACACATACATTATTCATATGGATTCTATCAGTTTTGGCCTTCAACTTTTGCAAAGTAGACAAAGGGCAAATTGCACTAGAGCCGTTATCAATCAACACCCTTGTGACAAAATAATTCTCGCATTTCATCGTGATATAAAGAGCTCGATTGTGTTCCGTACCCTCTATAAGAAGCTCATCGTCTGCAAAAGTGGTCCTATTTGCTTCGAAGATCCTACTAGCAATCTTTTCCAATTGATTCACCGTGATCTTATCAGGAACATGTGCTTCGTTCAGAGTCTTCATTATGGTCATGCGGTGCTCATCTGAATTTATCAACAAAGATAACAGAGAGATATTAGCTAGAGTTTTCCTTAATTGTTCAACAATGGAATAGTCCTCCACTTTCATCTTTTTCAAGAACTCTTCGGCCTCTTCCTCGGTGACCGATTTCTTTACTGGCATTTGGCTATCCTTAAAGGGCATGACATTCCTCAATTCTTCTAAGGTAAAACACCTCCCGAAATGAGTCGATCCTCCGGTCTCATTGACTTCTTCCTCCACTTATTTCCCTTTATATGTCACTATTGCTCATTTATAGTTCCACGGGATAGCCCTTGTATCAACCACTGGCAACTGGGTCATTGATTTAATAACAACAGGGGTAATGGAAGACCCTTTCACGACTACAACAGGCTTGCTTGGAATATCTGGTACAACCAATTTTGGCTTTTTCTAACTTTCCCCAACATCGTTCGAAGGCCCTTTCACAACCAACACACGTTTCTTCACGTTAAGCGGACTTAGTTTCTTCGTCACCCCTTCGAACGTCAAGGGTATTGCTTTTGCAACACCTAGAGCCTTAACTGAATTACTTTTACTAGCACGAACCATCACGACAGACTTGGAGGAATTCCCAAACTCCCCTTCCTTTCGAACTATTTCAATCATGCACCTTTATACATATCCTAGTAAAGGATTTTGGTTAAGTTTGGCGTATCCCGGCTCTGTACTGCAACTTGATTCGTATTAATAAGCTCTTGGATTGATTTCTTCAAGTTCCAACACTTCTTTATGTCGTTCCCCGGGGAGAATTGATCTGGGACAATATCTATATTGTATTGAAAATATCGGGCAAATGCCTGAGCCATATCCTCCCACATGTACCACTTCTTAAAGTCTTGACGGGTGTACCATTCCAAGGCTGCCCCACTCAAGCTCTTACTGAAATAGACCATTAACAATTTATCTTTTCTGCCAGCACCTCTCATCTTATTACAAAAGCCTCTCAAATAGGTTACGGGATCTTCATGACCGTCGTACAAATCAAACTTCGGCATCTTAAATCCCAAAGGCGATTGGACGTCAGGGATAAAACATAGGTCCTTGTAATATACACTCACTTGTCTCCATATTCCTTGCATGTTCGTTGAAGACCGCTCTAGTCTTTTCACTTTTCTAGATATCTCATCTTGCACCACAATCTTAGAGGGTTTTTCAATTGGAGGCTCAAAATGAGGAGTGTAACAGTATGGATCTTGGGCCTTGAAAGTTGGTTCTGGAGCAGTGTATTGGGAAACAGGAACTTTGAACACGGTTCCACTAAAAGATTGAGGGATGGTGGCATGTGGAGGAGCTGCAAAAACATGAGTGGTGAAAGGAGCGGGATATAAGGTAGTTTTGGCAGGTGGAGCGTGAAAAAGTTGTGGGGAGATATCAGCAGCTGTGGGAATCTGGATTTGTGACAGTAGCGGGATGGTGATGAGGCTTTCAGTGTAGTTAGTGGGAAATGAGAGTAGAGGATGCCCACTGATCCAAGCATGGTACATCTCTATCATCTGCTGTTTGAACCTTTGGACCTCTTTTTTCAACTCAGATTCTGATTCCATAATCTCCCTTGACAGCTCAACAACACATATGTCCAATTCCTTACTAGCCATGGTTGTCTTGCTCTTTGACCTAGCATGTGTGGATGACTCGCTAGAATGCTACAAACTAACCACCTTATTGTTAACGTTAGGGCATTTATTAGATAATAATATTACACTAAGCCCAATGCACCTATCATCAATTAACGGTTCTAGAATGAAGTTGAGGGTCACAAGATCATATGGCATCATCCCAATTTTACTCTCTTTGCCCTTTTCCCCTTTAATTTCCTTTCTAGCGCTCCTTATTTCACTCATTTTCTTTCCTCTCTTTTCTGGTTGTGACTTTTTTCCTCTCATTTCTCACGTACCATGATTTATTTATTCGATCGAACCCAATGTAGGTTGCCTACGTATCATGTTCCACATGAATCAAACCAAACGTAGTTCAGAAAAAGTAATGGACAAAATAAACTAAAAACAAAAATCTTTTTGGATTTTCATTTATGATTTTTTTTGTTTTCAAATATATCATATGAATTACGATAACAAAAGATTCGACAAACTGTGACACCACCTCAAAGAATCAATACTATTGGACAAGACTTATAAAATAAAAGACAAAACAGACTCAAAATATAAAAAGTCTCCTCAAACAGCTCCTTAAAGCAGCAGTCCTAACTAAGACGGTCCTGGGGCGTCTGTCATGCCCAAGCTCTAGTAAATGAATAAATATCGGAATGAGAAGAATAAGACTAAATAGAGTTAGTAACTCAAGACACTATGCGATGCCACAACACCTCCTATTGGACACATACAAGACATGATTGGACTATTTTTGCAAAATGGCCTACGTGGCCAAGGGTGGCTATATCATAATATCAAACTATTTTTTTATATTTTCAAATATTATACTCAAATAAGAGTAGAGAAAAATAAGTTGAAATCATAGTAAAAATAAAAATATATTACTATAAATACTAATGGCCATAGGTACAAATAAGAAAATATGTAATGCACTATTTTTTATATTTTCAATTTTATGTTTAAAAAATTGAATTTGAAGATACAAATATGCTAAAATTCTATAAGATCAAATAGATACTAAAAATACTACGAATATTAAAAGTAACTTTTAGAAAAATTGTACGGGTCAAAAATTACATGCTTACATAGTTCCCGTAAAGAAAGAAAATACTTCAAAGAGTTGGCAAAGCATGAGCCGAGAAAAGAAAATGGAGTGCTTAAGGAAAGATGAACCCATTCAATCATAGCATATCCAACCTAGTCCAAAAGCCTTTATTACATTCCGAAAAAGCCCTACGTGATTTCAAGTCGAGTGAACTTACATTAGCGGCGATCTACATGAGGGGCAAGCCTATGGTACTTAAAGCCGTACTTGCGACATTCTTGTGAGAGATGAGTGAACCTTTCAAAAATCTTTGGATTGAGGGCTATATTCTTAAGTGAGATATGCAAACAGAGAGTAGAGGAGGAGGAGTTTGGGATCCACAATGACCTACATAAAACAACAAACTTCCTTGATGAATAAAATCAATTCTTGATACTCAAGTGTCACATTAGAACTATTTGTGTTTAAAAGTTTAACTTGTTCCCTTGTGGATAATTCATAAGTGGTGTGGGTAATTGTTGGTCCCAATTGATGTGTGATTGATTCACTTTTGATTATCTGGAATGGCTCTTAACTTATGGAAGTGGGAACTACTTTATTTGCTTGAGGACAAGCAAAAGATTTAGTTTGGGGGAGTTGATAAGTGAGGATTTTGTCTACTTATTAGCGCCTTTTAGCTTTTGTTTTAGCCCAAAAACGCTTAATTGTGTTCCCGAAAACTGATGAAATGTGCGTAATTGCAGGAATATTAGAAGATGAACTCGCGAGACAAAATCCAACTCAACAAAGAGTAATCTAAAATCAAGGACAAAAAATGCACCAAAGCTCAGAAGTGCGGACCGCGAAATACCATCTGCGGCTGCAGGTTGTGAAGAAACATCCATTAGAGACGGGTGCAAAGTGCGGTTCGCACATGAATTGAGTGACTGTAGAAGCTGGGTCAGGAGCAAAGTTCAGAGAGTCTGCATTTCAAGACCATAAAAAATGCGGACCGCACAATTATTGTGCGGCCGTAGAAGAAGAGCTATGCAGCTGCAGTTACAATTGTGCAGAACGCAGAAAAACAAGGTGCGACCGCAGTTACAAATCTACGAACCACAGAAAGAGTGCAGTGTGGCCGCAGTCCAAAATTATGAGGCCGCAGATTTTCAATCCTGTCAAGCTGAAGAAAAGTGCGGACCAAACATTGAATTGTGCGGCCGCAGAACCTCCCGAAGGGCACTTTTGTTCGAAATTTCCAGCTTTGTATAAATAGACGAGTTTCACATTTTAGGTCAACTTTTGACATCAACAACTACAGTAGTTGTTTCACTTTACTTCTTTTAGTATTTTTTTTTTATATATTTTGGGATATTTTAACATAGATTTTATCATTTTAATTTGGCAATATGAGTTTAATTATCATTTCTTCTTCTATTTCATCAATTTCAAGAATGAGTAGCTAGATTTGTGTAAACCTCATGGGTGATTAAGTTTATGCTTGTTTATGAATGAGTGTGTGCTATTTAGCTTGGTTTATGTTTTATTTGTGGAATTATTGGTTGCAAATATTAATTCATGCCTATTTGACTTAGTTTCTTCTTGAGAAATAGGGACCTAGTCTAGGCTAACCTAGCTAACAAGGAATTGGGTCAACTGAGTAATTGACTAACCCAATTAAAGGGTTCAACCTAGAGATAGTAACAACCCGACTTGAGATCTTTTCAACCGTTTTGATAGATACCCATTTAACCTTGAGAAAGCCAAATTGGGTAAAACCACGCTCTGACCGAGAGGTATTGAGTGAGCAACATAATGTTGTGAGCTATAATACACCCCAGTCAATAAAACGAGCGTAAAAATCTTTATCCCATTAGGCAAACACCTAGGTTATGGTCACATCCCTAGGCCTTTTATATTCTTGAAAAACAACAGAAATAATTTCTTAGTTTTGCAATCTCAGTTTAAAATAGACATAGAACCAACCCCAATTTGTGGAAGTGTAAATAGAGATAGTTCAAACTCATACACTACAATATATACTCTTAACATCCCACGTATAGCTCCTTGTGGAATTCGACCCCGACTCCTTATAGGGTATTACTATTGCAATCGACCATTTCATAACCTTGATTTGAGGTGTGAACTTGGATGAGATCACATGCATAGCTATGCCCTCCTCCAGCGTATCTACGCTCACTTCCTCTTCAGCTTCCCTTCCTTTGACAAGCTTGCAATCAGCTCAGCTCAAGGCAGCGTCGCTACACACAGTTCGCGTAGCTACGTGGCTGTTGTGCTACCTTTTAGGGGAAAAAATCATAACTTCTTGTAGGAATATCCAAATGACGAACGGTTTGAAGCATTGCAAACTAAACTCATAGACCTTTAATTTGATATATTGTACACCACATAAATCTTCATATATTGGGAGTTATGCGCGTCCAAATTTGGGTCTTGTGCAAACATATTTGAAACTTTAGCTATCATATAGTTTCCAACTTGAGTTAGCCTTAGGGCTCTTCTACGACCATAAACATATTACCATGATCAATTGATATCCTTCATATTATTAGTCATGCCCATATCCGAATTAATATAATTAGCATCCATCAATCTTCTTAATGGTTATATAACACTTCAAAATTTTCCAGGGTGTTACACTTCTCCTGCAATAACAGTTAATTAAACATTATACAATTGCAATTGTAAAGAATAGAAAATAAAAGACAAAAATCTTAAATATCTCTACTAAATTGCCAAGAGTTTGCGTAATTCTTTATTCCACAACCCAGTCTCAATGGGAAAATGAATAAGCAGAATAATTAAATTTAGAAAAAAGAGGATAACAGTGCTTGGGAAATGGAAATGGAGTAGTAAGTTAATTAGCAGAAGATCAACCAACGAGACATTGAAATGTTACTGATACTTAAATGAAATGTCAGTGCGGAGGGTGATTGTTCATGTCCAAAAGATATTAGGATGTGAATTACGTTAATTTACCCGAAACCACAAAAGCAAAATGTCAGAAAAGTGATTAACCGTTAAGTACATCAGATAACGCGATGCTCTGATCTGCCTTTTTATGCTGATTTGGTCTTGTGAATGGTAAATAGCTCCTTGTTATTTTTCCTGAAGAAAGAGTTAAAAAAAGAGGATCAAGTGAGAACCAATTATTATTGCAGCTCCAACATGCAGAGTAAGAAATATTTTGATCTGGTGAACTTTTACCAAATCCTCTTGTTTTAGAATGTCCGATAGTTATTAATATTCCAAAAAATCAAGTTTTCTTTTTGTTTAATGAGACTGTTTATCTTAGAAGAGATAATAAGAGTTTTTGGCAAAAATCATCTCTTAACTATAGCTCAAGCCTAAGGTACATCTTTGGGTTACCTCAATAAACAAAAAATATCCCTATATTATCTAAAAGGTGGCAAAAATCATCCCTCCATTAAATTTTGTCAAAAAACTAACGCCATCAGCAAAAAAGCATGTCAAACACGTGCGTCTCCCCCTAAAATTTTCCATTCTATCCCTTCCATCCTCTACCTTTAGCAAAGCAGAGGCTTCCGAGCACCCCAAACCTTCGTCATTTGCCCCCAAATGTTCAGGGAGTGACACCCCACATTATCATCCTCCCTCCACAAATGACTGCTTCTTCACACAGACACCTCCCGAGTAGCTCGTTGAACAGCTCTATCAATCCATTCGCCCTTGTGGAAACAAAGCTTAGATACATTAGACCATTCCCACCAACTGAGTTTAGATTGTACATGCCTCAACGAGGAGAATTTATGCATGAAACAAATGTTAGACATCACAACCTACCTAACATGAGAATTCTTCCTGAAAATGTAAAATATGTTTCTGTTTGGCCAGATTTCCAAATTTTTTTGTCACATAATTGTCTAATTCCGGGCAATAAATTTTATGGGGTTGAATGTAATGGGTTATTCTTTGTTGGTGGTTATATGCAGGGAGTGACAATGTTGGATATTCCTGGCCGGGGGCAGATTTAGAGGGACGGAAGGGCCGAAAAATTACACTATATATATAAGGCAAAATTTATTTTTCTACCTCTATATATTAAGTTTTGAACCCCTTAACACAACCCAAAAGTATAGCTTAGTGGTCAAGGGAGTTCAAAACCTTCTTAAGGTTATAGGTTCAATTTCCATTAGCTACAAATTTTTTTCGAATCCTCTTCGTAGAAATCCTGCCTCCGCCACAGTTCCTGGCTACCATGAAGTGCGTGATCATGCTGATCAGCACGGAGATATGGACGAAGATCACATGTCTTATGAGGTAGGAAGATAGAAGGTTCTTCAACTGTATGTATCAGTTCATATTTATCATGATGGTTAATGAGTATTGGGTGCTCAGAAGCCTTTGCTTCACTGAAGGTAGAAGATGGAAGGGCTAGAATGGGAAAATTAAGGGGGAGAGGCACGTGTTTGACATGCTTTTTTGCTGATGGTGTTAGTTTTTTTACAAAAGTTAACGGAGGGATGATTTTTGCCACCTTTTAGATAATATAGGGATATTTTTTGTGTATTGAGGTAACACAAGGATGTACCTTAGGTTTGAACTATAGTTAAGGGATGATTTTTGCCAAAAACTCAGATAATAACCATGGATAAACAAATGAATGCAGTGGCGTACCCCGGATACTCGCCGAGGGTATTCAAACTTTACTAAAGTTTTAAATTAAATTATGCAATATTTAACTGAGAGTAAGTGTACAACCAAAGAAAAGAAAGAGTCTAGAGAGTTTTTACTTTCTACTCCGTAGAGAGCTTTTGTTGAAAAAATTGAGTCTAAAAGTTTATGTTCTTTAGAGAGATTTTTTTGAAAAGCTTGACTTTTAAATTATAAAATTTATTTAACAAATAGCTTTTAATTTTTAAAAAATTACTTTTAGAATTAATTGTTTTTTTAACAGAAATTTTAAATTTTATGTGTTATTTATTAGAAAAAAAATTGGATTAAAAAAAGAGTCAAATAGGCCAGACACAGTGGTCTGCGTTTAGTTTTGACAAACAAAATGTGCAGATAATAAAGATTCGAGCCGTGAACAACATCTCAATTTAAACACCTTGGACTTTTAAGATATCTCACTCAATTGTATTAAGAGAATTCAAAATATAATGTACATAATCATATACAGTACTAGTATTTAACCTATATACATAATTTTTCGGAGAAGAGTGTTCGCTTGACCACCCTTCGAAAAATATGGCAACGCCAGTGAATGAATGGTCTTCTCTAAGAGAATTGTGGGCCAACATCCTCAATGCTAACCCTACACTGACAGGCGAGATAAAAATGCTACTAATGTATCTGGCAATACAAATATGGACTTATTTGGACACTACAATTGCTGATTCCTTGAAGAATTATGCATGCTTTGTAGTTCTCCAACTAAATTTGGCAAGACAAATTCTGGTCTTAACTTTTAAAATGATGTTTGAACTTCTTAAGTTTAGTATTTTCAATTTTGAAATTACGTACTATGTAAATGTGAAGGGGGATAAAATTGGACTTCTGATGGGAGGCGAATGATGGAAGTTCTCTTGAGTTTTGGTGCGAGTTTCACTAAGGGAGGATAATCCAATGGCATCTCAAGGACAAGATACAATTGAACTATTGAGGAAGTACTCCTCTCTCTCTCTCTCTCTCTTTTTTCTTTGCATTTTATGTTTAATAAAATAATTTATAGCTACCAAAGTATTATGATATATTATAATTTTAAATCTTATTTTTTTTTCCTAAACTCCACTGAATACTATCCAAAAATTGGGAAGGAGGGAAGTAACTATTAATTGGTGCAACCCCGGCAAATTCATAAAGGACGGACTTTATTTGATAGCGTTAATGAATAACAAAATTTTGGTATAAGAGTATGTCTTTTGGTGGACTTTGTTACATTATTATATATTTGGTCCTTATTTGTTTCAGAAACTTTGGCCACAACATGCGAAAATGATACTTTCCTTTCGTACGGCTAATATTCTAAACAAGTTTGGTACTTCAAATTTTCTTGACCATGTGATTGCTGTCAAGAAGGACTACTGAGGACAAAGACAAGGCTAATAAATTTAAAATAAAATATTCAAATAAATAATGTTGAATTTGTGATTATGATTTCACGTAATAATAGATAAGTTAATATCTCACCCGCATTTTTTTTCCATATTCAAAAGCGTAGTTAGAAGGAAAAAGTTTAAGTTATTTATCTATTTATTTTTTGATTTCTGGAAATTAGGGGAGGCAAAATGGTTAAAAGAAAACAGTTTACCACCCATATTGTCGTAGAAATGGCGTGTGATAGCCACTGTTTAAGGTGGTATTTACTTTTTATCCAGCATTTTTAATGCTTAGCAATAGTAGCCACTAGTCTATTAAAGTTAATATGAAAAGACTGTGTTACCCTTTCTTCTATCTCTTTTCCTTCTCAAACCCTCTATCAAGTCCGGGTTTGACATAAAAGTCTCTATCCAGTCTTCGGTAAATACTGGAATTAATTTGATCTAAAAAGATATTCTAAATCTACTACTCGTCAATGTCCAAACTTCAAATCATTAAAAACCTTGGATGCTCTTTCTTAACAATATTTCTTCTCTTGTTGAAACTACTCATGTATTTTAGTTCCTGCTTATATCATTCCTTTTTTCTTTAAATTTCACCTAAATGATTCTAGAAGCATTTTTATTGAGTTCTGAAAGTGGCCAGATATTTTACTTTTTGCTGTTAACAATGATTTTGATAATTGTAATCATGGTGTTTTCGGCGAGGCAAATACAGTCTGTGCAATTCGAGGTATTATCGGGTTACATAAAATGCATAGCAGAAGACATAATGAGTCATGGTTGTGGTAGGTACTTAGTCCTGAACTTAGAGTTAGAAGTTCAAAAGTTAAGGACACTTGGTCCTGAACTTCGAGTTCCAAGTTCAAAAGTTAAGGACACTTGGTCATGAACTTAGACTAACAAGCTCAAAAGTTAAGGACAATAGGTCCTGAACTTACAGTTATAAGTTCAAAAGTTAAGGACTATAGGTCGTGAAGTCCTGAACTTAGACTAACAAGCTCAAAAGTTAAGGACAATAGGTCATGAACTTAGGCTAAGAAGCCCAAAAGTTAAGGACAATAGGTCCTGAAGTCCTGAACTTAGACTAACAAACTCAAAAGTTAAGGACAATATGTCCTGAACTTGGGCTAAGAAGCCCAAAAGTTAAGGACAATAGGTCCTGAACTTAGACTAACAAGCTCAAAAGTTAAGGACAATAGGTCCTGAACTTAGACTAACAAGCTCAAAAATTAAGGACACTTGGTCCTGAACTTCCAGTTATAAGTTCAACATTTAAGGAGATGTAGTCCTGAGGTCCTGAACTTAGAGTTCGAAGTTCAAAAGTTAAGGACATTTAGTCCTGAAGTCCTGAAGTTAAGTTCAAAAGTTAAGGACATGAGTAGAAGGGTATTTTCGTCCGGGCAGTTAAAGTTTATTAAAGCAGTGGCTAAAGACTAAAGACATTTTAAATAGTGGCTTAAAAGTAAATACATGTGTTATTAGTGGCTAACCATGTACTTCCCCCCATATTATCCACTAAAAAATAGGTTGGATAATGAACTTTTTAAAAATGGGTCAAATATGAATAAGAATCATATTATCCATTTAGAAATGATAACCAATGGATAACCATTGGGAGAAATTAAAAAATAGTCAGATTTACAACTGGTCGTTCAAAAATAACACAGTTTCAAAAGTAATCGAAAGTTAGCCACTTTTCATATAAAGATAAATCTGAGCGAAAACACTGTTCAAAACCCACAAAAAACGTCAGTATATTATACTGGAGTTCCAGCATAAGTATGCTTGAACTCCAACATATTATACTGGAGTTCCGGCATAAGTACACTAGAGCTCCGGCATAAGTACACTAGAGCTCCAGCATAATATACTGGAGTTCCAACAAAATATACTGGAGTTCCAGCAAGTATAATTGTCCAGTATAATATATTGGAGTTTGGAGCACCAGTGCTCTAGTCTCCAATATATTATACTGGAGTCAGCAAAGTATACCGGTCCAGCATAATATGCTGGAGTTCATACACATGTGCACCGAACTTCAGTATATTATGCTGGACCGGTCTCTGTTGCAGCAAAATATTTTTCATTGACTTCGTAAAAATGCTGACTATTTTTGAATGACCAGTCCGAAAACTGGCTATACCGTACTTTTTTTACATAACCATTTGGTCTAACTTTTACATTTGTAAAGCCTCAAGAATTCATGGATAATATGGTAACCATATTATCCGCTGGTTAACTCGTTTTTTATCCGTATTAAATATGGATCAAATCAGATAATTAATCCGTTTTTATTATCCATTTTTGACCCAAACCATATCCGACCCCCTTTTTGCCATTCCTACCGGAGATAAAGAGTAAGCTGCCGTACGTTGCCCTTGCCAAAACAATATAATGAGTAAATCTGTAAATGGAAAGAAAGAAAAAGAAAGTTAAAAAAGAACGTGGCCAAGGGAAAATATTCAGGATAGTGGGGAGAGAGTATTCCAATGAAGCGTCGACACGCAGCGGAGAGTAAAAGGTCGAGAGTGTCACTTTTAAGGTTGTAGTTCATGTCCAATAGGTATTACGATGTGAAACATTAATATACCCAAAACCCACAAAAAGCAAAATATCTGGAAAGTAATAGTAAGTAATATACAGACTACCCCTCAGTTATAGCTAACTGTAACTAAGCAGGGTAACTCTATGTACCCTCATCCCCATTCCCCACCCAAATAGCTATACTTGTATTCACCTAAAAACTATGTACATATACAGTGGCGATGCAATTTTTTCTTACAATATACTAAACTTTAAGCTATCATTTCTACCAATAATAACAATAATAACAACAACAAACTTAGTCCCATTTGGCGATAGATTTTGCCAAGTTTTTTTCAAATTCTTTTGGCAAAATATGTTTGTTTATAGATTTTATCCATATTTTGGCAGATTTTGAAAACAAAATTTCCAAATCTCAAAACTAGAACTAGACCTGTTTTTGGCCCAAAATATTAGTGTTGGATTCTTTTCACAATTTCAAAAATTACCTCAAACTTTTGTATTTTATAGAAAATCCCACCATCTATTATGACCTAACTAATCCACCAACTAATTACTAGTATCATTTTCTTTTGGACAGGTGAATCTTGTAATAAATGGCACAACTTGATACCTCGAGTGCAAATTTGGAGTTGAGCCGACGGAAGCGGGAGTTGAAGTGAGGCTTGACTCTCAAGTCATTCCCAAGAGGGGTAGTTTCAAGTACCTTGGATCGGTTATTCAGGGGATCGGGGAGATTGACGAGGATGTCACACACCGTATAGGGGTGGGGTGGATGAAGTGGAGGTTAGCGTCGGGAGTCTTGTGTGACAAGAAAGTGCCACCGTTACTAAAAGGTAAGTTTTATAGAGCAGTGGTTAGGCCTGCCATGTTATATGGAACTGAATGTTGGCCGGTAAAGAACTCACACATCCAGAAGATGAAAGTAGCAGAGATGAGGATGTTGAGGTGGATGTGCGGGCATACAAGGATGGATAAGATTAGGAATGAAGATATTCGAGAGAAGGTGGGCGTGGACCCCATGGAGGACAAGATGCGGGAAGTAAGACTCAGATGGTTCGGGCACATTCAGAGGAGGAGCACTGATGCACCGGTGAGGAGGTGTGAGAGACTGCTGTAGTGGGCACGCAGAGAGGTAGTGAGCGACCTAAGAAGTATTGAGGAGAGGTGATCAGACAGGACATGGCGCGACTTAGGATTACTGAGGACATGGCTCTTGACAGAGAATTATGGAGGTCGAGCATTAAGGTTGTAGGTTAGGGGAAAATTGTGAATATTTCTATAGCACAATAGAGTGAGACTAGCCAGTTAGGAGTTAGACTAAGAATGTCATTGGTCGTTTATTGATGCAGGGCTTTATCTGCTAGTTTTTACTATACCAGCCATCTATTTCGTAATTCGTATTCTGTATTTCATATCTCCTATATTGCTGTTATTTTATTATGCATTTTTATGGTACTAATATATCGTCTCCTGTTGTTTTTTTGAGCCGAGGGTCTCCTGGAAATAGCCTCTCTACCTTTCGGGGTAGGGGTAAGGTTTGCGTACATATTACCCTCCCCAGACCCCACTGTGGGATTATACTGGGTTGTTGTTGTTGTTGTTGTTGTAGTAATTGTGTAATTAGCAGTTGGTATTAAAAAAACAGGTTATGGTTTTAGGATAGTCTATTATGTAGTAATGATAATTTTGTGCCGAACTTATTTATGTTCAGGACTATGGTTTATGTTAATGATAATGTATGACATTGATGAGGTTCTGCATATACAAGATTACCAAGTTTGTTTGTTTGGTATTGTTGGGTATTTTTCATAGTTTTTAGAACTTATGGGTATAAGTCACATTTCATGTTTATTTTTTTTATATAAAAAAAAGTGAAATATATTTTGAAAAATTATGTCCAAACAGATTTTCCTCTTCAAACCAAACTTCACCCAAATCAGATTTTTAAAAATGAATTTGGGAATCTATTGTCAAACGCTAGCTCAATATAATTCCATGAGTAGGGTTTGATGAGGATAGAGCGTACGCAGACCTTACCCCTATCGGTGAAGATAGAAAGGTTGTTTCCGATTTATCAATTAATGTTTATCCCACAATTTAATTCTATATAATTAACTCATAAGCGATTTGAATGTGTAAATATTTTCTGTACTAAATAAAACTTAAAATCCAATAAGTATAAATTTATATATATTTCGTATACTCCTTATATAGAGTGAGTCTTTTTTTTCTACATAGAGAAATTAGATACACTTTTTAGGGTATGCAGGGCCACTTGACTCTAAGGGTAAAATATAAATGTACTTTCCTCAGGTGAGATCCATAGGTGCTGATGACTTGGCTGGTTTGAGAATAAATATAATCATTAACCTGATTTATTAATTCTTTTCCTTTTTTGTTTTTAGTGAGAGGTTTTTTTTTTTTCAAGTAGGGTATTTAGGGGGGGGGGGGGGTGGGGTTAGGGGATAAGAAAAATACCATCTGGTTATAGGTAAGGGACCAAAGATACAGAAGCCCCAGGGTTTCCATTTTTTTCATCTTCTCTCCCCCTTTCATTTCCCTCATTTCATTTAATTTGGTACCCTTTTTTATTCTTTGCACTACTAAAAGTAGTTCCAGCTGCTAACCAAGAGTGGAATAATCCCTTATATCATCTCTCAGGCAAATTACAAAGATAGAAAGAAAGAGAAAAGAGAATAAAAATGGGAAGAGGAAGAGTAGAACTGAAGAGAATAGAGAACAAAATAAACAGGCAAGTTACTTTTGCTAAGAGAAGAAATGGACTTCTCAAGAAAGCCTATGAACTTTCTGTTCTGTGCGATGCTGAGGTTGCTCTCATCATATTTTCTAATCGTGGTAAACTCTATGAGTTCTGCAGCACTTCAAGGTATTACAAAAATAACCACTTCTTCCTTCTAAATCCTTTTCAGTTTATATATATAATAACCTCTCTTTTTTTATAGTTTTTTTTGGCTACTTCTCTATGTTTTCTAGGGTCTGTTTTTCCGAAACCCTTATATGTGGAAGTTGACAAAAAAAGAATTGCAAATTTCTGGTCTTTAATGACTTCATATTCTTACTTCATTAAATTTGATTTAAAGAGTTCCATTCCCTCTCTCACTTCAATTTTTAAGCAAGATCTGATTTGTCTTAATATGCCGTACTTTAACCACACATATATATATATATATATATATATATATATATGATCGAATTCTCTCTCTATACTCAAGAATTGATTTTTCATTTGGGATATCAACTATTTTACAATTCTTCTTTCGTTCTTTGGAGGATCTACTTCTTTGTGTTATCATCATCTTGTAGTATTTGTTTTTTAAACTTTTTTGCATATGTAAATATTGATGTTTTTCGTTTTAATTTTTTGGACAGTCTTTGCTAGTATATAAATTTTTATATCTGACTGTTTTTGAAATTTTATTTCCTTTTTCCTGTAGAGTCATTCTTGGCTTGCAGATAGATTTTTATGAGTTTGATTTCTAATTAAAAAAAATCATCTTTTGAATGAAACTATTGAGCACTAAACACCTTTCGTTAAAGAAACTACCAAAAATTCTGAAAACCTAATCAGTAATTTTCCACGTTACAACAATTTTTCACTGTTAAGATTTGATTTGCAGAGGTGTCATGTTTGACAGTCCAAATACTGCTACTTTTGTTCTTTGATTCCCAAGACGGAGCTAAGACTGCTTATGTTAGTTTCGAAGCTGCCAAAGCTTTAAATCCCATTGTAAAAAGATCATTAATAATGATTATAAGAAATGTACTCCATTATTTAAAAGTTGAAGGGATATTTCCACCGGATAATTGTCAATTTTTGTGACCAGGAGTCTATATATTTTGGTAATTTGAGTGCTTGAACCATGTTAAGCAATATATATTTTGATTATTAAATAGATACATTTTCACTTATATTTTTTATATTTGCCAATAAATTTAAATAACATGAGTTAATCCAGACATGTTACATAATTGATTTAGGCCCTTTATTAGTTTAAGGCGTTAAGCTTGTTTTAGCCTAGATGTCTTCAAGTTTGAATTTACCGATGATCTACCAAGAACACCTATTCTTATTTGACCAAATCATATTTATAAACAAGAAAAAACTTTGTGCATGTCCATGGATGGTAAATTGAAGAATTAATTGCTTGAAGAACATGCACGAGTCATTTCTTTTATTTCACTATATATTTAAAACGAGAAATTCTTTTGAGCAATGACTTCTGTTTGCTAATTGATAGGAAGAACCTCTTTCTGTTTGTTAAAATTCGCAATCTGCAGAGAACTTTGATATTACATGAGTATAGAGAATAATTTAGAACAAATATTGCTTTTTAATCTGAAGAGTAGATCTCTTATGCAAAAAATGTTAGAAAGAATTTCTATGTAATAAGAGGAGATAGTCACCGGAAATTATTAAGCTCCAGCTTGGCCATAGATTTTGTCTACAATTTTTTTCTATTTTTTTTCGAAAACATTGTTTATTCATGGAATGTTATTAGGTATTGAAAAAAAAAATTCAACTTCCCAAAAACTGGTTAAGGTACGTTTCTGGGTGAAAATTTTTTCTTCTACTCACAAAATTTTAACTTTTATTTCAAATAAAATCCATGTCCAAACACAACTTAACTTCCAAAAATTATTTTTCAATACAACTTGAAAAACTCTTTTCTCAAGTTTCATTCAAATCTATGTTCAAACGCTAGCTAAATATATCATTTTTCATTCTTGTAGCATGATGAAAACAATTGAAAAGTATCAACGTTGCAGCTATGCTACTTTGGAAGCCAGCCAATCAGCTACTGATACTCAGGTAAGTATTCATGCACTCTTTTCATTATCACAGCTGCAATTATATTATCCCATAAGTGATTCTTTACGGGAAAACAAATTAAAGTTATTTTATAAGATGATAGCTATCTTTATAGGAAAGAAAAGGCTTTGAGTTTTTACAGTTTTCTTTGGTTGAAACTTGGTTCTACTTTGTAGAACTTAACATTGGTTATATTTGGAAGCAATAATCTTGATTATTTTTAAATAGGGAGCCTAAAGTCCAAGGGCACAATTTGGCCTTAAAATAAGGAACATCAAATCGTACAGTCCAAGGGCACTTAATTTATCATGCAAATAGACCTAGTTATGAAAATAAAGTTCGAATGTGATTTTTTCCAGCATTTTATATATGATGAGCATTTCACATCGCATATTCGTTATCGTTTTCTTGAGTTACTACACAATCTATAATCTCAACTTCAAGCCCTTGGTATAATTGGACTCTTTTCATGTAGTATACTACACAAAAGAAAACACTTTTTTTGCAGGTTGGATTAGTTATATTTTTCAAGTATAATTTAATAAACTCCTTAATTTTGTGAAATCATGGAAAAGTTAAAATTGCTTAATTTTGTGACAGAACAACTACCATGAGTATTTGAGGCTAAAAGCTAGAGTTGAGCTCCTACAACGATCTCAGAGGTAAGTTCTTAAATCTTAATTATATAATGCTTTCTGTATGCCCATTGATTTGTTACCTTTTATGAACTCAAATTATTACACAGAAACCTTCTTGGGGAAGATTTGGGGACATTAAGTACCAAGGACCTCGAGCAGCTTGAGAATCAATTAGAAGCGTCCTTAAAGCAAATCAGGTCAAGGAAGGTAAATTACTTTGATCTTATACACAACAACAAAAATTCCAGCATAATCCCACAGACAAGAACTGGGGAAGGTCAGAGCCAATCGAAGCCAAGAGATCTTAAGCTTATTGGTTCGGTATTCTAGTTCTTTTAAGCTACTGTGTTCTAAATTAATAATTTGTAATTGTTTAATAGATTTCTTAAAATTAATATAAGATTTTGATCAAAGCTACTGGATTCGGCTGAATCCTAGGAGGGTAGTATGGACACAGACCTTACCTTTGTCTTGAGAATGAATTTGATCTCATATGAATGATTCTAATACCCTTTTTTTTAATACTGTAATGCCTTGATTACTGCCTCCATAGGTTCTGTCTGATAAATTATTTTTCGGGCCAGTTCTCTTTCAAGCATTTTTCTAACAATTATTGTGGGTGTGGGAGGACCAAACTAAATTAAGGAGGGGAAAAGAAAAGCTATTATAATAATAAAAGCTTTTACAGTAGCATATAAGGTTGCTTCTCTTGTTGAGTTACGCATCCATCTTAAACATTATATGTAGATTTAAACTAGTTTGTTTTCCTTTCAATACTCAAGGTTCATTTGGTTATAGATCCCTAATGTGTAACCAAATATTTTTTATGAAATAAATAATTAAGAATTAATTATTGCACAAAAAATGACCATGTAAGATCAATTATTACTTGGTACTTATCAAAAAAAAATTACTTTAAAAGCTCTTTTATCTTTGATATCTTTTATCCTTGTATTGCTAAAACAAATTTTCTTATTCAACATTTTATCCCACATAAACTAATACAGGTTTTTGCATAACGTGTGGAATGATTAGTTTTTGTTTTATAACCAACCAAAAATTGTGTTACTTCTGCAAAAGTCTATACTGCGAATATTTTGATTGATACATTATAAGGATTTTGGACTTAAGATTGTTTGCAAGATGTCTCACATCATAAGTAAACAATTCTACTGAAAAGAAAACAGATTTCAATTAATAGAGGTTTTCTCCAACAATATTCTTTGTTTTTGCCCTTTGCAGACACACTTCATGCTGGATCAGCTTGCAGACCTTCAACAAAGGGTAATCATTATGATTATAACTTTTAATCCTTAAATTTCCTATTGATTAAAGTAGGGGTGTACAAAGGAAACCGAGAAACCGCATCAACCCGATAATCCAAGTCAAACCAAGAAAAAGAAACTCGACTATAGTTTGGTTTGATTTGGTTTGGTGTTAGAAAAAAAAAACCCGACCATAATTGGTTTGGTTTGGTTTTAATTAAAGAAAGTCAAACCGAAACAAAACCAACCCGACATTACATATATAAATTTTTTAGATATATTTAATATATAAATATACTTATTTTTTATGTAATTTATAAATATTTCTTAAAAAATTTCATAAATTTATCTTTTAAGGTATTATTTCAAGGTTGGACTTAGAACTTTTGAATGTTCCAATAAGTTTTATAGCCATTAACATTAGTAAACTAAATAATGCTAACAAAAGCTTAAACCAAAATCAAATCAATACTAATGCTAACAAAAGACATTCAATTCAATACTATGAACTGGAATGTATTGAATATCTATATTCTGTTTTGAAATAATTTAGATAAAAATGCATAACCTATTTTTATTTTTTCTTTAACGTTTAGTCATGTAATTAATATTCCCTTATTAGTCTACTTTTTTTATCATGACTTAGTACTTTTTGATTATGTTTATTTTTTTTTTTGTGGCTTTTTAATTAGGAATATTTATATTACATAATTTTATTGTTCTTATTGTTAAATATTTTAGGAATATGTCATGACACATCTCATATTTTGTATTATTTTCTTGAAAAATACTTTATATAGTTGTATCTTACTAGGATTAAAGAAATATTTTGAGCACAATTTATAAATTTTGTTCTACGAAGATTTTACCAGAAAAAAAAAACCCCGAAAAAACCTGAATAACCCGAAAATTCGAGAAAACCGAAGAGTGAAAAACCTGAATTTTATTGGTTTGGTTTGGTCTTTAGATTTAATAACCTGACACAATTGATTTAGTTTGATAATTGTTAAACCCGAACCAATCCGGTTTATGTACATCCCTAGATTAAAGGAAGAGAGAGTTATTAACCTATTTGTAAGCTATAAATTTGGCAGGAGCAAATGCTGGCAGAATCTAATAAACATCTCCGGAGAAAGGTAAAAAGAGATAACTAATCGATCAGATCAAATCTCTGTCTCTTTTTCTTTTTTCTAAGTGTTTTGAAGTCATGCATGTTGTGCTTAATTTTATGGTGTACGTTTGTCAGCTGGAAGAAAGTGCAGCTGGAATTCCTCTTCGATTGTGTTGGGAAGATGGAGCTCAAGCAATGCAACTCAACCGTCTCCCTCAAACTGAGGGTTTCTTTCAGCCTCTTGGATTGACTTCTTCTCCTCAATTTGGGTAACTATTAATCTCCGATATTTTTTGTTGTTGTTACATATCTTTTGTTTTTGAGCCAAGGGTCTTTCGGAAACAACCTCTCTACCCTCATGGGTAGGGGTAAGGTCTGCGTACACTCTACCCTGCTCAGACCCCACTAGTGGGATTATTACTGAGTTATTGTTGTTGTACAATCTGAATTTGCTTCAAAATATTTCTTGTTTTTGAATAACAAGAGCCAGTTTGTTACTTTTTGATTGTTACTTAAATTTTATTATACGTGTCGTTAAATCCGTTGTTCCGTAATGATAAAAAGTATACTTTTTATGTCCGATTTTCTTCAAAATATATATGTTATACTGAAACGATGGATTTGGTGTGGAACGACCGAAGAAGAGTAGTTTAGACATATACTCGTAATTAAGGCTATTACATGACTTTTCTTAAACTATGTGCAAAAACATTAGAGGACATATACTATAGACTAGGGTAGTAAATAATTTCAACCTTTATGGACCAATACTAGCAGTATACACAGTTTCATGAAATTAAGTATTCATTCTTGATGGTAATTACATTTATTATTATTCTGGTTATTTTATACAGATACAATCATGTGGGCACGGATGAGGTGAATGGAGGAGCATCAGCTCATAATATGAATGGATTTATTCCAGGGTGGATGCTGTAAATTTGATAAATCAAGGCAGCTGCTCCATCTTTGCTTCAACGAAATAAAATAATAGTATATTGCATTTTCTTTTCGTTTGTTGCAAATTGTATTTAGAAACTCTTAAGTATTATTGGGCAAGGACAATAATATGTATTCATAAGTTGTTACCATAACATTTGAATGGCCCTGCTTGATTGGCCATTATGTATTTCTGCTTGTATTCCATGTAATTAAATGGAATTGTTGCATTATTAATTGTATCTTTGAATCATATATAGCTGTGTTGATTTTGTACGCCATAAATTTCAAATATGCTTTTCCATATTACAGGAATTAGATGAGTGATGTTCGTTTTCTGATGCAGAATGTCGTCTACAGCCAATTTGTGATAAATGTAGTGACTTGTCCCTAACTGGCTAATCGGGAGCAGAGCAGCCCAGTGCACTAAGTTTTTGCTATATGCGGGAAAGGGCTGGACCACAAGGGTCTATTGTATGTAATCTTATCTTGCATTTCTGCATGAGGTCGTTTTCACGGCTCGAATCTGTGACCCCCTAATTATATGATATCAACTTTACTAATTACGTCAAAGCTCCCATTCAAATTGACTAATTGGGCTTTGGTTATTTATGGACAACTTGGGTCTTGACGTGAACAAGGTTCCAAGTATAATTATGGCAATTTAATTCACAAATTGAAAAATTTATCTAATTGGACACCTTGAGGTATTTAGAAGATATGATCGTATATGAATACAATTTACTCATCTTTGGTTTTATATTTTATTAAACTCGTGTGAAAATTGAAAAAAATTTGTAATTGGCAATAAAACCTCCCGAAATATTTCTGCATCGAATTCTTTTCATCTTTCATTGTATAGTTACGCCATGGACTCAGGTTGATGGAGCTTAGATGTTCAGAAAGACAAAGATTAAAGAAGACCACTATTTAAACCTAGTACTTTAAAAGGGTAAAGTATAATTCCAACGAGATTATGTTGGAATCAAATCAAATGCAATCTACTTGAAGGCATCAACCCTAACATGTTTACTTATAGACGCAAGCTTGTGTTAAGAATAAGAATCCACAAAAAAAAAATGTTTTTGTAGCTTTGTTCACCAAAAAAAGTAGCAATATAAGACTCAAAATATCTGTCGGTTGAGGCCTCACCGGGCCTTCATAAATCAGTCTCTCAACAATTAGTATTTCTTATGAATAGTAGGGCACTGATGGAGAACTTATCGACGACAAAAAAGACGAGGTTTCTGTTGGAGGGTCCCTGACGCCCCGAGTCAAATGGAATTGAAAAGACTTTTTTTATATTTATAAACAAGGTGGCATCTCGAAAGTGCCGCTAGTCGGTTTAATCATGGAACGTCCAAAAAGCCTGGTCAAATGCGAACATTATTATTATAATAATATGCCCTAGAACATCTTATTGAATTGCCTTAGCGTTACGTGGGAAGAGAATTTATCTATTCAGCCCCCGACTTCAATTTGGCCTTCTTAGCTATAAATAGGTTTTCATCTTGTACATATAAATGACCATTATATATCCAACACACAAAGATCAACTCTTGTTATTCCCTCCTTTCAAATCTATTACTAGTAATTCAATTCGTTACAACTTTCTCATTATTGGGTTTTAAGAATTCTATTGTTTTGTCTTACAAGCTTTCTCTTGAAGTTCAAGCCTATTTTCTAGTTCCATTATACTACTAGTAGAATTTTCTTTGCTAAGAGTTCCAACGAAAACGTCCTAAAAACTCAATTGAGAAGTAGAGTTTCCTCCTAATTTAGGGCAAATAAATTGACTTCTTTGAAAATAATTGGATGATGAATTCGACTGCTATAATGGATTAAAATCAACCGACTTATAATTCTTGTCAAAACCACTAACGGAAAAAACAAATAAAGAATGTTTCCTTGTTTGGGCTTTGCAAGGCCAAGCAACCCCCCCCCCCCACCCCCCACCCACCCACCCACTTGTTTCCACTCATTTCCAACATCGTATAGACAAGGAGATAAGATTCTGATTTCTGATAATCATATCTGAATACGTTCAAATCTTTAAGATATGTATAAGTCCAATTCAATGCATTTTGCTTTATACTACACAGAAAAATGCTTGGAGTATCGAAAGAAGTTAAGTATCTTGCAAAATCCTTCTGCTCTAACAAGTTGATTTAATTTTTCAAGGTTTCTTCAGTTGACTTGTATTGTTTGCTTTCTCTTACTACAAGTACATGTCCAACGTAGCTAATGGCGGGCGTTCAAGATTTAATATATATGTACAAAAATTATTTTTGACATATATATTCCGTATATATTTTTTATATGCAATATAACTTTTCGGCTAATGGTATTCTGTCGATGAAAATAACAAAGACAACATTGCAATTTCTAAAATTTTATTCAAGCAGAAACTAATAATCCAATTAAATAAATGGATAGTAAAGAAGAAACAAAGAAAAGCATGGTGGTTGGATGAGAAAAAGGGAGGAATATGTTTACCATGTTTATACTATCTTAAATGTCTCTCATTCTTACTTGATTAGGGCATTAGGCCAAGAAAAGGAAATTAGTCAAAGTTAAAGATAGCCGAAAATGGACAAAGCCCACTAGTGCAACTTGCATGTGGAGCCAAATCCAATGGACCCCAGCCCACGTGAAAGCCCAGCTACCTCTTTATTTTTTTAGGAAATATACCACCAAAAAATTTACTTAAATTCATTTTTTCCCATTTTCACTTTCTCCTTTTAGATTTTTTACTACGCTGCATAGTAAAATACTTCCATTTGAGAGTAGACAATATTACTGAGGTTTCCACATTATTGTTGTTCTTTTTCTATTTTCTTCTTTCTCTTTTATACTGATGGCTTACATATATATATCATAATAAAAAGAAACTAGGGGAGGTGCACCTGCACGTGTCTGCATTTTGCCGGTCAATTTGTATAGTATTAAATAGGGGTAACATTTATATTACCTCTTTTGACGTGTCTGTATATTTTTTTGCAGCAAATTGGTTTACACTAAAAGAAATATATAAGCACTTTAACCATTTTCAAGTGGACGGAGAAGCTTTTAGCACTCCTCTTTTTTCCTTTTCTTTTTCTATTTCTTTTGTGGGATGTGACAGATCACTTAGTTTTGTTCAATTTTTTTTTTTCTTTAGGCTAATATGACATAAATATGACGATGGTATCAATTTACACAATAAATTGTTAGATTAGAAAAATGGCATATATGTTTGAGTCAATGTGCGATTGACGTACAATTAGATTCTTCTCTCTATATATATCCTTTAATCAAGATGGTAGTGTTGATGAAACAATTATTATACAATATTTGTTATTCTCAAAACAACTCTATGAAAAAGAAGACAAGGGTGTGTTTTATGAAAAGATTAAAGGGAGACCTAATGGACCCATTACGGGTTTTACTAAGTTTAGCTTACATTCACCGTCTTCCTAGACTTTTTTTTTGTTTTCCACCCGGTGTTCGGTTTCATATTGGGGCCCGACTAAATTCGGATTCGTGCCGGAAAGTCTCACATTGGGGGTAAAGCGCTCCCTAACAAAGGCGACTCCATACCTAGGGACTTAAACCTGAAACCTCTAGTTAAGGATGAAAGAGTATTTACTACTCCACCACAACCTTGTTGGTGTCTTCCCAGACCTAATCAAATACATAACAAGCACTATCCAAAAATTATATGTCACACTTATTATTAGGCACTCACTTATGGACTACATTAATTTTTGAACAATTAAAGTATCCACAAAGTAATTTTTATAATATAAACCCGTATGTTTCTATCTTTGTTTTTATTTCTTCCAACATAAAGTTTTCTAAGCCACGAAGGGTTAGAGAAAATATCATGATTATTTATATATAGTGTATGAAAAACACATTTAAACTTCTCTAGTAGCTAATAATGTAAAAACATTTTCTCATGCAATATTAGTTATTAACTATCAACTATTGATGATGGGCTTTATTTGTTGTGTATTAATACCTTACATCTTTCTCGTATTTCCTATATCTCTTATATTGCTGTTATTTTGTTATTTTATGGTATTTATGTTATGTTATGGATTTTATGGTATTTTATGTTGTTTTATTATGAGTCTATTGATAGTACTAATATAGTGTCTCTTGTTGCCTCTTTGAGCCGAGGGTCTCCTGGAAACAGTCTCTCTGCCCCTCGGGGTAGAGGTAAGTCTGCGTACATATTACCCTCCCCAGACCCCACTTGTGGGATTACACTGGGTTGTTGTTGTTGTTGTTGTTGTTGTTGTTGTTGTTGTAATATTAGTTATTAACTATTTTGATTATTAAATATAAGACATGGAATGAAGTTCGTTAACTCATGATATTCATTTCATTAAGAGTGATTATTAGTCACTAATATAAAATATTAGAGCAACTACTGAACTGAGCAAGATAAAAATTAAACGAAGACAACCTCTAGTTAGGTGCAAAGAATATTTATGTGCAAACCATATATACATGATTTAGATTTTTAAATATGCTTCTAAATCTTTGAATATCATCAATGTATTCTGGGACTACTTAAATTCCTAGAAAAAGGAAAAAGCATTGGTGCTTAGTATTGAGTACTATAAGGTATGTTTCGACGCTATTTTGGTGAAATAACTGACGCGAAATACTATGATAGCAGCCCTATTTGTCGTTGAAGATTCCATCTGAGAAAAAGACAAATTGATATCATTGTTGCCATTTTGACGACTATAACACTTAAAGCAATTTCATCCCATTTCAATTTTACATGATATAAAATATTTTTACTTCATTAGTTTCGCGAAAGCTATATTCACTTCTATATCTATATTGCTCGACAAGTAGCTGTAATTTAAAATATATATATATACTAAAAATAGCAATAATAAAGACAATGCCTTTGTTTAGCTCGTACTATGTTGTCCAAAGCTAGAACTGAAACGAGGCATGTTTAATTGAACAAGAATTTGATACCAATAACGTAGTGTCCTCAGACAATTAAGCTTGTTGGAGGTGATAATTATAACTACGTGGAGCAGTGTAGTACCATAATTAACATGAGAGAACAATTTGTCTAGACAGCCAAAGTTGATGAGATTCGGATGTTAGTAGTGTGTGATCAGGAGTGGCATACTGACGGGTCAAGTCGGATATGAGCGGGTCAAAACTAGTAATTTAAAAAACGGATAAATTATCCGACCCGACTCGTATTTGAGACGGATAAAAACGGTTTTATCCGGCGGATAATATGGATATTCATATTATCCATGACATCTTAAATATGATAACTTATGAGAGAATTCATAGTCTTCCAAACTTGAGGAACTCCAATTTGAGGCTTTACAAATGTAAAAGTTAAACACATTAGTTATCCATTTGGGTAATCATTTTCTAAGTGGATAATATGATTCTTTATCCATATTCGACCCATTTTTAAATGGTTCATTATCCAACCCATTTTTTGATGGATAAAATCAGTAGATAGCTATTTTTTTTTTTAACTATTTTGCCACCTCTACGTGTGATGATACATATAAAACTATACTAGGCAGAAACAATGTTCAGATTATAAGGATGTCACGCTAATATTGTAATTTGTACACATACATATTATATTTAATTAGTATAGAATATCACAAATTCCAGGTCAATTTTTCATTCGGTATATAAAATTAAAATATATCATACATGCTGAAACCAGAGGTGGAGGGTTGACGTATTTAAAATATTTAGTACTTTGAAAAACTAAGAAGAAAATATAGTCTAATCATCATTCCTCTCATATACTCGCTCTTTTAATTCCTAGCTGCAACTCTGACACTAGCTGTTATACTACCGTGATGTGTATATATACACTTTACGGTTTTTATTTCTCTTGTATCAATTTAATGAGTTTGTGTAATACTTGACCTAGAATATTAAAATGTTAAATTAGTGATAAAGAACGATAAAATTAAAATTATGGTTAATTAGTTAGTATAAATTTTATTGTTAAACATTTGAAACATACCAAAGTAAAAAGAGCACTGCATAGAATTAAAATACAGGGAGAGCAAATATATATTTATCTAACTAGTTTGAGAAAAATTAATGATTAGAAACAATCGTCGCTGCTTGTTGTATCATGTATGTAATTAGGAAAAATCGAAGAAAAATTTCATCATTGCACAATTAGCACTCTGATACGCGCCTCAGGAGGGTTAAACTGATGAGTGGGAGAGAAATTCCGCTATTTTAGCTGCTAGTAGAAGGTAGAGTAAATGTACTTAGGGATGGGAATGGGGTGGAGCGGGGCGGGGTTTAAAATTTTTTAAAGCGGGGCAGGTTGCGGGTTCAATACGGGACAACTTTGAATTTTATCTTTTTTGAAACAAAGCAATCATTTCAACTTCAATTTCACATTCTTCTTCACTAGCACGAATACTATTTTGATTTATAATTAACCAATTTGCATAAGTCGGATTAGTAATAGGAAATAATAGTAACACATTTATTTTGGAAGATCGGCGTACTACTCTCTCAATTTTATGTTTATGTGATTCAATTAAACTCTCCATTTTATAAAATAATAAAATGTCAAACTAATATGGTTTAGACAAAAATTAAAGAAAAAAAAGTGGGACGGGGCAGGGCGGGGTGGGTTGAAAACTGAAAAAATAACTATACGGGACGGGGCAGGACTGGTTGAAATTTTTATGGGTTTTGCCAAACTCGCCCTGCCCCATTGCCATCACTAAATGTACTACGAATACTCAAAATAAGCATAGTCAAAATATTCAGACTCCTTAGTCCATCCTAGTTCGTCCACAAACCTATTAATTGAGCTTTAAACTTTTAAGGATAGTCTAGGTTAGAGATAAGTTATTCGTGAATTAGTAATATAGAGATTGTAATGCATAAATTAATAGTGCAGAAGATTATTATTAGAAGGTATTATTTCTTGTACGATGTATAATTTAAAACATTTAGTTTCTTTATTTTGAAAAAAAAATATTGTTTAGCATGTTTGACCAAAAAATATAGATCTTGGTTCAAATAATTAAATTTATATAAATAAGGGTTAATCTTAGCTAACAATAATATCCTTCGATGAGCTTTTTAAAGAAGCAATAAGTACTGTGCAAGTACGGTCGGACAATGGCGGTTGTATGTAATGAATATTCCACAAATCACAAATAACAATGTAGCATTTAAATAACAATAAATAGCAATAAATTACATTTAAGTAAATAAAATGAATGTGTCACCTAAGAAAGGATGGAATGAGGGGATATTCTTTCTCACAATGATGAATGATAGACAATCCCTTGATTATTTGAGTTATTCTCGAGTCTAGTAAAAAGGTGTAGACAAGAATCTCAATGAAAAGATGATGTGTGTATCTTAACAAATAAGATCTGATTCTCTTTCTCAAGTCAAAGTGTGTTTTTTATCAAATAAATATCACATGTTCCCAATCATTGTCTTTTTTCTATTTATATAGGATATGTTTCTAAGAAACCCTACAAGTGCAGAGAATATCCATTAGAATATTCTCTTTAATATTCTATCTTGAAAACTAGCCGTTACAGCTTTGTCAATTGTACTTGACCTTGGCCTCGACCCTTGTTGACATTTCGACTACGGCTGTGGTTGACTCTTCGACCACAAACTTTGCTACTCCTTGGGTCATTTCTACAAGCGACGATTTGGGAACTCTTCCCTTAGTATTATCTTGGCTTAAATATTCTAAAGATAAATTTTGACTCATACAATTAGTCTCTCCGCTTATTAAGGTCGGCTTCAGGCGGGGTTCGATGAGCGGATCTTGTTCGTTGTGGTCGAAACAATCGAGCGAGTTGTACAGGTCATGGTGGTTACGACGAATTGGCAACATGTCCATACGCGGGTCGCTCATTTCAAATGCTTCCATTTTCCTGGGCGATTTATCGGAGTTATGCTGTCCACGAGTTAGGATGACATCATGCGCCATTATAATGCATATTTTCGATACATTGCTTCGTTTCGCGTTGACCTCTGATTGAACCTTCCGCTTTAGTTTTGGTGCCAGTAATGATGAACCGTTTTAGGTCCTGGCGCCATGACCCTTATAAATAGAGGTATTTGGCTGCGATTTTGAGGTTTAAGTTTTCTGTTGTTTAGAAATCTTATATTACTCTCTTGTTTTTTTCTCACTTCGAACCTCTCTTCATTATTCCAATAATTTGTACTACTCTTAGTTCTTCCTCATTTGATACCTCTCTTTCTTTTATCAAAATATGTCTAACATGCTTTATGAGTCTGGTGAGGAAAGCGATGTGATCCTTTTGGCAATAGTGTTTTCCCCTTACGAGGAGAATGTTCCTGCCACTGTCGAGGATGGAGCCTTCCCGTTAGTTAAGGAGATAATTTATTTCAACCTTGATTCAAGACCCGATTTCACCAAATTACCTAAAGCTAACCCTGGAGCCTTTCGGTCAATGATAACGGTGAATGAGTTAGAAGAGCTTAAGGCTAAGTTCGGCCTTCCCAATCATGTTGAATTAATCTCGGCTGGGTGGGACATGGTGCAGGTCCACCGTGTTGGGTATTGTGCCTTCTACGCCTACCCTTTCCAAGTAGACTACACTTTCCCTCTCCTTTCATTGGCGGAGGAATTCTATCATTATTACGGCATTTGCCTAGCTCAGCTCGCGTCATACGTTTATAAACTTATAAGGATGCTTACCAAAATTGCCGAGCTAGCTAAGGTCGAATTCATACTTTGCCATTTAATACAAATGTTCGCCCCTAGCATTTATAGGGGGAGATTTTGAATCCTCGCTACCGAGGAGGCAAGTGCTTGGTGGTGAAGTTAGATGACAAAGCCAACCGCCAATTCTGGTTCAATTTCTTCTTTGTTACAACCGAGGACGTGGTGGCGAACGTCGACAGTTTTCCTGGGGCTTGGAATTGTGCTCGTAAATACCTAATTTCCTTGTTTGTAGGTATCTAATTTTTCTCTTGTGGTTGGTCATGGGCTTTGACCTCTTGTCCTTTTCTTGTTTAGTCGAAACCTCACCTACTCCTTTGATCGAAGACATTTCTGACTGGGTTGGTCGGCTCCTCCCATACATCGTAGGGTTCCGTGAGTTGTCAGGTTTCTTCAAGAAGTTTGGGCCTACTCTCCCTTCGACTGGTAAGTTCCTTCTATCGTCGGTGTCTTAGTTCATTTTCTTTTTGTTTACCTTAGTTGACATTTCCTTTTCCATGTGTTTTTCCTTGCTTCTGCCAGGGGTTCTTCGAAGAGGTCAAAAGCTCTTGCACCTTCATTCCGAAAGAGAAAAGCTACTACGTCATCGGCTCCCGCCCCTTCTTGGACTACGACTACTTATGTTTGTTCCCCGGTCCCTCTAGTGGTTGCGTCTGGATCTGTCTTTCTTTGACAGTGGAGACTTCAGCCACAGAAACCTCTACTTCTCTCTTGTATTGTCTTATTGATGAGGACGACGAGCCTGTGGCTAGTGATGTGGATTTTATGCCTCGTAAGAAGAGGTTCGTGGATGTTGTAGGGGAGAGGTTGGCGGACACCGATGTGGGAGACTACGACTTTATCCTTAGGGAGATGGCCATCTTGCATATCAGGGAGAGCCCAAAGGCTAGTCCCGAGACCATTTGTTTGGAGGATACGAATATACTACTTGGGGGGTCTGCGGTCGAAGGCGTAGTGGGCCGTGATAGCCGTGTTCTTCTAAGACGCAAAGAGGCCTCATCTTTCGGTGTTACGGCAGGCGTACCTCCTTCGACTAATGATAGAAGTAAGGCTGCTACTGAGGAGGATGTTGGATCTGATTGTGACATGGATGTAGATGAGCTGAATATGATCTATGAGAGGCTTACTCAACTTGAAGTGAGGTTGGAGGGGGTTCGAGGACTATTACGAACCCGATGGATCGTAATCTTCTCGTGGATACCGAGAAGATTATCCCTTCCTTTATACCTCTTAGTTCTGAAGTTGAGGGTATGACCCCCAAGGATATGAATGACAGCGACCTGTCGAATAACATTGTCGGCCTTGCCCTTCTAGTATGTACATTCGCTATTAGTTGTTTTTCTTTGGTTTTGTTCTTTCACATTCTCTAACTTCATTTGTTCATTTTGTAAACGGTTGTCTTAGAAATTGAGAGTGTTCGTAGGGAGCAGAGGTGTAAACATATCTATGTTAAGTTGAAAGACAAGTACTTTAGAATCATTGAGAAGTACTGGGAGCTCCGGTGTCAGCTTCGTGAGGGCGGCGATGTGCGTCAACTGAGGAAGGACTTAAAGGCTAGGGACGAGGGGCCGGTGCAGATGGTGGGGAAGTGCAGCGTCCTTGGGGGGACGTTGAGGAGCAAAGAGGAAAAGGTTGAGCTTAGCAAGGGGATCGAAGCCCAGTGCAGCAATCTACAGGCTCAGGTGGTTTTGCTGCGTGCCCAGCTTGAGGAGTGTCAATTCAGGGAAGAGGCTCTTAGTGGCATGGTCGCCGAGAAGGCAGAGGATCTATAGAAGGCGGATTCCGCTCGATCGAAGGTTTTGAGGAAGGCAGAGTCTCTTGAAGTGGTGATTCGGACTCTCCATTCCGAGCGAGAGAATGACTTAGCAACAACAAAGCTTATAGAAGAGCGGCTCGATGAGAGGATTGGAGAGTTGGAGAAAGGGACTTCTGGCCTCTACGATCAAGTTACTGCTTTTGAGGTCGAGAAGGCACAATTACTGGTGCAACTATCCTCTTCCCGTATTTTAGATTTTCCTAATATTCCTCGAGAGTTGTATGAGGAGTGGATTCATGCTGAGGCCCAGTTAGATGTCTTTCGATATTTTTATGCGCCGGAATCCGTTATTGAGGCTACTCTTGAAGATGCTCGTGTTAAGACTTGTGAAGCTCGAGTCAGTTGTGGGTATGATCCCACTACGCCTGAGGCCGGTGAGGATCAAGGGGACGAGGGTGTAGACCGGCTCGAGAAGAATTCCTGGTATGATGCTGCATATTCTGAGGGCGAAGGTAGCAATGACAAGGGTAGTGATAGTTAAGGCGGCGACGTTGTTGAGGCTATGTCGGCGAGGATGTTAAAGGTCGTAATGGTGGTGGCCAGTAGTTTTCTCTTTTGTTTTTTTCTATATTTTTGTCGGCGTCTTCACGAGCCTATGGTAAACATTTAAGTATGTGAAATATCAGAGTTATTTATTGCATTTTCTTCTCTTCCTGTGGTTTATTTTTTATACTTGTGTATATTTTTTGTTTCTTTGTTGGGATGTGGCCGAGGGCTGAGAGGTGTTTGTTCGAGCGATGTCGAGCGTAACCTTTTGTTAGATCATGGCCGATAGGCGGTAGGTGTTTGTTCAAGCAAGGTCGAACATAACCCTTTGTTAGATCGCTGCTAAGGGCCGGTAAGTGTTTGTTCGAGTGGGGTCAAACGTAACCTTTCATTAAATCGCAACCAATAGGCCAGTAGGTGTTTGTTCGAGCGGGATCGAACATAACCTTTCATTAAATCATAATCGAGGGCCGGTAGGTATTTGTTCGAGCGGGGTCAAACACAACCTTTCGTTAAATCGCGGCCGAGGGACGGTAAGTATTTGTTCGAGCGAGGTCGAACATAACATTTCATTAGATTGCGGCTGAGGGCCGATAAGTATTTGTTCGAGCGAGGCCGAATATAACCTTTTGTTAGATCGCGGACGAGAGCCGGTAGGTATTTGTTCGAGCGAGGTCGAATGTAACCTTTCATTAAATTGCAGTCGATAGGCCAGTAGGTGTTTGTTCGAGCAAGGTCGAACATAACCTTTCATTAAATCACAGCCGAGAGCTGGTAAGTGATTGTTCGAGCAGGGTCGAACATAACCTTTCATTAAATCGCGGCCGAGGTACGGTAGGTGTTTGTTCGATCGTAATCAAACATAACCTTAATGCAAAAAAAAGGCGTACTGATAAGCGTAAAGCTTTGTATTGCTTTGACATTGTTGCTTTTGTTATATACTTGGAGATTTACAAAATTTTGGGTTTTGGTTGGCATTCCAGTCCCGGTCTATTTAGTCCCTTTATTTGTCGATTAGAAGAGTATTAAGAGGTCGAACAATGAAATAGTAACCATGGCCCTACCTTCGCGTACTTTGTCTCAAAGCACTTCCTTCGCCACCTCGTTAAAAACCTCCTTGAGAAAATCCAAATGGGACAAAACTCAAGTGAAGGGAAAAAAGTACGGCTTGGGGGACGTTTTTTCTCTCAAAAGTTGAAGTATTTGAGGTGGTTGATATTCCAAATGTTTGGTAGTAGCTTTCCTTTCATTATTTCTAATTGGAATGAACCCTTATTTGCTTCGGTTGTGATTTTATGCGGACCATCCCAATTTGTTCCCAACTTGCCTTCCTTGAGGTCTTTGCTCGCTTGAGTTTTAACTTTCAGTACGTAGTCCCCAACTTTGAGCGGTCTGAACTTCGCTTTTTTGTTGTAATAACATTCTGCTTGTTGTTTTTGGGCGACCATTATTATGTAGGCCATATCTCTTCGTTCGTCGATTTCGTCGAGTTTTTGCCTTCTGCTATCGTCGTTACTCGTGCCGCTTTCATGGGAGTGCCTTAGGCTGGGTTATCCAACCTTGACTGGTATTATTGCCTCGGTCTCATAGAGTAGAGAGTTGGGCATCTCTACTGTGCTCATTTTCGGAGTTGTTCGGTAGTCCCATAATACTTCTGGTAGTATTCCGGCCATAGTCCTTTGGCGTCTTCAAGCTTATTCTTCATGATGTTTAGTATTGATTTATTGAAGGACTCTACTTTCCCGTTACCCACAGGGTGATATGGGGTCGAGAGTATCCTCTTGATATGCCAGTTCACCTTCACACTTGTTCGGGTTATTTAGTCCGTTAGGTGTTTTAACTATTCCTCGTTACTACTCCACCAAGGTTAGTCTTGATACTTACTGGTTACCGATGTGGTGTACTCATACTACCATATTTTTGTGCAGATCTAGGTTCCCCGATTGTTGTTGATTATTAGCTAGCTGGTCAAGCACTACTGTGGAGATGCAAGGTAAGCCTACAATCGCATTCGCAGGCCTCGGAGTCACCCTCTGATTTATATTTGTACTGCTTAATTTCCATTCTGAATAGTTGTATTTTGGGATTCTCCTAGTAAACTCAGTAGAGCTTATGACTTGTACTACCGGATTTTAGAAATTGTAAGTTGTGTATAAAGGTTTCTATTTCATATTTAGTAGTTAATGGTTAAATTCTTATAATAATTCAGTAAATGTTAGGCTTACCTAGTCTTAGAGAGTAGGTGTCGTCACGACATCCCACAGAAGAATATTGGGTCGTGATAGTTCTTTCTGACAATGATGAATGATAGACAGTCTCTTGAATATTTGAGTTATTCTCGGATCTAGTGGAAAAGTGTAGACAAGAATCTCAGTGAAAATGTGATGTTTGTATCTTAGCAAACGAGATCTGATTCTCTTTCTCAAGTCAAAGTGTATTTTTTACAAAATGAATATCACATGTCCTCTATCATATCTCTTTTTCTATTTATATATGACATGTTCCTAAGAAACCCTAATAATACAAATGCAGAGAATATCTACTAGAATATTCTCTTTAATATCTACCTTGAAAACTGCTCGTTACAGCTCTGTCAACGGTACTCGACCTCGGCCTCGACCCTTGTTGACACCTCAACTACGGCTCTCGTTGACTCTTCGACCACAAACTTCGCTGCTCCTTGGGTTATTTCGACAAATGACGACTTGGGAACTCTTCCCTTAGTACTAGTTTGGCTTAAATATTCGAAAGACGGATTTTGACCCATACATAGCACATGAGTGTTATTTTGATCATTTTAGTTGTTTTAATTCAGGTATTATTACTAATCTCATATTCTTAGAGCCCTTTTGGATTAGCTAATTTGAAGTAGCTGATAAGCATTAGATGCTGAAAAACACTTTTAAGTGCTGAAACTGATTTAATAAATAAGTAGTTACGTGTTTGGATACAAGTGCTGAAATTGATAATAAACTGCTGCAGTATTTGATAAAAAAATGTTGACAAGCTCTTTTTCTGTTAAAATGACTTGAATAACCTTAGAACTGTTTACACTTATAAGGGCGTAATTTCTTCAAAATTTTAGATTCCAGATCGATTCAAATACAAAATATTCTATTTGTCATTTTATTTTAAATGCAACTGTGGTTAAATAAGAAAATTGTTATGATACATATAATTTATTTTGTGATAACCATACAATCATAAGTTATAATAATTAATAAATTGACAAAGTTTCTCAATAAAAAATAAACCTAAAATAGGACAAACTATTTGAAGAGAAACACTATCTTCATCGCCACAACACTTTGAAACCAATACACCAAAAATTTGATATGTTCTAATTTATTACATACAGTTTAAAGATTAATATACAATCACATAGATACAAATATGCAAAAGAATAAAAAATTTGCTTACCTCAAATAGTCAATGAGAATTGCAGACTTGGCGGGGGCTTTAGGTTGAAAAAATACGTGAGGCAATGAGTATCGATGTAGGAGTTTGTTTTGAAAAGGAATATTTTAGGGATAAAATAGTAAAAATGTTGGTCAAACTTAAAGTGCTTATAAGCTAAAAATTCATAAGCTGGGGGTGACCAGCTTATGGATTTTGGCTTATTTTTGGCTTATAAGCACTTTTAACTTTGCTAAACGCGTAGATAAGCTGAAAAGTGATTATATTCTAGTTTGACCAGTGTATGGGTCTGAATTTGACCAACCACGACCTGCAATAGGCACGACAAATGGTCGAGTACCTGCGAGTCGGCGCCAAGAAGGATACAACCTCGGCGGTAGATTAAGCCCACCTAAGGGATGTCGAGAATATTCCTCAAGGATCTCTTGCATGTCATTTCTATGGGGAGGGGGAGGTAATTTCCGAATATATAAGAAGAATGAGAGCCTTGTAAGGAGGGAGGCACACTTTGTAAAACTTACTAGCCTTGAATGAAAAGAAAATTAACAACTCTCTTCTCTTTATTCGTAACATCCTCGAGTTTATTATCTTCAGCTACGATTTACCCCTTCATCTTTGATTGATTTGTCCAAAAAGAGTCTAACATCTTTTGAGTCAAACAATTTGGCGCCGTCTATGGGGCACTGCGATGCCTACATGGGAAATTGTGCCCTCATTCGATGCCTCCTTCGCACCGGTTACTACTGGCCTACCATAAAAATAAAAAACCGCGGACTATATTCGAAGGTACGAGCAGTGTAAAAAATACGCCCCTATGATTCATCAAGCAGGGGAACTCCTCCATTCCGTCACTTTGCCATGGCCATTCATAAAATGGGGAAGGGACATAGTTGGCCCACTCCTAGCAGGGCGAGGTAAGGTACGTTTCCTTTTAGTTTTAACTGACTACTTCTCTAAATGGGTGGAAGCAGGTGCATATACTCAGATACGTGAGCAGGAGGTCATCGCCTTTATATGAAAAAATATTATATGCCATTTCGGCATCCCCAAGGAAATCAGCTGCGAAAAGGAAATCAGAACGACTAAGTTCTTCGAAAAATGGCACATCAAACAGATACTCTTCACGCCGTATCATCCTACCGCCAACGGCCAAGACGAGTCCTCCAACAAAGTGATACTGAACATATTGAAAAAGAAGCTCGAGGAAGCTAAAGGGCTATGGACTGAACTACTACCTGAAGTATTATGGTCATACCGCACTACGCCAAAATCCAGCATGGGAGAAATGCCATACTCACTGGTCTACGGGACTGACCTAGTTATACCTGTCGAGGTCGGGGAGCCCATCTTGAGATACTCCAACGAGAGTGGGGAAGATAACGACGAAAGTAGGCTACAAGACCTAGATGAAGTCGAAGAACGAAGAGACATGGCCCACGTAAGAATGGTAACCCAGAAACAGCAAGTGGAAAGATACTACAACAAGAGAGCCAAGGTGCGATCACTCAAAGTTGGCGACTACATCCTCAAGGCCAAAACACATGCATCAAAAGATCCAAATGATGGAAAATTAGTAACAAACTGGGACGGACCGTATAAAATTGTAGCAGTAGCAAATAAAGGGGCATTCCAGCTAGAAACGATGGAGGGAAAACTGCTCCAAAACAACTGGAACATCACCCACCTCAAGTATTTCCACTTCTGAAAGGTGTCACCTAAGTCGTACTCTTTTTTCCTCACCCGAGTTTTGTCCCAATCGGGTTTTCCTAACGAGGCGGCAAGGGGGACTCTTTATGGATCGACGTGTTGTTTATTACCTCGACCCGTCAATGTGATCTCTGGATCAAAGCAATGAAGGGACTACATATAGATAATCAAAATCGCCATTATATGTACGGAATCAAATCTCTATTGTATGAGCGGAATCAAATATCCATTGTATGAGCAGAATCGTATCTCTATTGTATGAGCATAATCGTATCTCCAATGTATGAGCGGAATCGTATCTCCATTTTATGTACAGAATCAAATCTCCATTGTATGAGTGGAATCGTATCTCCATTGTATGTACGGAATCAAATCTACGAAACCGTATCTCCATTATATGTACGGAATCAAATCTCCATTGTATGTATGGAATCAAATCTCCACTAGTCGACATGTGATGTCTTCCTATGGGAATGCAACCATCGACACAAATCTAAGTTCGACATCGTCGACATGTGATATCTTCCTACGGGAATACATCTGTCTCCAAAAATGTGAATTCGACCTCATTCGATCCACGACGGGATCTTACTTTGATGGCAGTTCGAAGCAACATCCCAATGGACAAGGCCATGGACAAAAGCAAGAATTCGACCTCGTTCGAATCACGACGGGATCCTACTTCGATGATAGTTTGAAGCAACATCCCAATGGCCAAGGCCATCGATAAAAGAACGAGTTCGTCCTCGTTCAAACCACGACGAGATCCTACTTCGACGATAGTTCGAAGCAACATCCCAATAGCCAAGGCCATCCATAAAAGCACAAGTTTGACCTCGTTTGAACTACGACGGGATCCTACTTCGACGACAGTTCGAAGCAACATCCCAATGGCCAAGGCCATCAACAAAAGCACGAGTTTGACCTCGTTCGAACCACGACGGGATCCTACTTCGACAACAGTTCGAAACAATATCCCAATGGCCAAGGCCATCGACAAAAGCACGAGTTCGACCTCGTTCGAACCACGATGAATCCTACTTCGACGACAGTTCGAAGCAACATACCAATGGCCAAGGCCATCGATAAAAGCACGAGTTTGACCTAGTTCGAACCACGACGGGATCCTACTTCGACAATAGTTCGAAGCAACATCCCAATGGCCAAGTCCATCGACAAAAGCATGAGTCCGACCTTATTCGAACCATGACGGGATCCTACTTCGACGACAGTTCGAAGCAACATCCCAATGGCCAAGACCATCGACAAAAGCATGAGTTCGGCCTCGTTCGAACCATGACGGGATCCTACTTCGACGACAGATCGAAGCAACATCCCAATGGCCAAGGCCGTCGACGAAAATGCTAGTTCGATCTCGTTCGAACCACGATAGTCGGAGCAACATCCTAATGGCCAAGGCCGTCAATAAAAATACAAGTTCGACCTCGTTCGAACCACGATAGTCAAAGCAACATCCAAATGGCCAAGGCTATCGATGAAAATATAAGTTCGACCTCGTTCGAACCACGACGAGGTTCTACGACGATAGTCGAAGCAATATCCAAATAGACATGGGCATTAATGTCATATGCAATAAACAAAAGAAAAAAACGACACACAAACTGACGAAAGTGAAGCTTACATTGCAGCAAAATATCATTTATATTTGTCCCTACGAACAGGCCCTAGTACGAACCCTGCCAAAAATTCCTAAGCAAAAGTGAAATACAAACCAAGACTACACATCATCCCCAGCGGGGTTAGCATCTTCATACCATGAGTCTGAAGCAAGGTGATTTGTGTCATCAGAATTAATACCTTCCCCGACAGGAGTGAGGGGGTCGTATCCACATGACTCACGAGCTGCGCGCGCTTCAGCGTGCACTGCCTGAACCTCCACCTCTGTATCCCTGCCCTCGGTGTGAAAAGCCTTATACACATCGAGCCGAGCCTCCTCATGGACCCACAACTCATACAAGAAACGAGGCGAACCCTGATCAGCTGAGGCACGAGACGTAGAAGGCTGAGAACATCGATTTGCCTCCTCCGCCCTCAACGAAGCCATTTGTCCCTGCAATGCGGCCAGCTCCGCCTCTAGCTCCCTAACACGCCCTTCAAGCCTTGTGATTTGACGACCGTAGGTTTCCCTCTCCCTAGTAAGTTCTGACCTGGAAATGCGGAGAGCATCCTCCAAAGATACCGACTCAGAAATATTGGCTGCCAGCTTATTAGCGCTGGCATTCAGCTCGCCCTTGAGCCCATCGACCTCCGCTGCCTTAGCATTCAACTCGGCGGTCAAGTCGGCCACCTTCAGCTGTAAGTCGGGATTCTCAATCGTTACCCCCTGCTCAACTCGAGCTCGTCCTCCTTCGCCTCAAAGAAGGCCTCCAGTTCGCTATTACGGGCGATAACTCTCACAAGCTCTTCGTCCCTCTCCCTCAGCTCCTCTATCCTACGCTCCAATTGGTCCTCTCACTGCATAAGTCCCTCGCGAAAAACCTGGAACTCGGGATCCCGATGATAGATGTCAGACATCGCCTGATGTTTAGCACGATACTGCTGATACTTTGACGACATCTTCTTATAGAGGCCCGTCTTTTTCCGTTCACGATGCTCCCTCTCTACCTCCAAGACGAGGGTCTGACAAAATAGAAGGGCAGAGTTAGAGAACAAAATACACAACGCCGACTGTCACACCAACCTCACGACAAAAAGAGAAGAAAAAGGAACCTACCTGCAAGGCCATACCAGTGACCTTATGAGATAACTCCACGTCGCTCGTCGCTCCAAGCATCTCGCTTTCAAGAGTGGCACATAGAGGAGCAAGGGCCGACGCAACCTGCTCGCTGTTCAGCATCAAGTTGTAGCTCCCCGGGACTACCACATGACGGTTAGACCCGTCCATATTAATCTCCACATGGGTGGCGACCCAAAAATTCAGTAACATCCTCCGGGTCGATATCTAAACCCGAGCCGCCACCCTCGATACGAGGTCCTCCAATATTAGATTATGCGCCACCTTCAACGGAGCGTGCTGAACCGGCTCCCAGGCCAATTTCCTCCACTCGGGGAGGCCTCCCCGACAAAATAGCATTGGCCATAAACACAGGCACTGGGGCTGTCCGGGATGCTCTGCTGTCGTCGGCTTCTATAGCCACACCCTTTCCCAGCTCCAACCTTCTCCTTTTCCTCTCTAACGGCTCGTCACCGTTATAAGATTCATCAATGGGATGGGAGGCCGGTACCGACGAGGCTTCTTCCGTCACGGCCATAGTTTGAGATGGATCTCCCAGTTGAGTAAGTTGAGGACGGCCCCCCCCCGAACAGACTCGTACAAAATAAATTGCGTGTCCGCAGTAGCAGTGTCTTGTCTAAAAGCAGGAACTGGCGCCCTCCGTCTAGAAACTCCCCAACCTATCATCACAAAGGGTCATACTGATAAGTAGAGTCGCATGGCCAATGAGGCAGTAGAGCAGATATTTACCTAAGGAAACCCTAGGGCTATAATATTGCACGAAGCCAGACCAAGTACGAGTTTCCTCCGCATGTGGCAACAGGCGAGCTACCCAGCTCTTGAGACCCGCAATGGGGCGAGGCGGACGTACCATAGCTGGGAAACGATGAGTGAGCAAAAGTTACAATAATTACAAAAAACAGGGGGAAATAATGAACGACGATACTTACGAGTTCCGTTCCATCGCTCCGAAAATCTGGCAGGATTAGAAACGACGTGTTCGGTCTTGATAAAGAAGTACTTGTGCCAAAACTTACGGCTCACCCGGTCATCCGTCCCGACCACCAGCCTTTTTGAACCACGAAGTCTCAAATGCACCATGGTACCCCTGAGGAAGCCGGACGTGAATAAGTGAAAATATGATGGACGGAAACGCTGCATTCCGCCAACTCTGCATACTTAGTCAATAGCAGAAGCACCTTAAGCGTGTACGGCGAAAGCTGAGCTGGGCAAACATGGTAAAATCTGCAGAATTCTTCCGCTAGAGGGAAGAGAGGAAGGGTGTAGCCGATCACGAAAGGATATTGGTAGAAAGCATAGTACCTAGGCTTGTGGACATCAACATAATCTTTCCCCGCCAGAATCATCTCTATATGGGCAGGAATACCATACTTTATGCGGAGGTTCGTCTCAGAAAGTGCGGGGTTCGGAGTAGAAGGCGAATCTGTGAGGAAATCATTCCGAGATAGGGGACGGCTCGGTAGTAGCACCTCTACCGTAAAAGGGCTATCACCCTCTTCTACCTCCACCTCTCCGCTGCCGAAAAGAGGCATTGTGGTTGACGGGGTGACTTCAGGAACCTCTTCATTAGCACGACGAGACCTTGGCATAGCCTCATTTAAAGGAGTAGCGACACAAAAAGGGGAAGATAAAACTTCCGTCGAAGAATGTAAACGGAAAAAAGAAGGTGTAAGAGCAAATGAAGAAGATTGAGAGGCTGTCAAGAGGGAGTGGCTAAAGTTTTTCAAAAAATCAAACCTTTCGGCTATTTATAGAGTTGGATGGCGCCAGAATCGTGGCAACAAGCTCAAATCAGCGCTACAATCAAAACGTCAAATCGCTAGGCCTTGTCTCGAAAATCCGCATAATAATGACGCACGTAAAGCTGACATCACCCCCGGGCAACGTGTACTCTACAGTGCTCTGCTGGGTGTGACAGCCATCTCTCGTTGGCCGCGTCGCAACATTCTTACGGGTCAAATTTCTCCCAATGAAGGCAGAGTCCGCTCATCGAGGACGCACTCGGTCGTGACCCCGACGAGCGGAGGGACTAACTGTATGGGTCTGAATTTGACCAACCGCGACCTGCAATGAGCACGACAAATGGTCGAGTACCTACGAGTCGACGCCAAGAAGGATACAACCTCGGCGGTAGATTAAGCCCATCTAGGGGATGTCGAGAATATTCCTCAAGGATCTCTTGCATGTCATTTCTATGGGGAGGGGGAGGTAATTTCCGAATATATAAGAAGAATGAGAGCCTTGTAAGGAGGGAGGCACACTTTGTAAAACTTACTAGCCTTGAATGAAAAGAAAATTAACAACTCTCTTCTCTCTATTCTTATCATCCTAGAGTTTATTATCTTCAACTACGATTTACCCCTTCATCTTTGATTGATTTATCCAAAAAGAGTCTAACATCTTTTGAGTCAAACAACTAGCTTATAAGTTTAGCCAAACACCCTCTTATTCACCCTTATATCCCACACAAAACAACACATAAATTTCTGCATAAATTATGTTGGAATTATTATGCTCTCAACAAAATGGAGAACCAAACACTGTATAATTACGTATATGCAAGTATAAGAATCTAACCAAACGCAGCATTGCTTGTGCAGAATTTTATTGTTGGAAACCAAAGGAGCACTTCACTTAGTAATTGGCGTGGTCGCCGTCACCATCAACCGAATATAATCGGACACAAAATGAAATATTAGATCCTTTTGTCCGTACATTCCACAACCCCACAAGCACGGCTTTTGTCTACAGTACTCAAAGCTTGTGGTCTTTACTTAGACTCTAACGACTCAACAGTATCCTCCCCCAATAATAAATCGACAACTTATTTGACGAAACCACTCTGGTATTTGCCAATACCATTCATCCACTTTCCCTCCTCTCCTCCTATCTGGGATCCTTCCACTTCCCAATAGTAATACAATTTTTCTTTACATCTGCACAACCATTTTATTTACTAAAGAGAGAAATATTGAGATAAAACACCCTATCACTCGATCTTGTGCAGCTTAGTACTCTTCTTTTTCTGTCTGAAAATTAAGTAAATTTGTAATAATGGGGAGAGGAAGAGTGCAACTGAAGAGAATTGAGAACAAGATCAATCGACAAGTCACCTTCTCAAAAAGACGATCTGGTTTGCTTAAGAAAGCTCATGAAATCTCTGTGCTTTGTGATGCTGAGGTTGGTTTAATTGTTTTTTCTACTAAAGGCAAACTCTTTGAGTATTCCACTGATTCTTGGTACGTCCCTTTCTATTCTTCTGTCTTTGTAATTAATGTCTTTTGTGTTATTTATGTATATGCTCTACTCAGTTTTCTTTTCTTGATCTTTAGTTCTACACCCCTATTTCTTGATCATTTAATAGTTTTCCTTTTTTAAAAAAAAATTCTCTTCTCCACGTTCTTTTTATTTTTCAGATCTTCGCTTTTCGTTGTTTTCCTTCAATTCTCTTTGTTTGATTGGTTGAAGTTTATGTTCTATACACTCTCTATTTCTTGACTGCATGCATAGTTTTATTAAATTTTCGAGGGCTTAAACCCATTCTTTCTCGTTTCGTTTCTGACAGAAGCATTGCCATAACAGATCTATTTGGAAAAAAAAGAATAGTGCAGAATTATAAGCTTAATTAATACTTGTCTTTTGTTACTCCTTATGTTTTCTCAACCCTTTATGCCTTTTTTTAACGATCTACCTGGCTTTGATCTGATGAGCCTTAATTACCCCTACACCAACACATCACCTAATTATTTAGGAAAAGCTAAGTAGCTGAATATATACTTCCATGCGCACCTTAGACAACTGGCCTGGGGAAGTGTAGAAACAAAAATGACATACTTAGAACTGGAACACAAGTCATTTCAGTTACAGAAAGCAACTGCGTTTATGCGAGGCTAATTAATCTGTGTTTCTCTTTTATAATTCAGTACTTGAGTCCTGTAAAGGCAAAATTAAAACTCTGTAATAGGTTTGATGTCAAATATAGTCTTCTTTTTGAAGCCAAGTACTCTCTATTTAACTTTAAATTAAAAGGCACGATGTACTCATAGTCCAGTGGTTCAGTCTTTTACACAATAGTCTTTCTTGTATTTACCGCGGGGAATATGTGGGGAGCTACAAGCATGCACTAAAAGAATACTTAATTAAACAAGTTCATTTCATGAAAGTATATAGCTTTAGACGATAACAAGAGAAATGAACTTGAATATATGAGTTTAGAATTATGAACATTTAACTTTTTGCAATGGAGGGAAAAACTATTTATGCAAACAATATGAAGTTAAGCTTAACTTATTTATAAATTAAACCTAACTATTAGAAGGTACAAGGTCAACAGCTCTTCATGTTTTCTGTTGGATTTTGCATTTATTAGTGTCGGTATTTGATTTACGTAGTTTAGTGGTAGAAGAAGTCTTGTCACAAACAAGTTTTTACAAAGATCTCAACATAAAGTAATTAAAAAAAAAAAACTTAAAGTAAGAAATGCATAATAAATACTCATAAGAAAACTTAAAGTAAGAAATGCATAATAAATACTCATCCGTCATAATTTAGATGTTTTTTTTATTGGAAACTTCTTTTGGAGAATTCAAATCTTTTTACCATAAAAATGGTCTACGCCTTTTAATATTGCAAAAGCATTGAATTGTGTTGATATTCTGGGATGATTCTACGTATAACGTAAATTATTCATTAAGACTATAGTGCTAGTAATAACATGTGTAGAACGATCTTCCTTTCTATTTATATAATCTTCTTATAATTCTTCTTTTATGTATTTATTTCCTTGTTTCGCATTCTATGTTTAATACTATAATATTTGATAACCTTTCTGAGATGGAAGAGAATATGATCAAGCACCGTTTATTATTAACCACCTGAAATCCATACCTCCAACTCAGTCTCTTGGTGTGTGAACAAGTTAATGAGATCATAATGTTTGGATTATAATACGAGTATTAAATAATGATAAGATTATTTAATGGATATGCTTTTATTTGGTAGATATTTATTTAATTAGACAAGAATGTTACGGGTTCGAGCCGTGAAAACAGTCTATTACAGAAATGCAGGATAAGGTTGCGTACAATAAACCATTGTGGTCCGGCCCTTCCCCGGATCCCGCGCATAGCAGGAGCTTAGTGCATCGAAGTACCCTTTATACAAAAATGAAATATACGAGATATAATATAAAACATGTATTTAGTTTGATAAACTAAAGGGATAAACTTTTATTTTTCAGTTTTAATTTTGACTTTCTCAAAGGACTGTGGGAGGAGGAGGACATCTTTGTCATTTGCTAATTATTTTTTCTCGGAATTAGTACTTCCTAGTATTGTTATCTCATATTGATTATTGTATTAAAATAATACAACAATTATGGTATAAATAGTCGCAGCACCACTTACACTAAATATGAAATGGGTTTTATTCTCTCTGCCTGATTCTAACTAGCTAGGGGTGTCAATGGATATTTGAAAACCGACTAAATCGATCGAACCGTACCTTACTGAACTGCTTTTTAGGTTTTTTTAAGAAACCGTAGGTTTTTATATAAATCTATAACCGCACCGATAATTAGGGTAGGTTTTTATTTTATAAAAATAAACCGAAAAAATATCGAACCGTACCGAATAAATTTTACATGTAGAAAATATATTTATTTAGTAAGTTTAAAAGTAATAATGTATTAAATTTTCTTTGGGCCTTGAAATTATGAAAACTATTATAAGCCAACAAGTAATTAAACTCAAAATACTAATTCCTAAATATGTTTCCTTTCATATAATTTGGATTTATCTTTTTGAATATTTAATCTTCTATAGACTTTATTCTTGAGTCCCAGCTTGGTATATCTTTCAACTCGTCTGATTTATATTTTCTTTGCCTTTGTTTGATTTCTTTTACGTTGTTGTAGAATAGTTGATGGATCTGCTCTCTAGCCATCTCTTCCTTTTTTTTTTAATTCATCACCCTTTAAACAGTAAAAATGTCTAGAGAGTTTTGCTAAGTCCTATAAAGGAACGTATGTTATTGTATTCTACTTCTACTGGTGAATTTTACATGATATAAAAAAAATACCGAAAATTAGCCGAACCGTACCGATACCGTGGGACGGTTTTGAAAAGTCTAATTTTGGTTATATATAATAAAATAACCGAAAAATTGGTATGGTACAAATTTTATAAAATAACCGGTCGAACCGAACCATTGACACCCCTAATTCTAGCTAGTTTTCTTTTGTTGCTTTGCTTTTTTTTTTTTCCGAAAAAAATAAGTACCACATTTTATCCCGGTATGATTAGGGGTGTACAAAGTAAACCGACAAATCGCACCAATCCGATAATCCGAGTCAAACCGAGAAAAAAAACCCGACTATGGTTTGATTTGATTTGGTTTGGTGTTGGAAAAAAAAACCCGACCATAATTGGTTTGGTTTGGTTTTAACTAAAGAAAGTCAAACCGAAACCAAACCAACCTGACATTATATATATAGAAATTTTAGATATATTTAATATATAAATATACTTATTGTGATGTAATTTATAAATATTTCTTAAAAGAATTCATAATTTTATCTTTTGAGGTATTATTTCAAGATTGGACCTAGAACTTTTGAATGTTCCAATAAGTTTTATAGCCATTAAAATTAGTAAATGAAATAGTGCTAACAAAGCCCAAACCAAAATCAAATCAATACTAATGCTAATAAAAGACATTCAATTCAATACTACGAACGGGAATGTATTGAATATCTATTTTTTGTTTTGTATTAATTTAGATAAAATGTATAACCTATTTTTATTTTTTCTTTAGCGTTTAGTCATGTAATTAATACTCCCTTATTAGTCTACTTATTTTAGCATGACTTAGTACTTTTAGATTATATTTATTTTTATTATGGCTTTTTAATTAGCAATATTTATATTACATAATTTTATTGTTGAATATTTTAGGATAATGCCGTGACATATTTCATATTTTGTATTATTTTCTTGAAAAATACTTTATATAGTTGTATCTTACTAGGACTAAAGAAATATTTTGAGCACAATTTATATGTTTTGTTCTACGAAGATTTTACCGGGAAAAAAAACCTGAAAAAATCCGAATAACCCGAAAATCCGAGAAAACCCGAGAGTGAAAAACCCGAGTTTTATTGGTTTGGTTTGGTCTTTAGATTTAATAACCCAACACAATTGATTTGGTTTGATAATTGTAAAATCCGAACCAACTCGACCTATGTACACCCCTAGGTATGATCATTCCTTATTCTTAGAATCAAGCTTGTTTTTGATCCTTTGAGGATAGAAAGGATTGTTTTTTCTCTTGTTTCTCCTTCGTCACCTCCTTTTTATTTTCTCTCTCTTTTTCGTGAAACCCTAGGGCAGATAATGACAGGACGCAGTTCCCCAACTTACCATGTAGCCCGAGTTCTGGGGACCTTTGTAACCCAACTCGCGTTGTTCCATCCTAATTGCAACATACTCTAGTTGATTGTTTGAGTTTTTGATTCCTTCTTTTCTTTTCGACGTCTTTGTGTTTCTAAATTTTACATCATGTTCTTGAAACTTCTGAGTGGTCTGTGTATATATTGCCCCGAGATGTTTTATTTTGTGTCTCATACAACTGACACTAGTTGTATGAGGCTCCTTTTTGTCTCACAAATTTGTGGACCCCAATCTTACACTTCTGGATCCACAGAAATTTGGCTCCACAAAACTGTGAGACAGAAAAATTGCCTCGTACAACTAACACCAGTGGTATGAGACACAAAATAAAATTTTCCATATTACCCCTAACAATTTTAGGCTGTACTACTTTCCTTTCTTTTTTGTGTATTTTTTATATGACAAATCTTCTAGAGTTTAGATATATAGGGGTATTTTCATAGAAAAATTAACCATATGACCAATGATTACCCATCACCAAGAAAGGGACAAAGTTTCTATCATAGATTTAGTCACTAATATCCAAAAGAATTTAAGTTATATACATTGTTCATAACTTAATCAATAATATCTCACGATATTGTTTTTCATTACTCCTATCCCAACTCTATCCCCTCCCAAAAGAAAAGGAAAATAAAAAAGAATGGGCCCCGTAGGTAATATTTCAAAGTCGCCTTAGGTTTTAAGGTAAGCAAACTCTAAGATATTTTTGTTTGGGTAGGTAAAAGAACTAGGAACAAGAATGGACCTTAATTTCCTAATGATGGTGGGAACAACACTTTGTTTGTTTGGAATCTAGTTAATGTCATACTTTTCCTGACCCTTGGAAACAATGGCATCATGAAACGATTTTCCTTAGGGAACATACTGGAAATATAGTGTATTTGCAGAAAATATCGATGGACAAGTGCATAAAGGAACACTATAATGGTGGTGAATTATGCTCTGAACGGACGAGGAGTATGAATAATGACAAGTGACAACATTGCTGGAGAATTGTTTACGTTGCAAGTATTCAAGGGTATGACCTAGTGATCAATTTTAAGTAGATGCAAAATTTAAAAAAAAAAAAAAGGTCCAAATCTTAGTGGCGACAAATAACATTAGATAATTCTTCCGATTTGCCTAAGCATTGGTTGCCAACATTGTCCAGTATCTCTGCTGGAAGAATGTATTAGGTATATGGTGAAATAGTCGTGTGGAATAAAAAGTTTGACACTCTATTATACCAGAATTTTAGTAGTTTCATTTTTAAATCAACATCTTGGGAACTTTGTTACACAATTATTTGCTTTTGCAACATCCATCGTTGATTACCCAATTCTGTAAAATTCCCACCCTTTATTTTAAATCATGTGCAAATGCATTAAATCTTGTACTGATATAAATTTCCAAATCGATGGTCTTATTATTACCCCCATCTCTTTTAATCTGGTATCAGCATGGAAAGGATTCTTGAAAGGTATGAAAGGTACTCATATGCTGAGAGGCAGCTTACTGCTACTGATCATGAAACCCCGGTATGCCAAAATCTTGATAATTTTTTAGTATTTTGCTTCCTATAGTGGACTTAGTTATCAAATTTTGGGAGAAATTAATGTTGTGCAGGGGAGCTGGACTTTGGAACATGCTAAGCTTAAGGCCAGACTTGAGGTTTTGCAAAGAAACCAAAGGTATATACTACATTCCCCAGAGTGATCAATTACTGTATTTGATATATCAAATCTCCTCCAGAAAATTGACTGGCATATATTTATATTTAATCCCGTGTTGATAATTAAATTACAGGCATTATGCAGGAGAAGATTTGGACTCATTAAGTATGAAAGAGCTTCAGAATCTTGAGCACCAGCTCGATTCTGCTCTTAAGCACATTCGATCAAGAAAGGTAGAAAAGCACAGCATTCATATTTATAGTTTTAAACATCTCTGGAGTTTAATTTGTTCTAGAAACCTTTTAATTTGAACTGAAAAATCTTTTGCTTGTAGAATCAATTGATGCATGAATCCATTTCTGAGCTGCAAAAGAAGGTGAGAAGCTTGTGATTTTCAGAGATTAATTTTCTTAATCTCCTTGAAACGCAATATTGGGTAATCTCATCAACATAATACACTGGTTTCAAGCTAGTGTTTATGATCCACAATCCAATTTCTATAAAATTAAAATAGGGAAAATTTTGTTTGCATGATCAAAGGGGAGCCAGGATTTCGGTATTATAATTTCTGAATTTTAGAACGACAACTTCAAGTGCTAATAACTGAGTTCTAAATTTAATATTTGTACATATTTAAAGAATTTCTTAACATAAATAAAAATAAATGGGTTTGGCCGAACCCGCATGCGGGCTTCTACCTTCGCCTTTGTGCATGATAGCAACAAGTTGAGCTGTAACATTGTTTTTGTATGGCACAGGACAAGGCATTGCAAGAGCAAAACAACAATCTCTCAAAGCAGGTAGTAATTATATTTTTAAAATGTCTACATCTCAATCCAAAAGAAGGGCATTTGTTGTAACTTTAGAATTGCTTGAAAAGGTGAAAGAAAGGGAGAAAGAGCTAGCTCAGCAGACTCAATGGGAGCAACAGAGCCATGATCATCTCAACTCATCTTCATTCGTTTTAACACAGCCCTTGAGCTCTCTTCACCTCGGGTATATATATATATATATTTATATATATATCATCTATCTTACTGCTAGCTAGCTTTCAATTTCTGTCTTAGAACATGCTTATTAATTATGGAAGTGCCAGAATCTCATGTAGCCAACCATTTCATTAGTTTTGTCAAGTACCAAAAACTTATGAACGCGTAATATATAACGTTGATCGGACGTGAAAAATGCAGGGAAGCGTACCCGACTGCAGGAGACAACGGAGAAGTGGAAGGATCATCGCGGCAACAACAACAAAACACTGTGATGCCGCCATGGATGCTTCGCCATCTTAATGGCTGATACTAATTTAGTATAAGCGTGAAGCGAACAATATTATGCTATGTTTTGTCTTCTACGGATTAGGAAGAATATGTACATATATGTCATCAAACAAACACAACTTTTATCCTAATTAATTATTTATATTTGGTGTTGTATTACAATATCCAAAATATATATAATGTAGTACCATATCATCCTCGCCTTGGATATTTTAGGCTTTTAACTTCTTATGACTACTATTTAGTTTATTTGTTCCATGCATTTGGTATTAGTTTATCTAAGTAGTGTATGTATTTCCTTGCCTTCGTCAAAGGTATATATGGCATGGACTTTCTTGACAGATTGCTGCTTAATAATTAGAGTAGATTTTCGACAGCAATGGCTAAGCGAGTACTGATTGTTTTTAAAAATATATAGTTTCATCAAACATAAAGGAATAAATTAAAGATACTATACATATATAAAAATATATATATCTATAGTGTGTGCGTGCACGTCGATAGATCAAAAGCATAGATTTCGAAAGGGCTTTGATTAACTCTTCAAATACACGGCTCCATCAGATGTTGGACAGGTACACCTTAATTCAAGAAGGGCTCAGTGATTAAAGGGATCCATTTTAGTCCTGAAGGGCAACGGATAGAGGCGGAGCTAAAATTTTGAGTTTATGATTTTATTCTAGAAAATGATGTTTATTAGATTCTGGATAAATTATTTATACATATATATTAAGTAAATTTTTAACACAAATATGAGGTTTAAGCCAAAGCTACAGGGTTTTGTTGACTCGTAAACACGACACTAGCTCCATCTCGAGCAACTAATTTTTTCATGTTTCCAGAATATTACTACTCCTTCCGTCTCAATTTATGTGACATTTTATTCTTTTTAGTTTGTCCCAAAAAGAATATCATTTTTTATATAAAGAAACAATGTATTCAAAATTCTTACTTAACCTTAATGAGATGTTTTTTACCCACATTATTCTCGATAGCATATTTTAGACCATAATTTTCAAAAAATTAATTTTTTCTTAAATTCCATGTCCGATCAAACGGTGCCACGCAAATTGAAACACATGAAAAGTACTAATTACTATTCGAATTGACCATTAGGGACTATCATGAAAGACATTGACTACTATAGGTACTGGTTTTTGTCCAAAATGGTCCGTGGTCACGTCTCTTATAGCCTGTTTGGCCAAGCTTATTTTTGGCATAAAGTTTTTTTTTTTTTTTTGTCAAAAGCACTTTTGGCCAAAAATTGAGGTGTTTGGCCAAATTTATGGAAGGAAAAAAATGCTTTTGAGGAGAAGCAAAAGCAATTTTGGAGAAGCAGAAGCAGTTTTGGAGAAGCAGAAAAAAGTAGCTTCTCTTCAAAAGCACTTTTTTGAGAAGCACTTTTGAGAAAAATACACTTAGAAGCAGTTTTATAAAGTTTGGCCAAACACTAATTGCTGCTCAGAAGTGCTTTTCAAACTAATTAGTCAAACACAAACTGTTTCTCACCAAAAGTACTTTTGAGAAAAGCACTTTTAAAAAAAGCACTTCTCAAAATAAGCTGATTTTTGCAGCTTGGTCAAACAGGCTAGTTCAAAATCTATGTTACTTATAGTCTGTTTGGCACCAAATTTCAAAAATCAGCTTATTTTAAAAACAAATACTTCTAGGTCCGAAAAAACTTGATCAAACATACTATTATACTTATCTCCCCCATTGTTACCCATGTGAAAAATTGACTCCAGCGGTGGAGAAGAGTTTACCCATGAAACTGAAATTTATGTGACCTATAGACATCTCCACTGGGGCATTCTCCGGGTGGGTGGGGGTTGGGGCATTTAGGTATTGGACACAAAGAAGACAATGAGAAATGCATGCAAGTCATGATTGAAACAGTAGAATATGGAATTTCGCCGAACTGGTAGCTCTAAATTTCCTAATCCAAACAAAAGAACATAAACAATTTTTGGTTTTATGTGGTCGGGCGGACATCGAGGCTGTTAAAGCTTGACATTCTTGGAACTAGACTACAAATTTTGGAAAAAGAGAATGAACACTATTTAATAAAACTACAGCTTGCAAATAAAGTTGACTTTTGCCTGCTTCCTCTTAGTTGTTTTTTTTGGGTGATAAATTCAACAAATTGACTCAGTATCCTACGTATGTGGGACTCTACCAAAAATTTAGGAGTATGTGGCATTACATTTGAGCTTAAAATAGTTTGGTATAATTACGGAGGAGGGGCAATCACATTGAACAGAATTGTCGTAAAACTACTCCATCCACACCTTTATTTATATTATATATGTTCCTAAATCAGCATTCATGGATTTGTACCAATATAAAATAGAAAAAGATTACGAATTGTAATCTTGTGATACCGACCACTAATTAATCTTGCCCACGTTTGGCTCTTAAGACTAAACAGCTCCTCACGCCTTTGCCAGATAATCAAAAAACAAGATAATCTTATTCCTTCCAGCACCTAATGTTAAAAAAGATTCGTGAAAAATTCGAAAACCATTAGATTAATAATGTGACAAGCGAACAAGTCCTTAAATTTTATTGAATATGAATTGTTTTTTACTGTGTCACAAGAACATTACAACTGTTTAAAATCTGAGCACTCCAATATTCTGCCTTTTAAGTTGTGACATCTTTACACAGAAGTTCTTGTTTTCATTTTCTCTGAATATAAGATGTCATATCACTAGAACCCACTCTCTATATTTCATCAAAAGGAAAACCCAATTTTCTCATTTTAAAATGTCAAACAAAATGATATTGAGTCCAGCCTATGAAGGAACCTGTTACTATCTTCAATCCATATTATTTGTTTTTTAAGTATCCTTGGATATCTTTAAAAAACATATAATAGCCTTAATCATAATAGTAATTATTTAAGTTAGGGGTGTAGGTTGGTTCGAATTTTTCAATTATCAAATCATACCAATTGTGTCGGATTATTAAATCTAAAGACCAAACCAAATCAATTAAAAGTCGGATATTTTTATCTAGATTTTTCTCAAGTTTTATTTCATGAAGTCTTCATAGTTCCAAATATTTCTTTAATCCTGGTAAGAGATAACTATATAAGGTGTTTTTGAAGAAAATAACAAAAAATATGAGATGAGCAATGGTATTGTACATATATTAAAATATTCTACAACAAAGATAACAAAATCACATACAACAAATATTATTAATAAGTCATAATGAAAATAAACATAATCTAAAATTACTAAGTTGCTAAAATAAGTACGACTAATAACTACTACTATTATTTACTTAACTAAACACTAAAATAAATAAATTAAGTGGCGCATTTTATCTAAACCATGGAAAGCCTTAAAAATAGATATTTAACACTGTTGTCATTCCTAGTATAATTGAATTGAATGTCTTTTGTTAGCATTAATATTAATTTGATTTTGGTTTGGGATTAATTTGAGTTACTAACATTTCTGGAATATAAAACTTATTGGAGCATTCAAAAATTATAAGTTCAAGCTTGAAATAATATGTTAAAAGATAAAATTATGAAAAAATTTAAGAAATATTTATAAACTACACTATAATAATATTTTTATGTATTAAATATATTTAAAACTTCTATACATGTAATATCAGATTGGTTTGGTTTCGGTTTGACTTTTCTTAGTTAAAACCAAATCAAACCAATTATGATTGGATTTTTTTTCCAACATCAAACAAATCATATCAAACCATAGTCAGATTTTTTTTCTCGATTTGACTTGGCTTATTGATTTGGTGCGGTTTGTCGGTCCCTAATTTAAGTTACCATTTATCTTTCTTTCAACTATCGACTTAATAAATAATATTGAAAAAAATGATAATGTATAACCGCTCTCAAAATAATAGTAAAATATATATATATATATATATATATATATATATATATATATATATATATATATATATATATATATATATATATATATATAGACACACACACACACATATATGAATACAATCTGTTAAAGGATTGTATTCAGAATATAGATAAATGCATGTTGTATATATACATCTGCTGAGTACATATGACTACAACCTGTTCCACTAATTAAAACAGTAAGGATAAATTTTGGAAAAGAAGCGGAGTAATAAATGATTCTTATTTTTTTTGTTTTAAAAAGGTTTGCCCCGACAACTAATTTTGGACAAAATGAGTAATGCTTGGGTGAAATTGAAATGCATATTTCCTCCCTCAGATTTGACTAAATGTGACAACATTTAATTCAACAACTAGTCAGTACCGGTCTACTCCAACTTCATGCTAAGCACGTCAAGGAACTAAGAAGCCCACCTATCCCTTTGGAAAATCCAAGATAAAAACAAATTCAATTAAAATGATTGACATGACCTCTAAGCCATTAACTTTGGTCACAAGACTCATAACATATATATAAATTCACACCCTTCTTCCCTCGCATCTTCCAACATATTCCAAATCACATACACAACTTAGCACTAAACTTCCCACAAACACCACAAATTTTCCTCTGTTTCTTTCCTTTCCTCAAAGCTATTTTTTGAACAAATTAAAGCATCAAAGATGATGCGTGTACGTGTAAAATTACGAGGATTTTGCATGAATCGAACTGTAGTCCATGTTCGACCCCGCGGTTCGCCTTGTCAACCATACAAGAAGACACTTAGTTTGATCAAATCCGATGATAACAAGTCTGAATTTTCCAGCAAAAATAGCATTGAGATGAACTACAACAGCGACGAATCTAGGCCGGATTCTGACACTAGTAATAGAGTCATGGTTGTGGTTGATCAAAGTCTTGAAGCCAAAGGTGCTCTTCAATGGGCGCTTACTCATACTGTTCAAATCCAGGATACCATTATTCTGCTTTATGTAACCAAGCCCTCTCAACTATGTATGTAAATTTTTCTTTTTTAACCCAAAAAAACACCACATTTCTTTCATTATACTAATATCCTTTTTGTTATTTATATGTGTAGGTGAAAACACTAATCAGAGGGCCTATGAACTTGTTAACTCCATGAAAAGTATGTGCCAAACAAAGAGACCAGGGGTGAGTTGAGTTCTGAAATTGCTTTGCATCTGAGTTTTTGATTGATTGGATACTGAAGTTATAAAACTATTGTTTTCACCTAAGAAAGCTGTAGAAAATGTCCAAGTGGTGTTAATTTAGATGCAGAGGCCAGAGTCAGCCCAAATATGTCCGTACCAAATCACATGGAAAGTTACTAACAAACCTAACTAATTAGTGCTGTAAAATATTTCTAGTTGGCCTAAGCCAACTGGCTAAGTCTTATTAGGAAAAACAATCTTTTTCTCTAGGCAACATTTCCACACTACAAGTAAACTCCTAGTACTTTTTTTGGCTTCATGTTTGCATGTGTTTATTTTCTACTAAGAAATTTGTCTCATTATTCAATCATTCAATCAGCTGAGGGTGAGAGAGAGATAGACAGATAGGTAGGGAGAGAGAAATGTCAAGAACAAAATGCATTTGATTTCAATCTTGATGTTAGTTAAATGCGAATTCAGAATTTAAAGCCAATAATTTTAGAATAAATGTTATCTTAGTGCTTATTGCTTGCCAAAAATTCTACTTATACAATTGGTAGGTCATCGGGTTATTCAAATAAGTCATGTTTTCTGTGGTTTTCCCATGTTACAACTTCCGTACCAATTCGATCGATTTTACATTTTAATTTTTTCTTGCTTATGTAAACTTGGTTCAGAGGCGAAAGCGATGAATTCAATTAAACCCACAAGACCAAACCTAAATCTGCTTCGGCTTTTAATTGTGATGATTTGTGTTTTAACAGGTCCAAGTGGAGATAGCAGTACAAGAAGGGAAGGAAAAAGGTCATGTAATTGTTGAAGCAGCCAAGCATAGAAAAGTCTCATTACTGGTGTTGGGACAAAGAAAAAGATCGATAATGTGGCGCCTACGCAAGATTTGGACAGGGAAAAAGTCAAGAGGCAGAGTAGTAGAACACTGTATTCAGAATGCAAAGTGCATGACAATTGCTGTGAGAAGGAAGAGCAGGAAGTATGGAGGATATCTCATTACTACTAAGCGTCACAAGGATTTTTGGCTCTTAGCTTAATCCAATTGTTTTACTTTAATTTGATTCAATGTTTGGATTTATGGTAGTAGTAAACAAAATCTCTGTACGTAGGACTGAGCGAATCTTTTCAGTTTTCATTCTGTTGTGCTGGCACGAAGCAAGCATCTGCTTTCTACATCAGAAAATGAATTGTACAAAACAAAAAAAGTGAGAGGAACTAATTTTAGTTGGACATAGATGTTCTCTATTCTTCTGATCAAGAAATAGCATATTCATTGCCTGCTTATTTGCCTTATGATGAAAGCATCAAAAACTTCTGTTTTGATCGTTCGTTCTTTCAGATCTAAATCCTTCTAAACTTAAGCTAATTTTAACGTCGTGGGATGTTTCGTATACCGAACTGCCCTTTCTTTCTGTGACTTTTCTAAAATATATGTTGTGCAAACATGTTAGAAAGACATTTGTATGTCTGATTATTTTTACAGGAACACAATGATGATACGACATATAATATTATCAAGAATCTAAAATGCTTTAATTTGAGCTCCAGAAAAGATGACATTTCATATTTAAACAACAAGAGGAGACAATTACATACCCAAAAAAATATGTCAAAGATCCTTCCAGTGTTGTTCAAACAAAACAATAGAAAAAGTGTTTGTCTTAGTCTGCCCCATGTCTTTTGAAAGGCTCGCTCACTACTAGAAAATTAACAAGTCCAAGCTCGTTCAAATTTGTAGCTGTGATGGAGCTAACACTGAAAGACAACAATCAAGAGAGTAGATAGATCCATAATTCACAATGGAATCGTGCACATTATCATGTCGAATCGCCGAGGCGCTAATAATAAAGGTAGAGCTAGTATGAAACCTGTGCTAGCGGCCATATTGGAGATTGTGCTACAAGATCATTGTGGGATGCTACGAGACTTTGGTTTTCACTAACCTAGCAAATGCAAGTTCACCATATCTGGGGGTTAGCTACAGACACACTTGTTTATCATACTCAAGTTTTGCACCAACAAGGTCTATATATAATGTCCTACTATCATAACGAGGGAGATTCAACTCTGATACCATATGTGTCACAGTCCAAACCCATGGAACATATTATATGCTTTGGGCCTAGGCACACATGGATTTGTCTTTCTGGGCTAAGCCACGTCGAGCCCAAAAGCGAGCGTACTATGTGAATTTGTGTTATGCCTTATAAAGTTCTTCATTTTCCTCTCCTATTCGGATGTGGGATTCGCTTAAGGTGACATATGCACCCTTTATTCAGAAACTTGTCAGCCTAGAAACCTACCCTTATCGGTCCTGCTTAACCCGCCCCCATCGGCCTGCCCTCTGTCACGGGCATCACAAATTCACTTTCAATTTATTTAAACATTGTTTTTGATAGGTTACATGTATTTCGATTATAAGTACTTTACTTTATGTTTTGATGATCTAACAAACTTACTATCCAGAACCAGATAGGGAACCTGTTACACATTCACAAGAACTCAAGTTCACAAGACTCCAGGTTGGGACTCAGCGTGGAATATGATTCAACTCCTCAGAGTGGAAGGAACAGCTGAGGAACCAGGTCCCTATCAGTTCCCGAGGAGACTGTATGAAGTCAACTCTGCAGCTGAAAAGTTGTTGCCTGCACACGCCACGGTGCATAATAGTGATGCGGTCAACATTCCAGAGAAGACTTCTTACCTATCTTGATTGCATCATTCTTGATGAGGTCACACATGTATATATGCATTCAAGGGAGGTAAAACAGCTTACTTGAACACTTAGAGATTTTTGGCAAAAAGCTCTCCCATGTGACCATTCAACGAGCAAGTTTCAAGTGCCTCTAGAACAAAGCAACTACGGACCAGTTTTCACATCGAATTATTTGTGTGTCCTTAGTTGAGTTGTAACTTTGTAATAGCTCTTCAAATTGGATTCCTATCCAGCTTATTTAGAAGCACTTTATAGGAACATCTCTGTAAACCTTAAACCTGCGTGTTTAAGTCTTGGCTAGAGTTAGTCAAGTTTCAAAGTCTTTGTAATAGAGTTATTGCAAAGTAGCTTGTAATAGGTGTATTACAAGTTAATAAGAGATTAAGAGTTTAATTCCTAGGTTGCATAGGTTGTTATCTGAAAGTTGCTCAGTAGTGAAGTTAAAATCCTACAAGGGTAGGTCGTGGTTTTTAATCCCGTTGAGCTGGGAATTTTTCACGTAAAATTCCTTATGTCATTTAACTTTTGTTCTCTGTATGTGTGTAACTGTCAAACCTGATAGAGAACTTGGTTCTCTATAGAAGTTGGTGGACCCATATACTTTATTAATTGGTATCAGAGCAGGTTCTTTCTATCAGGTTAACACCTAGAAAGGATCCTCATGTGTGCTCCTCCAAACTTCGAAAAAGGCCAGTCCACGTACAGACCTTCTAGGTTTAATGGTCAAGAATTTTATCCTTGTTTAAGTCTTGGCTAGAGTTAGTCAAGTTTCATAGTCTTTGTAATAGAGTTATTGCAAAGTGGTTTGTATTAGGTGTATTACAAGTTAATGAGGGATTAAGATAGGTTGTAATCTGAAAGTTGCTCAGTAATGAAGTTAAAATCCTACAAGAGTAGGTCATGGTTTTTAATCTCGTTGAGCTGGAAATTTTTCACGTAAAATTCCTCATGTCATTAAACTTTTGTTCTTTGTGTGTGTGTAACTAGCGAACCTGGTAGAGAACTTGGAACTAGGGAAAGCTAAACAAACCAGAGATGACTTAGTAGTCGTTGTAGTTGATTTGAAATGGACAATAGAGAACCTGAAAAGAGATAAGAAGGCCTTAGAAGAGAAAATTGCTAGTATAGAACATGAACAAGATGATTTAATGGTGGTTGTGGGTACGCTCTAGGAGTTGGAAAATTTGTGCCAAAGGAAATAAGGTGGAATGTTTGTCCAGGCTATTCATAATCTCAAAGCATGTGACTGGTGAGGTGTTGTTGTAGCCAAAAGGACACAAGTGTACGTATGGTGCTGTGATTAAGCCTCTGCAGAGTGGAGACATAAGTTGGTTGGAAGCTGTTGAAAACAATACTAAATCATGGGACAAAGTCCTGGAGCATGCACATTGTCTATCTCTAAACAAACTAGATCTGAAGAACCTGGTTCGTGGTCTAATCAAGTTGAGGAACAAGTATCATGAAGTGTACACTATTTGTGCAAAAGAAAAGCATGTCAGAACTTTATTCAAGCCAAAAAGAGGCAAACAGCACTTCAGAACCAAAGATGAGATCTTTCAAGAAACTGTGGCTTTTGTCAAGAAGATCCAGGTACCAAGAAAAACAAAAGTGGCTTTCATCAGACTAAATCATGGAATAGGTTTGGACAATGCCATAAGTGGATGAATTCTATGTTGAAGAGAAGAAAGGGACTCTTGAAAATCTAGGCACGGTCAATATTGATTGATGAAGGGTTAGCAAACATCTTGACTAAAGCTGGTGACTCAAGTGAGGATATATGGGTATAACTGTCATGCTCTCAATAATGGGAAGGGTCAGCCTTGAAAATCTTATGGTAGAAGAGATGGAGGAATCCCTCTGACATACTCGTCTCAAAAGAAAATAGAAATACTGATCAAGGTAGAGAACGCCCATTGATTCCAGTTAGGAACCAGGTCCCGCATCTACAAAAACAGAAGCTGAAAAATAAGCTGTTGGAAAGAAGTCTTTTGCATAGAGACATCTCTGAATCACTCCTGTATCTCACTACAAGTAGACTGGACATCGGGGTCAGAGTTGAGTTATGTGCAGGGTCTTAGTCAAATCCAAGGTATTCTCATCTGAAGGATGGTGTAAGTATCTTGAGGTATCCTAGTAGAACATTGGACCTGATTCTCTACTATCCTCCAAGTAAATGGATAGGAAAAGCTCGCCTGAACTAGGACAGGGAGGGACAGTCTCTAAGTTCCTATCTTGTCTCATAAGGCTCAAGGAAGCAGAATTCAATGTCACTCTCAATAGCTGAAGCAAAATATGTATAATCAGCATCCTGTTGTGGTCAAGTACTATGGACTAAGCAACAAAGTGCTATGGACCAAGCAACAAATTGTAAGAGCTTGAGTCCAACTCAAAAAGCGCAAATAAAGTGATTGCTGAAGATCAAGCTGTAGACATCTTCACCAAAAGTCCTGGGAAGAAAGCATTTTGAGAAAGATCACTTTGCACTAGGGAATGATGAAACACAACTGAGAACCTGGTTCCTCATTATTGGTTATGAAAGTCATAGTTAGGTAAAAGCTAGCTAAAGTGTTTTCTGGCTAAGTCTAACTCACATTTATACCATTACAGGTAGACACGCAGGATGACTACAGAAGCAGATGCTACAGTACATGATGAATAAGGGGATAAAACTCACTTGCCAGACCTATCAGGGAACCTCGTTCTCTAACGTAGGTTAGTGGTTTCTTTGTTCTTTCATACATAATTTAAAATGAACAAAAAAACAATGCCACATCAACATCAGTGTGACGGTCTCTTTAAAGTCGTGTCTTTTCATCCAATACGTCACAACCCAAACGTCACTCTTTTCTCTAATCGATATATCTCCCAAGCAAAAAGGGTGCCTCCGTTTCAGAACGGGTCCTTCATCATAATTAAACCAATATCACAACCCTTTCTCTTCCAAAGTCTAAAATTCCCTGTGTGTCTTCTCTCTTCTCAAATCCACAGTCCCTCGAGAAAAATCTCATCATGTCTGAAAATCAAGCAACCTTTAGTATTCCTGATAACACTGCGATTGAGTCCTCACCAGTGAGAAATTCAAAGGTAAACCTCTCTCCAAACCCTAAAGAAGACTCTTCTCCACACTCCACTACCATTCATACCCTCTCTGAGTCCACTTCTCCTCTAAGCAAGTCTGAAGATGTTTGTCCTCCTCTAGTCTCACCAGAAAAACAGAGTCATCAGGGTGAACAAGGGAACCTCGTTCAGGAACCTTCCACTCTATCCATGGCTGAGCACTTGAGTGAAGAACCGGTGACTAATATTGAAGAGTATGAGATCTCCTGGACAAGTGATGAGTCTGAAGGCATCACTTCTTCGTCTATTGAAATCACCATGGAACCACAAGAAAAAGAGGAAATAGAGAATACGTTGTCCATTGCGTCAGAAGGGGTCATTATAGAAAAAATGTGCAGAAGGGTTTGAGCCACAGGAGGGAGGAACAGAAGAAGAGGGAGCAATTGTGCCATTTGAACAGCCGGCACAAGATGATATTATTGGGGATCCAAATGATGAACCTGATCCCTCCATGGAGAATCCAGGTCAGGAGTCATCTTACCAAGTCAGTGTTGATCCTGCTCCCTCTCCCCACTTTGATGTTGAGCCCTTGAATATGGTGGTGCATGAGACAAATCCTGATAGTGAAGAAGACGCAAATGATTTGGTGTATTCTAGTTTCATCAGGGCTAGGACTAAGCCAGTGGTAGCTTCAGGGCCACCTCCTAAGCGACCCACTACTAGGTTGCAGCAAAAGGAGGCTCTAGAGTCTGCCCTCAAGAAGAGTAAAAGGAGTAAAAAAGGAGAAGGTTGGTCAAAGATGGAAAAGTGGTACAAGCAGAGGATGTTCCTGTAGTGAATGTGGATGAGGAAACCAAAGAGGAACCTAGTTCCCTGTCCCGAAAGTCTTCAAGGAAGAAGCACTCTCTTTCTGAAAAGCACACCTTTAAGGGTGCTGAGAGTTCTTCCAAGAGTGGTGTTGCTGGTTCCAGTAAAAAAGTGGCAAAAAGTTCTAGTGACAAAATAGTGAAGAAGCATGGTGACAAGTCTGATGAGGAAGAAGTGGAGAAATCCGGTGAACATAGACAGAGCAAGTTGTTGGAAAAGGAAAAGTCTGTTAGCAAGTTAGTGAAAAGAAAGAGGGATGATGAGGAGGAGGATAAAGAACCTGGTTCCGTCAAGAAAGGAAAAGTGAGTGAAACTCTGAGGTCTGATAAAACGAAGCGGGGGAATCAAAAAGTGATGTGGGGCCGCACACTTGCCTCTGACATTCTAGAGAGTGCTGGGATGAGACAATTAGTGGCTATGTGTGATGCTCAATAGTGGACCAATTTATTTACAAGTGAGGCTCCTATAGTGTATGAGGATGAGGTGCGGAGTTTCTACACCAGTCTCTTCACAGTAGATGGTGATCAAATTTGTGTGTTGGTAAATGGGGTGGACATAGTGATGGATTCTACCATATTGGGGCAAATTTTGGGTGTTCCTACCGAAGGAGTGTCATTTTTTCAGGGTGCTTTCACACCAAACTTCAGAAATACAATTGTCAAGGACAAGACAGTACAGTATGGGGAACAAGTGCATAAAAACGCACTCCTTCTAGTTTATCAGCTGCTCTTTGAGATAGTTAACAAAGTATTGCTTCCCCGCGCTGAAAGAAGGTCTGTTGCATCCAAAGATGACCTATTCCTTATGGAGACTTTGGACGATTTCTCCTCCCATAATAATTGAGCATATGCAGAAGGTAGAGAACCTAAAAGACGGGAATCCTGGACTGCCTTATGGGTTCCTTCTCACAAAAGTCTTTGAGTTTTTCAAAGTACCTCTGGGTCAGGCCAAGGTGGGGACCAAAAAGAAACATTTTTCAAAAATTACTCTGTAGGAGTGTGAGTGTATTGATAAAGTCGGAGGAGTTGGAAGCACTTCCATAATCTCTTAGCTGATAAATGCTCAGAATAGTGCCACAGAGGAGATCCGGAAGTTGAAGGCTAGGAATGTGATTCTTGAGAATCAGCTCAATCAGTTGCAAGAGGTACCTGGTTCCAGTGGTTCTTACAGCGCAGAGGTTGCACGCCTAATAAAGGAGAATGCTGAACTAAGGAAACAGGTGGAGGGCCTGAAGGAAAGACTACTCAATGAGCAATTATCCGCGAATGCTCGCATGGATCTTGTCCTCTAAACTCTTGCTTCCTCTTCCAAGCCCCCTTCCTCTAGTGTCCCTTAAAGAATATCCCCTTGGTGTCTAGTTTTTCAATGTCTATCCTTTTAAGTTGTTGTGGTGATGTTTTGTTATTTCTGGTAATTCTTTTTGTTTGTTCTAAACTGTGGGTGTAACACAATGACTCTGCTCCCGCCTGTAATAGTCCAATTTTGGTTAATGCAAGTTGTTTCGCTTTTGCTATCTATGATGCTGCTCTTTTACTTCTGTGTTTTATCATGTTATGAGCATATAAGTGACATGAGTTAACTATGCTAGATTTCTTTATGCTGCTAACCTGTTCTATCTTTTTATGATGCCAAAAGGAGGAAGATGAGGCTGATTATTAATTGAATTGACTAAACAAAATAGAGACAGGAAAGGGGAAACTTAAGGTCCTTCACAATCTGGTTCCTTTGTGGGAACCTCATTCAGGGGGAACTAAGGGAAACTGGGAACTCACAAAAGTTCAGGTACTGACAAAGGATAAATGCATAGTTTCAGGGGGAACGTAAGGGAGAAGAACTTAATTGAATAACAGAGTGAATGCATAGTTTCGTGGGGAACTTAAGGCTCTTCCGGTTCACAATCTGGTTCTTTTGTGGCTCCTTCTAGGATTTTCAATTATGAGTTTGTCATCATCAAAAAGGGAGAAATTGACAGGTTACATGTACTTCAATTATAAGTACTTTACTTATGTTTTGATAATCTAACAAACTTACTATCCAGAACCAGACAAGGAACCTGTTACACATTCACAAGAACTCAAGTTCACAAGACTCCAAATTGGGACTCGGCGTGGAATACGATTCAACTCCTCAGAGTGGAAGGAACAGCTGAGGGACTAGGTCCCTATCAGTTCCCGAGGAGACTGTATGAAGTCAATTCTACAGCTGGAAAGTTCTGCCTACACACCCCACTGTGCAGAACAGTGATGCGGTCAACTTTCTAGAGAAGACTTCTTACCTATCTTGATTGCATCATTCTTGATGAGGTCACACATGTATATATGTATTCACGGGAGGTAAAACAACTTACTTGAACACTTAGAGATTTTGGCAAAAAGCTCTCTCATGTTACCATTCAGCGAGTAAGTTTCAAGTGCCTCAAGAACAAAGAACAAAGCAACTACGGACCAGTTTCCACATCGAGTTATTGTGTGTCCTTAATTGAGTTGCAACTTTGTAATAGCTGTTCAAATTGGAATTCCTATCTAGCTTATTTAGAAGCACTTTATTTATGTAAACCTTAAACCTGCGTGTTTAAGTCTTGGCTAGAGTTAGTCAAGTTTCAAAGTCTTTGTAATAGAGTTATTGCAAAGTGGCTTGTAATAGGTGTATTACAAGTTAGTGAGGGATTACGAGTTAAATTCCTATGTTGCATAGGTTGTAATCTGAAAGTTGCTCAGTAGTGAAGTTGAAATCCTACAAGGGTAGATCGTGATTTTTAATCCCGTTGAGCTGGGAATTTTCAACGCCAAATTCCTCCTGTCTTTTAACTTCTGTTCTCTCTGTGTGTAACCGTTGAACCTGAATAGACGTTGGTGGACCCATATATTCTAATCTCTCCGTTTCAATTTATGTGAACCTATTTCCTTTTTAGTCTGTGCCAAAAAGAATGACCCTTTTCCTTATTTGGAAATAATTTACCTTTACACAATGATTTATAGCCACGCAAAATATATGTGCCTCATTTTACATCACAAAATCAAAAGTCTTATCTTTTTTCTTAAACTCCGTGCCCAATCAAATGGGTTCACATAAATTGAAACAGAGGGAGTATCAGTTTTCATTTGAAAGTTGGGAAGTTTCAAAATATTTGACATCATTTTATTTTTATACTACTATTTTCAATTTAATTTAGAATCTTAATTAATTAATCTATTCTCATTTTAACTTTGATGTGATACTTCTTTCTTTTCAATTATTAATTATTATTTTAATAAATATATTCTTTCATCAATTGAGTGTAACTCTCGGTTAGGGGTGTTCGTTGGTCGGTACGATATGGTACTTAGACATTTCGGTTCGGTATTTTTGGTATTCGGTTTCTTAAAATCCTATACCAATATCGTACCTAATTAAATTCGGTATGGTTTGGTTTTTCTCCTTTCGGTTTCGGTTTATTCAGTTTGAATATTAACTAGTGCATAGAGCCATACACTCTATTATTCTTAATTAAAGTACTCAAAAATACAAAACTGAAAATGTTTGTTGACAAAAATTTTGTCCAAAACTAGCAAATATTGACCCAAATAGAGAAAATTGTACATAAAAGAGTATTTGATCATTAGAAATGTCTTGTTACTTGTTTAGAGTTAATTGATGAACTTTGAGAATAAAGAAAAGTAAAATTTTAGATATTTTATATTTATGTTATAATTGATAATATGTGTTTTGCATGATATAATATATATTTTGGTACGGTATCGGTATGTCGGTGTCACACCTCCTTTTTACCTACATCCCGGGAGGGTATATATGAGGGAGTTTTTTCCAACTTAAAGTGACAATCGAAACGGGGTTATTTATTAAAAATTTAGAGTCGCCACTTGGGATAATTTATGGTGTCCCAAGTCACCGGTTTAAATCCCGAATCGAGGAAAAGATTGACTCTATTTTACAGTCCGCGAACACAGAAATCCGGGTAGGGAATTCTGTTAACCCAGGAGAAGGTATTAGGCGTTCCCGAGTTCCGTGGTACTAGCACGGTCGCTCAACTGTTATAATTGGCCTATTATTTGATTTTAGTACATGTTTTAACCTATGTGCATTTTAACTTATTAGCCGCTTTTATTTAATAAATTTTAGGAAGATTTCAACGTTATTTAAAACATGTCATGAACCACGTCACATAAATGCACCCGCAGTCCCCGACATATTTTATTTAAAGTTGTTGAGATTTGGATGTGGGTCACATGAAATGCACACCCGAGTTTAAGGAAATTAAATTAAATTACGCGCTTAAAACAACTACGCACTTTTAAGTTTGCGAGGGCCATGGAAAAGTCAACTAAATGGCACACCTCGATTTCTAAAGGATTAAAATTAATTAAGTGAGGGCCATGAATTTAGGGGTTTTATTTGGCATGGCATGCCTCAAATTATTTCAAAAGATTTTATTATTCGAAATTGTTATAATCGGGTCACATGAAATGCACCCCCGAATTGGATTCGTATCATGACCATGTCACGAGAACCGTACCCATGGCCATGATGATTTATTAATCGCGCCTAAAGTAACTAGCGTGTGTTCATAATTGTTCATATCCTATGTTTTGATTCCAGCGTGAAAGCCAAATTCATGGAGCTTGGATTAAAGTTTCACATAAATGAGCCATATGCTCCAAATACTAAATGTTCTTACAAACTTGTCTTGTTCTGCTATTAAACTCCAATGAAGCAAAATTTGCATTATAAAAAGGTTGAATTTATTCCAAGAAGCATAAATCAACAAAATTAAGTAACTACAATAGGTGAATCTTGTTCTCAACCACGTCGACAACATTGAATATTCATGAGTGTAAGACACAAAGATGAATTTATCTGATCATTCCTTATATTCCAATTCAACACTTCATTTGCGGTGCATCTAACAGCATCGAAATTTGAGTATAAAAAAAACGGTTCATTAGCTACATAGTGTATTTGATGTATTGTCTTATAGCCACTGATTTTTAAACAAAGTCACCAAAATAAATTAACTTGAAACTAGTACATAAAAAAAGACATCTAAAATGCTAGCAAAGTCACTATTATTCTAATAGATTTAACATGCCGATAAAAATAGTAGTATTTGTTTGTTTCCTTTTGCAGACTTATCAACGGTGGACAGAAATGCGAATCCAAAAACTCCTAATTGAGTTGGAAAAGAAACACCAAAATACAGTCACTATATCATGTTTAAAGCTTTATGGAAACTAACAAAGAAGGTTTAATAGGCAAAAATAGTCGAACCCATTATTACTAACACGCTCTCATTCAACCACGACCAAGAAATAGAACAAGGTAGGAGTAATAAGCAGGTATCTGTTAGGCCAAATTTTCTTAATAACAGTTGAATAATCAACAAATACACAGATTCAGATCCCAGAAATTCAACGAGAAACAGCAGCAAACAAGCTAGAGTCTACACCGGGATAATCCTTTGAAGAATCTAGAAAATGCAAGGGAACTAAAGCTTTTGAAACAGACCGGTCTCTGTTTCTTCTTTTTCCTTCTTTTTTTTTTTTTTTAAATCTGGACCTCTAATTTCAGTTGTTATTGACTGCTCAAATTTGTGTGAATAAGAAGAAATGCAATGTTTCCGCCGAGAATTCAATGTATAAAATGAAGAAAGGATCCTAAAATTTTCAGAGAATTATAGTGTTGAAGAGGAAGCAGGTGCAGTTTTCTTTCTTTCTTTTTTTTGAAGGTCTGATTCTCTTTTCTTTTTTAGAGGAGAGGAGCGCCGTTCTTAAGGGGTCTCATCTGATCTCTTGTTGCCTTAGCTCCCCTTTTATGTGAGGGATTAGGGTATAAAGAGAGGAAAGGGTTAATGAGTCAATGGTCTGGGCCTTTAAAATGGGCTAGGGATTTAAATCAAATGGTTTGTTCCAAAGTTGACCCAGTCCGATTTTGAACTTCAAAATGGCCTTTTTGCCTTTCTTTGTTTTCCTTTTCTTTTCTTCGATTTTAAAATCCAATTAATTAAAATCCTAAATCAATCTATTTTGTAGAAATTAAAATTCTTTATTTTATTTTTAACATTAAAACAACTAATTAACTTAAAACTAAAGAAAAATTCTAATTTTAAAGGCTAAAATCTAAATATGTAAAAATGGCCATTTTTGTGATTTTTTTTAAATAAAATAAATTTCTACATGCAAATTGAACCTAAAATGGCATGAAATTAAAATGCGACAATTTTTATGTTTTTCTTTATGATTTTAAAAATATTATATGCATGAAATACAACTAAATAAAGAAAAATTCTAAAATTCCTTAAAAAATTATTTTAGTCTATTTTTTAGGAGTTATTTTCATGTAGGGCAAAAATCACGTGCTCACAGCTGCCCCTCTTTGCTCGGAGACACGAAGGATTTTCGGGCAAAGATAAAATGAGCAATTACGAGAGAGTTTTTCCCATTCGAAACTCCATGAGAAGCATTTTTTTGAAAAAATCTGACCGAACCTTGCTACGAAGGTTGCCTACATATACTTGGCTATAAAGGAATCAAGTCAGTGTAGTTCTGGAAGTTTTGGTAGCTGGGACTACCGGAAAGCTGTGATTTCACTGTTGTTGTTGCTGCTACTGCTTGCTGAGCTCCTTATTACACCAAAATGGAAAGTAAAAAGCTAAACTAGCTAAACCTATCAACTACGAGTTACAAGATCCCTATCTATAAATCTCTTGAAGCTTGATCTTGAGTCTTAGCTGGTTCTTGTTGTGGACTATGATCTGAGTCTTGATGCTCGTCAGCTGTAGGTGTTGGTTCTTTCTTTAGTTTTGGATCAAGGCGGGACATGCGAAACTTATGATTTCAATCATATCTCGAGTAGTCCGCTTATTTCTCTGCTTCTGCACTTTGAATTCACTTCTTGTCTTTATTTTTGTTTTTTTTTGTTTTTTTGGATTGTGACTAACTTCTGTTGATCATCTCGGACTACGGACTCGCATTCTTGACGCGAGCCTCTTTTGTTGCTGACCTGAATTGCATTCTGAATTGAATTCTCTTATTTTCCAGGTGGGCGCTTGATTACTGAACTTGAACCGTCTTCTCTTGTTACTTGACACTGTTTTCCTTTGCACCTTGAACCATTTTCCCTCAAAACTTGAACTGTCTTCCTTCGAAACTGCTTGCCCTAGAAACTTGATTTGTCTTCCTTCGAAACTGCTTTCCATTGAAACTTGAATTGTCTTCCCTTGTTCTCCAGGTGGGCGCCTGATTACAACAAAACAGACAAAACGAAAGAAATTTTTTCTGCCCTAGTTTGCACTAGGAAGATTTGTGAGTTGTTAGTAAAATTGTAAACCACTTGTACTATTGATGCAATGATGAGAGTAAACTAAAGAATAGACTAGGAAAACTATAAACTAAGCTTGACTAAAGTAAAAATTCACCCTATTCTCCAGGCGGGCCCCCCTGATTTCAGGAAAATTAAACATTGATAATCTTAAGAAAACTAAAAATTGACCCTTTTTTTTTCAAATCCAAACTTCCTTTTCTTCTTTTTTTCTTTTTTTTTTCTTCAAAATATCCTAGGAGAAAATTCGTCAGACTAGGTTTTCTATCTTAGGAGAAAGATTCATCAGACTAAGACGTTAATCCTAGGAGAAAATTCATCAGACTAGGTCCTTTTCTCTTTTTTTTTTCTTCTTTTTTTTTTGGTATCTTAGGAGAAAGATTCATCAGACGAAGACGTTTACCCTGGGAGAAAAATCATCAGACTAGGTTTTCTATCTTAGGAGAAAAATTCATCAGACTAAGATCTTGATCCTAGGAGAAGATTCACCAGACTAGATTTTCTATCTTAGGAGAAAAATTCATATCCTAGGAGAAAGTTCATCAGACTAGGTCTTCTATCTTAGGAGAAAAATTTATCAGACTAAGATTTTTTTTTGTATCTTAGGAGAAAGATTCATCGGACTAGGATGTTTATCCTAGGAGAAAGTTCATCAGACTAGGTTTTCTTATCTTAGGAGAAAGATTCATCAGACTAAGATTTTTATTGGAAAGGAAATTCATCAGACTAGGACATATTACCCTCGGAGGAAAATGTAAAGAGCAATGGCATGACTTTATGCATATTAACAAGACAAATAAAGGCAAAAATTTGAGAAACTTCCCTTCGTCGGCTCTTCTCTTCTTTTCTTTGTCTTCTTTTTTTTTTTTTGCTTTTTTTTCTATTTTTCTCTTCTTCTTTTTTCTTTTCTTTTCCCTTCTTTCTTTTTTTCTCTTTTTCTCTTTTTTTTTGGAACCTCTTTCCTTGCACTGCTTTGTTCCTGTTTCAAACAAAGAAAATTTTGTCAATTTTGAAAGTGATGGTCGGTTTGTGGCCTTGAGTCTTGAGCAGCTTGGTTTTGCTCGATCAGCCTGAGCCGGTCTCAAAAGACTTTTGTTCTGCACCAACTCTGATTGTTTCACACCCAGTACCGTTTATATTTGCAGCTCAAACAGCCTTATCCCAACTGGAGATCTTTGCTTAGGTGACCTTTTCTGATATCTTGAATGATTTCCTGCTTTTGAGCAATTTGTCTGTCAAAAAGAATCAGTAGTTATCTTTGCTTGCGCCAAGTAGGCTGACAAAAGTTTATTGGGGAAGCCGTTGCATGAATCCTCAAGGTACGTTGACAGTAGCAACCAAGTGTGCCGGCCAAATTTACTTTGTGCAACTGAAAAGCTAGTAGCAGATTTTGAAATTTTTTCTTGCTTGTTTTGACAAGGACTGACTCAGAGTGGAGGATACAAATGATGCAAAGAAATAATATTAACAAGAAATGTCCCTGTCAGGAAGGCTAGAAGAAAGGGTTTTTTCTTCTTCTTTTTTTTCTCCTTTTTTTCCCCAATAACTAGCCTTAATGATCATGACATGCATTTTGGACATAACGACCGATCTATCAAACTAATTCAATCTTCCCTTTTGCCATTCTTATGAGCTTTGAAGTCGGGCTTGTTCGTGTCAATTCGTTGTATCAGCTTCGCGACTTACTTTCGACTAGTGGTGCCCCGAGGGGTTTTTACCAACAAGTCTCTCTCATTTATTCATCTCTGCTTACCGTCGTCTTACAGTGCCCGTGAGGGTTTTCACTAATAAGACTCTGTCATTTTTCTTTTTCTTTTGCTTTTTCTCACTTTTTGTTAGTAACTTGACAGTGTTATATGTCGTGTGACAACCGTTGCTTATTGCATGCTTCTCTTGGCATTCTTGAAGGCATATCGGGAGGTCTTTATTTGGAAGGTTTTTGGATAGGGTTGGAAAAAAAGGTCGGCATGAAGGCTCAAAATAAACTCAAAATGAGGGGCTGTAGACTTACAACTCTTGGAATCGACTCTTTCAAAAATGAAATAAAATCTTTGCCCCAGTTTCAGATGCTGGGATTTTTGGATTTTTCTATTTTTTTTTTCTTCTAAATTCTTATTTGGTTGGACCGAACTGTGAGGCTGCCTACGTATCCTTATTTTTTAAGGAATCAGGTCGAACGTAGTTCAAACATCAGACCTAAACTATTTTTCGTCTTTCTTTCTGTTTTCTCTTTTTCTTTTTTCTTTTTTTTTCTTTTTTTTTTGCTTGCCCCAGCTTCTATTTTTTAGGGCATGGACCTTTGACAATTCTTTTTATTTTTTCTGAACTTTCTAAGAATTGCCCCAGTTTGTACTCTTGGGACATGGATTTTTTTTTTTTTTTTTGAATCTAAACTTGATTCCAAAAGAGGATAGTCAAAGAAAAATAACACAGGATCAAAAGGGGTAGCAAAGGATATAAAGTGTCTGGGTAGCAGAAAAGGGCCTCCCAACCTCGAGAACGTCAAACATGGTATCTTTTCGCGATCACAGCATTGACGAACATGTCTGTCTTCTTGGTGTGCCGTGGTCACAAGACATTTTTTATCCCTTAGTGACAAACTTTCCAACAAACTTCAATTGATTAAACATCCTCAAGCCCGATCTTCACAATGATTTAAAAGTGAATTTTACTCGACATTAGTTCCAAAGTATTCCAACTCTTTATTCATCCTCAAATGTATTTTTTTAGTTATCCAATTCCAGATTAAAGTAGTTCCTAAGATCTGGCCAAAATTTCCGCATGCATGTCATGTCATTAGAACTAGAGACAAAAGAACTAAGAACAAAATGACTCAAAAGGACAAATTGTATTTTATTGAGTAAAGGATGAAAGGGTTTTACAACTAAACAAACAACCTAAAATATGAGTTACAACCCTAAAATAACCCGAATAATGAAAATAGCAACAAAACAAACGGACAAGACTTACACAGACAGAATGGAGGGATAGAAGGGCTTGACTCAATAAAACAAATAAAATCTGGATCACAACTCTGAAATAACCCAGATAATAGAAAAAACATCAAAACAAGCTACCAAGATTCCTTCCTAGTGAAGAGGGAATGACTTTTCAATTGCTAGGCTTGACATTTAGCCACAAATTTGCTCATCAGAATCAGCAGAGCCTTCTCCAATTTCAACATCATTAACTTCAGTTAGCAAGCTCCTCAGAGGATTCTCAAACTCCATGTCACCAGGCATCATCCCCACAAAGTGTGCATCATGATGTGCAGGTAAAGGATTCTGCGCGATATTCTGGATGTCACTGCCTTGGATCACAATCAGGTTTTCCTGTATCATCATTTCTATTTCTCTTTTCAAATCCCGACAACTTTCAACATTGTGCCCCTGGGCATTGGAATGGTATTCACACCTTTTAGATGGGTCAAAGCTCCTTGCACGTGGGTCCACACGATTTGGAGGAATGGGTGCAATCATGTCATGATTCTTTAACTTCTCAAATAAGCTTGCATAGGACTCTCCTATTGGTATAAAATTATCTTTCAATGTTTGTCCCCTTCTATACTCCTGGCAGGGATGTGGGTTATAGGGCAAATGAAAATTTTGTGGAGGCTGGTAGAGATTTTGTGATGCTCGTGCTCGCCTTCTGGGTGTTTTGGTGGATGGGCAACATACTGAGGTGGAACAACAGAGAGTTGTGGGTTCTGAGGGGGATAGTAATGCTCAGGGGAATTATCGGAAAACAAACGAGGTTGGTCATACCTTCTAGACGCTCTCCGAGGACCTCTTCTCAACCCTGATGTCATCATGATTTCTTCAAACTTCTCATTCGTGTCACTAAAATTATCAGATTTGATCTGGACAGCCTGAGTTGCGGCTTTGAGAACTGTTTGACTTAATATTTTGCCTGTCTTAAAACCATTCTCAACCATTTCCCCCATTTTGATTGCTTCCGAGAAGGATTTACCCACTGTGGACATCATATTTTGAAAATAATCTGGCTCTTGAGCTTGAAGAAAGACAGTGATTAGCTCATGGTCGTCCATGGGTGGCTTAACTCTGGCTGCTTGTTCTCTCCATTTGATGGCATATTCCCTAAAACTTTCAGTTAGTTTCTTCTTCAGGTTTGAAAGGGAAATGCGGTCTGGGGCGATGTCGATGTTGTATTGGAACTGTTTGACAAAGGTATGTGCCATGTCATCCCAGACATACTAGCGAAACGTGTCTTGATCCATAAACCATTCGAAGGCTACTCCCGTAAGGCTTTCCCCAAAATAAGCCATCAACAATTCTTCATTTCTTCCCACACCTCTTAGTTGACTGCAATACCTTTTCAGGTGGGCTATGGAATCTCCATGTCCATCATATTTTTCAAATTTGGGAGTCTTGAAACCAGGCGGCAAGTGGACATCGGGGAACATACATAGATCTTTGAAGGCAACACTCTTTTGACCTGCCAACCCTTGGATGTTTTTCAACCGTTGTTCTAAGCTTTTCACTCTTTGGGTCATTTCTTCCCGTACCATCTTTCGGGCAGGCTTCTCAATGTTTGCGGGAAGATCAAACGAGTACGAGTGGTATTCAGGAGAGTGGTACTGCTCTTGTTGTGTAGTAAATTGTAACTCATGACGAGGTTGTCCTTGACCACTGGCCCATGCTTGACACATTTCGGTTATTTGCTGTTTCAGCATTCTATTTTTCTCAAACACAGTAGACTCTTGTTGAACCCTCTGACCCTGAGTCTCTTGAGCACTTGTAACAGCTTCGATGTCGGTTATCATTTTTCCTTGGATCTTGTGTTTCCAGCTTACCACAAACCGACCACCTCAACTTTTTTCACAATTCAAAACAAAACATGTTAGAATGGACTCAATCGGTCCTTATTATTATCAACATTTTTTATTTTTTCTTTTTTTTTTCATTTTTTTAAACGGTTGATTAAACCTGATGTGGGTTGCCTACGTATCATGTGGGAACATGAATCAGATCTTGCGTAGTTCGGTAAGATCATGAATAAAGTAAATAAACTAACTTTCTATTTTGAATTTTTTTATATTATTTTTTCGAAAGAAAGACTTATAAAAAAGAAAGGGAATATTTTTGGATTTTGATTTTTCTTCAGGATTTTTGCAAAGAAAGACTTCTAAAGAAGAAAGATTTTTTTTTTGAATTTTTTTTTGGAATTTTGAAAGAAAAACTTCTAAAGAAGAAAGAAAATATTTTTGGAATTTTATTTTGATTTTATGAAGAAATGCTTCTAAAAAAGAAAATATTTTTGAATTTTGAATTTTTTTTCAATTTTGAAAGAAGAATGAAAATATTTTTGGATTTTTGGAAGACATTAAAAGAAAATATTTTTTGTAATTTTTTTAAAAAAACAATTAGGGTCTAAAAGAAAGGTTTTCTAAAGCAAGTAACGGAAAATATTTTTGGATATTTTGAAAATTAAGGTCTCAAAAAAAAACTTTTCTAGAGAGGAAGTAAAGGAAAATATTTTTGGATTTTTTAAAAATTATGGGCCGGGACCGATGAGGTTTGCCTACGTATCTCAAATCCGATGAGAATCAGACCCGCGTAATTCGCCCAGTTTTGACGGAACAAAAGAAAATATGACTTATTTTGAAATAACTTTTCTTTTTTTTCTTTTAAAAAATTTCAATAGAATTTCAGGGTAATTCAAATACTTACCTCTTACTCTCTCTTTTTTTTTTTCTTTTCGATTTTCATTTTTTTTCATTTTCTTTCCCTATTCTAGAAGCCAGTCATCATGCAAGCCGAAATAGACAGATACGCAAGTAGTACGTAAGATGTATCAGGATGGTCTTTTAATTTGGGTGCATCTGTCCTAGACGGACTCAACCCCTGTGTTGAGTCCCCAAAGTCAAATGCACATGATACAAACAAACATTCCTACTAGGGATCCGGTATGAGGCTGGGTTATTCTAAGCTAAAAACCTGGGTATATTGTTCTAGACTTGTGTACCCGAGCGGGCAACTCGAGCCGAGGAGGGGACTACGTACCGGGAACCAAAAGACCATCCGACTTTTTAACTTGTCCGAGCCTCTTTCTTATTTCAAGGTATGACACTAACAGAAGAGGAGTCACGCCAGCGTGCACATCCCCAAAGATGAGAAGAGAAGGGTTTCGTAGCAGTTTATATACAGTCCAGGTAATATCAAAGCAGTAAAAAGCAACATTTAGCACATTAGGCCCAAACATGTAAATAAAATCAGACAATAAATAAAGCCAAATATAACAATTACTCTAAGCTCGAATTCTGAACCCTGAACCAGAAGTTCTGGGTTCTTTTCCCCAGTAGAGTCGCCAGAGCTGTCACACCTCCTTTTTACCTACACCTCGGGAGGGTATATATGAGGGAGTTTTTTCCAACTTAAAGTGACAATCGAAACGGGATTATTTATTAAAAATTCAGAGTCGCCACTTGGGATAATTTTTGGTGTCCCAAGTCACCGGTTTAAATCCCGAATCGAGAAAAAGATTGACTCTGTTTTACAGTCTGCGAACACAGAAATCTGGGTAGGGAATTCTGTTAACCCGGGAGAAGGTGTTAGGCGTTCCGAGTTCCGTGGTTCTAGCACGGTCGCTCAACTGTTATATTTGGTCTATTATCTGATTTTAGTACATGTTTTAACTTATGTGCATTTTAACTTATTAGCCGCTTTTATTTAATAATTTTTAGGAAGATTTCAACGTTATTTAAAACATGTCATGAACCACGTCACATAAATGCACCCGCGGTCCCCGACATATTTTATTTAACGTTGTTGAGATTTGGATTTGGGTCACATGAAATGCACACCCGAGTTTAAGGAAATTAAATTAAATTACGCGCTTAAAACAACTACGCACTTTCAAGTTTGAGAGGTCCATGGAAAATTCAACTAAATGGCACACCTCAATTTCTAAAGGATTAAAATTAATTAAGTGAGGGCCATGAATTTAGGGGTTTTATTTGGCAAGACACGCCTCAAATTATTTCAAAAGGTTTTATTATTCGAAAGTGTTATAATCGGGTCACATGAAATGCACCCCCGAATTGGATTCGTATCATGACCATGTCACGGGAACCGTACCCATGGCCATGATGATTTATTAATCGCGCCTAAAGCAACTAGCGCGTGTTCATAATTGTTCATATCCTATGTTTTGATTCCAGCATGAAAGCCAAATTCATGGAACTTGGATTAAAGTTTCACATAAATGAGTCATATGCTCCAAATACTAAATGTTCTTACAAACTTGTCTTGTTCTGCTATTAAACTCCAATGAAGCAAAATTTGCATTGTGAAAAGGTTGAATTTATTCCAAGAAGCATAAATCAACAAAATTAAGTAACTACAATAGGTGAATCTTATTCTCAACCACGTCGACAACATTGAATATTCATGAGTGGAAGACACAAAGACGAATTTATCTGATCATTCCTTATATTCCAATTCAACACTTCATTTGCGGTGCATCTAACAACATTGAAATTTGAGTATAAAAAAATGGTTTATTAGCTACATAGTGTATTTGATGTATTGTCTTATAGCCACTGATTTTTAAACAAAGTCACCAAAATAAATTAACTTGAAACTAGTACATAAAAAAGACATCTAGAATGCTAGCAAAGTCACTATTATTCTAATAGATTTAGCATGCCGATACAAATAGTAGTATTTGTTTGTTTCCTTTTGCAGACTTATCAACGGTGGACAGAAATGCGAATCAGAAAACTCCTAATTGAGTTGGAAAAGAAACACCAAAATACAGTCCTATATCATGTTCAAAGCTTTATGGAAACTAACAAAGAAGGTTTAATAGGCAAAAATAGTCGAACCCACCATTACTAACAAGCTCTCAGTCAACCACGACCAAGAAATAGAACAAGGTAGGAGTAATAAGCAGGTACCTGTTAGGCCAAATTTTCTTAATAATAGTTGAATAATCAACAAATACACAGATTCGGATCCCAGAAATTCAACGAGAAACAGCAGCAAACAAGCGAGAGTCCACGCCGGGATAATCCTTTGAAGAATCTAGAAAATGCAAGAGAACTAAAGCTTTTGAAACAGACCGGTCTCTGTTTCTTCTTTTTCCTTTTTTTTTTTAAATCTGGACCTCTAATTTCAGTTGCTATTGACTGCTCAAATTTGTGTGAATAAGAAAAAATGCAATGTTTCCGCCGATAATTCAATGTATAAAATGAAGAAAGGATCCTAAAATTTTCAGAGAATTATAGTGTTGAGGAAGAAGCAGGTGTAGTTTTTTTTGAAGGTCTGATTCTCTTTCCTTTTTAGAGGAAAGGAGCGCCGTTCTTAAGGGGTCTCATCTGATCTCTTTTTGCCTTAGCTCCCCTTTTATGTGAGGGATTAGAGTATAAAGAGAGGAAAAGGGTTAATGGGTCAATGGTCTGAGCCTTTAAAATGGGCTAGGGATTTAAATCAAATGGGCTGTTCCAAAGCTGGCCCAGTCCTATTTTGAACTTCAAAATACCCTTTTGCCTTTCTTTGTTTTCCTTTTCTTTTCTTCGATTTTAAAATCCAACTAATTAAAATCCTAAATCAATTTATTTTGTAGAAATTAAATTTTTTTATTTTATTTTTAACATTAAAACAACTAATTAACTTAAAACTAAAGAAAAATGCTAATTTTAAAGGCTAAAATCTAAATATGTAAAAATGACCATTTTTGTGATTTTTTTAAAAATAAAATAAATTTCTGCATGCAATTGAACCTAAAATGGTATAAAATTAAAACATGACAATTTTTTATGATTTTTTTTTTATGATTTTAAAAATATTAAAAATGCATGAAATGCAACTAAATAAAGAAAAATTCTAAAATTCCTTAAAAAATTATTTTAGTCTATTTTTTAGGAGTTATTTTCATGTAGGGCAAAAATCACGTGCTCACATTCGGTATTTTATTTTAAATATCAAATACCATACCTAATACCAATTTTGTTTAAAACTTAAACTAAATACCATACCAAATACCAAAATACCATATATCAAATACCAAAATTTTCGATTTCAATATGGTAATTCGGTATTTACCGAATTATGCCCCGCCCTACTCTCAGCAGTCAGCACAAGGATGACCGGCGAGACATTGTAAAGGTTTCCACTACACCGCACAGGGCTTTGCTTGTAAACATAGTGGCACATGCTGTTGTTTCATGTGCTGGCCCTGTGCTCAGTCCCCTCGTTTATTAGATTTGTTCAATTGCCTCCTTTGCTAACGTGAACCAAAAATAGACCCCCCCCCCCCCCCCCTCTTCTTTGTCCCGACATTCAACCCAATCTTCTATTACTCTGTAACTTGCCTTCACTTAGCTTTCCCTATACCCATTTTTGTATCAAAACTCACTTTTAAATATCTCATTAAGGCTTGATAAAAGGGTCATTTTATTATGCCTTTGGCATCCCACGTTGCTTAAGCTCATTCTTTATTCCGTTGCCTTATTGATCGAATCTGACCAATGAGTTTGCTGCAATATTCTTGATTCTTGATTGAATATAGGGACGGGTTTTATTAAATTCTTGATCTGGGGTGTCCCCAAAGATTTGGGCTTTCTATCTGTTCCCGCTTGTGGATTAATCTCAGGGGAAGGTTGATTTCATTTCTTGTGGGAGAGAAGGGTAAAAGATGCGGCGGCGGGCGGCCGATTATCGGCGCCCGGTTCGAAGGAGGCTATCTTGTTGGATCTGGTCGCTTCTTGGAATATTCACAATTGCAGGTTTCGTTTTGTTTGTAGTTCATCATCACCATGACCACGAGGATCACGTCGAACAACCTATTTTGGTAAGCCCGGAACATTCTAAACCCAGATCATACATTGTTTCTCGTAATTTTTTCTTGCTTTGGCAATCATAATAGTTCAAGCTCAATGAGCTTGCCTTTTGATATTGTAGAAATGTTCCTTCTTTTTTCTAGGGAGTTATCTGATCTGAGAATGTGCTCTCTTTTATACTAGGCATGTTTGTTGTCTAGTAGCTTTCTAGGATGGTAAATCTGCAGTTCATTTTCGATGCATTAACATCTGTGATGACTTGTTCTCCTATTGTATATAACTTCAATTCTAATCTATTAGTGAGCTTTGTGGGGCCATTTCGCTTTGGTTCTCTATCTTATGTATCCTAAGCCAGAATCTGGAACGTGTAGATCACTTCGATTTATTCTGTCTACATCACACCCCTAGGAGTGCGGCCCTTCTTCGGTCCCTGCATGAATGCGGCCCTTCTTCGGTCCCTGCGTGAATGCGGGATGCTTTGTGCACCAGACTGTCTTTTTTTTATAGAAAATGTAGTCCGTTATGATTCAGATTGCAGTATCATGTGCAGGAGAGGAAATAAAGAAAGGTGTTCAACCTATGCTTGTCCAAATTTGAACGTATCATGAGCTGAATTTAATATCTTCTGGGGCTGGCATTCAATTTTATGAGGGATTTATGCATTCCTTTGCGAAAATTGTTTCATAAGCAAGTGACTTCAGGGTAGCTCAAGCCTTTACTTTCAACAGCAAGTGACTGATATTTTATTGAGAAATACTCAACTAGATCTTAGTACTTCACTGCCCTTTGAAAGTTTTTCAATTGGTCTGCACTGACAGGGGTAAAAATATCTATTATACACATTTGTATAAGATATGCTTAAATGGAGCGATATGGTCAGTGAGGATTTATATAGCCGATTCCTACTTGCGTGGGGTTAACGTGTAGTTGTACTCAATTTATTTATCCACGCCCACTTCTTTATATGGTTGTCTTGGGGGGAGAGGGGAGCGTAATATAAATGACGATGAGATTCAAGCAAATGCTAGTGGCTTGTTGTGGCTTCTTTATACCTTTGTCTTTCTCACTTTGTATAGTAGTTAACAAATGAATAAGGTGAATAAAATTTATACACAGTAGCGTGAGAGAAAGAGAGAATATGTATAAGGTGGTTTTCCAACACATGCCAATAGGCTGTGGTCACGAACCTCAGGACAAGGATTTTACTTGTTATCTCAGAGAGTTGAAGGTTCTTGGACTTCAGAATCTGCTGCTGAAGCTGACATCAATGATGAAGTACCACAATTAAAACCAGACTGAAAATCTTCTTTAAGCGCTCAGAACTGTGTCACTTGATCTCTATATAATTGTTATTAGAATTGCCTATGGGGGTCTGGAAGCTCGGTTTTCTCGATCTTGTTGATAATTAATTACTCCCTCCGTTTCAAATTAGATGAGGTACTTTCCTTTTTAGTCTGTTCCAAAATAAATGATATATTTCTAAATTTGGAAATAATTCAACTTTAAATTCTTCATTTTACCCATTTTACCCTTAATGAGAAGCTTTTACAACCACACAAATGTCATGGCCCCACAAAACTTTTACCCCTTAAGCTTTTATGATCACAAGTTTCAAAAGTCTTTTTTTTTTTTCTTAAACTCCGTGCCGAGTCAAACTACCTCATCTAAATTGAAACGGAGGGAGTACTTCTTTTCGTCTCCTCTTTTTTGCTGGAGATGTGCTTGTGTCAATGGTGACTTTTGATCTTCTTGATTCATTTTGAGGAAATGGTGGCATCAGATCCTCTGCACTTAACTACCACTATCTCTGCCTTTCCCCAGTTTCATTCTTACATCTACCTTCACCTAGTTTTGCTTCCTATTTGTACCATTCTCCCTTCCAATAGAATGACAATGATCAACCACCAACTTCTTATTTATCCATCGCCAGCTACCAATTCGGGCTCCCAACATAGCCACTTAATACAAAATTTGAAAATTTGAAAAATTAAATCCTTTATTTAATACTCCCTCATTTGATTTAACAGGTTTGTCTAAGTCCTTGTAAATGGATTTTTTGAAAGTGATTGCCCATCTGATTCATTACTGGTTTTGAGCAAGGACTTAACAATATGTAAAACTAACTCAAACTATTTTAAGGTCCTTTTGAAGTCGCACACTTTAAATAAAGAAGGATTGAAATTATGGAATAGTAGGTACAAAGTGTTATTGTTGATTAGCAGTTCTCTTTTTATTGATCTGGCTTAGTAAGAATTGTGATCCCATTTCCCTATACTTTTTTGGTATGTCGTATTAGCCAAATATTGGATTTCACAGATATTGTTGTCTTTCAGCGGATAAATTGGCTGATTTCTATCTTATTTTATTTTATCTCTAAAGTACTTAGATAATCAAGTGGCTTAACTGTTTTCATTGTTCCAGGAAAGTGAGTCCAGGAATGAACAGGTTGTGCATGAGCGTCTAAATCTCACTCAAGACATGTCAAGTGTTAATTCATACGCCAGACAATTAGCAGAGCAAATGACACTAGCCAAAGCTTACATCATAATAGCAAAAGAGCACAATAACCTTCATCTTGCGTGGGAGCTAAGTTCAAAGATAAGAAGTTGTCAATTTTTACTTTCAAAGGCTGCAATGAAAGAAGAACCCATTCCTCTAGATGAAGCTGAGCCGATCATACGAAGTCTATCTTCTCTCATCCTTAAGGCGCAGGATGCCCATTATGATATTGCTACAACTATGATGACAATGAAATCACATATTCAAGCTCTTGAAGAGCGTGCTAATGCAGCATCTGTTCAGAGTATGATGTTCGGACAGTTAACAGCTGAGTCCCTACCCAAAAACCTGCACTGCCTAGAACTCAAGCTCATGGCTGACTGGCTTACAAGAAAGTCGTTGCAGGATTTTGCAGATGAGAGGAGAAACTCACCCCGTTTAGTGGACAATAACTTGTATCACTTCTGCATATTTTCAGATAATCTGGTGGCTGTTTCAGTAGTTATCAACTCAACCGTGGCCAATGCTGATCACCCTAAGCAGCTTATTTTCCATATCGTAACAGATTCAATACACTATGGACTGATGCAGGCTTGGTTTCTGAACAATGACTTCAAAGGTTCTACAGTAGAAGTACAGAATATTGACAACTTCGCTTGGTTGAATTCGTCCTATTCTCCTGCTGTAAAACAGCTATTGGCGGCAGACTCTAGAAAGTATTATTTTGACGGATCTATGGACACAAGTGTCGAACCAAAGTTCCGGAATCCAAAATATATATATTTGTTGAATCACCTTCGCTTTTACATACCTGAGATCTACCCCCAGTTGGAGAAGATTGTCTTTCTTGATGACGACGTTGTAGTTCAGAAAGATCTGACACCTCTCTTTTCACTGGATTTGCATGGAAATGTGAACGGAGCAGTGGAAACTTGTCTTGAAGCTTTTCATCGTTATTACAAGTATCTCAATTTCTCAAATCCACTCATAAGCTCTAAGTTCGATCCCCAGGCCTGTGGATGGGCATTTGGTATGAACGTTTTTGATCTGATTGCATGGAGGAAAGCAAATGTTACTGCTCGATATCATTACTGGATAGAACAAAATGATGATAGGACGATTTGGAAGCTGGGAACCCTTCCACCTGGACTATTAGCTTTTTATGGAATGACGGAGCCACTTGATCGGAGGTGGCACGTGTTGGGATTAGGTTATGACGCCAATGTTGACAATCGCCTGATAGAGAGTGCAGCAGTGATTCACTTCAATGGAAACATGAAACCATGGCTTAAGTTGGGCATTAGCAGGTATAGGCCTTTGTGGGAACGGTATGTAAACCAGACGCACCCATACCTTCAGGATTGCGCTACTCATTGAAATGCTATACTTTTCGAGTACAATAACATACTCAGTCCCCATTCTTAAAGTTTTAGGATTGTATTTTACGTCATTGTAGAGTTAGAAATAGACAATTTTGCCCTAGTAGGTATTCTTACCTAGTCTTCTTTCAGTTAAGTAGAGTGAAAAAGGAATATGATATTGTCACACCTCCTTTTTACACAATCACCCCGAGGGATAAATGTATAAAGGAGTTTTTCCATTTAAAGTGACATTATTTGGATCGGGATTATTTATTTAGAGTCGCCACTTGGGAAAAATTTGGCTTTTAGTATCCCAAGTCACCAGTTTATCTTGAATCCCGAACCAAGGAAAATTTTCGACTTTCCAAATGAAGTTTGCGAACCAGAAATTCTAAGTAAGGAATTCTATTGACATGAGAGAAGGTGTTAGGCACCCCCGAATCCCGTGGTTCTAGCACGGTCGCTTAAATTGTTATAATGGCCAAATATTTGATTTTAATACATGTTATAGATTGTGTGCTTTTATTAGGTTTAAATCGCTTTATTATTATTATTATTATTATTATTTATTTTTTATGGAATTGCAACGTCGTGAAAATGCATTTCGAACCACGTCACAATCAATGCGCCCGTGGTTGTTAATACATTCCAACTCCGTTGAGATTTGGATTTGGGTCACATAAATGCGCACCCGAATTTAAGAAGGTAATTTAATTAAATCGCGCCTAAAGAGTCTAACGCGTTATTATCTTTGGGGAAGACAGTGAAATTCACTAAACAGCTCATCCCAAGAAATCTAAATATTTATTATGACCAATTATTGAGGGCCCCGCGATTTGCATTTTTTGTTTGGCGAGGCTCGTCTCATTTTTGTTCTTTAAGGATAAAACCTAACAGTGACTACATTTCTCTATTATGTTCGTCTCTAAAAATGAAAGAAGAAAATATACGCTAATTAGATTACATGCTTGGCCAAGCACCGGCCTCTTATTAATTGTTAGATTACAAAAGATATTAACGGAAAATTGCACTCGAATTTGTAAGGCGGGGGATTATTTCATGCCTTATCCTATAATTGAACATTACCAAAAAGAAACAAAATTACAAATAAAATGTGGAATTGACAAACGCCATTGTCGAAACAAACAAATTATTCTTTAACTAATTTAGGCTCCACATTATTAGACGAATTGAAACATTGGAACTAATTATTATTTTTTCTAACAAAAAAGAAACTAATTGAAAATGAACCAACCTTGACTATCAACACATTCGAGGGTTGTTAAACTTAATCGACACTTTGAAAATCTATTACATTTAAAGAAACTCTAACAAACCTTGTTCGAAATCAACTTATGCCTATTAAACTAAACTACGTGAGTTATTAATGGATTCCCTTAAACACGAATTGAATTACGACTCACGGTCTAGGAATAAGGTATCTAATGTTGTATGAACCTGAATCGTATTAAACTATACTACGCAGTTGTATTAATGCCAATTCCAAATTACGCCTGCCCAAAACAAATAAAAAAAAACTAAATATAGATGAAATCGAAATTAGTCCACTACTCGACTGTTTAACTATTAATTGTAAGATAACGGATCTAAAACTAGTTAATTCTGTTGTTATAGCTTTCATTTAAACTAGTGACGTTATTAAAGTTATTGACTAAACAAAATTTAGCAAAACTAGATAGTTCATTGACAAGCCAAAACCAAATCAAATTATACAGTTTATCTTCCCAAACGGTATCGAACGAAAGTAAACTTAAATTAATTACACATCAACTAGTGTCTATTTTTGAAAACACAGATGCGGGGTAAACTACATAAGCACAAATGTGAAAGCCAAAGCATGAATACTTCCATTTTCAATCTTTCAACTCAAAATTACATCACAGCTTGGTTCGAATGGGTACCTGAATTGGAAAATGAGAAGAAGATGAAGATCAGTAGAAGCAGCAGTAGTATAGCGACAACAGGTTCAACAACACAGTGAAATCTCTGACTCAATCGAGATCAGTGACAGAAATTCCAAGCAGCAGAGGCGAGCCAAACCAAATTTCAGAATGGTTTCGAGAACCAAATAAAGTTGCAGAGATGACTCCAAACAAACCAATATGCTCAACAAAATGAATCCAGCACCACACAAGCCAAACCCAAATGAAACAGAACAAATAGAATGACTCGCTACTAAGGTTCGAATGAGTCCAATGACTCCAAACTTCTAGTACTGGACAGGGTTTCTCCTTCGAAAACCAAAGAAACTATGTTCTGGTGTTTAAAAAAAAATATAGGAGCTAAACTTCCAATGGGGAATTGAAAACAAATTCAAAGAAGAGAAAGCAATCAAACAGTATTTTTTTTCTTTTTTTCTCTCCAGAAGCTCCCCTCCCCTTTTGGGTTCTGACCTCTCTTTTTCTGATTTTTAACCTCTTGGTCTCTCAAAATGTTATGTCCAAACTCTCTCTCTGTTTTTTTCTCTAGTTCTTTTCTGGGTTCCCCCCTTTTATTAGAAGAGAAGAACTCTCTTTTATAGGCAGGCTGCCCATGGCTTAAAATAAATCCTAAAGACTATCATTTCCACTTAGGATTGTCTAGGCATGGAGTTTCTCCTCTATTTTAATCTTCTGAAATTTAAAATGCAGTGGATATCCTACTGTACAGCAGGTTCCACTACTATTCTCATGTGCATTTTCAGCCTTTTATTATTAAACTCATCCTACACCTGACTTCTCATCTGTAAAGATGTCAGCCAGGGTGTATTTGCACTATAGATTACTCTAATGGTTCAACCCATACTCAACTGGCAGTCCACTTTCTTAACTCTGAAATCTTCATTAAGAATTGCAGCTATAACCAATCCTTAGATGATTTTTTGATTCAACTAACAAACTACAAAAAGTTATAATCAATTCTCAGCTGATTCAACAATGCCTCAGTAAACAAAATTAAATAGCATAAGTCAGATTACTACCATTCCCAACTGAAACTAATTGACGACATATATCGAATCGACTACGTGAATTACAACACATACAATCAATAGCAAATGATCAGAATCGAACAGTATTAACAGGTGATTCAAATTGTACTGTCAAAAACAAAGAATTGCACTGGATACTAATTAATCTATCAAACTCATTCCAATCGATTTTATAGTTTAAACACATACACTCATCAATGAATAGACGAAAATTTCGACCAAATAAAAGGTCCGGGCGAGGTGGACAGAATAGTCGACACAAAAATGAAAACAAATCAAACTGACATTTAAACACATAAATAGACATCAACAGACAACAACATGGAACTGACAAGGAAAAGAAATTACCTTAAGAAATTGAAGGTTAGATGACCCTCAGGTTCTGGATTTCTAGGTTTCTTGGGGTTGATTTGGGACTTGAAGTTTTCTGGTTAGATTCGAACCAAACCAAGCTTGGTTTGGTCACGAGGGAGGTCAAGGGAGTAACTGGTATGGATTTGGGGTGGTTTGGCATAGGTTGAGGTTTGGCTCGAAGCTTCAAATGAAGATTCGAGACGATGGAGGAAGATTTAAGACCAACGGTTTGCAGATCCGTGTCCAGGGGGTCGAGGTGCACTAGGGGTGTTAATCTGGTGGTCACCGGCATCGTTGCCGCCGGGTTTATGGTGAGCGAACGGAAGGGCGGCGCTAGGGTTCTTGAGGGTGTTTGGGAAAGAGACGATGATGAGGGAGGGGGGTCTGGCTTAGGGGGGCGTGGGGGTAAGGGATTGGAGTTATATAGTTAGGGAGAAATTTGATCTGGGCCGTTAGATCATTCAAAATCAATGGCCTGGATTGATCAACTTAATGGAAACGATGCTGTATGGGTTAAGTGAGACCGGTGGGTCTCTGGGTGAGACGGGTCGGGTTAAAGCGTGGGTATGAAGACGTGATCTTGGTCGTTGATCAAAGATTGATCAACGGCCCAGATCAAGCATGATCAAAACGACGCCGTTTGGACGTTCTCTGAGGGTGGCTGATCTGGACCGGGCAAAACAGTACTTTGGGCCTGATTTTGGGTCCAATTCAAATGGCCCAATTCCGATTTTGTCCAATTTTAAACTCATTTCTTTTCTTTTTCTATTTCTAATTAACATCCGAATTTACAAAAAATCCTAAAATAAAATTATATAAAAAATAAAAAATTAAAATTATATCACCAGACATTAATTGATTTTTTAGTAATAATTAACACATAAAAATCAACCTTTAAACGATAAAATGACAAAATTACCAAAGATAATATTTTTTGTGATTTTTTATTCATTCAAAACCAAATACGATTTAATTAATTCCTAATAGTAGAACAAGATCCTAAATTTACACGCGACATATATTTTGTATTTTTAATTGATAAAACTAAACAATCACAGACAAAAACTACAAATAACTACCAAAAAATGCCACGCAAAATCTAAAAAATTGTACACAAAGACGCTTTATTCTATTTTTCGATTTCTTTTGGAGTAATTGTCGTGTAAACAAAAATCATGTGCTCACAACTGCCCTCTTTGTTCGAAAACCCGAAGGGTTTTCGTGCAAAGATAAAGTGAGCGGATACGAGCGATTTTTTGCCTGCTTGACTACTCTGTGTGAAGCATTTCTTTTTCTTGAAAGATTTGACCGAATCTTTGCTTCAAAGATTTCCTACCTATCCTGGGCTAAACAGGAATCAGGTCAATGTAGTTCGGGAAGTTTTGGTAGCTGGGACTACCATTGGATTGCAATGCTTGCTGTTACTACTGTTGCTGTTGCTGCTACTGCTTTACCGACCTCCTTATTACAACCAAAGAAAATTGAAACTGAACTAACTACTTATGCCTGTCAACCACTAGTTACAAGATACCTATATATAATTCTTTCGCAACTTGATCTTGGGTCTTAGATGATTTTGCTTGTAGACTTCGATCCGAATCTTGATGCTCGCAAGTTGTAGGCGCTTGTTTATTTCTGCAGCATTGAGGAAACGGGATTGGCGGAGCTCGGGAATTTAATCAAATTTTGAGCAACCTGCACTCTGTTTGTTCCAATAATTGGGAACATCTTCTTTTTGTTCTTTTCTTCTTTTCTTTATTCTGGATTGAGACTCACTCCGTATGTCATCTCGATCCATGCGCCTCGAGGTCAGACCTGCTGAGACAACAAAACAAACGAACGAAATTTTCTGCCCCAGTTTCACCAGGAAAATTTTGTGAGTTAATTGCCATAAAAATCTACATAATTGATGAGGGGATTGGAAACCTCAAGTCTAAAAGGCGCAACTCAGGGATTGGAGCCATAATGTTTGCAAAAGGTAAAAATGCTCAATTCAGGGGTTGGAGCCCTAATATTGGCTAAAAGGGAAAACCGCTCGACTCAGGGATTGGAGCCCTAATGTCGGCTAACAGAAAATTGCTCAACTTAGGGATTGGAGCCCTAATGTCGGCTAAAAGAAAACTGCTCAACTCAGGGATTGGAGCCCTAATGTCGGCTAAAAGAAAATCGCTCAACTCAGGGATGGGAGCCCTAATGTCGGCTGAAGAAAACTGCTCAACTCAGGGATTGGAGCCCTAATGTTGGCTAAAAGAAAATCGTTCAACTCAAGGATTGGAGCCCTAATGTCGGCTAAAAGAAGATCGCTCAACTCAGGGATTAGAGCCCTAATGTCGTCTAAAAGAAAACTGCTCAACTCAGGGATTGGAACCCTATTGTCGGCTAAAGAAAACTGCTCAACTCAGGGATTGGAGCCCTAATGTCGGCTAAAAGAAAATCGCTCAACTCAGGGATTGGAGCCCTAATGTCGGCTAAAAGAAAACTGCTCAACTCAGGGATTGGAGCCCTAATGTCGGCTAAAAGAAAATCGCTCAACTCGGGGATTGGAGCCCTAATGTTGGCTAAAGGAAAACTGCTCAACTCAGGGATTGGAGCCCTAATGTCGGCTAAAGAAAACTACTCAACTCAGGGATTGGATCCCTAATGCCAGCTAAAAGAAAAATCGCTCAACTCAGGGATTGGAGCCCTAATGTCGGCTAAAGGAAAATTCACTCAACTCAGAGATTGGAGCCCTAATGTCGGCTAAAAGAAAAATCGCTCTACTCAGGGATTGGAGCCCTAATGTCGGATAAAGGAAAATTCGCTCAACTCAGGGATTGGAGCCCTAATGTTGGCTAAAAGAAAACTGCTCAACTCAGGGATTAGAGCCCTAATGTCGGCTAAAAGAAAATCGCTCAACTCAGGGATTGGAGCCCTAATGTCGGCTAAAGGAAAATTCGCTCAACTCAGGGATTGGAGCCCTAATGTCGGCTAAAAGAAATCGCTCAACTCAGGGATTGGAGCCCTAATGTTGGCTAAAGAAAACTGCTCAACTCAGGGATTGGAGCCTTAATGTCGGCTAAAGGAAAATCGCTCAACTCAGGGATTGGAGCCCTAATGTCGGCTAAAGGAAAATCGCTCAACTCAGGGATTGGAGCCCTAATATTGGCTAAAGAAAATTGCTCAACTCAGGGATTGGAGCCCTAATGTCGGCTAAAGAAAACTGCTCAACTCAGGGATTGGAGCCCTAATGTCGGCTAAAAGAAAATCCCTCAACTCGGGGATTGGAGCCCTAATGTTGGCTAAAGGAAAACTGCTCAACTCAGGGATTGGAGCCCTAATGTCGGCTTAAAGGAAAATCGCTCAACTCAGGGATTGGAGCCCTAATGTCGGCTAAAGGAAAACGCTTAACTTAGGGATTGGAGTCCTAATGTTGGCAACAGGTGAAGGATTGATTTTGGAGCTTCTAAACTAAACCCACCCCCCCATTTTTTTTTGAATTTTCTTCTTACTTCTCCTTTCGTTTTTTTTTGTTTATTATTTTTTTTTTATTATTTATTTTTTTTTCTTTTTTTTCTTTTTTTTTGTTTAGTAAAAATGCAGGAGAGAATTTGGGGAAACTTCCCTTTTGGGTTGATTCCTTGTTGCAAAGCTGTTTCTTGCACTCGCGCATTTCTTTTCCTTTTGGGTGGCACCTGCTTCTTGCACGGCTGCTTTGGATTGCACCTGTTTCAATTTCCCAAACAAAGAACAATTGTCAGTTTGAAAACGGTGGTTGGTTCGGTGGCCTTGATCGTTCCAATTGCTTGGTTCCGGCCTCATTTCTATTGAGAAACGCCGCCCTTGATTGGATTCACAGGTGACCCCCTTTCAAACTGATCAGACTCGCATTTTCGGATTTTGTGATGATTCGCCCGTGTAAGGCTTTGGTTCTTCCATCCCATTCCGCTTGGGGATTTTTACTGAGGCAGACTCAGTGGGGATTCTTACTGGGGAAGACTCGTTGGGGATTTTTACTGGGGCAGACTCGTTGGGGATTTTTTTTGTGTGTGCCTTTACTTTGAAGGCAATCCACATCATGATTAGTCGGGATTGGACTGACGCACCACTGAAGCGGGGTATTTTTTTCACTTCTTGCTAAACAGAACTCTGTGAAACCGGTCCTGCCACCTTTCTTTCCAACACATTTTGGAATTTAGGGTTAAAACGAAAGGGATTCAAGGAAAAGTAAACAAAGAGCGGAGAAACGAATTTAAAAGAGAATCGTCCCTTTCGGGAAAAGAAAGACTTATCTGAGGCACATGCTGACTTTAAATTGACATGATATGCTTTTTGGACTGGATGCCCGACCCTCATGAACTTGTATTTCCTCATGAACCAAAACGGATCTATGTTTCCAAACCAGGGAACCTTGCTAGAACTTTCTGAGGTGGAATCATCTTTTCGGCCGACAGCGCCCTTTGCGGGTTTTCGCTAGTCGACCTCTCATTTCTCTTCTCATTGTCGCCTGATAGCACTCTTTGCAAGTTTTTACTAAACAAGCTCTCTCATTTTTGATTTCTCTACTCCCGTAGCCTCATGGTGCCCGAAGGTTTTCACCGACAAGACTCTCTCATTTTATTTCTCTCAATTTTAGAATGCATCGGCTTCCAACCATGATATTTCTTGGTTTTCCCCGCCTTTGGCAATTGATCCGAAGGACTTGTACTTGGTTTTTTGGTAAAAAGAATTGTGGATGAAATTACAACTTCGGAACCATTTGGTGGGCCCCAGTTTCAACTTCAGGGAAAATTGGATTTTATTTTTGGTGTGACTGAACCCCAGATAGAGGCTGCCTACGTATCCTTTCGAAATCAAGTCAGACGTAGTTCAGGCTAATCATTTGTTTATTTGTTTGTTATTTCTTTTTTTTGATTCCAAAGAGGGTAGCCAACAAAATGTAACCGGCTCAAAGGGCTTGTAGAGAGAGTTGCTAGTGTTTGGATAGTAGGGATAAAAGCCTTCATCATCTCAAATGTGCCAAAACATCACCGAAGTAAAACTCAGACATCCGCGTTTACCGCTGTTTCAGGATCATTTCCTTCAATATCACCCAGATATAACGCTCCTCTTGGCAATATCTTCCTGATGATGTATGGGCCTTTCCAATTAGGAGCAAATTTTCCTTTCGCTTCCTGGTGATGTGGCAGAATGTGCCTTAATACCAGTTGACCTACTTCGAAATTCCTGGGTTGCACTTTCTTGTTGTAAGCACGGGCCATCCTTTGTTGGTACAACTGTCCATGACAAACCGCAACCATTCGTTTTTCATCAATCAAAGTCAACTGCTCCAATCGACTCTTAACCCACTCGCTATCTTCAATTTCTGCTTCAACAATGGTTCGGAGCGAAGGAATTTCTACCTCTGCCGGTATCACAACCTCGGTCCCACAAACCAACAAGTATGGGGTTGCCCCTACTGATGTGCGTATTGTAGTGCGATATCCCAGCAAGGCAAAAGGTAACTGTTCATGCCATTATCTGGAACTCTGGATCGTCTTCCTCAAAATCTTCTTGATGTTTTTGTTTGCTGCTTCAACAGCACCATTGGCCTTGGGCCGATAAGGAGTGGAGTTCCTATGCATTATTTTGAACTGTTCGCATATATCCTCCATCAAGTGACTATTCAGGTTTGCCGCGTTATTTGTGATGATAGTTGCGGGAATACCAAAATGACAAACAAGATTTGAATGTACAAAATCCACCACGACCTTCTTAGTGACCGATTTGAGAGTGACAGCTTCGACCCATTTTGTGAAGTAGTCGATAGCGACCAATATGAATCTGTGCCCATTTGAGGCTTTTGGCTCAATCAGACTAATGACGTCCATACCCCAAGCGACAAAAAGCCATGGCGCCGACATAGGATGTAGTTCTGTGGGGGGTGCATGAATCAAATCACCGTGCACCTGACACTGATGACACTTTCGAACGAAACTAAAACAATCCTTTTCCATGGTTATCCAGTAATAACCCGCTCGAAGGATTTTCTTTGCTAAAACATACCCATTCATATGAGGTCCACACACTCCTGCATGTACTTCATGCATGATTCTTCCTGCTTCTTCAGCGTCAACACATCTTAACAAGTTGAGATCCGGGGTTCTTTTATACAATACCTCGCCGCTCAAAAAGAAACCAACTGCATGCCGCCTAATAGTTCTCTTTTGATCTCCAGTAGCATGTTCGGGGTATTCTTAAGTCTTCAAGAACCTCTTAACATCATGGTACCATGGCTGGGTACTTGATCCTGCCTCGATTACATTATAGTAACCGTGTCTTTCCCTGATTTGGATTTCCAAGGGATCGATGTGGGCGTTGCCTGGGTAAGGTAACATTGAAGCTAAGGTGGCAAGTGCATCAGCTAGTTCATTGTGACACCGCGGGATATACCTGAACTCTATTGATTTGAATCGCTTGCTGAGATCCTCCACGTGCTGTCGGTAAGGAATAAGCTTGACATCTCGAGTTTCCCATTCACCTTGGGCTTGCCGGATAATCAGGTCAGAATCCCCCATAATCAACAAATCTTCAACATCCTGATCGATCGCCATATTCATGCCCATGATGCAGGCTTCATATTCGGTTGTATTGTTCGTGCAAAAGAAACGAAGCCTAGCTGTAGCCGGATAGTGCTGACCAGTGGGTGAGATCAAGATTGCCCCGATTCATACACCTTTGGCGTTTACGGCCCCATCAAAGAACATCTTCCAAACATAAGCGTTTTCCGAGACTACTTCTATGGTGTTTATTTCTTCATCTGGAAAATAAGTACTCAATGGTTGGTATTCCTCATCAACCGGGTTCTCGGCCAAATGATCCGCTAATGCCTGGGCTTTCATTGTCGTACGAGTGACATAGACTATGTCGAATTCAGTAAGCAAGATTTTCCACTTGGCTAGTCTACTAGTAGGCATTGGTTTCTGGAATATGTACTTCAACGGATCCAACCTGGTTATGAGGTAAGTAGTATGTGCTTGGAGATAGTGTCTCAATTTTTGAGCGACCCACATCAAAGCACAACACGTTCTTTCCAACAAAGTGTACTTGGCCTCATAGCTGGTGAATTTCTTGCTTAAGTAATAGATCGCCTACTCTTTCTTTCCGGTTATGTCATGTTTCCCGAGGACACAACCAAAAGAATTTTCCAAGACCGTCAGATACAAGAACAGGGGTCTCTCTGGCTCTGGCGGGACCAAAACTGGAGGATTTGACAGATATTCTTTGATCTTGTCAAAAGCCTCTTGACACTCAACCGTCCATTTGATTGTTGCATCCTTCCTCAATAGCTTGAATATGGGCTCACATGTGCTAGTTAGCTGGGCAATGAATCGACTGATATAGTTTAACCTGCCCAATAAACTCATCACGTCTTTCTTCGTTCTTGGAGGAGGTAGATCTCGGATAGATTTTATCTTTGTTGGATCTAACTCGATACCTCTCCTGCTTACTATGAAACCTAAAAGTTTGCCCGATGGGACTCCGAAGGCGCATTTAGCCGGATTCAACTCAGGTCGTACTTTCTCAGCCTCTCGAAGAATTTCCTCAAGTCTTGGACATGATCGTCCTGAGTCCTGGACTTGACTATCACGTTGTCTACATACACCTCTATCTCTTGATGCATCATATCATGAAAAATGGTAGTCATGGCTCTCATGTAAGTTGCCCCGGCATTCTTTAAACCAAATGGCATAACCCGATAACAGTAAGTACCCTAAGGTGTAGTGAAGGCAGTTTTCTCGGCATCTTCTTCATCCATCAACACCTGATGATATCCAGCGTAACAATCTACGAAAGACTGTATCTCATGTTTGGCACAATTATCAACAAAGATGTGGATGTTGGGCAATGGGAAATTGTCTTTGGGACTCGCCCTATTCAAATCTCGATAATCCACACATACCCGAGTCTTCCCATCTTTCTTCGGTACCAGAACTACATTAGCCAACCACGTAGTATACTGGACTACCCGGATTACTCCTGTTTTCAACTTCTTTGTGATTTCCTCCTTTATCTTATCACTGACATCAGTCTTGAACTTCCTCTGCTTCTGTTGAACTGGAGGACAATCAAGGTAAATTGGCAATTTATGCACCACTAGATCAATACCTAATCCTGGCATGTCATCGTATGACCAAGCAAACACATCTTTAAATTCAAAAAGGAGTTGAATTATTGCATCTCGCATTTTCTCATCTGTGTGAATGCTTATTTTGCTCTCTCGAATTTCTTCAGGAGTTCCCAAATTAACCGGTTCAGTGTCATTCAAATTCGGCTTAGGTTTATTCTCAAAGTGTTCCAATTCTCGATTTATTTCCCTTAATCCTCTTCTTCGTCATATTCCGGTTCTTGGTTTATTATTTCACAATTAAACAGCTCATTGGTATCCGGGCGTGAAGTCCGCAAGCATGTCATATTATTTAAAGCCGCATTATTATAACTGAAAGGAAAAGATAAAGAAAAAATAGCAAAAATCAGAATAAAGGAAAAATGAGGAAATACTGATTTTATTCCTTGGAATTAGGAAGATAACAAGGTTTATAATTCAGGAATTTAAAACAGGAAACTAAAGAAAAACATTCGAGTTACACCCTGGGATAACTCGTGATGCAGGAAAGGTGGCAAGACAGGTCTACCCGGACTCCTGCCTAGTTGGGAATGGTGTGGCCTCCCAATTTTGAAGCTTAGCATTTGGCCCCATGTATAGAACCTCAGCGGTGCTTGTGCCTTCTCCCAGTTGAACCATGTGAGTTTCGTAAAGCATTCCTCTGATTACCCCACATATTTCATCAATATCTTCGGCCGTAAAAGCCCCGTCGTCTTCTTCTTCAATGTATTTTGGTCCGACAAAAGTCTCGTATAAATGTGGCAATGGTCGAGGCAACTTCCACCCCTCATTTTTCCTCTTCTTTGCCCAATCTTCATCTTTTGGAGTGGGTTGGAAACCTATCCCAAAGAGTTTCTTAGTGGAAGGTAAGGTGATGGGTTCCGTTATTCCTTGCAGCGTTCGTCCAAGCCATTTTCCTGGTTTGAATCCCCGTCGGATCATTTATTTAGCAACCATGATTGAAGCGTTGGACAAGAAAGGTTGGGGGCAAGGTTTTCCTTCTTCATACTGCTCTGCCAGCACAACTTCGAAAGCCTGATAAACTGTGTGCTCACTCCCTTCCCTTGCTTCAAGATATGGGATGGTTGGGTCCCGATAAATAGATTGTTCTTCTTCTCCGTGGACCACAATTTCCCGATCTTCATATTCAAACTTCACCATTTGGTGGAGAGTGGAAGGTACAGCCCCTGCATCATGAATCCAAGGTCTTCCGAGGAGAAAATTGTAAGATGTGTCCATATCCAGTACCTGGAAGGTTACTTCGAACCCCACCGGCCCGATAGTCAATACCAGATCTATTTCCCCGAGGGTATCCCTCTTGATGCCATCAAAAGCTCTTACACAGACATTATTGGGGCGAATCCTTCCGGCCCCAATTTCCATTCTCTGCAGCGTGGAGAGCGGACAAATGTCGACACCCGAACCTCCATCCAACATTACCCGCTTGACGTAGTAGTCTTCGCACTTGACTGTTAGATGTAAAGCCTTGTTGTGAGCCGCTCCCTCCGGAGGTAAATCGTTCTTGCTAAAAGAAACTTGATTAACCGCGAAGAACCTTTCCGTCATTCTTTCCAGTTGTTCAACTGAAGTCTCAGCCGGTATATACGCTTCGTTCAGGGTTTTGAGCAAGATCTTCTGATGTTCGGCAGACCTCATTAGCAAACATAGCATAGACACTTGCTCATGGCACTTGCATAACTGATCCACCACTTCGTAGTCAGGCATTTTCATCTTTTGGAAGAAAACCTCTGCTTCTTTAGCGCTTACAGGCTTCTTGGGTGGGAAGCGCTTCCGTGTGGCATTGTTTACTTCTTGAGTGTCTGAATATTTTCCAACAGAAGTATTCTCTGGAAGTTCCCCCGTGACTTCTCTGCCTTTGTATGTAACCAATGTTCATCGATAATTCCACGGTATCGTGGACGGGTCTGTCATTGGCTTCTGTGGTACGCGTCCGACAACCACTGGCTCATTCAGCCGAGGCAGTTTAATCGTTCCCCGGACCACATAGGCCCCTTTCGACATGTACATTGGTATTGCCTTTTTGACTTCGAATCTCTGTGGCTTCTCTGATCGACCTCGTGGAATATAGAGAACTTCATTCTTCGCGGGCACCATCGTCTCTGTCTTTGTCCCAGCCTTCTCTTCGAGCTCAACCTTGACAGTACTAGTCTTCTTTTCCCCTTTCTCTTGCTTCGGGGCTGCTTTAGGATTTTTCCCTGTATCTACAATGGCGATTATAGCTTTCAGGGCATGATCAAACTCCTTGTCCTCACTGATCATCCCAATCAACGGCCCATTATTGTGAGCGGGTAACGGATTGTTGGTCACATTTGGGACCTCCTCGTCCCTCAATACTATCTTTCCCTATTCTATTAAGTTCTTTACCACTCTTCTTAAAGTCCAACAATCATTGGTATCATGCCCTTCTGCTCCTGAATGATAAGCACACTGACACCGGCTTTGTAAGCAGGTGATGCCGGATTGTGCCTTGTCTGATGGACTGGTTGCAGGAAACCCATCTGGACTAGCTTTGGGAATAGGGTAGAATACGGTTCACCAATAAGTGTGAAAGTCCGTCTTCTGGGTGGTTCTTGAGGACGGAAGTTATTTTGAGGTAGTTGTGGATTATAATGGTTTTGGTAAGGAGGCTGATTTCTGGGAGGTGGAGCTTGGCTCCGATTGGCTTGTTGCGGTGGCTGGACATAAGGCTGAGTATTCATGACCATGTAGGGTTGATGAGCATAGGTCACATTTTGGTGGGGGTAGTAATGTTGTGGTTTTTTTCTGGAAAATGGGGCCTGGGATTACGATATTCTCTTGCTTCTGATGCCGCCATGGACGTCTCTTCCCTTTTCTTCCCTCTTTCTATTCCTCCGGACCCACCTTAGACGGCTTGGGAGGTTGCCCTTATGGCTGCCTGACTCAAAATTCTACCCGTTTTCAAACCATTCTCTACCATTTCCCCGATCTTAATCGCTTCCGCGAAAGGCTTTCCCATGGATGACATCATGTTTTGGAAGTAATCTGATTCTTGAGCCTGGAGGAAAGTAGTGACCATTTCTATTTCATCCATGGGAGGTTTTACCCTTGATGCTTGCTCGCGCATTTAATAGCATATTCTCTGAAGCTTTCCGAGGGTTTCTTCTTCAAGTTTGACAAAGAATTCCTGTCCGGCGCGATGTCAATATTATACTGAAACTGTCTTACAAAATCTCTGGCGAGATTGTCCCAAATATGCCATCGAGATATGTCTTGATCCATATACCATTCTGAGGCTATTCCTACCAAGCTTTCTCCGAAGTACGCCATCAACAATTCTTCTTTGCCGCCGGCTCCACGCAATTGGTTGCAATACTTTTTGAGGTGAGCAATGGGATCGCCATGCCCATAATATTTCTCAAACTTCGGTGTTTTGAACCCCACGGGCAGGTGCACGTGAGGGAACATGCACAGATCAGTGTAGGAAACACTCTTCTGCCTGCTTAAGCCTTGCATATTTTTCAAACTCTGCTCGAGGCTCCTCATTCTTTTTGCCATTTCATCATGTTCAAAAGCTTTGGGATTTTGGTCTTGCCCAGGCGTAAACTCATATTGAGGCTGTTGAGGGTGACTACTGGTGGTAAACCGAGTTGGTTCCAGTGAGAAGGATGGTGCTTGAAATGTGAATGAGGAAGAGTTAAAATTAGGCCTGTGTGTAGTGGGTTGTGCCACGATTGGACAGGGCGGTGTGGTGAATATGTTTGTAGCCATATCTGTCGTTGACATCCGGGGATAAGAATCGGAGGGTGATCCAGCGGAGTGGGCTGAAATGGCCAGGTACCCGAATGGGGTAGTTGGATAACTTATGGGGACGTTGGAAGTCCCACTTGTCCTAGAGAACAACTCGGGGAATCCAGGGATTACACTCGGCGGCTCTTTTCTCGTTGTTCCAGTCATCCAACATTTCCAACATGCGAAGCCACAAGATTCTGTTTTCTTCAGCAGTTGCTGACTCGGAAGTTGGGATGGCCGAGATTGAACTCTCCTCAGAGACAGGAATTGTCGACAAAGGAATTTCTGAAGACATCTCTACACTTCCCTTTGATCTCGTGAAGCAAGTGTGAACACTTCCTCTTGACTTAGTGACGGGCAACAGAACACTTCCTTTCGACCTCGTAAAGTATGAACGTGAGGCCAGACCTCCACCAAACCAAACCACATTTTCTAAAAACCTGGACTTAGCAGCAAGCGAACGGTTAGTTTGAAACAAATAACAGACAGGTAATCTCACGTTGGGGTGTGATTCACCTATACAGTTAAGTGAATTTCTACATGTTTGCATCGATGACATGCGTAATTCCGGCTTCTCTTTATGCTCCCCTTTATTTATTATTATTTTTTGTTATTTTCATTATTTGCAGTTAAAATGTGACTGGATCCGATGAGGATTGCTTACGTATCACGATCCATCGTGAATCAGATCATTACGTAGTTCAAAACAAACGAGTGTAAAAAAGAAACATTTTTTTATTACTGAAACAATCTATTACAAACTAACATTTTTGAAAAAGGGAAAATAACAGAATTGAAATAAATACAAACTCAAACAACTACTGATACACCCTGATACGAAAAGACAAACAGAAGATGCTAAGACGGAAAATACAGACTCGACCTATAAATACATTAAAGTTTCAAGAATTGGCGCCCGCGGGGCATCGTTCGGCCTTGCCGCGGTCTTAGGTGTGAGGTCCCTTTCAAGTTGTTCCAGCTCATACATGGTCTGCTTGACATAAATTATCACTGCCGAGAAAAAGGTAATGATGGTCATATCTTCGCATCGTAGACACCTCCTGATGATGGCATGGGCAATGGTCTTAATCTTATCCCTGGTTCGCCTCTTTTCTATGAGTAGGCGCTCTATTTGATCATTACGGGCCGTCAAAACCTGAGAATCCTGGAGATATTGATTTTGCCCCTGCTGAATTTCTACTTCCATCTGGGCCAGTAGATCATAGCAACGTCTATTTTCAGCTTCAAAGGTTCGGGCTTGCTCAGCTGCTCTGTCCTCAAGAGTGACCACCTTTCTCTTCAAATTGGCAATGGTTTGCTTGTGATCCCTTTTCAACTGCTACAGGTACCGGTTACGCTTTTCTGTTCCTTTTGCCCAGTGTGCTTCGAGTCCTGCTATGGTATTATCAAGATTTTCTGACTCACTCCGGCACTCATCAATTTCTATTTTTAAACCTTTTATCAATCGTTCATCCGACTGGCTCCTTTGTTGGTTATCAGCGGCTATCTTTATCTGCTGGATCTGGGCCCTAAGCGTCTCGTTTTCCTGGGTCAACCTGTTCTTTTCTCCCAGATCAGTAGCAACTTGCACGTTGTGCTCATATTTTAGACCTTCGACTTGTCGCTTTAATTTGCTGATTTCGACACGATAGCCTCTTTCTTTTGCTAACAAATCCCATTGCTTTTGTGATGACTCGGCAAAATTCAGGATGTGGGGTCTTTTAGTCGGCCTTTCGTGTTCAAGTTCTCTTCTGTACCACGCAAGGTAACCTGGCGCCATTTCACTTTTGGCCCGATCCTGTACACAAGTATCTGCTTTCAAACATTGACATTCATTCCAGATCTGGCGGACTTTTGTTTCAGGAAATTGTCCGTCAGGGCTAATCTCAATTGCTTGTGCACTAAGATCTTCCTCGTGTGGCACTATCTGGCATCTCCCGAGTTGTCTCAAAACTCGGTAGGGCGCGTAAGGCTGAATGCTCTTAAGTCCCATCAATAAAAAGTGGGTTCTAGCCGCCAACATATACATAACCTCATCAACAGACAACCATCCCAGTGTCCACTGTATTTGGCTGGCAGTGAGAGTCTGAAAGAATGACGTCCATGCCGTAACTCCTTTGGGCAGACTGACCTCCTTGGTTCTCGTGCGAAACTCTTCTATGCAAGTTTTCTTCGAGGAACCATGACTCAAAAGCTCGGAACGATGGCAGAGATGTTCAGTCATCCATATTTGTAGCAGTAAATTACACCCTTCGAAGAAATTCCCCCTGGCTTTGCAGGCTGTGAGAGCTCGAAAGATATCAGATACCACCATAGGCTCGAGAGTACTTTCATTCTAAGTGAGCAAAGTACTGACGACCCCGGATATTTTCATATCAATGTTTCCGTCTTTCCTCGGAAATACCAAAAGGCCCAAAAATGTTATCATGAAAGCCACTCGTCTGTGCTCATCCCACTTCTGACGGTTACCTTTGCTGCATAGCTTGTTAACCGGATTGTTGAATCCTCCTACATGACCATATCTGTCGTATATGAAGCGTGGATTACAGAAACCTGCGGCCAAATCTGGGTTATGGACTGTCCTGGGTATCTTCAATGAATCTAGAAACCGATGCACGGTGACAGCTCTTGGGGCAACCAAGTATTTTTGCCTTAATGGAACTTCAGCATTTTCGATGTACCCGGCTATTTCCTCCAGAGTCGGGGTGAGTTCAAAATCGGAGAAGTGGAAGACATTGTGTGCTGGGACCCAGTAGGTGACCAAAGCTCTTATGATATCTCCCCGAGGCTGGATTTCCAATAAACCCGTGAGACCTTTCAGATATTTCTTGACCTCATCTTGCCCTTCACCACCTAGATCATTCCACCATAGCCGCAACTTGACAGGGATTTTAGTCATTATCGAAAAGCGTTCATTTTGCATTGTGCTCATCCTGCACATTTATTTAGGTGATTTAAGCAAAAATGATTTGACTCGAAAAATGATTTGACTATTTTTTGGAAAAGAGAGATCCGATCTTCGAACACGGCCTTTCAGCACTTCGGGGATGAAGATTTTAAGGCTGTGCGGGTTAATCAACCCAAATTCTAAAGGATGATCGAAAGTGACCGTTTATGCAAAGTAAGCCTTCCGCCGTCCCTTTCGGGAATATTTTGGCTATTTTTGACAAAACAGTCACTTGATTTATTTATGACTCCTTTTTTTAGAGTAGTGACCCAACATGGGGAATATGGCCTCACAGAGCCTCGGGGACGAGGATCCTTAGGCCATTGGGCAATCTGGTCAAAAATAAAAAAAATAAAAAAATGACCAAAAATGGCTGTTTATGCAAAGTCAGCCTTCCGGTGTCCCTTTCGGGAACATTCCGCTATTCTTGACAAAACGGCATCACCCGACTCATTTATGACGAAATTAAAATTGTAACATTTTGGCTATTTCTAAAAAAAAAAGGAGGTTGGACCCGATGAGGGTTGCCTACGTATCTCATACCCTGTGAGAATCAAACCGGCGTAGTTCGGGCGATCGTGAATAGAATAAATAAATTAACCCCCCTTTTTTTGAATAAAATACTTACAAAGAAAAAGAGGAAATATTTTTGGATTTCGATTTTTTTTTTTGAAAAGAAACGATGACCAAAGAAATATTTTTCTTTGAATTTTAACTTCTTTTCACTCTTTTTTTTTTGAAATTTCGAAAAATCTTCTAAGGAAGTATTTGGACTATTAGTGTGAATTTATGAAAGAGATACTACAAAAGAAAAAATATTTTTTTGAATTTTGAATTTTCTTTATTTTTTTAATTTTAAACAATACCATTTTTTTGGATTTTGAGAGTGATTAAAGGGAAATATTTTTTTTGTATTATATATGTTTGTTTTTTTAATAAATCAAACTAAAAGACAAATTTTGTTTTCATTTTTTTTAAAAAAAAAATATCGGCGAGGTTTTGACACTACTTGGACATTTGTTTTATTTTTCTAAAAATAAGTAGTTATCTCCCTACACTTCTATTTTCTTTTTCCTCTTTTAATTTTTTTTTTCAATTTCAGAAACCGGTCAGCATGCAGATCTGAAACAAATAAATGCGCAAAACAAACGGGATGCAGCAGGATGGTCTTTTCATTTCGGGTTGCTTGTCCTAGACGGACCCAACCCCTGTGTTGAGTCCCCTATGTCAAATACAACATGATGCAAATAAGTGTTTCTACTAGGGATCCGGCATGAGGTTTTGTTATACTAGGTTCATCCTGGGTATATGTTCTAGACTGTGTACCCGAGCGGACAAACTTAAGTCGAGGAGGGGGCTACATACCGGGGACCCGCGAGATCGTCTGGCTTTGTAACTTGTCCGGCTTCTTTCTTATTTCAGGGTATGACACTAACAGAATAGGGAGTCTTGACCAGCAAGCTCCTCCCCGGAGGTAAGAAGAGAAGGGTTTCGGCAGTTTATATATAGTTCAGATAATATCAAAGCGGTAAAAGACCACATTTAGCACATTATGCCAAAACATGTAATAAAGATCAGATAATAAAGCCAAATATAACAATTATTCTAAGCTCGAATTCTTGAACCCTAAACCAGAGATTCTGGGTTGTATCCCCAGCAGAGTCGCCAGAGTTGTCACACCTCCTTTTTACATAATCACCCCGAGGGATAAATGTATAAGGGAGTTTTTTCATTTAAAGTGACATTATTCGGATCGGGATTATTTATTTAGAGTCACCACTTGGGAAAGATTTGGCTTTTGGTGTTCCAAGTCACCAGTTTATCTTGAATCCCGAACCGAGGAAAATTTTCGACTTTCCAAATGAAGTCTCTGAACCAGAAATTCTAAGTAAGGAATTCTGTTGACCCGAGGGAAGGTGTTAGGCACCCCCGAATCCCATGGTTCTAGCACGGTCGCTAAATTGTTATAATGGCCAAATATTCTGATTTTAATACATGTTATAACTTGTGTGCTTTTATTAGGTTTAAACCGCTTTATTATTATTATTATTTATTTATTATGGAATTGCAACGTCGTAAAAATGCATTTCGAACCACGTCACAATCAATGCGCCCGTGGTTGTTAATACATTCCAACTCCGTTGAGATTTGGATTTGGGTCACATAAATGCGCACCCGAATTTAAGAAGGTAATTTAATTAAATCGCGCCTAAAGAGTCTAACGCGTTATTATCTTTGGGGAAGGCAGTGAAGTTAACTAAACATTCCCTCCCAAGAAATCTAAATATTTATTATGACCAATTATTGAGGGCCCCGCGATTTGCATTTTTTGTTTGGCGAGGCTCGTCTCATTTTTATTCTTTAAGGATAAAACCTAACAGTGACTACATTTCTCTATTATGTTCGTCTCTAAAATGAAAGAAGAAAATATACGCTAATTAGATTACATGCTTGGCCAAGCACCGACCTCTTATTAATTATTAGATTACAAAAGATATTAACGGAAAATTGCACTCGAATTTGTAAGGCGGGGGATTATTATTTCATGCCTTATCCTATAATTGAACATTACCAAATGGAAACGAAATTACAAATAAAATGTGGAATTGACAAACGCCATTGTCGAAACAAACAAATTATTCTTTAACTAATTTAGGCTCCACATTATTAGACGAATTGAAACATTGGAACTAATTATTATTTTTTCTAACAAAAAAGAAACTAATTGAAAATGAACCAACCTTGACTATCAACACATTCGAGGGTTGTTAAACTTAATCGACACTTTGAAAATCTATTACATTTAAAGAAACTCTAACAAACCTTGTTCGAAATCAACTTATGCCTATTAAACTAAACTACGTGAGTTATTAATGGATTCCCTTAAACACGAATTGAATTACGACTCACGGTCTAGGAATAAGGTATCTAATGTTGTATGAACCTGAATCGTATTAAACTATACTACGCAGATGTATTAATGCCAATTCCAAATTACGCCAGCTCAAAACAAATAAAAAAAAACTAAATATAGATGAAATCGAAATTAGTCCACTACTCGACTGTTTAACTATTAATTGTAAGATAACGGATCTAAAACTAGTTAATTCTGTTGTTATAGCTTTCATTTAAACTAGTGACGTTATTAAAGTTATTGACTAAACAAAATTTAGCAAAACTAGATAGTTCATTGACAAGCCAAAACCAAATCAAATTATACAGTTTATCTTCCCAAACGGTATCGAACGAAAGTAAACTTAAATTAATTACACATCAACTAGTGTCTATTTTTGAAAACACAGATGCGGGGTAAACTACATAAGCACAAATATGAAAGCCAAAGCATGAATACTTCCATTTTCAATCTTTCAACTCAAAATTACATCACAGCTTGGTTCGAATGGGTACCTGAATTGGAAAGTGAGTAGAAGATGAAGATCAGTAGAAGCAGCAGTAGTATAGATACAACAGGTTCAGCAACACAGTGAAATCTCTGACTCAATCGAGATCAGTGACAAAAATTCCAAGCAGCAGAGGCGAGCCAAACCAAATTTCAGAATGGTTTCGAGAACCAAATAAAGTTGCAGAGATAACTCCAAACAAACCAATATGCTCAACAAAATGAATCCAGCACCCCACAAGCCAAACCCAAATGAAACAGAACAAATAGAATGACTCGCTACTAAGGTTCGAATGAGTCCAATGACTCCAAACTTCTAGTACTGGACAGAGTTTCTCCTTCGAAAACCAAAGAAACTATGTTCTGGTCTTTAAAAAAAAATATAGGAGCTAAACTTCCAATGGAGAATTGAAAACAAATTCAAAGAAGAAAAAGCAATCAAGCAGTATTTTTTTTATTTTTTTCTCTCCAGAAGCTCCCCTCCCCTTTTGGGTTCTGACCTCTCTTTTTCTGGTTTTTAACCTCTTGGTCTCTCAAAATGTTATGTCCAAACTCTCTCTCTGTTCTTTTCTCTAGTTCTTTTCTGGGTTTCCCCCTTTTATTAGAAGAAAAGAGCTCTCTTTTATAGGCAGGCTGCCCATGGCTTAAAATAAATCCTAAAGGCTGTCATTTCCACTTAGGATTGTCTAGGCATGGAGTTTCTCCTCTATTTTAATCTTCTGAAATTTAAAATGCAGTGGATATCCTATTGTACAACAGGTTTCACTACTATTCTCATATGCATTTTCAGCCTTTTATTATTAAACTCATCATACACCTGACTTCTCATCTGTAAAGATGTCAGCCAGGGTGTATTTGCACTATAGATTACTCTAATGGTTCAACCCATACTCAATTGGCAGTCCACTTTCTTAACTCTGAAATCTTCATTAAGAATTGCAGCTATAACCAATCCTTAGATGATTTTTTGATTCAACTAACAAACTACAAACAGTTATAATCAATTCTCAGTTGATTCAACAATGCCTCAGTAAACAAAATTAAACAGCATGAGTCAGATTACTACCATTCCCAACTGAAACTAATTGACGACATATATCGAATCGACTACGCGAATTACAACACATACAATCAATAACAAATGATCAAATCGAACAGTATTAACAGGTGATTCAAATTGTACTGTCAAAAACAAAGAATTGCACTGGAAACTAATTAATCGATCAAGCTCATTCCAATCGATTATATAGTTTAAACACATACACTCATCAATGAATAGACAAAAATTTCGACCAAATAAAAGGTCCGGGCGAGGTGGACAGAATAGTCGACACAAAAATGAAAACAACTCAAACTGACATTTAAACACATAAACAGACATCAACAGACAACAACATGGAACTAACAAGGAAAAGAAATTACCTTAAGAAATTGAAGGTTAGATGACCCTGTCTTGGACTCTGAATCGGACCACTTTTTGGGGTCGAACGTACTTTAATCGAAGTGTTCTTAACTGAGAACACTTCGATTAAGGTCTATTAGACCCCAACCCTTTCGTTTAATTGGACAAAACCCTCAGGTTCTGGATTTCTAGGGTTCTTGGGGTTGATTTGGGACTTAGAGTTTTCTGGTTAGATTCGAACCAAACCAAGCTTGGTTTGGTCACGAGGGAGGTCAGGGGAGTAACTGGTATAGATTTGGGGTGGTTTGGCATAGGTTGAGGTTTGGCTCGAATCTTCAAATGAAGATTCGAGACGATGGGGAAGATTTGAGACCAACGGTTTGCAGATCCGTGTCCAGGGGGTCGAGGTGTACTGGGGGTGTTAATTTGGTGGTCACCAGCATCGTTGTCGCCGGGTTTATGGTGAGGGAACGGAAGGGCGACGCTAGGGTTCATGAGGGTGTTTGGGAAAGAGACGATGATGAGGGAGGGAGGTCTAGCTTAGGGGGCGTGGGGGTAAGGGATTGGGGTTATATAATTAGGGGAAATTTGATCTGGGCCGTTAGATCATTCAAAATCAATGGCCTGGATTGATCAACTTAATGGAAACGACGTCGTATGGGTTAAGTGAGACCGGTGGGTCTCTGGGTGAGACGGGTCGGGTTAAAGCGTGGGTATGGAGACGTGATCTTGGCCGTTGATCAATCTGAGATCAACGGCCCAGATCAAGCATGATCAAAACGACGCCGTTTGGACGTTCTCTGAGGTTGGCTGGTCTGGACCGGGCAAAACAGTGCTTTGGGCCTGATTTTGGGTCCAATTCAAATGACCCAATTCCGATTTTGTCCAATTTTAAACTCATTTCTTTTCTTTTTCTATTTCTAATTAACATCTGAATTTACAAAAAATCCTAAAATAAAAATTATAAAAAATATAAAATTAAAATTATATCACCAAACATTAAATGATTTTTTAGTAATAATTAACACACAATATCATATATTAATTAAACAAAAATCAACCTTTAAACGATAAAATGACAAAATTACCAAAGATAATATTTTTGTAATTTTTCATTCATTCAAAACCAAATATGATTTAATTAATTCCTAATAGTAGAACAAGATCCTAAATTTACACGCGACATATATTTTGTATTTTTAATTGATAAAACTAAACAATCACAGACAAAAACTACAAATAATTACCAAAAAATGCCCCGCAAAATCTAAAAAATTGTACACAAAGACGCTTTGTTGTATTTTTCGATTTCTTTTGAAATAATTGTCGTATAAACAAAAATCACGTACTCACAGATATTATACACTAGAGCAATTCTCTGTCTCTACGAATGATAGAAAATATTTTTCAAACAATTTTGTAATAATCTTGTTCCTTTGATCACATCTAGGTAAATATTTATCTTCGTTTTTTTGCTGTTCTGTACGCAAATCCAATTATTTTAGTTGCTGTCATTTAAGTTCTTGCAACATATATAAGTGCTTTATTTTGAATATTGATGGTATCATGCATCAGTGCGACTACTATGTTTTTCTTGACGTTCACAGTTTCTCCATTGGTAACCAGTCTCAACAAACGATTGGCTAAACATCCGCTCGTCTTTGGTGATTTGTACCTCGAAACACACCTTAGAAAAGAAAATTGAAATTTTATTGAATGAATGAAAATAATAATTTGAGTAATAATATGATACTAGACGACTAGAGAAGAGAGAGACAGGAAAGCTAAATCGGACTGGCCGGTTGAAACGCTTACGAAAGTTTCCGACCGTTTGAGAGCCTCGCAAAACTTTCGAGAGTCCAAATTTGGTGTGAACCAATATTATGCTGGAATAAGAATATGTTATTCATTGATTAAATTATTAAAAATAGGCAATCAATCAGATTATCAGAGTCCAAATTATGAAAATAATTGCTAGACAGGAAAGAGACACTTCCTGCGCCAAAATAATAAAAAATTCCACCATTTACTCCAAATATCTTCATCAAAATCCCTCGTGTTTCACGAATATGTTACCATGGTTTATAACCATTAACCACAGGTAAAGAAACCTTTGTGTCTACTTTGTAGATCAGGGCCTGTCCACGCTCAAGTAATTGCTATTGTTTTATTCGCTTTTTTGGACTTAAGTCCGCACAAATTTATTTTTCGGGCTATGCCAATTTTAAAAGTACGTGTATCATGTGAACTTGTGTCATATCTTATAAAATTTTTAATTTTTCTTTCTCATTCCAATCTAGTATTCGCCTAAGATGACACGTGCACCACTCCTACTTGTGAGCCTAGAAAGTAAAAGGTGAATGGTATTTCGACGTGGGATTAGCCCGTCTTGCTTGACCCACCCTCCTCCAAAGCCTGATCCTATAAATGTAGCAAGAGTTTCTACACCCTTTACTCCAGTAACTCAATGGCAAGCTTACTATCTACCCAAAGCTCCCCTTTACTCACAAATGGTGCCAACAAAGAAAAAAGTCAGCAACAATATCCTGATATAATACTCTCTGAGCTTCCAAAAGAAAGAGGTTGGTTGACTGAACATGTTCACCAATACAAAGACTTTTGGTATTCCGCAGGAATACTACAAGGTCTAATATCTCTTCAGCAAAACTTTAAGCCAAAACCAAATGATGTCTTACTCGCCAGTTACCCAAAATCTGGTACCACATGGCTCAAGGCTCTTCTTTTTGCCATTACAAACCGAACAAAATATGATTATAAAACACACCCTTTGCTCTCTTCAAATCCACATGAGTTAGTACATCAGCTTGAGGCCTATGCATTTAAGCACCCAACAAATCCAACACCAAACTCTTCTCTTATGCATTCACATCTTGCCTTCAATTCTTTACCAGAGTCTATACTAGGTGGTGAAGACTCCAACTCCAAGTGCAAAATAGTGTACGTGTTTCGTGACCCAAAAGATGTGTTAGCTTCTTGCTGGCATTTTGTGCAGAAATTAAGACCCAAAGATCTGCCTATGCTTTCTCTACAAGAAGCTTTTGATCTATTTACTAAAGGGTGTTCCCCCTTTGGTCCATTTTGGGATCATGTAATAGGATATTATAAAGCAAGCTTAGAATTTCCAAAGAGTGTATTTTTCTTAAGGTATGAAGACTTGAAGAAAGATCCAATTTTTCATGCAAAGAAATTAGCAGAGTTCTTGGGTCAACCTTTTTCTTTGGAGGAAGAAAGTGAAGGCATAATAGAGAAAATAACAGAACTTTGCAGCTTTGAGAAGTTAAGTAGTTTGGAGGTGAATAAAGATGGTACACACACTGGATTTTTTATTCCTACAATTGCAAACAACATATTTTTCAGACAAGGAAAAGTAGGTGATTCCAAGAACCATCTTTCAGAGGAAATGATTAAGGTTATGGATGAAATCACAAAGCAAAAGTTGGGTTTTGATTTGATGAACACATCTTTTTCTCCCCAACAAAATGGTAAAGGGATTGAGTCGGACCAGAATCATAGCAACTAGCATGTATTTTCTTCATGGGGAAAATTTCCAATAAATTGAAGTTCCTTTTACTCCTCTTTACCTTTTTGTTTATCCCCCCCACTAGGGTAGCTTGTAGTTCATGATTGCTGCTTGGTTCTTGAATCCAATAAATGTGGCTTATTGTCAATTTGTGAATTGTGATAGGTGGCATCCTTTCTCTCTTTCCTGGTGAATCATTTTGGTCTAAGGAAAGGATTGAGGTTCTCGAATGTGAAAAAGGGGCTGTTTTTTAGCTCAAAATTTAATACCCCTTCAATTTCAATTTTTAATCTTAAATATGTTGTAACAATTATGTGGTTATAAATTTTGCAATTATGATCTTAAATAGTATTACAATATTTTATGGGACTTTTGTTAAAAGTAAAATTAGAATTCAAGGAGGAGTATGTTTACTTTTGTATTGTAAAACGGTTTCCATTCCCTTACTTTGCAAAAATACTTTTACTTTCTTATTGTTGACAGGCGAAATGAATTTGCACTGCCGACGATAATAGTGGTCTCTGAATGATTGCTCCTTGTGTCTCGTGAATATTTTGGATTGTAGCTGAACCAATTTCTGTCACAACAAATATCAAGTTGTTATAAATGTATTATATTATGGATATTCATTTAGTACTCTGTTGTAAACAAGCTTTCTGAAGAAAAATATTTATATGAGATTCCGTCGTAAATATATTTATCTATTTAGTACTCTATTGGAAATAAGCCTCCTGAAGAAGCTTATCACTTCGGTACCCGGTTATGGATAAACATTACCCTCGATAGAAGATTATTCATATCGGGTATAATAAATTTATCCTTTCGATACTCCGTTATGGATAAACATTACCCCGGTAGAAGATTATCTATACCGAGTATAATAAGCTTATCCTTTCGATATTCAATTATGGATAGAAATTACCCTGGTAGAAGATTATCCATACCAGGTATAATGAGCTTATTCTTTCAGTACTCCGTTATGGATAAACATTACCCCAGTAGAAGATTATCTATACCTGGTACAATGAGCTTATCCTTTCGTTATGGATAAACATTACTGTCAGTAGAAGATTATCCATATCTGGTATAATAGCAGCTTATACAACAACTTCCTTTCTTCTATAAATAGAATGAATTCAGTTCATTATGTAAATCAGTTTGAATTCGAATAATATATCAGTTTCTCTCTATACTTGTCTTTACTTTACAGTCTTTATTTTATAACACGTTATCAGCACGAGATTCTGCCATCTCGAGCAAATACTTTGAAAGTATCTAAGGTACGAACTTTCTTTTTCTATATAATGTCAAATCTTTCTAAACTTGAATTTGTAGCCCTGAATATATCGGGCAAAAGTTACATGTCTTGGGTGCTTGGTGCTGAAATTCATCTTGATGCGATGGATCTGGCAGACACCATCAAGGATAAAAATCAGACATCAAACCAAGACCGTGCCAAAGCAATGATATTCCTACGCCATCACCTTGATGAGGGCCTGAAAATGGAATATCTTACTGTTAAAGATCTAGTCATATTGTGGAATAATTTGAAAGATAGATATGACCACCTGAATATGGTCGTCCTTCCACAGGCACGTTATGATTGGACTTATCTAAGGTTACAAGATTTTAAATCTATAAGTGAATATAATTCTGCTATGTTCAGAATTATTTCCCAATTGAAATTGTGTGGTGATAATATTACTGATCATGATATGTTGGAGAAAACTTTCACCACTTTTCATGCCTCGAATATGCTCCTGTAGCAGCAATATCGGGAGATGAGATTCAAAAGGTATTCTAAACTTATCTCGCATCTTCTTGTAGCCGAGCAACATAATGAGTTATTAATGAAAAATCATGAAAGCCAACCTACTGGTTCTTGTCCATTCCCTGAAGTGAATGAGACGAACTTCTACCAAGCTAAGCGTGAAAGAGGTCGTGGCCCCAGTCGTGGTCGGGGAAGAAATTTTAATCATAGTAATAATAATGCACCAAAGAACCCTCATCACCACCAGCAGTGGAAAAGGAAGGAACAAAAGCATGAAGCGGTGCAAGCACCAAATGCAGAAAATGCATGCTATAGATGTGGAGAAAAAGGGCACTGGTCACGTACTTGTCGTACGCTAAAACACCTGGTTGAGCTTTATCAAGTCTCCCTAAAGAAGACAGAGAAAAATGCTGAAGCAAATTTTATTTCTGAAGATAATTTAGACTTCATGCATTTGGATGTAACTGATTAACTTGCACTCCCTGATGGAGAAACAAGTCATGTGATCAGTGGTTAATCTGTAGAAATGTAAAATATTTTAATTTTTATTGTTGGTAATAGATAGTATGGTTATGTAATTATTGTACATAAATAAAAGTTATAATTTGATAATGGTGTTTACTATAATATATCTTATTTATGTCATTTTGAAGAATATGGATAACATCATTAGATCAACTTAAACTCTAGCAGAATTTGCAAGAAATATACAACCACCAGAAGTGGTCATATTTCGTATATCTCATTGTAACTATATTTTGTTAACCACCAGAAGTGGTATATGCCTATGATCACCAGAAGTGATAATTTAGGCTTTCTATGGTTATAATTGAAGATAAGCTGCATAATATTCTCTATATTAAATGCACACCTTGATTTGCTGCTAAAGCAGTAAATATTTTAAACAGAGGTTGAAGCATCACAATTTGATGTGATTAATGTGCATTCAAATAATTATGTTCGATTTCCTGAAGGATGAGAATTTTTTAATAGTACTAATCCATTCCCTGAAGTGAATGTGACAATATTAATAAGTCGGGTAAATATGAACGCGCTCTTGATGTGAATATATTACAATTCACCTCCAGAAGAGGTAATATAATTGAGAGAATATATACTCAATATTTCGTATTTTAATTCGCTCATAAAGAAGTAACACAATTGAAATTGCCCCGTGAAACAGGAAAATATTATGAAGAGGAGTTTTCGTGTGCTTAAACAATTATTTTACATTGTTTATTTGATTGTGATTTTCTCTCATGATACCAGAAGTGTCTGAGCAATATTTGATAGTACAAAATGTATCAACAACTCCTGAAGAGCTAACTGTTTGCCTAGAGGATACATGACACCAGTAGTGTCCGATAAATATTAGACTGTGGATAATAAATGAAGGCTCTCGAAGAGCTTATATACAAATATGACATTCATATTATATGATTGTGGTCAAAACATATGTTGTAGTAAACTTGAAGTTTACTAATACAAATGGTTATCATATTGAGACTACAAATGATTGGAAGATTGATAATCTTCATGTTTCCACAATCATAGGGGATAAAATAATATGTATGTGAGAAGTTACCCGCCTTATTCTTTAATTTATACTATATCATATATCACAGTAAACCAAAAGTTTACTAAAGAAAAAGTTTATGCCATAGTAAACCAGAAGTTTACTAAGATATAGCACATGCCATGATTAACTTGAAGTTTTCATTTTCCATTTTTAAATGTGCTATTTCAGAATTCAGATAAGCATATACTGAAGAACTAGAAGATTCTTCAGGAATTCTCATGTGTTGTTTTTTCTCATAATAAATTGATTATACCAGCTAAAGTTAGGACTAAGACCCCTGATTCTGAAATATATAAAAGATGAATATGGGCCCGTTCACCTATCATGTGAACAACTTATAGATGCATATATGAGATGGTTACATGTGTAATTATTGTCAACCTGGAGTTTGGCATTTGGAATTGCTTTTCTCGATTTAAGAGCATAATTTTCAGATTATGAAATCAAGACAGTTCATCTTGATAATGCTGGTTTATATCCAAGCTGGTTTATCATTGAATACCTCCTATTAATGGCTAAATCATTGCTTATGAGAACAAAGCTTCATGTGTTTGTCTAAGATTTTCTAAATTGCATATAGCAGCACTTGTATGCATCAGATCAACAATATATGATAAGTCCTCCCTTCACAATTGGTTTAAGATCAGAAACCAAATATTTTTACTATCTTTTGTTGCGTGGTATATGATTAATTTCTCTACCATAATACACAAAGATATGTTTTCCAAAGATGATTGAGGATATATGTTAGTTTTTCTAACATTTGGAGGATGGAATAAACAACTGAAAAATATGCTACATGAATCGAATTATCATTAATATGATCCTCACTTAGAAGATAATTCAAGTCGAATGCCAGAAGCATTTGCTGATCCAAAATTAAATATCATATTTCAGCTGCAAATGCTCCTATTAAAATTAAAGTCCCTAAAGGATAAAGTTTACTACACGCATGAAGCGTAATAAATCGATCGGTTCCAAAGATAACAATTCTTAAAAAATGATATGAGCAAATGATCATAATGAGGAGGAAATGAGCTCTAGAAGAGCCCACGACATAACATTTCATGAAACTCCAGAAGAAGTTCAGGTACCTGAAAATAAAGAAAGTTATGAGATCTCAACAAGTTATGCTGCTTAGGAACCGATACAAAATGATCGTCGATGATATATTTGATACAATATCGTGCACAATATTGTAAAAGATTGTGAGGATCAAACCTATAGTCCAGGCACTTGGAGTTGCCATGTCATTTCAATGCAAGGCATAACCTATATGACTCATTTGATTAAGTTTATATGAAGATCCCTGAAGGATTTAAAATACCTAAAGCATATAATTCAAAGTCTCGAAAAATGTACTCGATCAAATTATAAAGATCTTTATACGTTTTAAATCAATGTGGGCGCATGTGATATAATCGCCTCAGTGAATATTTGCTGAAAGAAAGTTACATAAATTATGTTATTTGTCCATGTATTTTTATAAAGAAAATATCATCAGAATTTGTTACACTTGTTGTTTATGTTGGTGACATAAATCTTATTGGAACTCCAGAAGAGCTCCAAAAGGTTCTTAAAAATGCTTTTACATGGACAAAGTGTACCCATTAAGTACACCAATGGATATTCAATCACTTGAAGTGAATAAGGATCCGTTCCAACCTCTAGAAGAGGGTGAGGAAATCATTGGTCCTGAAATACTCTATCTCGGTGTAGATGGTGCACTTATTTATCTTGCTAATGCTAACAAAAGTGGTGCAGATCGTATTGGTAATGCAGATGCAAGTTATTTATCTGATCCCCATAAAGCTCGATCTCAAACCAGTAAGCAGGGAGTGCATATGATTAAGATCAGTGATTCATTCGAGAAACATGTGGGTTGGAATGTGATAAAAGACCCACAATATTATAAGAGATAATGTTACATGCATAGCCCAATTAAAGGGAGGATTTATAAAAAGAGATAGAATGAAGAATATTTCACCAGAATTATTCTACACACATGATTTTCAGGAAAATTGTGACATTGATGTACATCAAATTAGTTCAAGTGACAATCCAACAGATTGTCTTTACCAACTTCAACTTTTGAGAATATGGTATACAACATTGGAATGCGGAGACTCAAATATTTGAAATAAGGTTTTCTTAAGGAGTAGTGAAATGCGCATTGTACTTTTGTTTCCTTTCCTAAGGTTTTTCCCACAGGGTTTTCCTTATAAGGTTTTTAATGAGGCAGCCAGCAATGCGTATTACTAAATATGTATACTCTTTTTCCTTCACTGGATATTTTTCCACGGGGTTCTTTCTAGTAAGGTTTTAATGAGGCACATTATCTTTTAATGAACATCCAAGGGGGAGTGTTATGAATATATTATATTATGGATGTTCATTTAGTACTTCGTTGTAAATAAGCTTCCTGAAGAAGCTTATCCATATGAGACTCCGCCGTAAATATATTTATCTATTTAGTACTCTATTAGAAATAAGCCTCCTGAAGAAGCTTATCCTTTTGGTACTCCATTATGGATAAATATTATCCCCGGTAAAAGATTATCCATACCGGGTATAATAAATTTATCATTTCGATACTCCGTTATGGATAAATATTATCACCAGTAAAAGATTATCCATACCGAGTATAATAAGCTTATCCTTTCGATACTGCATTATGGATAAACATTACCCTCGGTAGAAGATTATCCATACCGGGTATAATGAGCTTATTCTTTCAGTACTCTGTTATGGATAAATATTACCCCCAGTAGAAGATTATCTATGTCACGACCCCGGTTCGCCCTCCGTGAACCATCGTGACGACACCTAGTCTCTACGACTAGATAAGCCTAAATTGCGGAAGAAAAACCAAAATTTGCGGAAGTAAAATGACTTTAAACAGTAATAAAGTAATAACAATGTTTAAATGTGCCACTCGGCATATACCATATTCAACTCTCAAAACCAAACGTAAATCCAAGACCTAAAAACCCACAAATCATAAGCTAAGATCAATACTATATAGTTCTAACTCCGGAATGTCTAATAAGAACAGAAAAATACAGAAGGGCTAAATACTAAAGCTATAATAGAAAGGGACTTCTCGGTCTGCGGACGCGGTAGATGTACCTCGAAGTCTCTAGAGCAGTCACCTCTCTCAAGGATGGTAGGCCTGAGTAGCGGTACCTAGATTTGCACATGAAAAACATGCGCAGAAGGGGCATGAGTACACCATAGCAGTACTTAGTAAGTGCCAAACCTAACCTCGATTGGGTAGTGACGAGGAAGTTCAGGGCCCTAATGAGGTTAAATAAAATATAAAGATCGACAGTATAAAACAGAACAGTATAAATAAGTACAACAATAAAATAACACAGGATGTACAGGACAACAACAACTATACAGAAGCAAAGTAAACACGGAAAGGAAATACAGCTCCGCACCAATAATAACAATCGGGGATCTCTCAGGATACCGTCCTGTAATCCCATATGTACATATCCAATGGATCTCCCGGGATCCCGTCCCGTAGTCCAACTCATAGTGCGCGGGGATCTATCAGAATCCCGTTCCGTAGTCCCAAATGTAAATACCCAGTACTGGGAGAATCTATCGGGTGCATTCCCATAGTTCCATACAACTGTGTAGGGGGATCTACCGGAATCCCACATCCGTAGTCCCAAAATAAACAGACAAGGTGGATCTACCGGAATCCCACATCCGTAGTCCCAAAATAAATACACAGCAGCAACAGGAAAATATACAAAAATGGCAAAAATTTCATATTAAGACAGCAAGTGATTCCAGCCTAGCATGCTGCACATAAGTCAAGTAAGACAGGTTGAACAAATAAAGCAATTAAGTCATTTAGACATGCTTTCCTAAGCTAACAACAGGCTTAATAGTGCAAGTAATAGAAACAGGAAAGGAAACATACTAGTAATTACTTTAAGAAAAACGGATTTTCAACAATTAGCACAAGTACGCACTCGTCAATTCACGTACAAGATATCTCAATTACCAAATACACCAATCCTAAGGGGAAGGTCTCCCACACAAGGTTAGACAAGCCACTTACCTCGAACCGGCTCAAAAATCAATCTGAAACCACGCTCTTGCCATGAGTACTTGACTCCAAATGGAACAAATCTATTCAATTCAATTTCATAATGTAAATAACACTTCAAGTAACCGATTTTACAATTAAAGTCTAAGCTAATACGCGAAATTATGTAAAATGACCAAAATGCCCCTTGGGCCCACGTATCGGAATCGGGTAAAATTTCTAGTTTCAGAATCCTCAAACTCTCACGAGTCTAACCATATCAAAATTATCCAAATCCGATGTCAAATCCCCAATCAAAACTCAATTTCTTAGTCTAAGAACGTTTTCCCAATTTTCATACAAATTTCGAAATTAAAGGATGAATTCATGTTTAGATTAATGGGTTACAAGCAAAAAGGAGTCTAGAATCTTTACCCAATCGATATCTCTGAAAATCCCTCAAAATCTCGCTCAAATCCGAGCTCCCAAGCTTAAGTTTTGACAAAAATGGTTAAACCCTCGATTTTGAAATCTTATATCTGCCCAGGTAATTCCTTCTTCGCGAATGCGAGGCTATTATCGCGAACGCGATGCACAAAGTTCCTGTTGGCCAAATTCCTCTTTCGCGAACGGGAGGTCCACTCGCGAACGCGTAGCTTACACGGGCAGAACCTACGCGAACGCGAGGACCATGTCACGAACGCGAAGACCAATGGGTCCTTACCTTCGCGAACGCGAGACCCCCTCGCGAACGCGATGAAGGTTTTCTCTGCAACACAACAGCAGAAAATCTACAATATTTCCAAGTCCAAAAATGGTCCATTGAGCATTCGGAACACAACCCAGGCCCCCAGGACCTCAACCAAACCTGCCAACCAATCCTAAAACATCATTCAAACTTGTTCCAACCTTCGGAACGCTCGAAACAATATCAAAACACCTATTTTTCATCGGATTCAAGCCTAAGAATTTCAAAAACTCTAAAAAACACGCTTTCGATCAAAAAGTCTATCAAACCTCATCCAAATGACCTGAAATTTTGCACACACGTCACATTCAACACTACGGAGTTATTTCAACTTCCGGAATTCCATTCTGACCCTCGGATCAAAATCTCACTATCGGACCGGAAACTTCAAAAATTCAACTTTCGGCATTTCAAGCCTAAATTAGCTACGGACCTCCAAAACACAATCCGAACACTCCCCTACGCCCAAAGTCACCTAACGAAGCTAACAGAACCATTGGATTTCCATTCCGAGGCCGTCTTCACACTGCTCCAGCTATGGGCAACTCTCCAACACTTAAGCTCTCATTTAGGGATTAAGTGTCCCAAAACTCTCCGAAACTCAAAACCAACATTCCAGAAAATCAAAATAGCAGAAATAATCTCAGGGAAAGCAGTTAATAGGGGATTGGGGCATTAATTCTTAAGACGACCGGTCGGGTCGTCACATCCTCCTACACTTAAACATTCATTCGTCCTCGAACGAGCATAGAGACATACCTGAAGTAGTGAAAAGATGAGGGTAACGGCTGCGCATATCCTGCTCGGCCTCCCAAGTCACCTCCTCGACCGGCTGACCCCGCCACTGAACCTTCACTGATGTAATGTTCTTTGACCTCAGCTTTTTGACCTGCCTGTCCAATATTGCCACTGGCTCCTCAATATAAGATAGATCCTTGTCTAACTGGACTGAACTGAAATCCAACACGTGCGACAGATCACCGTGATACCTCCGGAGCATCGAAACATGAAATACCAGATGGACTCCTGCCAAGTTGGGAGGTAAGGCAAGCTCATAAGCAACCTCCCCAACATGCCTCAATATCTCAAAAGGGCCAATAAACCTCGGACTCAACTTCACTTTCTTCTCAAATCTCATAACGCCCTTCATAGGCGAAACCCGAAGTAGAACCAGCTCTCCAACCATATAGGAAATATCACGAACCTTCCGGGCCGTGTAACTCTTCTGTCTGGACTGGGCTGTATGGAGTCTATCCTGAATCACCTTAACCTTCTCCAAAGCACCCTAAACTAAGTCTGTGCCCAATAATCTAGCCTCATCCCGCTCAAACCAGCCCGCCGGGGATCTATACCGTCTCCCATATAAAGCCTCAAACGGTGCCATCTGAATGTTGGACAAATAGTTGTTGTTATAAGAAAACTCCGTCAATGGCAAGAACTGATCCCAAAACCCTCCAAACTCAATCACACATGCACGATGCATATCCTCAAGAATCTAAATAGTGCGCTCGGACTGTCCGTCCGTCTGAGGGTGAAATGTTGTACTCAACTCCACCCGAGTACCCAACTTATACTGAACGGACCTCTAGAACCGTGATGTGAACTGAGTACCTCTATCTGAAATGATGGACACTGGAATACCATGCAGACGAACAATCTCCCAGATATAAATCTCCGCCAGCCGCTCCGAAGAATAAGTAGTACACATAGGAATGAAATGACCGGACTTGGTCAGCCGATCCACAATCACCCAAATAGCATCAAACTTCCTCAAAGTCCGTGGGAGCCCAACTACAACGTCTATGGTGATCCACTCCCACTTCCACTCCGGAATCTCTATTTGCTGCAGCAACCCATCCAGTCTCTGGTGCTCATACTTCACCTGTTGACAGTTGAGACACCGAGCTACGAACCCAGCTATATCTTTCTTCATCTGCCTCCACCAATAGTGCTGCCTCAAATCTTGATACATCTTCGCGGCACCCAGATAGATGGAATACCGCGAACTATGGGCCTCCTTTAGAATCAACTCTCGTAGCCTATCAACATTGGGTACACAAATCCGACCATGCATCCTCAATACCCCATCATCACCAATAGTCACATCTCTGGCATCATCGTGCTGAACCTTGTCCTTGAGGATAAGCAAATAGGGGTCATCATACTTGTGAGCACGTGATTTTTGCCCTAAAATATGATTATTCCCAAAATCCCAAACAAAATAATTTTCCTTTATTTTTTACAATTTCTGTGCAATTTTGGCGTCGTTTTCTGATAATTGTTGCATTCTATTTGCGCATGTTAATTCTATAAAGTACATAAATATGCATTTCTTTTGCCTTTAGGTTTTAGTATCAATTAAGGGTTAATTGTTTTTTTTTTTAAAAAAACAAAACATGAAAATCACAAAAATTAGCCACTTTCGCATTTTAATGATTTTTACTATGAACTTGTCATGAAATAGCTTTTGAACAATTTTAGTAATTAATCGGTCTTTGTTCTGAAATAGCTAAGATTTCATGCTAGTTTTATATTTCCATAAAAATTAGAAAAATTATAAAAAATTGTAAAAATGGGAAAAGAAAACAAAAAGGGAAATAAGATTAGAAATTGGGGCTTAACAAAAGACCCAAATTTGGGCCAAATTAAAGAAATTTCTCAGGCCCAAACGCCTCAAAATTGTCCAGCCCAAATCCCTGCCCGGTCTGCCCCCTCTTCTAAACGAAACGGTGTCGTTTCGGGGTCTCCGAATCAGGACCGTTGGATCTCATCAATCCAACGGTCCGGATCAAACTAGGTTACCTGTATTTAAGTGTCCGAAACTTCCCTCCTACCCCCATTTGCCTCGTCTTCCTTACCCCACCCTTCTCTTCAAACCCTAATCCGCGCCGCCCCTAAATCCCTCGCCGGCGGTGAATACAACCTACGCCGTTCACTTCGGGGTTAACACCACAGATCCCCCTCACTCTCCTCTTTCCATTGCACCCACTGGTCTACCTCGAACAAGGCCGGAACTCGTCGAATCTTAGTTTGAAGTTTTCCGGCCAAGTGACGAGTTCATCTAAATCAGTCCAAAATCACACCCCACAACCCCCGGCCCTTCCTCAACACTAATCCATGGTTGTTTTCCTTCAAATCACTGTGAAACGGCCCGAATCTTAGATCTAAGAATTTCTGGCCAAACCCTAAAACCAAATCCTTTTGATTTCGAACCGTAGTATCCTTAACCATGTGTTCTCTTGTAAGAACACATGGTTAGGGATGTTACGCGTCAAAAATCTGAAAGGATTCAGACGTTTCTGACTGGCCGGAGTCCCTTGTGCCTCTGTGAGTTTTTACTGCTTCCTTTTACTCGCATGTTTGAAGTGTTATTTACAGTTTTTGTTTCATTAATTTTTCTGTTGATTTTATGATTTAATTGTATTAGTTTAGGTTCTGTCAATTACTGATGATTCTGAGTTTGATAGTTGTTTGAATGATTGTAAGTTCATGGTTTAAGAATTAGTTTAAGTTTACTTAATTTTGATCATATTAGCTTAAGCTCAGTTTAATTTCATTTAGCTTGATTGAGTTGGTATAATTGAACAAATTGGTTTTGGTCAGTCTGATTAGTTAGTTTCTGAATGCTAATTAATTAATTTCAGTTAGTTGTAGATTTAAATTAGGGTATTGGTTATAGTTGTTAAGGATGAGGGTAGGTTTAGTAACTTTGAGGGGCTTTCAGGGGTAATCTGGGTATGAAAAAGGGTAGTTCTGATAAGAATAGTAATATCAAGATATATGGAAGGGCAGTATAGGTATTGTATGGGTAGAGGAATACCCTAGGTCCTTCTAGAATGGGGTACAAGTGTAGATTTTAATAATTGTAAGGCATTTACTTGTTTAGAAAGTTAAGAATAGAGGGACCAAACTGAAAATAGGGAGGGACAGATTGGAAAATCAGAACTTGATCTATTCTCTTTGGGGTTACCTATAAAAGGGCATGAAATGCCTTGGGAAAGGGGGTTCCTCTCTCTTCTTCTGCCTTCAGCCCTAAGTTTCAATTTGAGCTTTCATTCCTGCTTTTGATTTCAGTTAGCATTTTAATTCCAAGATTATTCAGAAAACAAAAACATCAAAAAATGGATAAATCCGAAACAACTTTACATTTTCACTGTTAGTTTTGGATTTCAGTTTTGGGTTTTGGGTTTTAGCATTATCATAGAGGTGCTTAGGTTCAACTGAAAAGGTTAAGAGTGCATTTGAAGTTGTGTTTGAGCTGATCTGGGGAGTCTGCCCATATTTCTGGTTTTCAAAGCATTTTCTGGCCTGTCCTGTGGTATATCTTGCTGAGTTTACTGCTGTTGTTGTTGCAAGTAGCTGACTCCTTTCCTTCTCTCTACTTACATTTCAATTTCCAGGTATTTGTTCTGTGGCTCTCAAGTCTATGGAAGTGAAGTAAATATGCTGTTTAAAGTTGATCTCTGAACTCCTCATGTTTGTGCTTGATTTAATGTATAAAACAACTAGCTTACTTAATATTTCATGACATTTGTGTACTAGACTGCTCCTGGATTGTATAAACTGGACTGATGAATTATTAAGCATGAGTTTGTTCATTTTTATTATTAAGTGGGTGCTGGGATATGCAGATTCATGTAGGTAGTCAAAACTGTGGACTGTTTAGGCCGTACATTTCATGTTGATGTAATCGTAGCTTTCAGTTGTGCTTAAATTTCACATGTCTGTTGAATTCAAATTTGCAAAGTCGTAAGTAATTTGGCGTTCGATACCCGTGACTGCTTTTAATGTTGGGTTTAATATGAATTGTACATTCAATAGCTTAGTATTGGGCCAGTTTTGGGCCTGGCATATTAATAGGTAGCCCAGATTTTTGGTTAAGTGACAAATTGGATTGGGGCATAGGTGCATTAGGGCTTATGAACACAATTAATTCAAGAGGTTCCCCAAGGGTTCGATCCTTGGGCTATATAACTGCTGTCAACGAGTTAAAATTTTGGGCCTGCTTCATGTCCGACGCCTAACGCTTTAAGGATCTGTGCCTGCAGCATGTGCAATGGCATGATTTGGACCATATGGGCTTAAAGCCCATTTTCTCAGCATTTTTGCCCGAATATTCAAAATTCAAATTTAACAAATTGTTGGCCTTAACCAATTAGGATCCTTAAGTAATTAATAGCATAATTATTTCGCTGTTTAGATTGGGAAAGGTTGTTTAGCAAATTTCACCACCTTCCTCAAAATAATAATACGTTAGAATCTTTAGGCACGATTTTAATTAAAGGCTTCCCTAAACTCGGGTGCGCATTGTTGCGACCCAAATCCGAATCTCGATGAAGTCAAAATATGTTGACAATCACGGGCGCATTGATTGCAACGGGGTTCGAAACGCGTTTTTGCGACATTGTAATTCTTAAAAATAAATAATGATAGAAAAGAGGTTCACAAATCGAGACGGGCCTCACCACACAAATATAAATGTGAGCCCTTTAGTAAATAATTATTGAAATAATTAGAATTTGGGATGACCGTTTAGAGAACTTCAGGGCTTTTCCCCAAAATAACACTACGTTAGCATCTTTAGGCCCGATTTAATTAAATAACCTTCTTAAATTTGGGTGCGCATTGATGCGACTCAAATCCAAATCTCGACGAAGTCGAAATGTGTTGATAACTACGGGTGCATTGATTGTGACGTGGTTCGAAACGCGTTTTCATGACATGGCATTTCTAAAAAATAATTATAATAAAAGCGGTGTAAAATTAATAGAAGGCACATAAGCTAACAGGTATTAAAATCAGATAAAATCAAATACAACAGTTAAGCGACCGTGCTAGAACCACGGAACCCGGAAATGCCTAACACCTTCTCCCGGGTTAACAGAATTCCTTACTCGAATTTTTGGTATGCGGATTGTTAATAGAGTCATAAATTTCCTCGGTTCAGGATTCAACCGGTGACTTGGGACACCATTAATATCCCAAGTGGTGACTCTGAATAATTAATAAGTAAATCCCGTTCCGATTGTCCTTTAAATGGAAAAATTCCTTTACGCCCTTACAGGTGTAGGTGTGAAAAAGGAGGTGTGACAGCTCTGGCGACTCTGCTGGGGATCGAACCCAGAATCTCTGGTTCAGGGTTCAGAATTCGAGCTTAGATAAATTGTTGTATTTGGTTGTATCTGATTTTCCTACATGTTTTGTGCTGAATGTGCTAAATGTTACCGCTTTGATATTATCTGAACTGTATATAAACTGTGCCGACACCCTTCTCTCTTCACCTTCAGGGATGTGCTTACTGGTTGAGACTCCCTATTCTGTTAGTGTCATACCTTGAAGTAAGAAAGAGGCCGGACAAGTTACGAAGCCGGATGGCCTTTTGGTTCCCGGTAAGTTGCCCCCTCCTCGACTCGAGTTGTCCGCTCGGGTACACAGTCTAGAACACTGACCCAGGTTTTGAACATAGAATAACGTGACTTCATGCCGGATCCTTAGTAGGAACACTTATTTGCATCATATTGCATTTGACTTAGGGGACTCAACACAGGGGTTGGGTCCGTCTAGGGATAGCAACCTGAAATGAAAGAACCATCCTGATGCATCCTACTTGCTCTGTACATATATTTGTTTCGAACCTGCATGTTGACCGGTTTCTGAATCTCGGGTGTTGGAAAATTGAAAAAAAAAAGAAAAAAAGAAGAAAGAGAGTGAAATAAAATACCAGTTAGGGAGTTAATTGATTATTTTAGAGATAAGAAATCAATGACCAATTACTGGCAAAACTCTGCCGAATTTTTTGAAAAAAAGGGAATTATTTATAGAAAAGAGTCTTTGTTTTGGAAAACATAAGTTGTCTCATTATTTTGTTGAAGGAAAATGAAAAAAAGTGAGTCCATTTTTTTTGGAAAATAGGTTGTTTTAGTTGTTGAAAAAAAAAGGTTTTGTTTTAATAGTTGTTATTCGCTTATGCTAAAAAACAAAGATGGAAAAGAGTCATGTTTAAAATAGTTCGGTTAATTTGCCCGAACTACGCCTGGTTTGATTCTCACAGGGCGTGAGATACGTAGGCAACCCTCATCGGGTCCAACTTTCCCTTTTGCAAAATAACCAGAATGTATCAAAATTTAATTTGGTGATGCCGTTTTTGTCAAAAATAGCCAAATGTTCCCCAAACAGGGCGCCGGAAGGTTAACTTTGTGTAAACAGCCACCTTTGGTCATGTATTTTCGTTTTTTTATTTTTTATGAAAAAAAGAAACTAAGTAGAGCCGTCTAGTCATAAGTAGCCTTAAAATCTTTTCCCAAAGCACTGAAAGGCCATGTTTGAAAGTCAAGTTCTTCGCTTGACAATAAATAAGTAATTTTGAGTCGCAAATATAGACAGTTTATTTTTTTTTGTGTGTCAAACAAAGAGTTTTCTTTTGCTTAAAACGCTTTAATAAATGTGCAGGATGAGCACGATGGTGAATGGGCCCTTTTCAATAATGACCAAAATCCCTTTTGAGCTGCAATTATGGTGGAATGATTTAGGCAAAGAGGGGCACGACGAAGTGAGAAAATATTTGAAAGACCTTCCGGATTTATTAAACGTTCAGCCTCGGGGGGATATTATCAGGGCATTGGTTGCCCATTGGTATTCAACACATAATGTACTTCATTTTTCAGACTTTGAACTCACCCCAACATTGGAAGAAATAGCGGGGTACATTGGAAGTGATCAAGCTCCATTGAGATTCAAATACTTGATTGCTCCTAGGGCCATTACCATACACCGATTCTTGGATTCCTTGAAAATACCCCGAACAGTTCATCACCCAGATTTTGCAAAGGTTTTCTGCAGTTTCCGCTTCATGTATGATAGATATGGCCATGTGGGTGGGTTCAATAATCCAGACTTTAAGCTGTGCAACAAAAATAGCCGACAAAAATGGGAAGAACACATACGAGTGGCATTTATGATAGCTTTTTTGGGCCTCGTAATATTCCCAAGGAAAGATGGTAATATTGATTTGAAAATAGTGGGGGTTGTCAGTACCTTGCAAACCATGGGGAAAAGTACTTTAGCACCTATGATCATGGCTGATATCTTCAGAGCTCTCACTGCGTGCAAAGCTGGGGGCAAATTTTTTGAGGGATGTAACTTGTTGTTACAGATGTGGATGACTGAGCATTTGTGCCCTCGCTCTCAGTTATTGAGTTATGGTTCGATTGAGAAAACTTGTATAGGTGAATTTTATACAAGAATCAAAGGGGCCAGTCTACCTGAAGGAGTCACGGCCTGGGAATTACTATTCCGGAACCTCAATGCCAGCCAGATACAGTGGGTGCTTGGATGGTTGCCTGTCGAAGAGGTCGTATATATGCCAGCAGCCCGCCCGCATTTTCTGTTGATGGGGCTCAAAAGCATCCAACCCTATGCGCCATATCGGGTTCTGAGGCAACTCGGTAGATATCAAGTAGTACCGAGATATGAAGATTTGAGTACCCAAGTGGTCGAAATCAGTCCTGACGGTCGATTCCCCGAGGAAGAAGTTCGCCAAATTTGGAGCGAGTGTCAACATTTGATGGCAAACACTTGTGTGTTAGATAGGGTCAAAGGGGAAGTTGCCCCAGGGTATCACGAGTGGTTCAAAGGTGACGTGTCATGTGGGAGACCGGCTAAAAGACCTCACCTCGAAGATTTTGCCAAGTCATCCCAAGAGTAGTGGGACTGGTTAGCAAAGGAAGAAAGCTATCGAGTTGAGATTGGTAAACTAAAGCAGCAAGTTGAGAGTTTGAAATTCGAGAACAGTGTACAGGTTGCCGCGGATCAAGGGGAAAAGAATAGACTGGCTCGAGAAAATGAAGCACTTAGGACCCAAATCCGACAGTTGAAGATAACCATTGATAAGCAACCGAGGAGCTGATCCGATGAACAATTGGTAAAAAGATTGGAAAACGAAGTCAGGGAATGGCGGGATGAGTTAGAAAAATCTGGGAATGTCATGGCAGAACTTAAAGCACAGTGGGCTACAAGAACAGAGGAGCGTCGTCAATACTTGAATCAGTTGAGAAGGGACCATGAGAAAATTGTTGCCAATTTAAAGAGAAAAGTGGTTGCCCTTGAGGGTAAAGCGGTTAGGCAGGCTAGAGATTTTGAAATTGAAAGTGGACATTGCTACAACTTGTTGGCCCAAATGGAGTTAGAAGTACAACATCTGCAAGATCAACACCTGCAAGACTCTCAAGCTTTAAAGACGTGCAGCGATCAGATAAGACGCTTGCTCATAGAAAAGAAGCAAACAAAAGACAGGATTAGGGCCATTGCTCATGCTATCTTCAGGAGATGTCGGGCTTGTGAAGACATGACCCATACTACTTTTGCCTTAGCAGTGATAATCTATGTGAAGCGAACCATGAATGAGTTAGAGCAGCTTGAAAGGTATTTGGATCCTAGGCCCGCGGCAAGGCCGAACGACGCCCCACGGACACCTAAGTTTGAAGCACTAGAATATGCATAGTATGTGTCCGTAATTCTCTACCATTTTGAGTTAGTCTTTCATATGTCTGTTATCTGTCCAGGTCAAGTAGGTCTGCAGTTTTTAAGAGTCTGTATTTGCTTTTAAATCGCGTCTGTCAGCTTCGTTCCGAAATGTTGGGTTTGTTTTAGTAAATTGAAAATTTCGAGAATTCTTACTTCCACCCTTTATTTTTGCATTTGTCTGCATGAACTACGCTTGGGCTGATTCGTGCAGGGTCACGATACGTAGGCAATCTCCATAGGATTCGACCATAATCGTAAGAAAAATAGAAAGAAGAAAAAGGAAAATTGAAGGAAAAGCGAGAAAGAGAGAAAGAAAGAAAAGAGCGGAAAAACAGAGAGAGAAAGAAGAAGCACAAGAGAGGGATAAGGTGAAGAAATTCGAAAGAAAGGTAAAAAGAAACAAGGAACGAAATGCCGGGATGACGCATGCAATCGAGCAAATGCATAATAGAAATGAATAACTGTATAAGTGCATTCATGTCAACGTGCGGTTGTTAAATCTGTTAAGACCTAATCACTAACAAAGTGGTTGTCTAAATGTGTGAGTCCAGGCAGGTGGTTAGTTGATTGGCAATTCTGGCAACTCACCCGTACAACACCCGGTCGAAAGATCAAGTAAAAATGATCGGGCAGGATTCAGAAATCAGCATCGTAGACCTTTCGAATGAGGTTGAGGTAACAGACGTGGGTGCTATGAAAGAAGAGATGAGTAAATTAAAAGCACAAATGGCTGAAATGCATCGGTCATGGTCTCAGGGACATCCGGCGCCACTATATCCTGCTAACCCATCTTACATCCCACCCCTGGCTCAAGCTTAGGAGCCTACCACTCCCCACGCATCTTCAGCTTTCCCTTATCAGGCCCAGGGTTATGGTACCACTTCATATGCTCCCCCAGCACCACCCTCTAAACAGAACCCTCCACTACCCATGGTTCCCATCTTTGTGGCACCTCCCCCAGCTCCACTACATAGATCATCCAGTGAGCCTCTATTCCAAGATCACGACACCCAATATTACCCTCCCGAACCCACTTTCAAAGCGCCTGAGCCAAATACCTATTCTCCCCATTTTAAAATCCCTGGAGAAGTTGAGAAACCAGTTAAGAATACAGAACAAGAGGAAGTGATTCGTAAAGTCAAAAGCCTGGAGCAATCCTTCAGGAACATGCATGGTTTAGGTAACCAAGTTAGCGTCGCATACAAAGATTTGTGCCCTTTTCCTGATGTCCAGTTGCCTGCGGGGTTTAAAATGCCGAAGTTTGACTTATATGAGGGGCACGGTGACCCAGTAGCCCATCTGCGTGGTTTCTGTAGCAAAATGAGAGGTGCTGGGGGAAAGGATGAATTGTTGATAGCATATTTCGGTCAAAGCCTGAGCGGGTCAGCGCTAGAATGGTACACGAGGCAAGACCCCGGCCGATGGTATACATGGGATGATTTTGCACAAGCATTCATTGGCCATTTTCAATATAACCTCGAGATAGTTCCCGATCGTCTATCATTGTTGAAACTGGAAAAGAAACCTGGGGAAAGTTTTAGAGAGTTTGGTTTCCGCTGGAGGGAACAAGATGCAAGGTTTGATCCTCTCATGAGGGAGAGTGAGATGGTATATTACTTCTTGCAAACATTGGAACCTACCTATTTTGGTCATCTAGTGACATTTGTTGGAAAGTCGTTTAATGAAGTGGTAAAGATGGGAGCCATGATTGAAGAAGGATTGAAATCTAACAAGATCTTGAGTTACTCGGCGTTGAAAGCAACCACCCAGGCCATCCAAAGCGGTACTGGTGGTGTGCTTGGGAAGAAGAAGAAAGAAGAAGTTGCTACAGTTGAAGCTAGTGCTTGGTCCAGGCCCAATAACCCTCCACTCTACTACAACCAACCCAGACCCCACCACCCAAACTACCAATATACCCCATATGGCCCACCGCAACACTATTATCCACCACCAGAACCACACTTTTCTATCCACCACGCCCAGAACTATACCCAACCCATAGTGCACTCGCAATGGCGTACACCAAGTCCCCAAAATACACAGTCACACCCACAAAACACCTATTCACCTTCCAGGGCAAACAGACCAGGAACCAACTTTCGCCCAAACCAAGCTTTTAGAAATGAGAAGGCCCCAAACAGAAAAATATTTACTCCGCTGGGGGAATCTTACACTGCTCTCTTCCATAGATTGAAACAGTTGGGAATGCTGACCCCAGTTGAATCCAAAGCACCAAACCCTCTTCCCAGAAACATGGACCACTCTGTTAGCTGCGAGTATTGCTTAAGGATGCCGGGGCATGATACTGAAAAATGTTGGAAGTTGAAGAATGCGATACAAGAACTCATTGATAATCGCCGCATCAAAGTACAGGCTCCAGAGGCCCCAAACATCAACCAAAATCCGTTACCAACGCATTATGAGGCCAATATGATCGAACTGATACATAAGGGGACAAAGCTTAAGAAACCGTCGCAGGTGGTTATGGTGATTCGTTCTACGGAAGCCAAAGAAAAGACAGTGAGTGCAAGGCCAGCGGTTCAGTTAAAAGCAATAAAAGACAAGCCAGTGGTGGTAATGGGAAAGGGACCATTTGTGACTGCAAAAAAGCCGGAGCCGGTCAAGTTGATGGTACCAGGGTCATCATCTGCACTCGTGGTGGTAGTGAAAGGAGCTTACGTAGAACCGGTTGTCATAAAACCGGTAGCCCAGTTACCCGTGGTTGATAGCAAAGCCGTACCGTGGAGGTATGACAAGGTAGTGGTGACATACAAAGGAAAGGAATCGAGGAAGAGAGTTGTGAAGCACAAGGACTAACCCGGTCGGGACGTTATTTCGCTCCCGAAGAGTTGAGAAAGGCTAGGGGCGCTAAAGACAATCCAGTGCCAGTCAAAAAGGCTGTGACGGAAGAAGAGGCAGAAGAGTTTCTGAAAAAGATGAAAGTACAAGATTATTCTATTGTTGAACAACTGAGAAAAACACCGACCCAAATCTCGCTGTTGTCACTATTGATTTACTCTAACGAGCATTGCCGAGCTTTGATGAAGATATTGAATGAGGCTCATGTGCCTGACAAAATCTTAGTGAACCATTTAGATACAATTGCCAACAAAATCTTTGAAGTAAATAGGGTAGCATTTTCTGATGATGAATTGCCTGTGGAAGGCACAGAATACAACAAAGCTCTCTATTTGACGGTCAAGTGTGAAGGTTCAATGGTTACTCGGGCACTGATCGATAACGGGTCGAGCGCTAACATTTGCACATTGTCCACATTGAACAAGTTGAAAAACGATGAGGATAGAATCCGAAAAAATAGCATTTGTATTCGAGGGTTCGACGGAGGGGGAACAAACATAGTAGGGGATATTATACTCGAATTGACTATTGGCCCAGTCGAGTTCACTATGGAATTCCAGGTGTTGGATGCTGCAGTGTCCTACAATCTTTTGTTGGGTCGACCATGGATTCACGCGGCCAAAGCCGTGCCTTCCACGCTGCACCAGATGGTCAAGTTCGAGTGGGACAGGCAAGAAATTGTGTTACATGGAGAAGATCCCACATGTGCCATGAATGATGCCATTGTGCCCTTTATAGAAACTGAAGATGATAAGGGACCATGGGTTTATCAGGTCTTTGACATGGTCCCGGTGAGTAGAGTGCCCGAAGGTAAAAGCATGTCATGTCCCAGGGTGGCGGCTGCGACCGTCATGGTAGTGTCAGAAATGCTGAATAACGGGGTTCGTGCCAGGGAAAGGTCTGGGAGCTGAACTGCAGGGCATTATTCAACCCGTGTCCCTTCCCAAAAATCTGGACACCTTCGGATTAGGTTTCAAACCAATAGTGGAAAATGTTAGAAGGGCCCGTAAATCGAAAAAGAAAGCTTGGGTTCTTCCTAAACCTATTCCACGTTTATCCAGGTCATTCGTCAGGCCGGGTAGTAAGAAACAGTTATTGGCAAAGATGTCGGGTTCGTTGATTGGGGCAGAGGGGAATTTGGATAAGGTGTTCGAGAGAGTATTTGCTGAAGTAAACATGGTTGAGGCCGGGGAAGGGTCAAGCGGAGCAGACATACCGTACATCGGACCACATGCTAACATCAACAATTGGGAAGCTACTCCTCTTCCAATTCGGAGGGAGTCATGGTAGTGAGTTTTGTTTTCCTTTTGTCACCTTGATTATTCCAGGGTTTGTAATCCAGTTGCTATGTTCCGTCTGTTTGGATGAATTAAAACCTTGTTGTCCTTACATTTAATGAAATGCAATTTTCTTCGTCCCTAATTCTATTTCCATTTTTCTTTTCTTTTCTTTTTGTACAGTTCTTTTTATGCTGATATCAATGATATGACATGCATGGGGAATCTTCGGCCCAGTTTTAAAAGCCAATCTAGCTCAGAAGTAATAATACAAGAGATCGAGTATGATGATGGGGTGGATTGTAACAATGATGAAGCTTATGAGGAAATCAGTAAAGAATTAAGTCATTTCGAAGAAAAACCCAAACCTAACCTAAATGACACAGAAGCGGTTAATCTAGGGGACCGAGACAATGTGCGGGAAACTAAAATAAGTGTTCATCTGGAGCCACAACTCAAGGAGGAGATAATTAAAGTATTGCATGAGTACAAAGATGTTTTCGCATGGTCATATGATGATATGCCAGGTCTAAGCACCCATTTGGTGGTTCATAAATTACCCACTGATCCGGCACTCCTTCCTATCAAGCAGAAGCTGAGAAAGTTCAAAACGGATATAAGTGTGAAGATCAAAGAAGAGATTACTAAGCAGTTCGAGGCAAAGGTCATTCAGGTTACACGGTACCCCACTTGGTTAGCTAATGTCGTGCCTGTGCCAAAGAAAGATGGCAAGACCAGGGTGTGCGTCGATTATCGAGACCTTAACAAGGCAAGTCCAAAAGATAATTTCCCGTTGCCCAACATCCATATACTGATCGACAATTGTGCCAAACATGATATTGGCTCTTTTGTGGATTGTTATGCGGGTTATCATCAGATTCTAATGGATAAGGAAGATGCAGAAAAGACGGCATTCATCACACCGTGGGGAACATATTGTTATCGGGTCATGCCGTTTGGTTTGAAAAATGCTGGGGCAACTTATATGAGGGCCATGACAACCATCTTCCATGATATGATACATAAGGAAATCGAGGTATACGTGGATGATGTGATCGTAAAGTCTAGACAGCAATCCGACCATGTCAGAGATTTAAGAAAGTTCTTTCAAAGGCTTCACAGGTACAATCTTAAGCTTAATCCTCCAAAGTGTGCTTTCGGGGTGCCATCCGGGAAGTTGTTGGGGTTTATAGTTAGCCGGCGGGGTATTGAATTAGACCCGTCGAAGATCAAAGCTATTAAGAAGTTGCCGCCTCCAAGAAACAAAACCGAGGTGATGAGTTTGTTGGGAAGATTGAATTATATCAGCAGGTTCATTGTTCAGCTCACGGCAACGTGTGAACCAATTTTCAAGTTGTTGAAGAAAGATGTCGCAGTCAATTGGACTGATGAATGTCAGGAGGCTTTTGATAAGATATAGGGGTATTTGTCAAACCCACCCGTGTTGGTTCCGCCAGAACCAGGGAGGCCTTTGATTTTATATCTGACAGTTGTGGACAATTCATTCGGCTGTGTACTGGGGCAGCACGATGTTACGGGCAGAAAGGAGCAGGCTATTTACTATCTCAGTAAGAAGTTCACATCTTGCGAGGTTAAGTATACTCATCTGGAAAGGATATGTTGTGCCCTAACTTGGGTGGCACAGAAGTTGAAACATTATTTGTCATCTTACACTACTTACCTTATATATCGCTTGGACCCATTGAAGTATATTTTTCAGAAACCCATGCCCACAGGAAGGCTTGCAAAGTGGCAGATCTTGCTTACAGAGTTCAACATTATATATGTGACACGGACTGCCATGAAAGCACATGCATTAGCCGATCATTTGGCTGAGAACCCCGTCGATGAAGATTATGAGCCTTTGAAAACCTATTTCCCTGATGAAGAGGTGATGCACATTGATGAATTGGAACAAGCTGAGAAGTCGGTATGGAAACTTTTCTTTGATGGGGCTGCAAATATGAAAGGCGTGGGAATAGGAGCAGTACTTATTTCGTAAACAGGTCAGCATTACCCTGTGATGGCTCGGCTTCGTTTCTATTGTACAAACAACATGGCAGAATATGGGCGTGTATATTGGGATTGAGATTATCTGTGGATATGGGTGTATGGGAAGTCTTGGTCATGGGTGACTCGGACTTACTGGTACACCAGATTCAAGGAGAATGGGAAACACGGGATTTGAAACTTATACCGTATCGGCAGTGTCTGCATGAGCTTTGCCAGCGTTTTCAGGTCATAGAATTCAGGCACATTCCAAGGATTCATAATGAGGTTGCTGACGCTTTGGCGACTTTGGCGTCAACATTGCACCATCCAGATAAGGCTTATGTTGATCCATTACAGATTCAGGTCCGTGATCAGCATGCTTACTGTAATGTTATAGAAGAGGAAATAGATGGAGAGCCGTGGTTCCATGAATCAAAGAGTACATTAGAGCGGGAGTATACCCAATACAGGCCACCGGTGATCAGAAAAGAACGATTCGGCGGTTGGCAAGCGGGTTTTTCCTTAGTGGAGGAGTGCTGTACAAAAGAACTCCAGATCTCGGGTTGTTGAGATGTATAGATGCAAGGCAGGCCACAACTATTATGACTGAGGTACATTCCGGGGTTTGTGGACCGCATATGAGTGGGTATGTTATAGCAAAAAGATTCTCTGAGCGGGTCATTATTGGCTCACGATGGAGCGGGATTGTATCAATTTTGTGCGTAAGTGTCATCGATGCCAAGTACATGGAGATTTGATTCATTATCCACCGTCAGAATTGCATACGATGTCCGCACCATGGCCTTTTATTGCGTGGGGCATGGATGTTATTGGGCCAATTGATCCAGCAGCATCAAATGGGCACAGGTTTATCTTGGTAGCTATAGATTATTTTACCAAATGGGTGGAAGCTAAGACGTTCAAGTCTGTGACTAAGAAAGCTGTAGTCGACTTCGTGCATTCAAATATCATCTATCGGTTTGGGATTCCAAAGGTAATCATCACAGATAATGGGGCTAATCTTAATAGTCATTTGATGAAGGAGACATGCGAGCAGTTTAAGATTACTCATAGGCATTCTACTCCGTACCGTCCCAAGGCAAATGGTGCGGTTGAAGCAGCCAATAAGAATATAAAGAAAATACTCCGGAAGATGGTTGAGGGATCCAGACAGTGGCACGAGAAATTGCCTTTTGCATTGTTAGGATATCGCACCACCATTCGTACCTCGGTGGGGGAGACTCCTTACTTACTGGTATATGGTACCAAGGCAGTGATACCCGCAGAAGTGGAAGTCCTATCCCTGCGAATCATTGCAGAGGTTGAGATCGATGATGATGAATGGGTGAAAAGCCGTCTTGAGCAGTTGAGTTTGATTGACGAGAAGAGATTGGCATCAGTGTGTCATGGCCAACTGTACCAACGAAGAATGGAAAGAGCATACAACAAGAAAGTACGTCCAATGAAATTCGAAGTCGGGCAATTAGTACTGAGGCGAATTTTGCCTCATTGGGCTGAAGCGAAAGGAAAGTTTGCCCCTAACTGGCAGGGACCATTTGTAATAACCAGAGTGTTGTCCAACGGAGCATTATATTTGACAGATGTGGAAGGAAAATGTATAAAAATGGCCATCAATTCTGATGCGGTCAAGAGATACTATGTATGATTTCTTTATTTTTGAATGTATCTGTTTGTATCTGGCATATCTTAAAGATTGAAATGATGAAGGCATTTTGTCCTGCTATCCAAACACTATTATCCCTTGTTATCCCCTTTGAGCCTTACTTATTTTTTATACCCCTCTTTCGGAATCAACGGCACTATCAGGGAACACAAGTGCCGAACATAAAAGAAAGAAGAGAAAAAGGAAAAGAAAAAGAAAGAAGAGAAAAACAAAAACAAAAACAAAGGAAAAGAAAAACAAAGGAAAGGAAAAAGAAAGAAGAGAAAAGCGAAAGAAAGAAAGAAAAGAGAAACAAAGGAAAAGGAAAAGAAAGAAAAGGAAAAAAAAAGAAGAGAAAGAAAAGAGAAGAAAGAAAAACACAACAACAGTTAAAAACAGTGAACTACGTTTGACTTGATCCTGAAAGGGTACGTAGGCAGCCTTACTCCAAGGTTCAGTCATACCAAAATGGAAATCCAAAAATCCCCAAGCAAGAAACTGGGGCATAAGTCGTGATTTTTGTGAAAATTGGATTCCGAAAGTTGTAATTTAAACCCATTCGAATTATTTTGAGCCTTTTTACATTTCTTTCTAACCCAATCCAAAAGCCTACATTACGGTCCAAAGAAAGACCTTTTGATCAATTTCTAAGAAACGCCAGGTCGAGCAGGTGACGGTAATTCGTATCAGTGGTGACACTCTGGTCCAAGCAAGAAAGAACGAAAGCAAAAATTAGAGAGTCTTATTGGTGAAAACCTTCACGGGCACCGTAAGGCGACGGGAGTTGAGAGAAAATAAATGATAGAGTCTTATTGGTGAAAACCCTCGCGGGCACCTTAAGGCGAAAGTGAGTTGGAAAATGTTTGAATGACAAAAGGTATGTGGGTGGAAAAATGTTTCGAGGTACCGTAGTAAAGCAAAGTTAAGATCTGGGTAATCCAAACAAGTGATGGAAGTTTTGGGCAACAAAGTATGGCGATTGAAAGCCGGTTATTTGGACAAATTGGGCCGATCAATTCAAAATGCATGTCATGACCATTGGTACCAGCTGTCTCGCTCAGATAAGTTTCTTTTCCTTCTCTTTTTGAAATAACCATCTGGTTTTGGATTCTTCCTATCCTTGACTCAAAAATCATCGCACTTCATTTTATTTTGAGGGTTTTATCCAGTTGAGATGTTTCAGTACTAGTCTTGGTCAATGAAAGCAGAAAGGACTGCAAAGCTCACTACCGATTTCTAGAATTGTAAAGAGCAATGTGGTCAGAGCATGTCAAAATAACTTGATGTCAAGTAGAACACATGGAATTAATGGAAGTTCCATCGGTGAAATGATTGGGGAATGTCGTGGGCAAGGCAAAAGCTCAAACAAAAAGGTCAGAAAAGTGAAATAACAGCATGGGTGTAAAACATTTAGGTCGCCAGATGTTGGGAAATTTGAAAGTTGGTCAGAAAGCCAGGCAGTTCAGGGACAGTGCGTGGAAGACAGTCAACATAAAGCAAGGCAGTGGAAGGATTTTTCAGCAAGAAGGCCATCAACTAACCACCATTTTAAACTGACGAAATTGTCTTTGATTGTAACAGGGGCAGAAAGTTAGCCGTTGAAAAGGAATTCTCCAAGAAGGAAAACAAGCAGTAATCAGGTTTGATCGCAAAGTGCGATTTGATTAAATACAAGATAATCTTGAAATGCATAAGAGGAATGGAATTTGATTGCAAAGTTGACATCATTAGAATAAGTGTAAGTTGTCTGGACCTTCCTGGATAATAGGATGTAGTTCCTATACCCGAAAGTCAGGAGTCCGCCTAGAAAATAGAGACATATCATTCAGATTTTTTTTAAGCAGTCAGGGGCCCGCCTGAAGAACGGAGGTGATACAATTCAAGTTTTTAGCTTCCCTTCAATCTCTTTGTTCATCTAGTAATCAGGAGTCCGCCTGAAGAATGGAGACATACAATTTAATTTTAGTAATCAGGAGTCCGCCTGAAAAACAGAGACATACAATTTAGTTTGGTAATCAGGAGTCCGCCTGGAGAATAGAGACATACAATTTAATTTTAGCAATCAGGAGCCCGCCTGGATAATAGAGGAGTAGTTTCAATTTTAGGTTCAACAGTCAGGAGCCCGCTTGGAAAATGGAGGTGTTAAATATTTTAGCAGTCGAAATCAGGAGCCCGCCTGGAGAACAGAGGTGATATAATTCAATTTTAGTTTTCAATCAATCTCTTTGTTTATTTTGAAGACAAGAGCCCGCCTGAGGAATAGAGGCATACAGTTCAAGTTTCAGAAGACAAGAGCCCGCCTGAAGAATAGAGGCATACAGTTCAAGTTCCAGAAGTCAGGAGCCCGCCTGTATAACAGAGGAATACATACAGTTCAAGTTTCAGAAGTTGGGAGTCTGCCTAAGGGAATAGCAATGTGGATTTTATCGAGAAAGAACAAGACAATAAGGCAACAAGGAAGTACAAGAGCAAGTTTGAAGAATTTAGATAGGATTTTTATAATTCATAAAGCATAGTTAATTTAGCCTCTTTTATCTTTGACATGGTGTAATAAGGGAGGTCAGCAAGCAGTAACGGCAGCAATAACAACAGCAAGCGTAGTACAATCACAGTTCCTGGTAGTCCCAGCTACCAGACATTCCCGAACTACACTGACCTGATTCCTGTTTAGCCCAGGATATGTAGGCAACCTCCGAAGTAGGATGCAGTCAAACTTTTCAAATATGCTTCACACGGAATTTTCAAACTGGCAAAAATCGCTCGTATTTGCTCACATATCTTTGCCCGACAACCCTTCATGTTTCCGAGCAAAGAGGGGCAGCTGTGAGCACGTGATTTTTGCCCTAAAATATGATTATTCCCAAAATCCCAAACAAAATAATTTTCCTTTATTTTTTACAATTTCTGTGCAATTTTGGCGTCGTTTTTTGATAATTGTTGCATTCTATTTGCGCATGTTAATTCTATAAAGTACATAAATATGCATTTCTTTTGCGTTTAGGTTTTAGTATCAATTAAGGGTTAATTGTTTTAAAAAAAATATGAAAATCACAAAAATTAGCCGCTTTCGCATTTTAATGATTTTTACTATGAACTTGTCATGAAATAGCTTTTGAACAATTTTATGTAATTAATCGGTCTTTGTTTTGAAATAGCTAGGATTTCATGCTAGTTTTACATTTCCATAAAAATTAGAAAAATTATAAAAAATTGTAAAAATGGGAAAAGAAAACAAGAAGGGAAATAAGATTAGAAATTGGGTCTTAACAAAAGACCCAAATTTGGGCCAAATTAAAGAATTTTCTCAGGCCCAAACGCCTCAAAATTGTCCAGCCCAAATCCCTGCCCGGTCTGCCCCCCCCCCCCCTTCTAAACGAAACGGTGTCGTTTCGGGGTCTCCCAATCAGGACCGTTGGATCTCATCAATCCAACGGTCCGGATCTAACTAGGTTACCTGTATTTAAGTGTCCGAAACTTCCCCCTACCCCCATTTGCCTCGTCTTCCTTACCCCACCCTTCTCCTCAAACCCTAATCTGCGCCGCCCCTAAATCCCTCGTCGGCGGTGAACACAACCTACGCCGTTCACTCCGGGGTTAACACCACAGATCCCCCTCACTCTCCTCTTTCCATTGCACCCACTGGTTTACCTCGAACAAGGTCGGAACTCGTCGAATCTTAGTTTGAAGTTTTCCGGCCAAGTGACGAGTTCATCTAAATCAGTCCAAAATCACACCCCATAACCCCCGGCCCTTCCTCAACACTAATCCATGGTTATTTTCCTTCAAATCACTGTGAAACGACCCGAATCTTAGATCTAAGAATTTCTGGCCAAACCCTAAAACCAAATCCTTTTGATTTCGAACCGTAGTATCCTTAACCATGTGTTCTCTTGTAAGAACACATGGTTAGGGATGTTACGCGTCAAAAATCTGAAAGGATTCAGACGTTTCTGACTGGCCGGAGTCCCTTGTGCCTCTGTGAGTTTTTACTGCTTCCTTTTACTCGCATGTTTGAAGTGTTATTTTCAGTTTTTGTTTCATTAATTTTTCTGTTGATTTTATGATTTAATTGTATTAGTTTAGGTTCTGTCAATTACTGATGATTCTGAGTTTGATAGTTGTTTGAATGATTGTAAGTTCATGGTTTAAGAATTAGTTTAAGTTCACTTAATTTTGATCATATTCGCTTAAGCTCAGTTTAATTTCATTTAGCTTGATTGAGTTGGTATAATTGAACAAATTGGTTTTGGTCAGTCTGATTAGTTAGTTTCTGAATGCTAATTAATTAATTTCAGTTAGTTGTAGATTTAAATTAGGGTATTGGTTATAGCTGTTAAGGATGAGGGTAGGTTCAGTAACTTTGAGGGGCTTTCAGGGGTAATCTAGGTATGAAAAAGGGTAGTTCTGATAAGAATAGTAATATCAAGATATATGGAAGGGCAGTATAGGTATTGTATGGGTAGAAGAATATCCTAGGGCCTTCTAGAATGGGGTACAAGTGTAGATTTTAATAATTGTAAGGCATTTACTTGTTTAGCAAGTTAAGAATAGAGGGACCAAACTGAAAATAGAGAGGGACTGATTGGAAAATCAGAACCTGATCTATTCTCTTTGGGGTTGCCTATAAAAGGGCATGAAATGCCTTGGGAAAGGGGGTTCCTCTCTCTTCTTCTGCCTTCAGCCCTAAGTTTCAATTTGAGCTTTCATTCCTGCTTTTGATTTCAGTTAGCATTTTAATTCCAAGATTATTCAGAAAACAAAAACATCAAAAAATGGATAAATCCGAAACAACTTTACATTTTCACTATTAGTTTTGGATTTCAGTTTTGGGTTTTGGGTTTTAGCATTATCATAGAGATGCTTAGGTTCAACTGAAAAGGTTAAGAGTGCATTTGAAGTTGTGTTTGAGCTGATCTGGGGAGTCTGCCCATATTTCTGGTTTTCAAAGCATTTTCTGGCCTGTCCTGTGGTATATCTTGCTGAGTTTACTGTTGTTGTTGTTACAAGTAGCTGACTCCTTTCCTTCTCTCTACTTACATTTCAATTTCCAGGTATTTGTTCTGTGGCTCTCAAGTCTATGGAAGTGAAGTAAATATGCTGTTTAAAGTTGATCTCTGAACTCCTCATGTTTGTGCTTGATTTAATGTATAAAACAGCTAGCTTACTTAATATTTCATGACATTTGTGTACTAGACTGCTCCTGGATTGTATAAACTGGACTGATGAATTATTAAGCATGAGTTTGTTCATTTTTATTATTAAGTGGGTACTGGGATATGCAGATTCATGTAGGTAGTCAAAACTGTGGACTGTTTAGGCTGTACATTTCATGTTGATGTAATCGTATCTTTCAGTTGTGCTTAAATTTCACATGTCTGTTGAATTCAAATTTGCAAAGTCGTAAGTGATTTGACGTTCGATACCCGTGACTGCTTTTAATGTTGGGTTTAATATGAATTGTACATTCAATAGCTTAGTATTGGGCCAATTTTGGGCCTGGCATATTAATAGGTAGCCCAGATTTTTGGTTAAGTGACAAATTGGATTGGGGCATAGGTGCATTAAGACTTAAGAACACAATTAATTCAAGAGGTTCCCCAAGGGTTCGATCCTTGGGCTATATAACTGCTGTCAACGAGTTAAAATTTTGGGCCTGCTTCATGTCCGACGCCTAACACTTTAAGGATCTGTGCCTGCAGCATGTGCAATGGCATGATTTGGACCATATGGGCTTAAAGCCCATTTTCTCAGCATTTTTACCCGAATATTCAAAATTCAAATTTAACAAATTGTTGGCCTTAACCAATTAGGATCCTTAAGTAATTAATAGCATAATTTTTTCGCTGTTTAGATTGGGAAAGGTTGTTTAGCGAATTTCACCACCTTCCTCAAAATAACAATATGTTAGAATCTTTAGGCACGATTTTAATTAAAGGCTTCCCTAAACTCGGGTGCGCATTGATGCCACCCAAATCTGAATCTCGATGAAGTCGAAATGTGTTGACAATCACGGGCGCATTGATTGCGACGGGGTTCGAAACGCATTTTCGCGATATCGTAATTCTTAAAAATAAATAATGATAGAAAAGAGGTTCACAAATCTAGATGGGCCTCACCGCACAAAAATAAATGTGAGCCCCTAAGTAAATAATTATCGAAATAATTAGAATTTGGGATGGCCGTTTAGAGAACTTCAGGGCTTTTCCCCAAAATAACACTATGTTAGCATCTTTAGGCCCGATTTAATTAAATAACCTTCTTAAATTCGGGTGCGCATTGATGCGACTCAAATCCAAATCTCGACGAAGTCGAAATGTGTTGATAACTACGGGTGCATTGATTGCGACGTGGTTCGAAACGCGTTTTCATGACGTCGCAATTCTAAAAAATAATTATAATAAAAGCGGTGTAAAATTAATAGAAGGCACACAAGCTAACAGGTATTAAAATCAGATAAAATCAAATACAACAGTTAAGCGACCGTGCTAGAACCACGGAACCCGGGAATGCCTAACACCTTCTCCTGGGTTAACAGAATTCCTTACTCGGATTTCTGGTATGCGGACTGTTAACAGAGTCATAAATTTCCTCGGTTCGGGATTCAACCGGTGACTTGGGACACCATTAATATCCCAAGTGGCGACTCTGAATAATTAATAATTAAATTCCGTTCCGATTGTCCTTTAAATGGAAAAATTCCTTTACGCCCTTACAGGTGTAGGTGTGAAAAAGGAGGTGTGACAATACTGCCGCTCCCTGATATAGTCAAATAAGGAAGACCAAGAAACCACGTAAGCTGGAACCCGACTGGGCTCTGAAAGATCCAATCTCACAAACTGGCTAGCTAAGGCCTGAATATCCATCGCCATAGGCCTCTCTGATGCTGGTAAATAAGCCAAACTCCCCAAACTCTCCGCCCGGCGACTCAAAGCATCGGCCACCATATTAGCCTTGCCCGAGTGATATAGAATAGTGATATCATAGTCCTTCAGCAACTCTAACCACCTCCTCCGGTGCAAATTTACATCCTTTTGCTTGAACAAGTGTTGCAAGCTCCGATGGTCAGTATAAATCTCACAAGGCACACCGTATAAGTAATGGCGCCAAATCTTCAAGGCATGAACAATGGCAGCTAACTCAAGGTCGTGAACAAGGTAGTTCTTCTTATGTATCTTCAACTGTCTGGATGCGTAGGCAATCACCCTACTGTCCTATATCAAAAGCGCTCCGAGGCCAACCCTCGAGGCATCACAATAGACTGTATAATACCTCGAACCAGTAGGCAATATAAAAAATTAGGGCTGTGGTCAAAGCTGTCTTAAGCTTCTGAAAGCTCGCCTCACACTCCTCCATCCACTAGAACGGAGCACCCTTCTAGGTCAACCTGGTCATAGGGGCCTCAATTGATGAAAACCCCTCTACAAAATGATGGTAGTAGCCCGCCAAACCAAGGAAACTGCGGATATCGGTAGCCGAGGATGGTCTGGGCCAACTCTGCACGGTCTCTATCTTCTTCGAATCCACCTAAATACCCTCACTCGATATCACGTGGCCTAAGAACGCCACTAAATCCAACTAGAACTCACATTTTGAGAACTTAGCATATAACTTCTTCTCTCTCAAAGTCTGAAGCACAGTTCTTAGGTGCTGCTCATGATCTTCCCGACTTCGGGAATACACCAGAATATCATCAATAAAAATATTGATGAACGAGTCAAGATACGGCCGGAACACACTGTGCATCAAATGCATAAAGGTTGTTGGGGCATTGGTCAGCCCAAATGACATAACAAGGAACTCGTAATGACAATACCGAGTCCTGAAAGCAGTCTTCGGGATATCTGGCTCCTGAATTTTCAACTCATGGTAATCTGAGCGCAAATAAATCTTACAAAACACCCTGTGCGCCATGAAGCTGGTCAAACAGATCATCAATACGAGGCAAAGGATAAAGGTTCTTCACTATAACCTTGTTCAACTGGCGATAATCAATGCACATACGCATGGAACCATCCTTTTTCTTCACAAACAAGACAGGAGCACCCCAAGGTGATACACTGGGCCGAATAAAACCCTTATTAAGTAATTCCTATAACTGATCTTTCAACTCCTTCAACTTAGGAGGAGCCATACGATACGGAGGAATAGAAATGGGCTGAGTGCCCGGCAACAAATCAATGCCAAAATCAATATCTCTATCAGGCAGCATGTTTGGAAGATCAGCTGGAAACACATTGGGAAAATCCCGTACTACTGGAACTGAATCAACTGAAGAGGTATCAATACTGACATCTCTCACATAAGCTAAATACGCGTCACACCCCTTCTCAACCATACACTGAGCTTTAAGAAAAGAAATAACTCTACTAGGAGTGTGATCTAAAGTACCCCTCCACTTAACACGCGGTACACCTGGCATAGCCAGCATCACGGTTTTGGCGTGATAATCAAGAATAGCATAATGGGGCAACAACCAGTCCATGCCCAAGATAATGTCAAAATATACCATGATGAGCAACAATAAATCAGTTCTGGTCTCAAACCCACTAAGAGCAACCAAACACGACCAATAAACGCAGTCCACAATAAGAGAATCTCCCACAGGAGTAGAAATATAAACAGGGGAACTCAAAGAATCCCGAGATACAACCAAATGCAGAGCAAAATAAGAAGACACATAAAGTAGAGCCTGGATCGAATAGAACCGATGCATCTCTGTGGCAAACCAATATAATACTTGTGATGACAGAATCGGAGGAAACAACCTTGGTATGAGCAGGAAGAGCATAGTATCTGGCCTGGCCTCCCCCTTCTAGTCTTAGAGACTAGGTAAGACTACATTGCGGAAGAAAAACCAAAATTTGCGGAAGTAAACGACTTTAAACAGTAATAAAGTATTAACAGTGTTTAAATGTGCCACTCGGCATACACCATATTCAACTCTCAAAACCAAAACGTAAATCTAAGACCCGGAAACCCACGAATCACAAGCTAAGATCAATACTTCATAGCTCTAACTCCGGAATATCTAATAAGAACAGAAAAATACAGAAGGGTTAAATACTAAAGCAGGAATAGAAAGAGACTTCTCGGTCTGCGGACGCGACAGATGTACCTCGAAGTCTCTAGAGCAGTCACCTCCCTCAAGGATGGTAGGCCTGAGTAGCGGTACCTGGATCTGCACATGAAAAACATGCGCAAAATGGGTATGAGTACACCACAGCGGTACTCAGTAAGTACCAAGCCTAACCTCAGTTGGGTATTGACGAGGAAGGTCAAGGCCCTACTAAGGTTAAATAAAATATAAATATCGACAGTATAGAACAGAACAGTATAAATAAGTACAACAGTAAAATAACATAGGATGTACAGGACAACAATAACTATACAGAAGCAAAGTAAATGCGGAAAGGAAATACAGCTCAGCACCAATAATAACAATCGGGGATCTCCCAAGATACCGTCCTGTAGTCCCATATGTACATATCCAATGGATCTCCTGGGATCCTGTCCTGTAGTCCAACTCATAGTGCGCGGGGATCTACCGGAATCCCGTTCCGTAGTCCCAAATGTAAATACCCAGTACTGGGGGAATCTACCAGGTGCATTCCCGTAGTTCCATACAACTGTGCAGGGGGATCTACCGGAATCCCACATACGTAGTCCCAAAATAAACAGATAAGGGGGAGCTACCGGAATCCCACATCCGTAGTCCCAAAATAAATACACAGCAGCAACAGGAAAATAAACAGAAATGGCAAAATTTTCATATTAAAACAACAAGTGATTCCAGCCTAGCATGTTGCACATAAGTCAAGTAAGACAGGTTGAACAAATAAAGCAATTAAGTCACTTAGATATGCTTTTCTAAGTTAACAACAAGCTTAATAATGCAAGTAATAGAAACAAGAAAGGAAACATACTAGTAATTACTTTAAGATGTGAACACGTGATTTTTGCCCTATACGAGAACTACTCCCAAAAAAACTCAAAATAAAATAATTTTTGTTTGTTTGCAATTGTTGTGAATTTTTGTGGCGTTTTTGGATAATTATTTATTTGTCCGTACATGTTTATTTGTTAAATTAATAAAAAATACAAAAATATGTCGCATTTGCATTTAGGATTTAATTCTACAATTAGGAGCAATTAAGTTTGTTTTACAAGAACAAAAAATCATAAAAATAATGTACGTTGCATTTTTAGCATTTAATGTCCAAATTGTGTGATTTTATCGTAATTGCTATTTAATTGTGTGTTAATTGTTATAAAAGGTTAATTAGCACTTTTATAAATTAATTTAGTTATATAGGATAATTTAGAATTTTTAGAATTTAGTTTTAGTTTAAGAAAAAATAAAAGAAGAAAAAAGAAGCAATGAAAATAAGAAGAAAATCAGATTGGGCCACCTTTTAATTTAAATCAACCAGGCCCAAACCAAATAAACCCCTACCGGGTCAACCCGACCCGGTCCGCCCCATAACCAAACGAGTTACCCCCCCTTCCCTTTTTTCTTCCATTTTCATTTTTTTTCATTTTTTGAAAAAAAAAACTAACCTAAAAACCTAAAAAAAACCCGCCCCCCTCTCTTTCTCCTTCTCCAAGCAGCCCATCAAGCTCCCATGGTTGCCCTCCTTCCTCATCACCACGTCGCCTCAAATAAACTAGACCACTCAGTTCACGTCGCCATTGACGCAGCAGCTGCCCCATTGTCCATCTTCTTTCAACCAACGAACAGCTCAAGCTCCCATGGCTGCCCTCTCGTCGTCACCACCCCAGCTCCACCATGACGACCAGCAGCTCACCCATAACACACACACAGTCGCCTTCAACAGCCTCCCGTCTTCATCTTCTTCGTCGAGCTCAACCAGTCCGACGACCCCCTCGTCGACCACTCTTCAGCGAGCACTGCTTCGTATTCAACCAGTCAGCTCGCCTCCAGCTCCATCGTTCTGCTTCCCACTCCATCTCCAGGCAGTACGTCGAGGTCATGCATTCGAGGTCATGCTCAGTCATACGTCGAGGTTTCGTTCGAACCCGGACTTCAAACTATTAGGTTTCCGTTCTCTTTTCTTTTAGTTTTCATTCAGTAAATTCATCTTCCGCTCCTTTTCTTCTTTCTATGATTATGTTCATGTTCCGATAGGTTGGTTTGAATTCGAACCCAGGTCTTTGTTTGTGTTAGAGATAATTCGTGTTCATTTTTGTTTGAAGTTCTTTAGTTTTTCATCAAGTGATTTAATGTCGAATGTCAAGTGATTTAGTTTGAATCATTCATCTTTGTTGTAATGTTGTTGGATTTAATTCGTATTCATTTTTTGTTTTGAAGTTCGTTAGTTTTTCATCAAGTGATTTAATGTGAGTGTTTATGTGTTGGTTTTTTAGTTTTTGATTTAGTATGAATCATTCATCTTGGTTATGATGTTGTTTGATTTAGTTTGAGGTCAACTGATGATCGAGTTTAGTGATTTGGATTTACTTGTTTGTTCTGATGAGTTTGTTCGGATATGAATCTGACTTTGTTGTTAATTCATGAACGTTGTCGATTAGGAGTTTGTTTGGCGAGTTTATTATGAAGAGTTTGATTATTAGTTGTCAATTGTCAGGCTTGATTTGGTTATAGCTGTTGTAAGTTGATTAATTGATTAGGTGAATTGGTTATAACTGATATGGTTTTGGTACAGATTGAAAGGGATGGGGGTAGAATGGTATATTGCAGTATTTTTAGGGGCATTTTCGGGATTTTAAGTTTTTAAAAAATGATTAATGAGTGCTATGTCCACTAAGTATTAAATAATATTAAAATAATACATTGTTTAATACATGGTGGGGGACAAGACAAGTGGTAGTGGGAATTAATACATTGTTTAATATAGTGGGGGACAAAGCATACGGTAGTGGGGAATAAGGGAATTAAATAAGGAAAAGATATGTGGTAGTGAGAACTAATATATTTGTTTAATATAGTGGGGGACAAAACATTAAGTAGTGGGATTCAAAAGGGGGATGGGGAGAATATGGTGGGATTTAATTTAAGTTCTTCAAAGTTTGGCTATAAATAAAGAAGAGCTTGACACAAGTTAAAGAGGGGGATTTTCTGAACATTAAGAGAGAATTGGGGATTTTTCGGAACAGAGAAAAAACATTCTGGAAATCTAAAGAGAGAGTAGTATACACCCGATATACACTCTAGATACACTGGATATACAGAGGGAGAATTCATTTTGAAAAAATAAAAAATAAAAAAAATTCAAAGTTTAAGAGTGAAATACGAGCAGAGTTTTACCCAAAAGAGTTCAATAGGTTGAGAGCTAAATACTGAAAAGTGAGGTCTTCTTTACTACTGAAAATCAGAATCAGTTTGTTACCGTTTAATTGAGGTTTTTTAAGTGGTTTCTTGAGTTGTTATTCCTGGTCTACATTGGTTTGTGTTGATACTGTTTTGTTGAGTGTGCTGGAATCGTGTTGGTTTTCAAATCTGTCACTAGGTGTTCCGTTTGCTGTTTGTTGCTGGTTATTGTTGCTGTTGCTGTGTTACATAATACTTTGCTGGCCTTCCTCTTCTTGTATTGGCAATACCAGGTACACAACTGTAACTTTGGCATTTGTAAGCTGAAAGCATGAAGTTTGAATATACGTGAAGAGATGAAATTCTGCTTTGGTTTCAATATGACTTGTGTATTTAAATTCTTCAGTCGATGATGATAGGTAGATCCTCGTTAGTATGTAGTAAGTGGACTGAAACAGAGTTGTATGAGAGATTTTTTTAAAACATGTTAGCATCTGGTAACTGATTCCTGTAGTTAAAAATGAGCTTGTTGGACTGTTAAATTAATCTGGACCGGGACTGTTTGGATCTTGGAATATGATTATGTAATAGTCGTATTAATTTAGTTTCGTTTCGTAGTATAATTTGTGAGATTAGAGGCCAGCTGCAAGCTAAAGCAGGAAAGTGTTTTGGAATTCATGAATTTCACTTGTATTAAATAAATTGAGCTGAAATTAGTAAGGTGGGTCTAAAATTGGTAAAGAGTAATTAGTTTCGTTTTTGATATTATTGTTCGTCAATTCAGTATTTCTATTTATAATTTCAATTTTTTGGTAATATTCACTTATAGAATAAGATACGAAATAATCTCCCTTTGTACAAGCTCGATTACAATTTCCCATTTGCATTTGTCTTAGATTAATAACTAATAAGTCACGTCCCTTTTTAAGCATGTAATTAATTTGTAGATTTTCTTTTAGAGACAAACTTAATAAAAATGTAGTCACTTTAGGATTGTTCTTTTAAAAATAAATGAGAGGAGCCTCACCTAGCAAAATACACAAATTGCGGGGCCCTCACAAATGTACGTATTAATTACTTAGAACTCGGGATCGGCCGCTTAGCGAACTTCGCGGCCTTTTCCCAAAACAACCACGCATTAGTCTCTTTAGGCGCGTACTTTTAATAATTTACTTTCTTAAACTCGGGTGCACATTTATGTGACCCAAATCCAAATCTCAATGGAGTCAAAATGTGTCGCAGATCACGGGTACATTGATTGTGACGTGGTTCGAGATGCATGTCCATGACGTTGCAAATTCCTTAAAAAAAATAATGAATGGGATGAGCCTCGACAAACAAGAATATACAAATTGCGGGGCCCTCAACGGATAGTTATTTTGAATGCTTAGATTTCGAGAAAGGCCGCATAGCGAATTTTACGGCTTTTCTCAAAATAACAACGCGTTAGTCTTTAGGTGCGTATTTAATAATGTTATTTTCCTAAACTCGGGTGCACATTTATGTGACCCAAATCCAAATCTCAACGAAGTTGGAACGTATCAAAAATTGCGGGTACATTTACGTGGCGCAATTCGAGATGCATTCTCACGACATTGCAATTCTTTGAATAAATAATAACAAAGCGGTAAACAGTTAAAATTTGCACGTAGGTTCATAATTGTATAAATCAGATAATCAAGCCGAATATGACAGTTGAGCGACCGTGCTAGAACCACGGAACTCGGGAATGCCTAACACCTTCTCCCGGGTTAACAGAATTCCTTATCCAGATTTCTGGTGCGCAGACTGTTAAATAAAGTCATTTTTTTCCTCGATTCGAGATTCAACCGGTGACTTGAGACACCATAAATCTCCCAAGTGGCGACTCTGAAATAATAAATAAATCCCGTTTCGATTGTCCTTTAATTGAAAAAACTCCCTTCCGCGTCCATTTGAGGCGGCGCGGGCGAAAAAGGAGGTGTGACAGCTCTCGCGACTCTGCTGGGGACCGAACCCAGAATCTCTGGTTCAGGGTTCAGAATTCGAGCTTAGATGAATTGTTATATTTGGCTTTATTTATTATTTGATCTTATTACATGTTTTGGCCTAAATGTCCAAAAATGATGCCTTTTTTACCGCTTTGATATTATTTGAACTGTACATATAAACTGTGTCGAAACCTTCTCTTCTCACCTCCGGGGATGTGCTTACTGGTTGAGACTCCCTATTCTGTTAGTGTCATACCCTGAAATAAAAGAAGCTAGGAAAGTTTTTAAGCCGGCTGGCCTTTTGGTTCCCGGAAAGGAGCTCCTTCCTCAACTCGAGTTGTCCGCTCGGGTACACTGTCTAGAACATATACCCAGGTTGAACCTAGAATAACTTGACTTCATGCCGGATCCCTAGTAGGAACGTTTATTTGCATCATGTTGCATTTGACTTAGGGGACTCAACACAGGGGTTGGGTTCGTCTAGGACAAGCAACCTGAAATGAAAAAAGACCATCCTGTTGCATCATGTTTGTTTTGCACATTTATTTGCTTCAGATCTGCATGCTGACCGGCTTCTGAAATCGGGAATTTTAAAAATAGCAGTGTAGGGAGATAACTACTTATTTTTAGAAAAATAAAACCAATGTCCAAGTAATGTCAAAACTCTGCCGAAATTTTGAAAAATGAAAAAAAAATTGTCTTTTTTAGTTTGATTTATTTGAAAAACAAAAGAAAGGAGTCTTGTTTACAAGTTTAGTTTATGTTGCCCGAACTACGCGGGTCTGATTCTCATCGGATGTGAGATACGTAGGCAAACCTCTTCGGTTCCGGCCCACCATATTCAAAAAAATCCCAAAATATTTTCCATTACTCGCTTCTTTAGAAAGTCTTTCTTTTAGACCTCAATTTTTTTTTAAAAAAAAATAATACAAAAATATTTCCTTTTAATCTCTCTCAAAATCCAAAAATATTTGTTCAAAAGAAAATTCAAGATTCAAAAAATATTTTTTCTTTTCTTTTGTAGTATTTCTTTCATAAATTCAGAGTAATAGTCCAAAAATATTTCCGTTATTCTTTAGAAGTTTTTTTTCGAAATTTCCAAAAAAAAAAAAAGTTAAAATTCAAAAAAAAATATTTCTTTAGACGTCTTTCTTTTCAAAAAAAAACAAACAAACAAATCGAAATCCAAAAATATCTTCTTTCTTCTTTGTAAGTATTTTATTCGGAAAAAAAGAGTTAGTTTATTTCCTTTATTCCCGATAGGCCCGAACTACGCCGGTTTTATTCTCACAGGATGTGAGATACGTAGGCAGCCCTCATCGGGTCCAACCTCCCCTTTTGCAAAAATATCCAAAAAATGTCAAAAAAATTTCGTCATAGAGTTGGGTGATGCTGTTTTTGTCAGAAATAGCCGAATGTTCCCAAAAAGGATGCCGGAAGGCTGACTTTGCATAAACGGCCACCTTTGGTCATGTTTTTAGGATTTTGGTCGGTTAGCTAAAGCAGCCTTAAAATCTTCGTCCCCGAGGTGCTAAAAGGCCACTTTGGCAAAACCCGGTCTTTTATTTTAATTTGAAAAATAATAAGAAAAAGAGTCAGTGGTCAAGAATACCGTTTAAATTTTTGGTCAAAATAAGCCGAGCCAGCTTCGGCGGTGTCTTAAACCGTTCTTGCCGAGATAGCCTTAGAGTATCTTTCAGTTGTCAAAAGGCTATTTTCGTAAAAGAGCGGACAAGTTTGTGAAGTGTCATAAAATAATCTTCCCGGTCTCAAAATTCATGTGAGATTGGGAAGGGGTCACGTTTGCAAAAACAGCCGTTTGGTCAAAATCGGCATATAGGGGAAGGAATCCGTCATTTTATTTTGCTTAAGTTTGTATTTCTTTTGATTAGAGAATGTGGGCCGTTTGACTTTAGAGTCTGTTGTTCGTCTTTAAGTGATTCCAAAAATGTTTTATTGTTGTTTACCTTTTATGTGGCAGAACTACGCCCGGTCTGATTCATGCGGGGAAATGATACGTAGGCAATCCACATAAGAATCGACCACCATTAAAAAGAAAAAAAAGAGAAAAAAAGGGGAGCACAATTACAAGAAGCCGGAATGACGCACGTAACTAAAGCAAATGCATGATAGAAAGGGTTAACTGCCTAGTTGCATTGCATCCTCAATGTGTGTTTTTCCTATCTGTGAAAAACCCTAACGCTAACCGGTTGCTCTCATTTTTGTTCCCTTTTCAATCTTTAGAAAGGTGGTTGGTTGTGGTCCTGAAAGTAACGCTTCCCTACAACACAAAGGGCAAAAGACAATGGCAGAAAACAACAGAACTGAGTAGGTTGGTACCGATGCCCGAAAGCGGTTGGTTGAACAGGATTGCGGGTTGGTAGAAGAGGTAAAAATGTTGAGACAGCATGTGGCAGACATGTATCAGGCATGGATGACTGGGAAAGCACCACCCCCGCCACCGCCTAGCTTCTTGAACTCTGTCCTTACGCAAGCACCCAACACCATAACGGATGATCTCCCATACTCTCCATATCAACCCACTTATGATAGCTTTCCCAGCCACCCGAGTAGCTCCATCACTCGTTAACGCTACTCCCCTCCCCAACGCTACTTCTCTCCACGAGACTCCCAAAGACATGCTTCATTTTCCAAATACCCAGCTCCACAAAATGCCTATCCATCCTCACAAGCTTACCGAAAGCCCTCTGGATCAGGTTTCCGGCCCAATCAAGCATTTAGGAACGAGAGGTTGCTGAAACGAGAAAAGGCTCTTACCCCGATCGGAGAATCTTATGCAAGTCTGTTTGAAAAGATAAAACATTCTGGCCTGATTGAGCCGCTCCTCGGCTATACTCCATACCCATATGTAAAAGGCTTTGATCCTACTGTACGATGCATGTACCACTCTAATGTCCAAGGGCATAGTATTGAATATTGTCGTTCTTTGAAAAGGGAAATAGAAAGACTGATTCAAGAAGGGGTAATTGTGATCAATGACAATGACAAGGAACATGCGAATCCTCTTGGGAATTTGCAGACTGAAGTTAATGATATTGAAGTTGTTAATGGTTTTGGCAATATTGATGGGGAACCCAGTGGCTGAGATGCCGGGCTTGGCAATTGGAAAGACGTTCCTTTCTTGGTTGGTAAGGGAAGAGTTTTGGTGGTTCATTTTGTTATCATTTCTGTTGTCCGGGTTATTTGCAGGGTTGTAATCCAGACATTGTCTTGTGTCAAACCCTCTTATCCTTCCATTTTGTCTTAATGGTTTGTTTAGTGTTGTCTAGGATTGTTTTAGGTTTGGTCTAAGGTTGTACCCCAGTTGTTTTGCTTGTTTCGTTATACGAACCGTTTCACCGCTTGTCTAATGCAAATTCCGGTCTTTTGTTACCCCCAGTCATTTTCTTTGTTTAGTTCTTTTTATCCTTTTGTTTTGTCTTTGTTCAACGCCGATTCTAGTGACATGACATGCGCGCAAAGTTTGGGCCTAATCTTAAGAGTTAATTATAAAGCCATTGGGGGATGATCGGGACACTTAAGGGAAATAGGAACAACTTGAGATTCTTTGAAGCCCGAGCCACGTGAAACTAGGGCAAGTAAAACATAAAGAAAAACCATAAAAGCAAGTGAGAGTATTGCCCAACGGTGCTTTAAAAATGCCAAATGAAAAGGCGAATGTGTGGATATGGTTATCAAGTCTGGCACAATCAGAAGATGTGGCGAATGTTTAATTGTTTTGTTTGTGCTTGGCATGTTTTAAAGATTGGAATGACGAAGGCATTTTATTCTGCTATCTAAACACTTTATCCTTCGTTAACCCTTTTTGAGCCTTATTGGTTTTCTTTCGTACCCCTCGTTCGGAATCAGTAGCAAAGACTAGAAAACACAAACATGGAAGATAAAGAAAAAGAAAAAGAGAGAGAGAAAAGAAAACAACAGAAACAACAAAACAACAAAAGAGAAAGGAGAAATGAGCAAAAGAGAAAGAAAAAGAAAAAAAGAAAAGAAAAATAATAAATAAGTGGAAAGGAAAACGAAAAAAAGGAATTGGGAACTACGTTTGACCTGATTCTTCAAAGAGGATACGTAGGCGCTTCACGGCTCGGTCATAGTGTAACAAAAAATAATAATAAAAAATCCCCAAGCAAGAAACTGGGGCAGAAGTTGTGTCTGAGGTAAAGAAATCCGGTTCCGAAGGTTGTAAATTTTGAACCCAAATTGATTCGTTTTGAGCCGCCAGTACCCTTTCTTTCTAGCCCTATCCAAAACCCCATGTTATGGTGCAAAGAAAGACCTTTTGACCAGTCTTCGAAAGATGCCAAGTCATGCAAATGGAAGTCAAGTATAACACTCTGATCCCCGACAGAAAAGTAATAAAATGAGAGAGTCTTATCGGTGAAAACCTTCACGGGCACCTTGAGGCTGCTATAGGTTGAGAGAAAAACCAAAATGAGAGAGGCTTGATAGTGAAAACCCTTCGGGCACTACAAGTCGAATAAAGATTGAGAATCATACAGGAAAGCACCAGACGAAGATTTTGAAAGGCGATTAACGACGGAGGATAGGCCACGTGTGCATGTCATGGCCAATAGAGTTGGTATCCACATCTGATAGGTTTCTTGTTAGGAGTCATCTCTTTCTTTTGCCTTTTACTCTGTTCCTTTTACCTTTGTCATTTCCTCTTCTTGAGTCTCTTTGGTCAGAACAAGCGAGAAATGATTTCAAAATTTGCCATCAGCTTTCCAATTATGCAAGACGAGATCTGACTAGTACATCAAAGTGGTATAAGTCAGGAAAGAACAAGCGCAATGAGCTGGTAATAATCAACGTGCTTTGAGGTTCGCGCAAAATACCCAAGATTGGTCCATATCAATTCAGGGACAGTGCAACAAAAAGAGGGCCAGGGGGATTGAACCGAGGGAATATTCGATGATGAGATTGACAAAAGGATGGACCTGTGTCAAGAAGGATATTCCCAGCAAAAATCGAGGGTTATAAGGCCAAGGCCAGCGGAAACGAGAAAGAATAACCCGAAAAGCAATGGGCATAATTGGGAAATTCATAGGAGACTCAAAGGTTGGGGAAATACCAGTTCACGGACAGTACCATAAAAGAAGATATTGGGTCTGCACCGAGAAAAGGTATTTTAGTAACACAGACGATAGAAGGAGTGGTTAATCAATGAATGAACATGCAAGATCTTCAAGTGAAATCAGCTAGCATGAAAATACATGAGGTCAGATGAGGAGACTGGGAAAATGGTTAAGAGGTTTGGGAATAAGGAATCGTCAAGAAGGTCGGAAGGTATCAGCCAAGCTTCAAGATGGTCAGACAACGCATAGATGGAAAATGGTTGATGGCATCCCCAGCAGGAGTATCACAACCAACCACCACATTTTAAACTGGCCAAATTTTCTTTGATTCGAAGCAGGGACAGAGAATGCTACCAATGACGGAAAGATGTGCCACAAGAAAGATTGTCAAACTGGGACAGAAAATTTTCGTTCATTTCGAAAATTTTCGGGAAGTCTAACACAAGTTTGGTGAAAAGCGGTATCCCCAGCAGTTTCTTCGGGAGAAGGCAAAACAAGTTTTAAGGAAAGCAATGTCAGGAGGAAGATAACACAAGTTTTAAGGGAGGTAGTCTTCGAAAAAAAAAGAGAGAGAAAAAGAGGAAGACCAGTTTTGCAAAAGGAAATGGTTTGCAGAGGAATGAAACATCAGTCTTAAAGGAAGTAGTCTTTGAAGGAGTAAGATAACATACTTTTTAAAAAAAATGTTATCCCCAGCAGTTCGCATAGAAGACAGTACAAGTTTTGAGGGAAGTAGTTTTGAAGAAAGATAATTCAAGTTAGAAGGAAAATGGTTGTTGAGGTCAGGAGCCCCCCTGAAGAACGGAATGACGTTTTATTTTCAAAGTTGTTGTTGAGGTCAGGAGCCCCGCCTGAAGAACGGAATGGCGATTTATTTTTCGAAGTTGTTGTTGAGGTCAGGAGCCCCCTGAAGAACAGAATGGCGATTTATTTTTTGAAGTTGTTGAAATCTCGCCCGCCTGAAGAAAGGAATGGCGATTTATTTTCGAAGTTGTTGTTGAGGTCAGGAGCCCCCCTGAAGAACAGAATGGCGATTTATTTTTTGAAGTTGTTGTGGAAATCTCGCCCACCTGAAGAACAAAATGACGATTTATTTTTCGAAGAAGTTGTTGAGGTCAGGAGCCCCCTTGAAGAACAGAATGACGATTTATTTTTCAAAGTTGTTGTTGAGGTTAGGAGCCCCCCATGAAGAACAGAATGACGATTTATTTTTTGAAGTTGTTGTTGGGGTCAGGAGCCCCCCTGAAGAACAGAATGGCGAATTATTTTTCGAAGTTGTTGAAATCTCACCCGCCTGAAGAACAGAATGACAATTTATATTTCGAAGTTGTTGTTGAGGTCAGGAGCCCCCCTGAAGAACAGAATGACGATTTATTTTTCGAAATTGTTGAGGTCAGGAGCCCCCCTGAAGAACAGAATGGTGATTTATTTTTCGAAGTTGTTGTTGAGGTTAGGATCGGAGCTCCCCCTGAAGAACAGAATGGCGATTTATTTTTTGAAGTTGTTGAAATCTCGCCCGCCTGAAGAAAGGAATGACGATTTATTTTTTAAAGTTGTTGTTGAGGTCAGGAGCCCCCCTGAAGAACGGAATGACGATTTATTTTTCGAAGTTGTTGTTGAGGTCAGGAGCCCCCCCTGAAGAATAGAATGACGATTTATTTTTCAAAGTTGTTGTTGAGGTCAGGAGCCCCGCCTGAAGAACAGAATGACGATTTATTTTTCGAAGTTGTTGTTGAAGTCTCGCCCGCCTGAAGAAAGGAATGGCAATTTATTTTTCGAAGTTGTTGTTGAGGTCAGGAGCCCCCCTGAAGAACGGAATGGCGATTTATTTTTCGAAGTTGTTGTTGAGGTCAGGAGCCCCGCCTGAAGAACGGAATGGCGATTTAGGAGCCCCGCCTGAAGAATGGAATGGCGATTTATTTTTCGAAGTTGTTGTTAAGGTCAGGAGCCCCGCCTGAAGAACGGAATGGCGATTTATTTTTCGAAGTTGTTGAAATCTCGCCCGCCTGAAGAAAGGAATGACGATTTATTTTCGAAGTTGTTGTTGAGGTCAGGAGCCCCCCTGAAGAACAGAATGACGATTTATTTTTCAAAGTTGTTGTTGAGGTCAGGAGCCCCCCTGAAGAACAGAATGGCAACTTATTTTTCGAAGTTGTTGTTGAGGTCAGGAGCCCTCCCTGAAGAACATAATGGCGATTTATTTTTCGAAGTTGTTGTTGAAGTCTCGCCCGCCTGAAGAAAGGAATGGCGATTTATCTTTCGAAGTTGTTGTTGAGGTCAGGAGCCCCCCCTGAAAAACGGAATGGCGATTTATTTTTCGAAGTTGTTGTTGAGGTCAAGAGCCCCCCTGAAGAACAGAATGGCGATTTATTTTTCGAAGTTGTTGTTGAGGTCAGGAGCCCCGCCTGAAGAACAGAATGACGATTTATTTTTCGAAGTTGTTGGTTGAGGTTTGGAGCTCGCCCATATAACAGAGGAATACATTTCAGTCTTTACATTTTAAGTTGAAGAAGTTGGGAGCCCGCCCATATAACAGATGAATACATTTCAGTCTTTTCATTTTAAGTTGAAGAAGTTGGGAGCCCGCCCATATAACAGAGGAATACATTTCAGTTGTTAAATTTCAATTTTTGAAGTTGGGAGCCCGCCCATATAACAGAGGAATACATGAAAGTTTGAAGTCAGTAAAGCAGAGAAATACATGGTGTTGAAGTCAGTAAAGCAGAGGAATACAACCGAAATCCCCAGCGGGAAACAACAAAAATCCCCAACAGAGGAAGGAAGTTCAAGATTCGATGGAAAAATGATACGAAGCTCCCGAGAAGGAAATAAGCAGTTCGAGATCGGCAGTCAGGGAAGAATACAAGACAAATCAGAAGTAAAGAAATACCAGAGGAGTCACCGAGACATCAAAGCAACAAGAGACACAAGAGCATGGCTAAAGATCTAGATAAGACTTTGTAATTCATAGACTATAGTTTAGTCTAGCTTCTTGTTTTCTTTCAGCATGGTGTAATAAAGAGGTCGACAAGAAGTAATAACAACATGCAATAACAGTAACATTGCAGTCCCATGGTAGTCCCAGCTACCAAAACTTCCCAAACTACATTAACCTGATTCCCTTCTAGCCAGGGATATGTAGGAAACCTTTGAAGCAAAGGTTCGGTTAAATCTTTCAAAAAATTGCTTCACACGGAGTACTCGAATGGGCAAAAATCGCTCGTATCTGCTCACTTTATCTTTGCACAAAAACTCTTCGTGTTTTCGGACAAAGAGGGGAAGCTGTGAGCACGTGATTTTTGCCCTATACGAGAACTACTCCCAAAAAACTCAAAATAAAATAATTTTTGTTTGTTTGCAATTGTTGTGAATTTTTGTGGCATTTTTGGATAATTATTTATTTGTCCATGCATGTTTATTTGTTAAATTAATAAAAAATACAAAAATATGTCGCATTTGCATTTAGGATTTAATTCTACAATTAGGAGCAATTAAGTTTGTTTTACAAGAACAAAAAATCATAAAAATAATGTACGTTGCATTTTTAGCATTTAATGTCCAAATCGTGTGATTTTATCGTAATTGCTATTTAATTGTGTGTTAATTGTTATTAAGGGTTAATTAGCACTTTTATGAATTAATTTAGTTCTATAGGATAATTTAGGATTTTTAGAATTTAGTTTTAGTTTAAGAAAAAATAAAAGAAGAAAAAAGAAGCAATGGAAATAAGAAGAAAATCGGATTGGGCCACCTTTTAATTTAAATCAACCAGGCCCAAACCAAATAAATCCCTACCGAGTCAACCCGACCCGGTCCGCCCCATAACCAAACGAGTTACCCCCCCCCCTCAAACTAATCCCAACCCCCCCTTTCATTTTTTTCATTTTTCCCTACCCCAAAAACCCTAAAAAAGCCACCCGCCCCCTCTCTTTCTCCTTCTCCAAGCAGCCCCTCAAGCTCCCATGGCTGCCCTCCTTCCTCCTCACCACGTCGCCTCAAACAACCCCACTGCCATCGCCGCCACCAGCATCTCGTCGTCGACCAGTAGCTCGTCGACCAGCAGCTGCCCCATCGTCCATCTTCCTGCAACCAACGAACAGCTCAAGCTCTCATGGCTGCCCTCTCGTCGTCACCACCCCAGCTCTACCATGACGACCAACAGCTCACCCATAACATACACACAGTCGCCTTCAACAGCCTCCCGTCTTCATCTTCTTCGTCAAGCTCAACCAATCCGATGACCCCCTCGTCGACCACTCTTCAGCGAGCACTGCTTCGTCTTCAACCAGTCAGCTCGCCTCCAGCTCCATCTTTTTGCTTCCCACTCCATCTCCAGGCAGTACGTCGAGGTCATGCATTGGAGGTCATGCTCAATCATACGTCGAGGCAGTACGTCGAGGTTCAGTTCGAACCCGAACTTCAAACTAGTAGGTTTCCGTTCTCTTTTCTTTTAGTTTTCGTTCAGTAAATTCATCTTCCGCTCCTTTTCTTCTTTCTATGATTATGTTCGTGTTCCGATAGGTTGGTTTGAATTCAAACCCAAGTCTTTGTTTGTGTTAGAGATAATTCGTGTTCATTTTTGTTTGAAGTTCGCTAGTTTTTCATCAAGTGATTTAATGTCGAATGTCAAGTGATTAGTTTGAATCATTCATCTTTGTTGTAATGTTGTTGGATTTAATTCGTGTTCATTTTTTGTTTGAAGTTCGTTAGTTTTTCATCAAGTGATTTAATGTGAGTGTTTATGTGTTGGTTTTTTTTAGTTTTTGATTTAATGTGAATCATTCATCTTGGTTATGATGTTGTTTGATTTAGTTTGAGGTCAACTGATGATCGAGTTTAGTGATTTGGATTTACTTGTTTGTTCTGATGAGTTTGTTCGGATATGAATCTGAGTTTGTTGTTAATTCATGAACGTTTTCGATTAGGAGTTTGTTTGGCGAGTTTATTATGCAGAGTTTGATTATTAGTTGTCAATTGTCAGGCTTGATTTGGTTATAGCTGCTGTAAGTTGATTAATTGATTAGGTGAATTGGTTATAGCTGATATGGTTTTGGTACAGATTGAAAGGGATGGGGGTAGAATGGTAAATTGCAGTATTTTTAGGGGCATTTCCGGGATTTTAAGTTTTTAAAAAATGATTAATGAGTGCTATGTCCACTAAGTATTAAATAATATTAAAATAATACATTGTTTAATACATGGTAGGGGACAAGACAAGTGGTAGTGGGAATTAATACATTGTTTAATTTAGTGGGGGATAAAGCATGCGGTAGTGGGGAATAAGGGAATTAAATAAGGAAAAGATATGTGGTAGTGGGAACTAATATATTTGTTTAATATAGTGGGGGACAAAACATTAAGTAGTGGATTCAAAAGGGGGATGGGGAGAAGATAGTGGGATTTAATTTAAGTGCTTCAAAGTTTGGCTATAAATAAAGAAGAGCTTGACACAAGATAAAGAGGGGGATTTTCTGAACATTAAGAGAGAATTGGGGATTTTTCGGAACAGAGAAAAAACATTCTGGAAATCTAAAGAGAGAGTAGTATACACCCGATATACACTTTGGATACACTGGATATACAGAGGGAGAATTCATTTTGAAAAAAAAATCAAAGTTTAAGAGTGAAATACGAGCAGAGTTTTTACCCAAAAGAGTTCAATAGGTTGAGAGCTAAATACTGAAAAGTGAGATCTTCTTTACTACTGAAAATCAGAATCAGTTTGTTACCGTTTAATTGAGGTTTTTTAAGTGGTTTCTTGAGTTGTTATTCCTGGTCTGCATTGGTTTGTGTTGATACTGTTTCGTTGAGTGTGCTGGAATCGTGTTGGTTTTCAAATCTGTCACTGGCTGTTCCGTTCGCTGTTTGTTGTTGGTTATTCTTGTTGTTACTGTGTTACAAAATACTTTGTTGACCTTCCTCTTCTTGTATTGGCAATACCAAGTACACAACTGTAACTTTGGCATTTGTAAGCTGAAAACATGAAGTATGAATATACGTGAAGAGTTGAAATTCTACTTTGGTTTCAATATGACTTGTGTATTTAAATTCTTCAGTCGCTGATGATAGGTAGATCCCTGTTAGTATGTAGTAAATGGACTGAAACGGAGTTGTATGAGAGATTTTTTTTTAAAACATGTTAGCATCTGGTAACTGATTCATGTAGGTAAAAATGAGCTTGTTGGACTGTTACATTAATCTGGACCGGGACTGTTTAGATCTTGGAATATGATTATGTAATAGTCGTATTAATTTATTTTCGTTTCGTAGTATAATTTGTGAGATTAGAGGCCAGCTGCAAGCTGAAACAGGAAAGCGTTTTGGAATTCCTGAATTTCACTTGTATTAAATAAATTGAGCCGAAATTAGTAAGGTGGGTCTAAAATTGGTAAAGAGTAATTAGTTTCATTTTTGATATTATTGTTCGTTAATTCAGTATTTCTATTTATAATTTCAATTTTTTGGTAATATTCACTTATAGAATAAGATACGAAATAATCTCCCTTTGTACAAGCTCGATTACAATTTCCCATTTGCATTTGTCTTAGACTAATAACTAATAAGTCACGTCCCCTTTTTAAGCATGTAATTAATTTGTAGATTTTCTTTTAGAGACAAACTTAATAAAAATGTAGTCACTTTAGGATTGTCCTTTTAAAAATAAATGAGAGGAGCCTCACCTAGCAAAACGCACAGATGTACGTATTAATTACTTAGACCTAGATTGCGGGTCCCTCACAAATGTACGTATTAATTACTTAGTTCTCGGGATCGGCCGCTTAGCGAACTTCGCGGCCTTTTCCCAAAACAACCGCGCGTTAGTCTCTTTAGGCGCGTACTTTTAATAATTTACTTTCTTAAACTCGGGTGCACATTTATGTGACCCAAATCCAAATCTCAACGGAGTCGAAATGTGTCGCTGATCACGGGTACATTGATTGTGACGTGGTTCGAGATGCATGTCTATGACATTGCAAATTCCTTAAAAAAATAATGAATGAGATGAGCCTCGACAAACAAGAATACACAAATTGCGGGGCCTTCAACGGATAGTTATTTTGAATGCTTAGATTTCGAGACAGGCCGCATAGCAAACTTTACGGCTTTTCTCAAAATAACAACGCGTTAGTCTTTAGGCGCATATTTAATAATGTTATTTTCCTAAACTCGAGTGCACATTTATGTGACCCAAATCCAAATCTCAACGAAGTTGGAACGTATCAAAAATTGCGGGTACATTTACGTGGCGCAATTCGAGATGCATTCTCACGACGTTGCAATTCTTTGAATAAATAATAAAAAAGTGATACATAGTTAAAATTTGCACATAGATTCAATATGTATCAAAAATCAGATATATAAGCCGAATATGACAGTTGAGCGACCGTGCTAGAACCACGGAACTCGGGAATGCCTAACACCTTCTCCCGGGTTAACAGAATTCCTTATCCGGATTTCTGGTGTGCAGACTGTTAAACAGAGTCATTCTTTTCCTCGATTCGGGATTCAACCGGTGACTTGGGACACCATAAATCTCCCAAGTGGCGACTCTAAAATAAATAAATAAATCCCGTTTCGATTGTCCTTTAATTGGAAAAAATCCCTTCTGCGTCCCTTTGAGGCGGCCCGGGCGAAAAAGGAGGTGTGACATAAAAAACCCGGATTTCCAACAATTAGCACAAGTACACACTCGTCACCTCACGTACAAGGTATCTCAATTACCAAATACACCAATCCTAAGGGGAAGGTCCCACACACAAGGTTAGACAAGCCACTTACCTCAAACCGACTCAAAAATAAATCTGAAACCACGCTTTTGTCACGAGTACTCAACTCCAAATGACCCAAATCTATTCAATTCAATTTCATAATGTAAATAAAACTTCAAGTAACTGATTTTACAATTAAAGTCTAAGCTAAAACGCAAAATTATGTAAAATGACCAAAACGCCCCTCGAGCCCACATCTCGGAATCGGGTAAAATTTATAGTTTCAGAATTCTCAAACTCTCACGAGTCTAACCATACCAAAATTATCCAAATCCGATGTCAAATCCCCAATCAAAACTCAATTTCTTGGTCTAAGAACTTTTCCCCAATTTTCATACAAATTTCAAAATTAAAGGATGAATTCATGTTTAGATTAATGGGTTATAAGCAAAAAGGAGTCTAGAATCGTTACCCAATCGATATCTCTGAAAATTCCTCAAAATCTAGCTCAAATCCGAGCTCCCAAGCTTAAGTTTTGATAAAACTGGTTAAACCATCGATTTTGAAATCTAATATCTGCCCAGGTAATTCCTTCTTCGCGAACGCGAGGCTACTATCGCGAACGCGATGCACAAAAGTCCTGCTGGCCAAATTCCTCTTTCGCGAACGCGAGGTCCACTCTCGAATGCGTAGCTTACACAGGCAGACCCTACGCGAATGTGAAGACCAACGGGTCCTTACCTTCGCGAACGCGAGACCTCCTCGCGAACACGATGAAGGTTTTCTCTGCAACACAATAGCAGAAAATCTGCAATCTTTCCAAGTCTAAAAATGGTCCGTTGAGTATTCGGAACACACCCTAGGCCCCCGGGACCTCAACCAATCGTAAAACATCATTCAAATTTGTTCCAATCTTCGGAATGCTCAAAATAACATCAAAACGCCTACTTTTCATCGGATTCAAGCCTAAGAATTCCAAAAACTCTAAAAAACACTCTTTCGATCAGAAAGTCTATCAAACCTCGTCCAAATGACCTGAAATTTTGCACACACGTCACTTTTAACACTACGGAGCTACTCCAACTTCCGAAATTCCATTCGGACCTTCGGATCAAAATTTCACTATCGGATCGGAAACTTCAAAAATTTAACTTTCGGCTTTTCAAGCCTAAATTAGCTGCGGACCTCCAAAACACAATCTGAACACTTCCCTAAGCCCGAAATCACCCAACGGAGCTAAAGGAACCATCAGATTTTCATTCCGAGACTGTCTTCACACTGCTCCGGCTACGGTCAACTCTCCAACACTTAAGCTCTCATTTAGGGACTAAGTGTCCCAAAACTCTCCGAAACTCAAAACCGAACATCCCGGCAAATCAAAATAGCAGAAATAAACTCGAGGAAAGCAATTAATAGGGGATCGGGGCGTTAATTCTTAAGACGAATGGCCGGGTCGTCACAATCTATACCTGGTACAATGAGCTTATCCTTTCAGTACTCCGTTATGGATAAACATTACTCTCAGTAGAAGATTATCCATATCTAGTATAGTAGTAGCTTACACAGCAGCTTCCTTTCTTCTATAAATAGAAGAGATTTCAGATCATTATGTACATCAGTTTGAATTCGAATAATATATCAGTTTCTCTTTGTACTTGTTTTTACTTTACGGTCTTTATTTTATAACACACGATAATTTCTTACATGACTATGCCCCTTTTAAAATATGTATAAACAAATGGTTGTTCTCCCTTTGAAATCTTGAAGAGTTAATCTTTAATACTATGTGAGCTTAACATGATACTCTTCCTAGATATTGACTTTCTTGTGAAAATGTTGGTTTATGTTTAGTTAACAATGGCATGCTGAAAATGTTGGTTTATGTTTAGTCAACAATGGCATGCCAATTGGAAGAGTTGGTGGAAAGAGTTGGTGTGGATGCTAGGAGGAAGCTTCCTCCTTTAATGTCACCCATGACATCAAGAGGAGGTAGTTTGATGTCACCAATGACATCAAGAGGAGGTCTTTACCTCTATAAATAGATGCACTCCTTCACTTGTAGAAATCATCCCAAAATAATACAATACATTGTAGTGAGTAGAGAGTTAAGAGAGAAATTCTCTTAAGTGTAATTGGGAAATCTCCCCTTCCTTTGTTAATATTAAAAGGGCAATTGTTCTCTGGTGGACGTAGGATTATTTTGATCCGAACCACGTTAAATCTTGTGTTCTTTCTTTTACGTTTCCGCTAACAATTGGTATCAGAGCGACAGGATTCTTTAACGATCCAAGGAGAAAGAACAAGCAAATATGAGTTCCATGAAGTTTGAAATTGATAGATTCAATGGACGCAACAACTTCAATATCTGGAAGATCCAGATGATGGCGTTACTGCGGAGGGAAGGTTCAATCCATGCTATTGACGGAAAGTATCCTACGGATATATCAGCTCCCGACAAGGAGAAGATTGAAGGGGATGCATTGAGTGCAATCCAACTATCCCTTGCACCTAACGTGCTTTGTGAAGTGAGTACGGGTACCGAAGAGACGGCCAAACAGTTGTGGGAAAAGCTAGAAGGGCTATACCAAGACCGATCAGTGACAACAAGAATGTTGTTACAACGGCGTCTTCACACATTTAAGATGGGGTCAGGTACTTCGTTACAAGATCATTTAGATGCGTTTAATAAACTTGTCATGGACTTACAGATTGTAGGAATTAAAAGGGAGGAGGAGACGCTTGCATGTGCTTTGCTATTTTCATTGACTTCAGGATATCGTGATATTGAGAATTCAATGATGTATAGCAAGGAGCCTATCAAGCTTGAGCAAGTGCGGCAGGCACTTAACTCTAGTGATGTGCGGAGGCACATTGAAGGAGATAGAGATGACCAGGCAAGTGGCCTCTTTGTTAGAGGCCGGACTAGCCAACAGGGAAAGACCAAATCAAAGCACAGATCAAAGTCTCGTGTGAACAAGAAGAATACAGAGTGTTGGGGTTGTGGCAAGAAGGGGCACTTTGAACGAGATTGCCCAATGTCAAAGTCCAAGGAAAAGGCGAGTGCATCTACAGTTGAACAGGTACATAATTTTGATAATGATTATGTACTAACAACATCGTGTAATAATAATAGTAGTTATGAAAACAAATGGGTGTTAGACTCTGCTTGTACTCTGCATATGACGTTCCGAAAAGACTGGTTTAGCAGCTACGAGAAAAGTGGAGGAACCGTAGTAATGGGCAATAATGCAACTTGTGCAATAGTTGGCATTGGCTCAGTTCGGGTTTGCTGCCATGATGGAATCGTGAGGACTATTACACAAGTCCGTCATGTTCCTGATCTGAAGAAGAATTTGATCTCCTTGGGTACTCTGGATGAACAAGGCTACAGGTACATGAGCGAAGCAGGAACTATGAAGGTGACTAAAGGTTCTTTAGTCATGCTGAAAGGCAAGCTGGAGAACGGCCTTTACACATTGGCCGGAAGCACCATTGTTGGCTCTGCAAATGCATCTACAGTGCAGTTATCTAATGATGACAAGGCAAGACTATGGCACATGAGACTGGGTCATATGAGCGCACGTGGACTGGAGATGTTGAGCAATCGTAAACTTTTGGAAGGTGAGAAGATCAGCACGCTTGACTTCTGTGAGCACTGCGTTCTAGGGAAGCAGAAGAAGGTCAGCTTCAGCACTGGCAAACACAAGACAAGAGGAGTGCTAGACTACATCCATTCAGATTTATGGGGTCCTTCTAAACTTCCATCGAAGGGCGGAAAGAGGTATCTTCTCATTTTTATTGATGATTTCTCACGAAAGGTTTGGGTGTATTTTTTGAAGGCAAAAAGTGATGCTTTTGAAGCATGTAAAGAGTGGAAGATTTTGGTTGAAAATCAAATGGAGCGGAAAATCAAGTATCTTCGCACAGACAGTGGCTTGGAGTTTTGCAATGAAGAGTTTAATGAATTCTGCAAGGTTCATGGGATCTCAAGACATAGGACTGTCAGGCATACCCCACAGCAGAATGGAGTTGCCGAGAGAATGAACAGAACTCTTCTTGAAAAGGCTCGTTGTATGCTCCTACAAGCCAAAATGTCCAAAGTATTTTGGGCTGAAGCAGTTCACACTGCTGCTCATATTGTCAATCGATCTCCAGCATCGGCAATTGACTTTAAGACTCCGAATGAGGTATGGTCAGGTGAACCCTCTAACTATTCATACTTACGAGTATTTGGGTGTCCAGCTTATTATCACGTTAATGAAGGAAAGCTTGAACCAAGGGCTAAGAAGGCCATATTCGTAGGGTATGTGGATGGAGTAAAAGGGTACAAACTTTGGTGTTTGTCTTTACTCAAATTTATAGTTAGTAGAGATGTCACCTTCGATGAATCCTCTATACTTGATCCCCGTAAAGTTTCCGTGGAGTTTTCAGGAAACAAGAACAACGAGCAGGTAGAGCTTCCGGTGGAGCTTGCCAAGAAAAAGGATCAAGAGACTCAGGTTAAAGATGAGTCAGAAGATGTAGGCGTTGAAGAACTTGCTGTCAATGAACCATACACAATTGCGAAGGGGAGGGAGAAGAGGCATACACGAGAACCGGAACGCCTTATAAATCAAGCAAACTTGATTGCATATGCGTTCGTAGCTGCACAAGAAGAGATTAAAGATCTGGAGCCCTCCTCGTATATTGAAGCAACTTCTTGCAAGGATGCCACACAATGGCGGTTAGCCATGACTGAAGAGATGGAGTCTCTTCATAAGAATCAGACATGGGTCTTAGTGAAAAGACAAAAGGGGAAGAGGACAGTTGGATGCAAGTGGGTCTACCGAAAGAAAGAGGGAATTCCTGAAGTGGAAGATGCTAGGTTCAAGGCGAGATTGGTTGCAAAAGGTTTCAGCCAAAAGGAGGGAATTGACTACAATGAGATTTTCTCTCCGGTCGTGAAGCATAGCTCAATTCGCGTGCTACTAGCATTGGTTGCACAATTTGACTTGGAGCTTCAACAGCTTGATGTCAAAACTGCTTTCTTACACGGTGATCTAGAAGAGACAATCTATATGGATCAACCTGAAGGTTTCCTAGCTGAGGGAAAAGAAGATCACGTATGCCAACTAAAGAAGTCTTTGTATGGTTTGAAGCAATCCCCTAGACAGTGGTACAAGAGGTTTGATGCATTCATGACTACACATGAATTCTCAAGGAGTGCATTTGATAGTTGTGTGTATCACAAGAAGATGTCTGGTAACTCAATGATTTATTTACTGTTGTATGTTGATGATATGCTTATTGCTGCTAACAACATTACAGAGATAAATGCTTTGAAGAAACTATTGAGTAAGGAATTTGACATGAAGGATTTAAGAGCTGCAAAGAAAATCCTTGGTATGGAGATTTCAAGAGAAGACGATGTTGTACATCTTTCTCAGAAGAGGTATATTGAAAGGGTTCTCGAAAGATTCAATATGCAAACGTGCAAGCCTGTAAGTACACCATTAGCTACTCATTTTAAACTTTCAGAGTCACAAATGCCTCAGTCCGAGGATGAGGTGGAGCATATGTCAAAGATTCCTTATGCCAGTGCAGTTGGTAGTATTATGTATGCTATGGTATGCACACGTCCAGATATTGCTCAATCTGTAAGTGTGGTAAGTAGATACATGTCCAACCCAGGAAAGAGGCATTGGGAAGTTGTCAAGTGGATATTGAGATATCTCAAAGGAGCTTCTGGTGTTGGTCTTACCTTTCGAAAAAGTGGTACAGGTATTTCAATTCTCGGTTATGTAGATTCTGACTATGCAGGAGATCTTGACAGAAGAAGGTCCACAACTGGATACATCTTTACCCTCGTTGGCAGTGCCGTCAGTTGGAAGTCGACTTTGCAGTCGATTGTTGCTTTGTCTACGACAGAAGCAGAATACATGGAAGCAGCGGAGGCGGTAAAGGAAGCTATCTGGTTGAAAAGTTTAGTAGCAGAATTGAGTTTAATTCAGCTGGAATCAACTCTTAGATGTGATAGTCAGAGTGCTATTCATCTAATGAAAAATTAGAGATTTCATGAGCGCACTAAACACATTGATGTCAGATTTCATTTTATTCGAGATGTTATTGATGAGGGAACTATCAAGGTCGTGAAGGTTATCACAGAAGATAATGCTACAGACATGTTGACCAAGATAGTCCCGCTCGCTAAGTTTGCACACTGCAAGGACTTGGCGGGGGTGTGCATCAACTGATGCAACTCCGAAGAGAACAGTTGCTAGGTGGAGGTGGTATGTTCAACAATGGTTTGATTCTTCTTGTTTCTTACAACAGGGTTGCCCAGTAAGCTTAGAAGTTTTGGCCAGAGTTGTTCACACGCTCGAAACGCAAACCAAGGTGGAGATTGAAAATGTTGGTTTATGTTTAGTTAACAATGGCATGCTGAAAATGTTGGTTTATGTTTAGTCAACAATGGCATGCCAATTGGAAGAGTTGGTGGAAAGAGTTGGTGTGGATGCTAGGAGGAAGCTTCCTCCTTTGATGTCACCCATGACATCAAGAGGAGGTAGTTTGATGTCAGCAATGACATCAAGAGGAGGTCTTTACCTCTATAAATAGATGCACTCCTTCACTTGTAGAAATCATCCCAAAATAATACAATACATTGTAGTGAGTAGAGAGTTAAGAGAGAAATTCTCTTAAGTGTAATTGGGAAATCTCCCATTCCTTTGTTAATATTAAAAGGGCAATTGTTCTCTGGTGGACGTAGGATTATTTTGATCCGAACCACGTTAAATCTTGTGTTCTTTCTTTTACGTTTCCGCTAACATCTTGTTTTGTCACGTTGGATATATGTTATTCAGTTCTGCGTTACACTTTCTTTTCTTTTCATTTCGTTCTATTTTTGTAAGTAATAAACAAAGAAATTTTGTTGTGTGTCATCCTTGCTGTTTCTCGGAAACAGTTTCTTTGCCCTCCCAAAATTGTGGTAAGGCTGCATATATCCTATCATCCCCAAACCTCACTTGTGGATTTTCACTGGGTGGTTATTGTTGCTTATACATCAACTTTCATAAAAGCTGCTAAAGTACAGTGACGAACAAAACTACTTGGACTTGTGAAAATCTGATGATTATTTTATGTGTTTCTATTTCTTTTTTCCTTTTATTGTGGATGTCCAGATAACTGGCAAGTCCATCATATCATTTTTTTTCGCACACTAAATTCGACTATTTCGTCATAACTTGATAATATCATATACAGAGTGTGCTTGTGAATGCCGTGAGTATTAGATTGAACACTCCGTTCAGCTTCTAAAATCTTATATAGTTTCAATTATGGAAGTTATCCTGTCTTTCCCCGAACTCCGCGCATAGCGGGAGTTTGATGCACCGGACTGTGATATTCTGCCACCAACTATTTCACAGTGGATAATCACAAAAGAAGCACCGAAAAAAAAAATCTTCTCATTGTTTGATGTCTCGAGATACTTCAAAATTAAAATAAGGGGAGATTAGATAGTTCTTTATTCAATTATTTTTTTTGGTAATTAAATCTTTCATTAATCACCCGTAGAAGGAGTTACAAACCCATAGCTTAGCATATGCACATTTAGCTATCTAAAAGAGAACAAAAATACCAATAACCATTAACATAGCATACTACATTCTAAAATATCCTTAGAAAACACATTGTTGTAGTATAGCTCTAATTCCTCGAGTAGCTCGGACATTGCAGACATAAGCAATCTGCTTTGCAATGCTCTCCCAATTGGTCCTCTTCTTTATTCAATTATTACTCCATGGTTCTTTGCAATGTATTAGTTTCTTCGACAAGTGTGGACATTGCACTCAGAATTGGTGGCAAGCGTTTAAAAAGAATTGTACATCTTCAACAATTTGACAGCAAAATGTTTTTTGTTTTTTATTTAAAAAAAAAAAAAGACAAACTGATATTGAGGTCAACAATTGCTTACTTTTTCGTTTAGGTAGATAAGTATGCGTAAAAAAAAGCAGTAGGACTACGATTGATGCTGAACTATTTTATAAAGTACTTCCCGAGAAGGGTCTGGAATAAGACTCGACATTAACTCATTAAGTACACCACACCATTAATTGTCCTACAAGGGAAAAGTAAGGGACAACCGAAAAAAGATCCAATTTCGTCTTTATTGAAACCATACTATTATGTCAATTGTCACAAATCCGTTGATGTGACCTTTTTTCTTTTGGAGTCAATAGTTAAAGTATTCTACTGGAGATTATTTTATACTAAGGTGAATTCATGGATATCTCCGTGACTACCAAAGGATGTGGTGGAGTGGATGTGACTGCTTTTTCCTTAACTAGAGGTCTCGGGTTCGAGTCCTGAGTATGGAAAATCCTTGATAGGGAGCGTTTCCCCCCGAATTGAGCCCTACGCGGTGCGAATCTGGATATAGTTGGGCTCCAATGTGGGTATCGGACACCGGGTGGGAAACAAAAAAAAATGGATATTTTGCATGACTAATGAGCTCAATACTGCAACAGCCAGATCAAAAGAATTAGCTGACTAAAACTGATGGGAGTAAATTTAAGGAACACCAGTCTGGAAAGACAGAATCCCCATCTGAAATTCTAAATGATTTTCAATAGCTAGAAAATACAACAAAGACTAATCTATTCTAAGGAAAATTTACCAAATTGCTAACTCTGTATGACCATCTTCAGTTGCACAAGCTCTAAACATGCCGGTTGTATTAAATGGCATGGTAACTTCCCCGGTGGCAGATACAGCAATCAGGCCAGTGGTTCCTTTTGGGGCAGATTCCTCTATAACGTAGTCTGCTGCCTCCGTGAGAGAAAGCCCTTTATACTCCATTAGAGCAGCCACATCTCTCGCTACAGTTGCACGGATTATAGCATCACCCTGGCCTGTAGCGGAAACAGCACATAGTTTATTTGCATATGTACCTGCACCAATAATGGGAGTATCTCCTATCCTTCCCACCATCTTGTTTACTAGTCCTCCAGTAGAAGTAGCAGCAGCTAAATGTCCATAGCTGTCAACAACTACACATCCAACTGTTCCTAGCTGGCTATCCCCATTAGAACCTGGTGGTTTTTCATCTTTTGCTATAGGCCGTGTATTATAATCTACCTGTAAATTGGTAGCAGCGTTATTGGCCAATAACACGGAAGCAGAAAGCTTCTCAAAGATAGGATAACAGGAAAGTTTAGTTGTAAATCACGACAGTGAGTTTCCAAGAAGGGAATAGAACAAGAAAGCTCTGTTAGAGGCATATCTGCATAGCTAAACTTAAGCGATTAAGGCTGGACACCGTAATCAGACTCAGTTGGAGGCAACAAAAAGAGGACCAAGTACATATGAATAACATGTGCCAGTGTTTGCAAAAAATGAGCACTAAAGCTCTTCAAAAATCTCAACCAAAGCACCAGATAAAAACATATACATATAAGAAAGCAGAAGACTTCAATCAATGTGAAGGTCAAAGGCACAAATATACAATCTTGTAGCAAAGATATGATAAAGAAGGAGAAGAGTTGCATACCTGGACTCTGTTTGCTTCTTTTGCTTGCTTTAATCTCTCAATATTTCTTGGAGTGATAAAGTGGCTTGGATCCATGGTTTCAACCCCCTTGATAACAGAATCATCACAGTTCATCAAATAGATTGAATATAAAAAAGGGCCATATTGAATGTAATAAAAACATACAACCGGGGGTTATTATCACAGATACCATTCATCAGCAGTAAGTAGTTCAATAACTTTCTTATGGCTTTCTGCAGGAGTGTCTAAATTGATGTGGCAATAATTAACCAAGGACTTGAACCAAAATAGATTTCGACAAGCCAATTTCGCAACCTCACACCAAACCATTTAAAGCAAAAAACTGCCAAAGAATTAACTATGCCACTGGACCCTGTCTCAGATTTCGTGGAATGTTCATAAGAGAGAATAACATTAGAAAGTTTTACAAACCTGCTCCCTAGCAAATGCTTCCGCTCCCTCAAACGCAAGATATATATGTGGAGTTTTTTCCATGACCAGCCTAGCCAGAGATATAGCATTCACAACTGTGGTTAGGCCGGAAACAGCTCCACAGTTTTTCGTATTACCATCCATGATGCATGCTTCCATTTCTACTGTACCATTGCTGGTTAGAACAGACCCTTTACCAGCATTGAAGTATGGGTTATTTTCCAGTTCCCGCACCTGCTTGATTCAAGCCAGTTAAAAGCTATCATAACATCAATAAAAAGTAAATTACTCATAATACAGAAACCAGAAGTTTTCAGAAGATCCAAGTTTTACAAGTTTCTCCGGAGCAACGCATTTACAGAATAGTAACATTTTTCCCTAGCACGAATTGAAGTATTGAGAGTAAGTATTTGTAAGAAAAACTGAAGCAGGGGGTAAGAGCACTTTAAAACATTAAAAAGAAAACTTAACAGATAGTATCATACTGCTGATATAATCCAGTTTCCAATCCATTAACTAATTCTTTCATAAGTCAAAGAGAAAAAGTAATTCAACCTAAGTATCAAACATAGTCAAGTGTACATATATTTAGTCTCATCCTAACATAGTGAAAAAACAAGAAATAGAGATTACATGCTCCTAAACAAGAAGAGAATATACAGAAAGAGGTGGAAAATGAATTTAAAAAAATTAAACATATACCTTTATCAATTAAACATCCAATTCTCATGGGATTAAGATAAAAAAGAGAAAAGAAGTTACACAGTCATAACTGAAAAGGAAGAATATAACAGGTTATATCCATCATTAAACAGAGTAAAGAACAAATCTTGATGAGAAATTGAACAGATGCAAAATCGCTAGCAAGAAGGCAGCTACACTGACTAGCATAACTACAATCTATAAAATAAAAATAAAAAGTGATATCAAATCCTTAGCAAAAATTGAAGTAATTGTAGAAAAATAAAACTTAAAACTTAGAGAAATAAGCACGTTATGGTCAGGTAAAATGGGTATACCACGAGTTCAACGACACCCAAAGGGGATTTATGGGCCTTGAGAGCATCGACCCCCATCTGTAAGCAATAGCGGAGGCAGGTTTCTCTGGGCTCACGAAGCTCCGGCGGCAGATCCTTTGGTATGTCACCAGCTCCGCCGTGCAACGCTATAGCCCAACCCATAATTAACCCACCAATTGTCACTCGAGATTGTCGCTCTCCGTACTTGCACTACCAAATGTGTTCGGTTGTAATCCTTATTATTGGAGGGAAAATGGAAACCACCACTCAGTGTTTCTTCTTTTCAATTTTCAATGAGGCAATGGTGAAAAGGGATAAAAACAATTTAGGAGGAAATTGGTGGTGGTGGAAGGAACGCAGCAGCAGAGACACACACACACACACAGTGAACGGCGTGCTGTGTGCAAAGCGGGTACCCGTGAGAGTTGAGACCCGCGTCAGTCTGTAGGCAGACATATGTGCTACTGCTACACAAACAAATATTCATATGCGACTTACAAATCGTAGTAGCTGATTGCGATTCATAATTCGAAATTGCGATTCATAGTACTTCTGATTTATCAACCTTATAAGTTGCATTTCGGAAATCTTTATATATATATATATATATATATATATATATATATATATATATATATATATATATATATATATATATATATATATATATATAAATAATTGGGCAAAAAAATAATGATGTGGCACATCTCATTGCACATCATTCATATTTATCTTTTATCTGGATTTTTTGCATTTTTTCTCTTACTTTTTCTATCCAATTTAATTTATAAATGCCTAAATTCATTATTAAGTAAACAACTGTTTCACCTTTTCGAAATTGAGACGCTTCATAAATAAAGAAACGTTTCTTTGTGATGGAACGTCAAAAGCCTCACGTAACTTTTTCTATCAATTATTAATCAACTATAAAGCCCAAAATTCTCATTACAAAAAAAAAATAGTTTGAAAAGAAAAATTATTCTGAAGAGGATCTGGAAATATATTCACATATCCCAATTCTAATCATTTTCATATGTGATATGGCCCATTTGTTTCAGCCCCTTCAGTTTGTCTGGTAGGTAGAATCTTTCGTAGAGATTTTTGCTATTTAATTTTTATTTTCAAATTACTATGTATAATTATATTTAGTTAAAATATTACTATTATATTACTGATGGGTTTAGATTAATTTTGTTCTTTTGTGTTTGATAAATTGTCATACACAGAAGCTCCAACATTTGAAGGTGAACCGACAACAAATGTTGCCTATATATTCGGCCAAAATTTGTGTATGACGTGAAGTTTTCTCATACATTAAAACTCTAATTATATATTTTGTAGGTGTAGGATTTGAAGTGTTCTTCTTTTTTTCTTATCATTCAAATTTTTTTAATTTTTTTTTGTTTATATCCTTTTTTTCTTGCGTTAAGTTTGCACTTGCTTCTTTGGGCAATCTTCTGCTAATGGTTATGCATATATACGGAAAGAGAGATATTAGTGAAGTAAATAATATTTAGTAATATTTATTGGATTATCTTTTCCCAATGGTTATTGATATAGAGCGGGGAGGGGGTAACGGAAGAAATTACACTTTTCGTGACTTATAGGGGAATAGTCATTGTCTTTCTTCTTCTTTTTGCGACTATTTGTCATGTTGAGTTTGAATCTTACGTCCTTTAATAATAGGAGAAAAATCACATAATTATTTTTAGAAGATCATATGTTATTTTTATTTTATTTTTTCTTTGAGTATAACTATTTGACAATCATGTTCTTGTGGATATGTAAAGTTGTTGCTCCTTGGTTCCGTGCATGTGCGAGTCCAATTTTAGTTATGAATATTGCTCTTTTTCCCCAGATAAATGGAAGTATAAAAACGAGGTGGAAAATCCATGTTTAGGTGATTGTTCTTTTAAATCGGATGTGGATATAGAATGCTTACAAGAAAATAAAATTGATATTGCATAGGATAAGAGAGGGAGAGTGACTATTGTTCAAAGCTAAGGGGAGAGTTTAATTTTTAGAGCAAACTTAAAGGATGTAAATGATTTTCGTTCACAACAATACTAACGTGCAGAAACATCAAATTAATAAATATTTTTCAATTACATTGACATCTTTTCCATATTACACAATTGGAGGGTGGTTGTTCAATGAGTTTCTTTTCCCCGCGTAAATGTATATTACTTTCTTGATACCACTAAACAAAAATAACCGATTGTTTGATTATCACTAGTACTGTCATGGGCTGCTTTCCAGACATGCCCCATGACCCCTTGGCCGCGCCCCATGGCGGCCTAGCAAGCCTCACAATGCCTAGCGCCATGGTCGGCCCCGTGGTCTTGGCTGCGCCAAGTGACAAGCGCGCATGTGCCTCTGTCGCCCCACCGATGCCTCTCGCCAGCGCCCAAGGGCTGGCCAATGACAACAGCGCCGCGCGCCCTGACAATGCCGCGCGCGCAGATCCTGATGCCTCGCCAGCGCCCAGCTGCAGGCCCATTCCAGCAGCGCCTCGCGCACAGACCCTGATGCCAAGCACCAGTGCCCAGCCTCAGGCCAACACCTCAAGTGTCGCGCGCGCCCACAGCAACGCGCGCGCAGACCCGCAAGACAAAGATGCTGCCATCGGGCTTAGTTTTTCCTTGTAATAATCTAAGTCCTTTTCATTGTAATCATAGACTAGTTTTCATCATTTTCATTTCAGTGTGCTTCTACAGCTTTATTAGGACTAGTCTTGTCATGTTGGTTTATTTTTTTTAAGCATTATTAAGGGGGACCAAACAATCAAACATTTCAATCAGCATTTTCTGGTGTCTCTCCCCCTCGACACCACATCATTGTAATCAGCATTTTCATTCAGCAATAAAATCATCATCAGCATTCAAAACCCAATTCTCTCTCAAGCTTCCGCAATTGCCCACGACATTGGTTTTCCCGCACGGCACTGACAATCTAGCCTAGCGTGCGGCGAGGACCTCATTGGCGGACAGCAACCGCACTGACATCGGTTGCTTAGCCTTACGTTGCCCTTCCAAAGATCATCAGGAAGGCGTTGCGTAACAGTTGGTATCAGAGCCTAGGCTCGACATCGGACGAGGGAAAACATTTGCCATCATCACCATTTCTGACCATGGTGAATCATGGGGAGCGTCTAGCATCCCTAGAAGAGACGGTTGACCGATTACGACCCATCGTAGAAACGGTGCCTGATCAAAGCAACAACCTAGTGCAAAGGTTGGACGACCTGGACCGCCGAATGCGGCAGGCCGAAAATGACATTGCAAACATCAGTCGTGACTCCGACGAGGACCGACAAACGGCAGCCATTGAAACTGCCAACATCCATGGCAAATTTGAGGACCTCCAACAGGAGCGTGCCGACGATTTGGCCCATCAGCAACATGAGGCAGACAGACTAACTGCCATGCAGCAAACCATAAACGACTTGACTGACAAGCTCAACGTTGTCAATGCTGCCTTACAGAGCCTACTTCGAGAAGGCAACCATCACATCAGGGGTGCAGCAGACCTCACCCCCATTCCACAAAAGCTTAAGATACCGGAGCCAAAGCCATACGACGGATCCCGGGATGCTAAAGAAGTGGAAAACTTCATCTTCGACATTGAACAATACTTCGATGCCGTGGGCCATTTGGAGGAATCCAAAAAGGTAGCGACTGCTGCCATGTATCTTCAGGGCGATGCCAAACTTTGGTGGCGGGTCAAACACGAAGCCATCAAGGCCGGTGAAGATACTCTTCAGACATGGGACGAATTGAAGGTAGCCATACGCCTGCAGTTCTTTCCCGAAAATGTGGAATACAATTCCAGGAGAAAGCTTCGGGACCTCCGCCACACCAGATCAGTGAGGGAGTACGTGCGCGAATTCTCCGCACTCATGCTAAACATACGCGACATGGGGGACAAAGACAAACTCTTCGCATTCATAGAAGGTTTGAAACCTCATGCCCGTATGGAACTACAGCGACAACGGGTAGACACCCTGCCCAAGGCCATTCAAGCTGCAGAATGCCTTGGCGATTATCATTTGGGAACTCAGAACGACAGGCCCCAGCCGTCTGTCCGAGGGGGATCCAACGGGCACCATCCCAGCAATGGTGGCCCAAGCAAAAGTGGGGGAGATCGGAGTGCATCCAAAACTAAGACTCCTCCCTCCAACAGCAACAGTGCTGCATCCATCAACAACAATCAGGGGAGAAAGCCTCCTTCAGAATGCCGTCATTGCGGCGGGGCACATTGGAACAATGAATGCCCAAACATCAAGGTCAATGCTCATCAGACGGTCGAGGATGAGTTAGACACATCAGACTCATCAGACGACGACGAGGTAGGCGCCTTCAATGCAATTGTTGGCTCTATCCCTCATGCCTTAGCGGGGACCAGTGCATGTCCTCCTAAGAAAACATCAGTCCCGATCACCAGGAAAGGGAAAGAAAAGATGGACGAAGGACCTCCTAAGCAAGCGAGGACCCTAATGTTCGTCGAATTGAAAGTGAACGGCAAGCCCCTTCACGCATTGATAGACACAGGTGCCACCCATAACTACTTGTCATCAACGCAAGTAGAGCGCCTAGGTCTTGTGGTAAAAAAGAGCAAAGGCCGCGTCAAGGCTATCAACTCACCACCTCAGACATTGGGTGGAACAGCTACAAATGTCCCAGTGAAACTTGGCCCATACAAAGGAAGCATCGACCTGCGCATCGCAATCATAGATGACTTCGACATCATAGTGGGTTTGGATTTCATGAGGCAAACCAACACCATTCCGGTACCATATGCCAACATGCTCCTGATGATGGGAGAAAAAGGGGCCAAGCCCTGCACCATACCATGCTTTCCCATAAAGATGGCCGCTGAAAACATCTCGGCCATGCAGTTGGAGAAGGTAGTCAACAGACATGAACCCCAGGTTCAGGCTACCTATCGCAGCAACAATCAGCCATCATGTCATCGGCCTCAAAAGACTGGTGACGCTCATCATCGTGTGAAGACTTGTCAGCCATGCCACAAGGACAAGTCGAATCACTCATCACAGCCGGGACCCTCGCAGCCATCACATGTCCCTCAGAGACCATGGGAAAGTGTTTCCCTCAGATTCATCACGGGATTGCCCCAAGTTGGCAATCTTGCATCCATCATGGTTGTCATAGATCAGTTCTCAGACTATGCAACTTTCATAGCAGCCCCGCAAAACATCTCAGCAGAAGATACAGCTCGACTCTTCTTCTCGCACATTGTCAAACATTGGGGCCTGCCCAAAAACATTGTTAGTAGGCGCGACTCACGCTTTACTAGCAACTTCTGGACCCATCTCTTCAGGTGCTTTGGGTCAACATTGAGTCACAACACAGACATCCATCCACCATCGGATGGCCAAACAGACCGGTTCGATGACATGCTGGAGGAATATCTCCGCAACTTCGCAACCGGATCACAGAAGCATTGGGTGAAGCTCCTGGATGCTGCTCAACTGTGTTTCAATTCTCAAAAGAGCCATCATACAAACAAGAGCCCTTTTGAAATTGTTACCGGACAGCAACCGCTTCTCCCGCAGACGGTGAATACATCAACCATGCCGAAATCTCCTCGAGCTGCCAACTTCTCGAGCGAATGGGAGCGCAACATGGAGATAGTGCGGAGCTATCTCATCAGGGCCCAAGAGCGGGCAAAAAGGTTCACCGAACAAAAGCGTTGCTTTTCCCAACATCAACCAGGGGATAAAGTAATGCTACGCATCCCAAAGCAGTACTTGTTTGCAGAAAGGACCCATGACCCTCGCCTGCAACAAAAATACATCGGGCCCCTGTCCATTGAAAAACGCATTGGGAAGTCCACATACCAGGTCAAAACTCCATCCTGGTGGAAGATCCATCCAGTCTTCCATGTCAGCCGCATGAAATCATTGCTTCGCTACAACAGCAAGCTCAAACAACAGAGGGGCGCAGACCTCCCATCCAACAACCATCAGAATCATCATCATCATCATCATCATCATCATAAGGCTCCGAGGACGGCGCCAACTCAGGTGGGGGAGAATGTCATGGGCTGCTTTCCAGACATGCCCCATGACCCCTTGGCCGCGCCCCATGGCGGCCTAGCAAGCCTCACAATGCCTAGCGCCATGGTCGGCCCCGTGGTCTTGGCTGCGCCAAGTGACAAGCGCGCATGTGCCTCTGTCGCCCCACCGATGCCTCTCGCCAGCGCCCAAGGGCTGGCCAATGACAACAGCGCCGCGCGCCCTGACAATGCCGCGCGCGCAGATCCTGATGCCTCGCCAGCGCCCAGCTGCAGGCCCATTCCAGCAGCGCCTCGCGCACAGACCCTGATGCCAAGCACCAGTGCCCAGCCTCAGGCCAACACCTCAAGTGTCGCGCGCGCCCACAGCAACGCGCGCGCAGACCCGCAAGACAAAGATGCTGCCATCGGGCTTAGTTTTTCCTTGTAATAATCTAAGTCCTTTTCATTGTAATCATAGACTAGTTTTCATCATTTTCATTTCAGTGTGCTTCTACAGCTTTATTAGGACTAGTCTTGTCATGTTGGTTTATTTTTTTTAAGCATTATTAAGGGGGACCAAACAATCAAACATTTCAATCAGCATTTTCTGGTGTCTCTCCCCCTCGACACCACATCATTGTAATCAGCATTTTCATTCAGCAATAAAATCATCATCAGCATTCAAAACCCAATTCTCTCTCAAGCTTCCGCAATTGCCCACGACATTGGTTTTCCCGCACGGCACTGACAATCTAGCCTAGCGTGCGGCGAGGACCTCATTGGCGGACAGCAACCGCACTGACATCGGTTGCTTAGCCTTACGTTGCCCTTCCAAAGATCATCAGGAAGGCGTTGCGTAACAGAACTTATGTATTTATTTTTTTTACTATCCTTTCATTTTTCTCATTTATGTAACTTTTAGAAGTGTAAAATCTACCTATATTCAAGTTTACTCATTCTCTATAATTGTTTATTTATTATACATTTTAACGATCATTTATATGCTCTTCTAGTGTTTCAAATTTTTCATCTTCCCCTACAATTATTTATTTACTTGATATATTAATATTCATTTGTGTATTCTTTTAGATTATCTTTTTATGGCATTTCATTTAATATTCTCTTTACTTTCTTTGATTAAGCCTATTTGACAAGGATCTACTAGAGGAAATGTACGAATGCATCCATCAAATAGGAACTTCATGTTTATGATACTTCTTTTTTTATTGTGAATTATCTTTATTTCTAAATAACAAATATTTTATTTCTGGAAGAAAATAAAGGTAAATTAAAAGGCGAATCAACACTGATATGATGGTACAACTCAAGCGAAGTATTTCTAAAATTCTCTTTTACTTATCCACGCCAATTCTTTGTAAATTTCTCTTCGCTTGCGCATACAAGTTTTTAAAACTAATTTCGATTAATTTGTTATCTCTATAATAAATATTTAAAAAAAATATTATAGAGTATTAATTTAGGGGAATATACGTGTATGCATCTGTGTGTTAATGTATTTTGTAAGGTATATCTTATATAATATATTTGTTTCTTATTTATAGTACTATAAAAGTTTTCATTTCTCAACTTTCAATTAAATTTGTAGAAAGTAAAGAAAATGTCTGACCGCACGAAGCGCGGACTAATTAACTAGTACTATTATAAAAATGCATTTTTAAGCTAACGAAATTTAGAGCCATGTAAATCACATTTCACATGTACGTTTTACATATTTTTGAAATTCTTACAAATATTGCCTCAAATAAAATTTTCCAGCTAAATATGCAGATATTGAAACAAAAATCCAAATTAAGGGAGGTATGCATAATTCGTGCTATAGAAAAAAATCTAGGGAGGTATGAAATGATCTCGTTATAGAAGTTGTAAATCAACTGCTTTTAGTATTTTAATTATATTCCATATATTAAATTAGTTAAATTAAAGAAAATGCACATGCAATCAAAACAAATTATCCAAAAATACTAATTTCTAAATTATTATAATTTACACCTATTTTAAAAAAAATATTTACAAAATACCCAATATGTATGTATGTTGTTTACTGTCGGGGTATATAATTCATATATTGTATACTTTAAGGGGCCGTTTGGTTTAGATACAAATTATGCACGGATTAATAATATAGAAATTAGCTATGCAGGAATTAGTTACGCTGGAATTATAATATAGAAATTATTTCTTGTTGATGTTTAGTTTGATTATATTGAAAATTAGCATACAATCTATAATTTAGAATATTTGATTAGACTATTTTTGTAAGGAATATTGTACGCAAATATTCATAATTAGTATACAGCGTATAATTTAAAATATTTGATTAGACTATTTTTGTAGGGAGTATTGTACGAAAATGTTCATTTCGAACGTTCTCTTTCTCATTGGATAAAATTATTAACTTTGAAGTCAACTGAATCTATCCATAGAGAAATTAGAATTAATATTGGAATACCTCCTACAGCAAAGTTAACATCTTATTTATTTTAAATAAATATTCTTTTAAAAAATTATATTCTATAGCTACCTTTTAATTTTTATAGCAAAATATCTATTTATGGTTACCTCCTATTTTGCTATAAAAATTAAAAGGTGGCTATAGAATATCGTTTTTTCTTGAGCAAAGTCCTCATACATTGAGTATTACATTCTCTAGCAAAGCCATCATACATTTAGTATTACCTTCTCCAATGGGTTTCTCTTATTGTATGTTACTATATTTATATGTGTGCAATAGTGGATACATAGCTTTCTCTTCTTATTTGTTGATTTGATTTATATGTATGTTGATGTATTCATAAGTATTCAAAATTGCCTTCACTGTATCTGTACTTTTTACACTGACTTTTGCATATTGTATTTAGATGTATTCATAAGTATTCAAAAATTCCATCACTGATTTGTACTTGTTACAATGACTTTTGCATGTTGTATGTAGATGTATATATATGTATATAAAATTTCCATCACTGATTTGTGCTTATTTATTCTAGTGTTGTTTGCATATTGTATTTAGATATGTTTAGATGTATTCAAAAGTTCATTCACTGTATTTGTACTTATTACAGTGACCTTTGCATAATTTATGTAGATGTATTCATAAGGATTTCAAAAGTGCCTTCACTGTTTTTTACTTATTACAATGACTTTTTGCATGTTGTATGTAGATGTATTTATATGTATACGACTATTTCCATTACTGATTTGTTCTTACTCAAGTGACATCCCTTTGATATTGTTTTCATTTCAAATATGCCTCAACAAAAATCTGGGAGCATGTATGTATTCATTCCGCTTGCTTGTATCATTTATAGATCTAATAATATGAATTGTTTTTAATTGTTTCAATCTATATTTTCAGGGATTGTGGATTACATATCGCGGCATACGCAGAGTTTCTCAGCACTTTTAGTTTGGTTCCACAAATAACATTTGATGCCAATTTACTCCGTCAAAGATATGGTGCCCTCCTTTAGGACTATGCTATGCGGAAGATAGACGATGATGTCATAAGTGAGAACGAAGCACCCTCAAAGATTATTAGGCAAATCACGGATTCGGATACTTCGGAGAAAATAGTTTTAGAGTAACTTTAGATGAATATACTTTTGGAAGATAATTTTATGTGAATACAGTGTTTTGAATATTGTTTCGGTAAAGATGACGTTCAGTTAAGAAAAACTCATGTTTTCATTTTATTCACTGCATCCACAGTGTTTATATATGATAATTGCAAATATTCATGTTGTTTCAATATTTTGTGCAACAATATTCATATATATTCAGCAGGTTGTATTCATATGTATTCAACAGATGTATATATACAATATACATTCATCAGTTTACTAAAAATGGTCCTTTAGCATATTGTATAGATACGTATATATGTATTTGCAACTTGTCATGACCCTAAAACCGACCCGGTCGTGATGACGCCTATCGTGAAACTAGGCCAGCCGACACAACTCCCGAATCAGTAAAAGTCATTTCTTTAAAGCCTTTAATTAATCAAATATCTCATGATGTAAGTCTAAATGAACAGTGCGGAATAAATACACAAGTCCGACATCGGAGTGTCACAAGTCACGAGCATCTACTAAGGTCTGAATACAACGAAGAGTCTAAAAAAATACACTAAATACAATCTAAGGAAGACAAGAGGGAGAAGAGCAGGGTTGCGAACGTCGGCAGCTATCTTGCTAACTCCGATGACTCTGCCACTTAGCAATCAACACCCGCTACCGGGTTCAGAAATACTTGAATCTGCACACAAGGTGCAGTGAGTAATGTGAGTATGCCAACTCAGTAAGTAATGAAAGTAAATAAAAGCTGAGCAGTGAGAAAACACGTAAACCACGTCATAACGCTACAGCAAATGTAGTACATTTTCAAAACAGTATAGAAATCATTTACTTAGTAAATCAAGCTCAGTTTCAGTAAAATCTTTTAAAACAATTTTCAATAGTTTCAAACGAGTGATAAAACATTGAGTAAAAATTATAGAAACGTAAACAGCCCCTCGGGCAAAACATATACCATAAACCATTCCTTGGGCATAATATTAACAGAACCATCCCATCGGGCTAAATACATCACAATCACCCGTGATCAGCCCATCGGGCATAGCATAAATCAAGAACCGCCCCTCGGGCAAAACATGGATCAAGAACGGCCCCTCGGGCAACAATATGAAACAACAACAGCCCCTCAAGCTACATCATATCACTCACACTAGATACTCGCACTCACTGAAGGTGTACAGACTCCTGGAGGGGCTCCTACAGCTTAAGCGCAATAACAAGCCATCTCGTGGCATAATCAAATAGGTCATCGGCCTCATAACAAGCCACCTCGTGGAGTAACAAATCAGGCCCTCGACCTCATAATCATGAATCAGTACCACACTGCTGTGGTGCGCATCCAGATCCCATAATATCCTCACAACACAGATCCTCGGCCTCACTCAGTCAAAAATCTCTCAGGCCACTTGAGTAATAGTAAAACATGATGCTCAGCCCAAAATATCATTTAAAATATTAAAACAGAGTAAATATGGTTGAGTTATGAAAATAGTAGAATACAACATGACTGAGTTCAAATATGAAGTTAAAACAGTGAGGAATAGTAGTAGTAAAAATCTCCTAAAGGTCCAAAATAGTTGGCACGAGGCCCAAATATGATATTCAGCCCAAAACATGAAAATACTTTCCAAAACACAATGATATCAAACAAGTTTTAATCAAATACGTGACTTAACAATGGTACGGGACGGACTAAGTCACAATCCCCAATGGTGCACGACTCCACGCTCGTCATCTAGCGTGTGTGTCACCTCAAAGTAGCACAACAATGTGAAATCCAGGGTTTTATACCCATAGGACAACATTTACAATTATTACTTACCTCTATCCAGTCCAAACTCTAGCCCGCGATGCATTTTCCCCTCGAATCGGCCTCCGGATGCTCCAAATCTATCCAAAAATAGATTTATACCATAAAATATGCATGGGGAATAAAGCCCACTCGAAAAATACTAATTTACATCAAAAATCCCGAAATTGGTCAAACCCGACCCCCGGTCCTACATCTAGAAATCTGATAAAAATCACATCTATAAAATCCTTATCCTCCCACGAGTCCATACATATCAAGAACATCAAAATCGGACCTCAAATGGCCCCTCAATTCTCCAATTTATACTCTCCAATTTCAAGCCCTAATTTTTCCAATTTTAGGCTTTAAATTCCACAAATTTCATGTTTAAACAAGTAAGAATCAACATAGGATCGAGTATTGAGTTCAAAAATCTTACCTCCAAGTGTTTCCCTTCGATTCCCTCTTCAATCCTTCTCAAAAAGCTCCAAAATCGCTCAACAATGGAGAAAATAGACCAAAAATCGCGAAAACCACTTTTAAAATATTCTGCCCAGAGATTACTTTCCTTCTTCGCGAACGCGGCCGCCCTCTCACGTTCGCGAAGCACAATTTGCCTCATGACAACTTCACGAACGCGAGGGCCCACCCGCGAACGCGAAAACCAAACAACCGACCCTATGCGAACGCGGAACGCGCTGCGCGGACATGTAGCTTTAACTCAGGAACCTTTGCGAATGCGGGACTTACATCGCAAACGTGAAAACAACCATCTGTCCCTCTCAACAACCCTTCGCGAACGCGAAGAACAAAACTCTGCAATAGAACAGAAGAAAAATATGCAACTGTCAAAAACCAAGATTTGGTCCGTTAACCACCCGAAACTCACCTGAGGCCCTCGGGACCTTAACTAAACATGCCAACATATCCCATAACATCATTCAAATTTGTTCCAACCTTCGGAATACTCAAAACAACATCAAAACATCAAATCATCATCGGATTCAAGCCTATGAATTCCAAAAACTTCCAAATTCTGAATTCGATCAAAAAGTCAATCAAACCTCGTCCGAATGACCTGAAATTTTGCACATATCACAAATGACACAACATACCTATTCTAATTTTCGAAATTCCATTCTGACCCCGATATCAAAATTCCCACTACCAACCGGAAAATGCAAATTTTCATTTTCGCCAATTCAAGCCTAAACCTTCCACAGACCTCCAAAATATATTCCGATCATGCTCCTAAGTCTCAAATCACCTAATGGAGCTAACTAAATCATAAAAATCCAAATCCGAGATTGGATGCTAAAAAGTCAAAACTTGGTCAAACCTTTCAAATTTTAAGCTTCAAACTGAGAACTGTTCTTCCAAATCTATTCCGATTACCCCGAAAACCAAAACCGACGATTTACATAAGTCATAATACATCACACAGGGATAGTTATGCCCGAGAACTGGTAAGCAAAGTGCAAAAGCTCAAAACGACCGGTCGGGTCGTTACATATATATATATATATATATATATATATATATATATATATATATATATATATATATATATATATATATATATGTATTGATATATATTCAAGGGATTGTACTGTATGTGATCTACATTTTGTATTTGAATATATTCAAATTATGTTGTATGTGTACTGCATTTTGTATTCATAAGTATTCAAACGTTTCAAGATTGTATTGCATTTTGTATTCAGCTTCAGCCTGGCCTTATCCTTGCAGCGCCAGCCTAACGCCAGCCTTAGCCTGGCCTTTGCCTTGGAGCGCCAGCCTAGCGCCAGCTTCAGCTTGGCCTTGCTAGGCTAAAGCCTGGTTATGCACAAAGGATACATCCTGAATTCTCTGTTCACTTTTTTCAACTCTACATATACAATGTAACCCATATCGTTATTTATTTCAATTGTCGTGCAATTTCTATCTACTTTGTATTCAATTTTAATTGACTTTGAGCATAAATCTATGTTGAGTTGTTTCGAAATTGAAGCAATCAAATCATTATACGACGCATACTCCTTTATCAGTATCCCCTCAATCGAATAATCGACATAGTTACTCTCATTGTTTCACTTGCCAGAATAATGCAATAGGACGGTTAACTTGCCATATGTAAAATTGAATTATACTGATTTCTGTATATAATTGTATGAATCTCGAATTTTATTGGTTGAAAATAGAAACACCCACGAACGATAGCAATAGAAAAGGAAGGGTTATAAACTCGGCGATTGCTCTATTTTGTTGTATTATTCGGTTGGGAAAAATATTCAGCAGATTCGGCGTCAAATACAGATTCTAGGTGATATAATTCAGTTAGTTGAATTATATTAGGAGTCTATTGTGTTAATTGATTCACTTTTTGTTTAAAAACAGCTGAATAGACCATGATTTACGCTATTTACGTTACTGTATTCACAAATACATATCGTGAATACAGTCGAATACAATAATTGCCTAGCTATATTCCCCTGTTTTACGCCGAGTTTTGCTACTGTATTCATGAATATAGTAGCTTAAATATATCGAATACACATTAAAAAGAAAAATAGGTATAGAAAATAATATAGTAAATGATAGCTACAACTAGCTAATAACCACTAAACAATAGTGGTTTATGAAATTTTTTCATTAATATTTAAATAATAGAACAACAAAACGAAGTATTGATAGACATTTACAACATACTCATATTTACCCACATTATTTCAAAGTAATTAAAAATGAAAATTAAAAGGTTTTTATCTATCCACACTATTTGAAGGTGATTTCAAACTAAAAAAATTCATATTTAAAAGTAATTTTAAAAGTGGGGTTCGTCAAACCTCAAAAGTTAATTTAGTGATGAGATTTTTTCATATGGTACTAGGAGACTATCTTTTACATGCTTAATTGATAGGAACACTTAATTTATATAGTTTGAACTCCATTCTTCTATGATAAATTTTAACTATCAATAAATTAACTTAAATATTATCTGTTGTAATTTTTATACTATTTCATTATGAAAACTAACATATGATAAATCTATAGAAAAATGAAAACAATCCTCTTATCTCATTAATTGAGAAAAAATTAAAACTCATATAATTTATATAGACTTCTATTCCAACGTTTATTATTTTATCACCAATTAACATCATTTTAAATGAGTTATAATAAAAAGTAATTTAAGCTACTATATTGAATTACTATAGTTTATATCATGTTAATATTTGTTAGTGCCTTTTGATTTATTTATTTTTGTTTGAAGTAGTAAATTGTCTCATTGGAGAACATCCCTTGGAAGTTCTCTTTGCTTATTGTACTAAAATTTTCTATTAATTTTGCTCTATAAAAACCATGAAGCAAAATCCTAGTGGTTTTCATCTTTTATCGTGTTATAAAGAAATATGTTTTTTGTTTAAACTTTCATCAAGTAGCTGGATAGACAATTGTAGCTTTAATATTTTCTCATGTAAAATATTCAAATACAGTGTGCAAATAATACCATTGAAATCAGTTTTCAATTTGACGTCTATGTTTGGCATTGACGAGATGTTAAAATGTGCATTATAGCACGCAATCTTGTAATGTAAATTGGAGCAACTTAAGCAAGTTATAATTTATAGTTTAATTTAATATAAAGTATTAAAAAAATTTAATGGTAAACTGTGATCCCAATATCATTCCCTATCCGCGATTAAATGGATATAATAATGATTGATTTATTTATCAAAGAAATAAGGAATCTTTACATAAATAGCCGTCTGGATTTATTATATAAGTTTATACAGATATTACATATGAAATATACATTTATTATACATCCACTAGCTATTTTCAACTTAAGCGACGACTAAAATCGGAGAGTCCGATTTTATGATCATTATGGCACTTCATAGCCCGTCTTCAGCAGCCTCAAAGCACAGCTCGAGGTTTGACCCCGAGGGTTCCCAATACTCGACCTCGGGGCAATGCAAATTGGTGGTTATCTTAGACAAGCGGGAAATTCCCAAAAGGCACGTGGCTGAAGCTGACCAGGTCCACGAGAATAGTATAAGTCCGTACCGTGACATTAAATAGTTGTACCAGTTGCGTATCTTTGTAATAAAAGCATAAGTACTATGTTGGGATTTCCCCTCCTACATAAAGGAAACCCTTGTCATTTTGTAAAGATACATGATATTCAATACAAGAACAAGAATATTCTCTGCTCTCTAAACATTCTTCATTGTCTTTCCTGTGATTTATTGCTTACATTTATTGTGTTTCATTGATTGTTACTCATTTATTATTCATCATTGATCATAAAGAGCCATTATTGATGCCCTTGGAACTGTTAGTCCTTCATCGATCAGCCCCAGTCAAGCACTTTAGCTCGATCTCGAGGCCCAGCTTAGGCCGGTCCGAGACCCCGACTCGCAGTCGTTCGGTTTGCATAAGCGTTATATCTTCAAGCTCTTACCTTGTTTTCTAGTTTCACTCTTGGAATCTATTGCCTAACAACTAGCATTAAAATAAATCACATATTTTTAGAACCACAAAATCAAATCTAATTGTAATTACCATTTTCAAGGTAAACAGTTTGGCGCTCACCGTGGGGCTAAAAATAATAGTGATTGTTTTGGTGTTGGTTTACTGAAAACACAAGTTATTCTTCACACTTTTTCTTGTCCAAGAATCTTTGATTTCAGGTCAAAATGTCTAACTCATTGAATCCACCTGAAAACAACGGTCCTGAGGACCATGGAGAGAATGGTGTAGTTGTTCCAGGCGCCGGTGTACCACTGCGAAACCCTGAGGATGCATCAGAACCAATTCCCGTGGATGTGGGCTCACGCAACGCCTAACACATCGATATAAGCTCCCACACTTACGGGAATATATGCCAAGAAAACCAACAAGAAGCTCAGAAAACCCCAGCCCGGGAGGAATGAGAGGTTAGCTTTCACGTCATTTTTGAGATGTTGTAGGTACAACAGCTGGCGATTGCTCAACTGCAAAGCCACCAAAAAACTCCAAGCACAGCAGCACCGGAAACGGCTCCTCGGGCCGAACAGGTACCGGAAAGATCGAGCAACAACGGGTCAGCAACCGACCCCGCTATTATAAAGATGCTCGAGGATCTCACAAAGAGGATTAAATCGGGCAAAAAGAAGATATAATCTAATGACAAAAATACGGATACCTACAATTCAAGGGTCGATCAAATCCCAGGCGCACCCCCAATTCTGAAAGGTGTAGATTCAAAAAAATTCGTACAAAAGCCATTCCCATCGAGTGTTGATCCAAAACCCATTCCGAAGAAATTTAGAATGCCCGATCTCCCAAGTACAACGGAACCTTGGACCCCAACGAGCACATCACTGCTTACACTTGTGCTGTAAAGGGAAATGACCTGAAGGAAGACGAGATTGAATCAGTCCTGTTAAAGAAATTAGGAGAAACACTTTCAAAAGGGGCCATGATGTGGTATCACAACCTATCCCGAATTCGATAGACTCATTTGCCATGCTGACAGATTCTTTTATAAAGGCACATGTCAGTGCCATCAAGGTTGCTACAAGGAAATCCGACGTCTTCAAAATCAAACAGAGAGAAAACGAGATGCTACATGAGTTTGTATCTCGCTTTCAAATGGAGCGAATGGAATTACCACCTGTCTCCGATGACTGGGCAGTGCAGGCCTTCACCCAAGGTTTGAACGAACTAAGCTCGATAGCTTCGAAGCAGCTAAAGCAGAACTTGGTTGAATATCCCGCCGTGACTTGGGCAGATGTCCTCAATCAGTATCAATCAAAGATTAGGGTTTAGGACGACCAACTGGGAGCCCCCTCGGGCTCACTATATCCTAGCAAGCTCCTGGCAAAGGAATCAAAGCCAAACAGGGAAAGGTATCAACCATACACTGAAGATTGAAGAAACGCCCCAAGGCGTAACATACCCCGAAACGACCGAAGGGCAGATCGAGGTTAGAATCCTTGGGGACTTGTAAGCAGAGTCAGATTCGACAGACACGCAAGACCGACATAGGCACCCCGACTATCCGAGTACAACTTCAACATTGATGTTTCAGACATCATATCAACCATAGCTAAAATCAAAGACACTAGGTGGCCAAAACCCATACTATCGGATCCGTCACAAAGGAACCCTAACCTGGTCTGCGAATTTCATGGCACACACGGTCATAGGACCGAAGATTGCAGAAAGCTCCGAAAAAAAGTAGCCTGATTAATCAACAAAGGGCATTTGTCGAGAGTTCCTCAGCGAACGAGCCAAAAATCAATTTCGGGAAAGAGAGGCGAATAGGAAAAATGAAACAGAAGAGCCACAACATGTCATCCACATGATCGTTGGAGGAATCCACATCCCACAGGAATGCATTGTAAAACGAACAAAAATATTCATCACCAGGGAAAAGCGAACTCGAGGTTACATACTCGAGGACCCTCTCACATTCAGCGATGAGGACATCGAGACCCTGGCTCAACCTTATAACGACGCATTGGTAATTTCTTTTCTTGTGAATACATTTCAAATTAAATGTGTGCTTATGGATCCAGGTAGCTTGACCAACATTATCAAGTCGAGGGTGGTGGAGCAGCTCGGATTGCTCGACCAGATCATGCTCGCCTCTCGAGTCCTCAACGGATTCAACATAGCGAGCGAGACAACGAAAGGGGAAAACACCCTCCCGGTCAACGTGGCCGGCACAACCCAAAATGTCAAGTTATATTTCATCGAAGGAGACATGAAATACAATGCCTTGCTCGGAAGGCCATGGATATACTGCATGAGATCAGTACCATTAACCCTTCATCAAATGATTAAGTTTCCAACAAAGAATGGAATATGTCACACCTCCTTTTTCCGCGCCCGGGGGGGCGCAAGGGAGTTTTTTCCAATTAAAGGACAATCGAAACGGGATTCGTTTATTTATTTCAGAGTCGCCACTTGGGAGATTTAGGGTGTCCCAAGTCACCAATTTTAATCCTGAATCGAGGAAAAGAATGACTCTATATTACAATCTGCGTACCAGAAATCCGGATAAGGAATTCTGTTAACCCGGGAGAAGGTGTTAGGCATTCCCGAGTTCCGTGGTTCTAGCACGGTCGCTCAACTGTTATATTTGGCTTGATTATCTGATTTTATACAAGTGTGAACTTATGTGCAAAATTTAACTTTTAAACCGCTTTTATCATTTACTGTTATTTTATAAGACTTGCAACGTTGTGAAAACATATCTCGAGCCACGTTGCATCAATGCACCCGTGATTGTTGACATATTTCGACTCGGTTGAGATTTGGATTTGGGTCACATAAATGTGCACCCGAATTAAGGAAATTAAATTATTAAAGGTGCGCCTAAAGCGACTAGCGTATTTATTTTGGGTAAGACCGTGGAATTTTACTAAACGGTCCATCCCGAAGTCCAAATAATTTTTAAAACAAACATTTACTGAGGGCCCCGCAATTTGTATTTTTATTTGGCGAGGCTCATCTCATTATTTTTAAAAATGAATTTGCAACGTCATGGATACGCATCTCGAACCACGTCACAATCAATGTACCGTGATTAGAAACACATTTCGACTCCGTTGAGATTTGGATTTGGGTCACATCAATGTGCACCCGAGTTTACGAAGGTAATATTTATTAAGACGCGTCCTAAAGAGTCTAACGTATTGTTATTTTAGGAGGGTTGTGAGATTTGCTAAACAACCCGTCCTGGAAACTAAATGCTTCAATAATATACATTTAACAAGGGCCCCGCATCTGCGCATTTTGTTTATTTTCATCGAGGCTCATCTCGTTCTTATTTTTAAAGGATATCCTATAGCAACTATGTTTCTTGTCGTGTTTGTCTCTATCAATTGAAAACAGTAGATAGTCCTAATTAATTACATGTTTGCAAATTGTTTGTAACAACATTCAGAAAAGCTTGAAAATCAGAAATGAGGCTGCATGTACAGTCAGCCGAACAAATAATCATGGGCCCAAATCCAGCCCATGCGTGATAGGCCAGACCTGGGCCACTGCTTGTTCGATGCGGGCTTACTTGGTTTGCTTCGATTTGGGCTCGACCTTCATGAGGTTGAGGCCCTGAACTGGTTCTTTGTTCTATAAATGAGTTTATCAATTTATATGTGACAATCTGACAAAAGAGGAAAGTACTTTAATTAAAGTGGATAGTTTTCCTATTTGACCTACGTTAGAGAATATACTACATCATCAGACTAAGTTTAAAATACAACTTATTTCAATGGGAATATTTTCACCTAACAGCATACATATATGACTAGCATTCACTCACCTACATTGATATACTAAGCATGTAGGCTACTTCTATTATTCAAACGAAAATGTAACTATTATATACTACATGACATTTAATACAACAGTCCATGTATATATAAAAACAATCTGCAGGTCCTCTCTTTTGCATTCATGCTCAAACTCTCAGTTACATTGGTGGTATCAATTGTGTACCTGGTAAGGAAAGGAAAGGAAGAAGGAGAGTGATCAGTTGAGTAGTATGCAACGAATACAGCAGCAGCAGACACACAGCAACAACACAGCAACAACCAACCAAACCAAGTGTTTTCCACAGCCACAGACAACCAACAATGTCTTCCAGAACAAAGAACTAGCAGATAGTCGAATACCAAACCAGCAATCCCAGGAAAGAGTAAGGAAACAACAGAGATAGCAGAGTGTTCAATGCAGCAACACCAACAGTTCGACAATCCCAAACAGCTCAGTTAATGCAAACAACAAAACCTGGCCAAGACAGCTTGACCAATATGAATCCTTACACAACTTTTAGACAGTGTTTAGTAACAGTATTTACTGGAACTCTCTTATGTTTTCAGTCTTTTTTTTCTTTAAACTCACAAAACCTTTCTCAAGACTCAAAATTACAGCCTTAAGACTAAAAATTCCACTTTTTTTTCTCTTCTTCTGAAAACCAAAAGTCCAGCCTTACTTAGGTTCTCAAAGGACCTATTTATAGGCCAAATGACCCAGTGCAGTTGAGCTGCCTTCCTCCTACTTGCAGACTGACCATACCCCTTAACTCCCCATGCCTAAAGGCACCTTTCTTGGAATCCTTAATCAGCCCTCATGCCCTGTCTTATTACTCTAATCAAGGGTTATGGGTTTAGTTAAGTATTCAATTAATTCCCATACTCTTAGGTCTGGTCCCCCATTAGCATTAATTTAATCCTATTTTAATTACCACTTGACATATTCTGAAATTATCCCCTAATCAGACCCTGTCTTATGCCAAGATTACCCTTATACCTTGCATATTACTGTATTACCCTAACTCTTAATAATTAGTATATAAACCTCTCTAATTTCAGCCAATACCTGACTACTAGCTAATTAAACTCAAACTTCTTTCAGGCTGATTTGTTAGATTTCTAAAGCTAATTGCCAATTCTCTGCCTAAGTTCAGGCAATGATTCAAACTTTAAGCAAACAAGGGTGCCAATTAAAGGGTACAAGTTGGTCATGCCGATAAAAGTAGCACCAACAAGAAATAGGCATAGTAATCAATACTGAAATGTAGACTCATTTAGATGACTACACAAGCTATAACATCTTTCAAGTGAATTCAGTTGACGACACTTATTTAGATGACTACACAAGCTATAATATACAGCAAACAACCAATAAAACCAACAACAAACTCATTATTAACTTAAAACGTACACACATGGACAGACGAGTCACGAACCAAAACAAACCAGAACATGAACGACAGATAGATTTTAGGAGGACAAAAGAAAAAGGAAAAATACCTCAGGAAAATGAAACTAAGATTGATTCAAGCTCGAACTCGGGCCAGGTGATTTTGGGGTCTAATGGACTTTAACCGAAGCGTTCTCAACTGAGAACACTTCGGTAAAAGTCTGCTAGGCCCTGATCCTGCCACTGATTCGGACAAACCCATAGATCTGAATCCTAGGGCTCTTGAGGTTCAATTTGGGAACCGTTCAATTCCAGTCAGATTCGAACGGAACCAAAGCCACTCAGGGGGTGAGGGAGGTCAGGAGGGGTTGTGGTGTGAGTTTGGGGTCAATCGGTGTAGATCTAGTTTTTGCTCGAATCTTCGTTCGAAGATTCGAGAAGCTACGGGTTGATTCGAGGTGAACGGTTAACGGATTTGTGTTCAGGGTGGTTGGGTGCATCGGGGATGTTATTTTGGTGGTCATCGGAACCGTGGTTACCGGGCTCACGGGGGAAAACCTAGGCTGCTAAGGGTTTGAGAGGAAAAGGGGTCCTGGGGAAGATGGTGAACAGTGGCTGAAGGGGGGGTGCGGCTTGGGGCGTGGGGGTAAGGGTCGAGTTTATATATGGGGAGGCTGATTGGATCTGAGCCGTTAGATCAGATGATCTCAACGGCTTGGATCTGAGGGTGAGAAATGAGACGGGGTCGTTTGATAGTTAAACGGGGTCGTTTGGTTTAAGTAAGGGGTTGGGTCACGGGTGCGTGTGTGGACCGTTGGATCAAGAGGCTCAGACGTCTCAGATCATTTTGCCTGAAACGGCGTCGTTGAGGTGAGTTGAACAGCCTGATCTGGACCGTTCCTTTGAATCAGATCAACGGCTTCAATGGGGACGCCGATACGACGTCGTTTGAGTCCGTGCTTGGGCAGGCTCGTCTTGGGCTGGATCAGTGTTTTGGTTTTGGGCCTCGTTTTGGGGCCCAATCAGATTTTCCTTTCCCTTTTTATTTCAAACAATTAATCCAAAAATTCCTAAAATAAGGTACATAATTAAAATAAGCTTGCACACATTGTGTAACACCTACAACAATAAACACACATAAGAAATAAAAATAAAAAATAAAAATGGTTAGATCACAGCTTAGAACGAACGATGCACACATACATATATTTTTTTGAATTTTCTTTTAACGACACATATTTTTGTATTTTTGTTTGATAATGACTAGATGCAAAATGGACAGACCCACAAATGACCAACAACACATGTTACGGAAAGATCGAAAAATTGTACAGCGAAGCCATTTGCCACTATTTTTATTTGCTTTTTGGAGCGATTGTCCGTGAAGCAAAAATCACGTGCTTACAGCTGCCCCTCTTTGCACGAAGACACGAAGGGTTTTCGCGTAAAGATAAAGCGAGTGATTTTTGCCCGTCCGAATACTCCGTGCGAAGCATTTTTTGAAAAAGATTTGACCGAACCTTTGCTTCAGAGGTTTCCTACATATCCTGGGCTGAACAGGAATCAGGTCAATGTAGTTCGGGAAATTTTGGTAGCTGGGACTACCGTGTGACTGTAGTGCTTGCTGTTGTTGTGCGCTGTTGTATGCTGTTGTAGGATGCTACTGCTCAACCGATCTCCCTGTTACATTGCTCTAAAAGGAAAACAAGAAGCTAAGCTAGACTGAGGATCATGAGATCTTATCCATCTTCCACTTGTTCTTGTTGCCTTGCTTTCTTGTCGGCTAACGCTTTCCTCTGACGCCTTTATTTTGTGAACTTGGAGATGATGCTGGTCCTTCACCTTTTCTGAATGTCAGTTCTCATCACTTTGCTTGATTTGCTGGGAACATGCCCTCTTCTTCAAGCCTTTCCATTGTTTTCTTTGGTGGTATGGCTTTTTATCAAAATTGTTATGTTGGGCATGCTATAACGTTCCCAAACTGCTTCTTTTGAGATGCATTCCTTTTTCCTTTTGAATTGCGCGCTTGCCTCTGCAGTTGTCTGCTTCTTGGTGCTGGAGATTTTATTGTTTCCCGTTTGGGGATCTCTGTTGTACCCTTCCGTCTTCAGGTGGGGTGACTGATTCCAAAATCTAGAGCTAGAAGTATTCCCGCATTATACTGGTGGGCGACCTAGAACTTAAATGTATTCCCGCATTATACTGGTGGGCGACCTAGAACCTAAAAGTATTCCCGCATTATACTGGTGGGCGACCTAGAACTTAAAAGTATTCCCGCATTATACTGGTGGGCGACCTAGAACTTAAATGTATTCCCGCATTATACTGGTGGGCGACCTAGAACTTAAAAGTATTCCCGCATTATACTGGTGGGCGACCTAGAACTTAAATGTATTCCCGCATTATACTGGTGGGCGACCTAGAACTTAAAAGTATTCCCGCATTATACTGGTGGGCGACCTAGAACTTAAATGTATTCCCGCATTATACTGGTGGGCGACCTAGAACTTAAAAGTATTCCCGCATTATACTGGTGGGCGACCTAGAACTTAAATGTATTCCCGCATTATACTGGTGGGCGACCTAGAACTTAAATGTATTCCCGCATTATACTGGTGGGCGACCTAGAACTTAAATGTATTCCCGCATTATACTGGTGGGCGACCTAGAACTTAAAAGTATTCCCGCATTATACTGGTGGGCGACCTAGAACTTAAAAGTATTCCCGCATTATACTGGTGGGCGACCTAGAACTTAAATGTATTCCCGCATTATACTGGTGGGCGACCTAGAACTTAAAAGTATTCCCGTATTATACTGGTGGGCGACCTAGAACTTAAATGTATTCCCGCATTATACTGGTGGGCGACCTAGAACTTAAATGTATTCCCGCATTATACTGGTGGGCGACCTAGAACTTAAAAGTATTCCCGCATTATACTGGTGGGCGACCTAGAACTTAAAAGTATTCCCGCATTATACGGGTGGGCGACCTAGAACTTAAATGTATTCCCGCATTATACTGGTGGGCGACCTAGAACTTAAATGTATTCCCGCATTATACTGGTGGGCGACCTAGAACTTAAATGTATTCCCGCATTATACTGGTGGGCGACCTAGAACTTAAAAGTATTCCCGCATTATACTGGTGGGCGACCTAGAACTTAAAAGTATTCCTGCATTATACTGGTGGACGACCTAGAACTTAAAAGTATTCCCGCATTATACTGGTGGGCGACCTAGAACTTAAAAGTATTCCCGCATTATACTGGTGGGCGACCTAGAACTTAAATGTATTCCCGCATTATACTGGTGGGCGACCTAGAACTTAAAAGTATTCCCGCATTATACTGGTGGGCGACCTAGAACTTAAAAGTATTCCCGCATTATACTGGTGGGCGACCTAGAACTTAAAAGTATTCCCGCATTATACTGGTTGGCGACCTAGAACTTAAATGTATTCCCGCATTATACTGGTGGGCGACCTAGAACTTAAATGTATTCCCGCATTATACTGGTGGGCAACCTAGAACTTAAATGTATTAAAATTGTTTCCCCGTTTTTCCGAGAAAATTTTCGACAATTGGCAGAAAATTTTCTGCCCCGGTTCTTTGATTTCCCTGGCGTTGTGTTTTGCTGCCCTTATCAATCCTTTGTTTTCCTGCAGCAGACAAAAGGATTTAATCAGTTTTCATTGTGGTGGTAGAGGGTGCCTTTTGGCGGATGATTTTCCTTTCTTCTCTTCTCTTGCTTTATGTCCCAATTGATTAGTGGGCAAAGTTGCCTGCTGGGGGCTTCTAGCCTGCTGGGGATTGGCTTTCAATTAATCCCCCTTTCCGCTTTCTCTTGAAGCATATTCTGTGGGAGTCTGCTTTTAACTCCCGAAACCACTCCCTTTAGGAGCTCACTTCTTCCAAAATTGCCGGGCACGATCCTTGCATTGGGTGAATTCCCCTCCGGTTTCTGGTAGTAAGCTTTGAAAAATTCTTTTTCAAGACAAATTTTAGGAAGAGAAAATAAAAGCTAGAGGGAAAAAATCTTTCTGAACCCATATTTGGTGGGGAGGAGAAACTCAAAAGAACTTATCTGGAGGACATGACTGGTCCCCGTGATCATGACGTGCACCATAGATTCCCGACCCAGTCTATTTGTATCAATCGATTTGCCCGATGGTCTGACTTGCTGGGGATGATAAATGACTGTCCATTTTGTTGCAAATGTGGTAGCTTTTGCTGATTCGTCTTGTCGCCTCATAGTGCCCTTTGAGGGGTTTTCACTAATGAGACTCTCTCTTTTCTCTCATCTCCCGGCGCCTTATGGTGCCTGTGAAGGTTTTCACCAATAAGACTCTCTCATTTCATATCCCTCATCTTACATCGCCTCTCGGTGCCTGTGAAGGTTTTCACCGATAAGACTCTCTCATTTCATATCCCTCATCTTACATCGCCTCTCAGTGCCTGTGAAGGTTTTCACCGATAAGACTCTCTCATTTTATTTCTTTCGAGGAATCGGGGCGTTGTAGATACGACCCTCTCTTCCAGAGATTCCTTTGACCATCAATTTATTCCCAGTCTTACGATCCTCTTCTTTGCTGGGGATCGGTGTATTATTCTCGGTCTCATTTGCCTGACTCGACATCTCTTGAACATTGATCGGGAGGTCTTTTGGACGTTGATGTTGGTTTTGGTGTGGAGTTAAAGAAAGGCTATGAAATTTGAAAATAATTTGATGGGTGGTGTGCTACAACTTTTGGAATCAAATCTTTGTTGGAACTTAAAACATAACCTCTGCCCCAGTTTTCTTGCTTGGGGCATTTATTTTTTACACTTATGCTGCGCTATGTGCGTTACGCACACTGTGCCTATTATGCACACTATGTACCTTATGCATCCTATATTTACTACGATGCATGCTATGACCGAGTCGTGAGGCGCCTACGTATCCTCTTTGAGGAATCAGGTCAAACGTAGTTCCCACGGTTTTGTATTTCTTATGATTTTATCTTCTTCTCTTTTTTTTTCTTTTTTTTCTTTTCCTCCTTTTCATTTTCTTTCTCTCTTTTTTTCATGTCTTTTCCATTAGTGATTCCAAAAGAGGGGTATGAAAGAATTACTTAGGCTCGAAAGGGGAAGCAAAAGTTAAAAGTGTTTGGATAGAAGAAAGAATTGCCTCCGTCATCTCATTATTCAACAAATGTCAAATACAAACAAATAAACCAAAAATTGCCATAATTAAAGAAATTACGCATAATATCTCTTGACTGCATCTGAATTGATAGCCATGTCGACACATCTACCTTCGACATCTGTCAAACACAAAGCACCGTTGGACAATACTCTGGTCACGATATAAGGCCCTTGCCAATTTGGGGCGAATTTGCCTTTTGCCTCGACCTGATGTGGGAGGATCTTCTTCAACACCTGCTGCCCTACTTCAAACTTCCTGGGGCGCACCTTCTTATTATATGTTCTTGCCATTCTCTTCTGGTACAGCTGACCATGGCACACTGCTGCCAATCTTTTCTCATCTATCAGGCTCAACTGTTCCAATCGAGCTTTGACCCATTCATCATCATTAATCCCGGCTTCAGCGACAATTCGGAGTGACAGAATTTCGACCTCCGCTGGTATTACGGCCTCAGTTCCATACACCAACAAATAAGGAGCTACGCCTGTGGAAGTTCGGACGGTAGTGCGGTAACCCAACAAAGCAAAGGGTAATTTCTCGCGCCATTGTCTGGACCCTTCCACCATTTTTCGCAGTATCTTCTTGATATTCTTATTGGCTGCTTCGACTGCTCCATTCGCCTTGGGACGATATGGGGTGGAATTGCGGTGTGTAATCTTGAATTGTTGGCATACCTCTCTCATCAAGCTGCTATTAAGATTTGCACCGTTATCCGTGATGATCACTTTTGGGATCTCAAATCTACAGATGATATGGGAGTGAACAAAGTCCACCACTGCCTTTTTGGTTACTGATTTGAAGGTTTTAGCCTCAACCCATTTGGTGAAGTAATCAATGGTCACTAGAATGAACCTATGACCGTTGGATGCTGCTGGCTCGATGGGCCCAATGACATCCATCCCCCATGCCACAAACGGCCAGGGTGCTGACATCGTATGTAACTCTGTTGGTGGAGAATGAATCAAATCTCCATGTATCTGGCACTGATGGCATTTCCTCACGAAAGCGATACAGTCGTGTTCCATGGTGAGCCAATAACACCCTGTTCGAAGGATCTTTCTTGCCAACACATATCCGCTCATGTGTGGTCCACAAACTCCCGCATGTACCTCTGCCATAACCGTCGTTGCTTGACTGGCATCTATGCATCTCAACAATCCCAAATCCGGGGTTCTTTTGTACAATACTCCTCCACTGAGGAAGAAGCCATTCGACAAACGCCGAAGGGCTCTTTTTTGGTCTCCAGAGGCATGTTCTGGATATATCCCCATTCTGAGGTATTCCTTGATATCATGAAACCAGGGTTCGCCATCTGCTTCTTCTTCTATGGCATTGCAGTAGGCATGCTGATCACGGACCTAGATGTGTAGAGGATCGACATACATTTTGTCAGGGTGGTGCAGCATTGATGCTAAGGTGGCCAAGGCATCCGCAACCTCATTGTGAACTCTCGGGATGTGTTTGAACTTCACCGATCGAAATTGCTTGCTCAGATCATGCAAGCATTGTCGGTATGGTATGAGCTTTAGATCTCGTGTTTCCCATTCACCCTGAATTTGATGTACCAAGAGGTCCGAGTCTCCCAAGACCAAAACGTCTTGGACATCCATGTCAGCAGCCAAGCGCAGACCCAGAATGCAAGCCTCATACTCGGCCATATTGTTGGTGCAATAGAAGCGTAGTTGAGCCGTAACAGGATAATGCCGTCCTGTTTCAGAAATGAGTACTGCTCCTATTCCAACCCCTTTTGCATTTGCAGCTCCATCGAAGAAAAGCTTCCAACCCGGTTCCTCAGGTAATTCCACCTCATTTGTATGCATCACCTCTTCGTCAGGAAAATACGTTCTTAAGGGCTCGTATTTTTCATCAACGGGATTCTCTGCCAAATGGTCTGCCAGCACCTGGGCTTTCATGGCTGTCCTCGTCACATAGACGATATCAAACTCTGTGAGCAGAATTTGTCATTTTGCTAACCTTCCCGTGGGCATTGGTTTCTGAAAGATATACTTCAATGGGTCCAAATGGGATATGAGATAAGTAGTATACGAAGACAGGTAGTGTTTCAACTTCTGAGCTACCCAAGTTAGGGCGCAAGAGGTTTTCTCAAGTTGAGTGTACTTGACCTCATGTACTGTGAATTTCTTGCTAAGATAGTAGATGGCCTGCTCCTTCCTTCCCGTGTCATCATGTTGCCCCAATACGCAACCAAATGAATTTTCCAAGACCGTCAGGTAAAGAATTAGGGGCTTCCCGGGCTTAGGCGGGACCAGGACGGGCGGATTCGACAGATACCCTTTGATTTGGTCGAAGGCCTCCTGACACTCTGCCGTCCAACCTACCGCAGCATCCTTTTTCAACAGCCGAAATATGGGCTCACAAGTTGCTGTGAGTTGAGCGATGAATCTGCTGATGTAATTGAGTCTACCCAGCAAACTCATTACCTCTGTTTTGTTCCTTGGCGGTGGCAAATCTCGGATGGATTCAATTTTGGATGGGTCTAACTCAATCCCCCGTCGACTGACGATGAATCCTAACAACTTTCCTTATGGAACCCCGAATGCGCATTTGGCCGGGTTAAGCTTGATATCATACCTCCGGAGTCTTTGGAAAAATCTCCTTAGGTCTGCTACATGGTCATCCTGACGCCAAGATTTGATGATCACATCATCGACGTACACCTCGATTTCCTTGTGTATCATGTCATGAAACACAGCAGTCATTGCTCGCATGTACGTTTCCCCGGCGTTCTTTAACCCGAACGGCATTACCCGATAGTAGTAGGTTCCCCATGGCGTAATAAACGCTGTCTTCTCAGCATCCTCCTCGTCCATTAGGATCTGATGATAACCCGCATAGCAATCCACAAAGGATCCGATCTCGCGCCCAGCGCAATTATCGATCAGGATATGAATGTTGGGTAACGGAAAATTGTCCTTGGGACTTGCTTTGTTGAGGTTGCGGTAGTCGACGCACACCCTGATTTTTCCATCCTTCTTTGGGACTGGTACCACATTGGCCAACCACTCGGGATATCGAGTGACCCGAATGACCTTCGCTTGCAATTGCTTAACCACTTCTTCTTTGATTTTTACACTCATTTCTGTTTTAAATTTCCTTAGTTTTTGCTTGACCGGAGGGTATGCCGGGTCAGTGGGCAATTTGTGAACTACTAAATTGGTGCTTAATCCAGGCATATCATCATATGACCATGCAAAAACATCTTTGAATTCCATGAGGGTTTCGATCAATTCTTCTCTGACACTCGGCTCAATGTGGATACTAATTTTGGTTTCTTGGACGTTATCAGCGTCTCCTAGGTTCACAGCCTCAGTGTCATTTAGGTTAGGCTTGGGTTTCTCTTCAAATTGGCACAGTTCTCGGTTTATCTCTTCGAAGGCTTCCCCTTCGTCACATTCAGATTCATCATCACAAACGACCTCTTGCATCATTGAGTCAGATTCAGATTGATTTATTAGACTAGGTCGAAGATCCGCTGTGCATGTCATGTCATTAGGACCAGTAAAAAGAGAACTGTTCAGAAAGAAAAAGAACAAAACAAAATTAAAATGGAACAAAAGAAAAGAACTTTATTAAACATTGCGGGATAAAAGGGTTCACACTTTTACAAAAACGAAAGTAAAAATTTGGATTACACCCTTGAATAATCCGGACAAAACAAAACACACAAAACATAAATCAAAGCCTACTACCAAGACTCCTCTCGGACAGGAAGAGGAGTAACCGTCCAATTGTTGGTCTTGGCCTCAGGCCCCACAAACTGTATCTCTGCTCTGCTAGAACCTTCTCCAGCTTCCACCATACTGACATCCGCGAATAGCCTCTCAAAACTCTGATTCAGGTCTTCATTTATACCGATCAAAGGTCCTAGAATCTTTGGGACCGGCGACCCCTCGACACTCGCTTTGACAAAAGACCTTGAGAGGCGTGGTACTGGTTTAGGCAGAAACCAAACCCTCTTCTTCATTTTTCGCGCTTGCTTCCTATCTGTTGCGGTTGGTTTGAACCCTAACCCGAAAGTTTCCAGATTTTTAGGAAGGGAGACAGGTTGGACAATGCCTTGAAGCTCGACTCCCAGGCCTTTTCCTGGCACAAATCCGTTACCCAGCATTTCCGAGACCATCATGACTGTCGCGGCAGCTACCCTAGGGTGCGGGATGATTTCGCCTTCAGAAATTTTGCTGGCCGACCCTGTATCGAAAATCTGGTAGACACAAGGACCTTTGTCATCAGCAGTCTCTATGAAAGGTACAATGGTTCCGCCCATGGTGCACGTTGTATCCTCGCCGTGTAACACGACCTCTTGTCTTTCCCACTCGAACTTCACCGTCTGATATAGAGTGGAAGGCACTGCTTTTGCTGCATGAATCCATGGTCGTCCTAGCAGCATGTTGTAAGATACTGTGGCGTCTAACACCTGGAATTCCATGGTAAACAGGACTGGACCAATGGTCAATTCAAGTACAACATCCCCTACAGTGGTTGTTCCGTTTCCGTCAAACCCCCGGACACAGATGCTATTCTTTCGGATTCTTCCGCGGTCGATCTTTAACTGGTCCAGAGTGGATAATGGACAGATATTGGCGCTTGAGCCGTTATCCACCAATACTCGAGTTACCACCGAGTCTTCACATTTGACAGCTAGGTATAGAGCCTTATTATGCTCCGTACCCTCCACCGGTAGGTCATCATCTGAGAATGTTACCCTGTTTACCTCGAAAATCTTGCTGGCAATGGTTTCCAGGTGGTTTACAGCAATCTCACTGGGTACATGAGCTTCGTTCAATATCTTTAGCAGGGCCCGACGATGCTCCTCAGAATGGATCAGTAATGACAACAATGAGATCTGGGCCGGTGTTTTTCTCAGCTGTTCGACCACAGAATAGTCATGTACTTTCATCTTCCTCAGGAACTCTTCAGCCTCTTCTTCGGACACAGGTTTCTTGGTTGCAACTGGGTTGGTCCTTCTTAGCTCCACCGGAGCAAAACATCGACCTGATCGAGTCAGCCCTTGCGCTTCACAACTGACTTCTTCCACCTGTTTTCCTTTGTACAACACCACCGCCTTTTCATATTTCCAAGGCACAGCCCTGCTGTCAATCATCGGCAGCTGGACCACAGGCTTTATGGTCACCCGTTCTCTACATACCCCTTTCAACACGACCGCCGGTGTGGGCGGGATCCCTGGTACTACCAACTTGCTTGGCTCGGGTTTGCTTGTTATGGCGGACGGGCTCTTTCCTAATATCACTACTGGCTTGACGCCTTCTCCCTGCGACTGTACACTCGTTCCTCCACTGGTTGAGACTTCTTTCGGGGCGGCTTGGATCATCATCACTGTTTGTGAAGGTTTTCTCAATTCTCCTCCTTCACACACCAACTCAATCATGTGAGTTTCGTGGTGCGCTGGCAGTGGGTTCTGGTTGATGTTAGGAGCTTCTGGTGTCTGGACCTCGATCTTATTGGTGTCAATAAGATCTTGTATGGCATGCCTTAATTTCCAGCACTTCTCGGTATCATGCCCGAGCATCCCTGAACAGTATTCACAACTGATTGATCGATCCAAATTCTGAGGTGGGGGATTTGGTTCTCGAGTCTGGACAGGACTAACCAAACCCAATTGCCGCAGCTTGTGGAACAAAGCGGTGTAGGTTTCTCCCAGCTCCGTGAAGGTTCTCTGCTTCCGCAACCTGTCATTTCTAGCATCTGGATTTCCCCGAAAGCCTATCCCTGAAGGGTTTCTATATGCCCTTGGTGGAGGGTAGGTGTTTTGTGGTGGGTAGTTATTATGTGGAGCTGGGTATGTGTTGTGGGGGGCCGGTGCGCGCCATTGTGGGCGAACCGGAGGCTGAGTGTATGCCTGGGCTTGGTGTACGGAACAATGTGGTTCTCGAGTGGATAGAAATTTTATGGTGGGCTGTATGGGTATTCTGACCTGTGAGGTCTGGGTTGGTTGTAGTGCGGCCTGCCAGCCCTGGACCAACTGCCTGCCTCGATTGTGGCAACCTCTTCTTTCTTTCTTCTCAACGCACCTCCCGTGCCGTTTTGAATGGCCTGGGTTGTGGCCTTGAGTGCCGAATAGTTCAAGATCTTGTCAGACCTCAAACCCTCTTCTATCATGACCCCTATCTTGACCACCTCGTTGAAAGATTTTCCAACCGTTGTCACCAAGTGACCAAAGTAGGTGGGATCCAATGTCTGCAAAAAATAATCCACCATCTCTCCCTCTCTCATGGGAGGGTCGACTCTAGCTCCTTGTTCTCTCCAGCGGAACCCGAACTCGTGAAAACTTTCCCCGGGTTTCTTCCCAGTTCTCAATAACGTGAGACGGTCAGGGACTATCTCTAGATTGTACTGGAAATGACCTGCAAAAGCCTGCGCCAGATCATCCCACGTATACCACCTGCTGAAATCCTGCCTGGTATACCATTCCAGTGCAGATCCACTCAGACTTTGGCCGAAATAAGCTATTAAAAGCTTGTCCTTGCCCCCTGCCCCTCTCATTTTGCTACAGAATCTCCGCAAATGTGCCATGGGATCACCGTGCCCTTCATACAAATCAAACTTGGGCATCTTGAACCCAGCCGGGAGTTGGACGTCTGGGAAAGGGCACAGATCTTTGTATGCTACGCTGACTTGATTGCCTAGCCCATGCAAGTTCCTGAAGGACTGCTCCAGGCTTTTGAACTTTCTCAGCACTTCATCCTGTTCAGGGGCCTTAGCCGGCTTTTCAATCTCTGCCGGCACTTCCACATGCAGATTGTAAGCTTGAGGCTCAGGTGCATGAAATGTAGGCTCAGGGGGATAGTATTGTGTATCGTGAGCCTGAAACAATGGCTCACTGGTCGTCCTTTGCAAAGGGGCCGATGTTGGTCCCACAAAAATGGGAATATTGGGTGTTGGGAGAGGTTGATGGGGTGGTGGAGCTTGGGAATCATGAGGGCTTCTTTCTTGATGATAAAGGGGATTTGGACGGCTTGTGGAAGGGCCAGAGTGGGGGTATTCTGGCATGTGTCCCAGTGTTTCAGGGCTCTTTTGTGTTTTGGCTAGGGCTAGCTGCATTGCATTCATCTCTAGTCCCATCCTTTCAATCTTTTCCATCGCTTCTTTTAGCAACTGGCTCATCGGCCTTTCTTCCTCATTACTATTCTCTGAAGTAGTCATGCTTGTTGCTATCGGTCCTTTGGATCTGGTTTGGTAGGAGTGTGTTGCCAGAGTTCTTTAACGACTAACTTGTCTGAATCAGACAATAACAAACTTTGTTAGCGTTAGAGTTTAACAGATTTGACCATAACACATAGAGGATGCAATGCACCTATGCAGTTAACCGTTCCTACATGCTTTGCTTCAAACAACATGCGTCATCCCGGTTTGCTCATTCGTCCTTTTAAAGTATTTTGGAAACTCTGTGTTTTATTTTACTATGTACTTTATTTTCTTTCTTTATTAAAAGCGGTCGAATCTTGTGGGGATTGCCTACGTATCACGTCCCCGCGTGAATCAGACCAGGCGTAGTTCGGCCATGAGGCTAACATTTATAAAAAGAAAATGAACAAACATTACATTTGAAAACTTTGTAAAAACAATGTTTTGAAATACACAACAAAAGAAAATGAACAACATTACATTTGAAAACTTTGTAAAAACAATGTCTTGAAATACACACATTCAAATTGAAATAAAAGATACAATTCTTAACATCTCATAACGTGCCCCACTTTCCACTTGTGTTGTAAATTATTAGATCATTTGCTCAAGGCGGGGCTTGACCCGGATGTCCTCCCAATGTTCGATACATCCTTTCCAACTCCACTGCTAGATGACGGGCAAAGGTGGGTGCATGCTCGGTAAACCTTTCATAATCCATTCCTTGGCAGTTTACATAACTTCGAGAGGTGTAGACCGCCAGGTCGTGGATCTGTTCCCTGAAATCTTGGAGATGTTGGCCTTGATCCTGCAATTGCTGCTGGCGAGTGGTGGCTATACCTCGGATACGGCCTTCACGATCTAGGGCTGACTCTAATAGAGCTCGGAGTCTGGCCTGCTCTAATCTCATCTGCGCTCTTTCTCTATCAGTGTCCGCTTGTTGATGCTCTTTGTACCTTCTTGCCTCTTCTAGTTGTGCATGAAGTTGGTCTCCTGATCGTACCCAATGGTCTTTTTCCTTCTCGAATTGTGCCCTGTCTTTCTCGGATTGCCTATTTTGGCGTTCCTTATCAGATCTAGCTTCTTCGTTTAATTGTTGGATCCTTTCTTTTGCTTTGCTCAACGCCCTTTCTTTTGCAGCAAGAATGGAATCATAATCCTGCATTCTTTCAAAAAGATTGGCGATGGTTTTTTGATCCTTCCAATTCCTCATTGGCGTTTCAGAAGCCTTTTTCATTTTCAGAAATCGAGCATGAAGACTTTCATTCTCACAGGCTAGACTCTTCTTCTCGCCTTCAGCTTCTTGTGCTTGCAAATCCTTCTCCAGACTGAGGTTCCTTAGATTTTCCTTTAGGGCGTGGATAGTTGCTTTGTACCCCTTCTCTTTTTCTCCCCAGATCAACCGCTCTTGGATTTTATCATTAGAGTTTTGAATATGGGGTCTTTTAGTTGGCCTTCTCAGCTCAGGTTCTGGTACCTCATCCATGCGAGACCGTTTCTCGAACCACCTTGCATATCCAGGATTTATCTCACCCTTTTTAGTGTCTGGGACTTGAGTATCGCTTTTTAAGTATCGACATCCATTCCACATCTGCTGAAGTAACGCCTCAGGAATAGTGGCCTCTGGGTGTAGTTCGATTTCTTGCGCACTCAAATCTTCATCATCAGGAACTACTTGATATCTTCCTAGTTGTCTTAGGACTCTCAATGGCGCGTATGGCTGGATGCTTCTCAATCCCAATAGTAGCAGATAACTATTTGAGTTTGACATATGTATTACTTCCCTCATTGATAGTCATCCCAGAGTCCATTCAATTTGATTTGCCATTAGAGCCCTTAGCCGAGATACCCATGCTTCTGTCCCTTCTGGAACCTGATAATTTTTCACTCTTTCCTCATAACCCTCGATGTAATTATCGTTGTTTAGCCTGTACTGTATGATCTTGGGCTGTTGTTGGAGATGTTCAATCAGCCACATTTGCAACAAAATTTTGCATCCTTCGAAGACTTTCGCTCCCGCTTTACATAAAGTCAAAGCCCGATAAATGTCTGAGAGAATGATGGGGACAAGGGTGTGGTTTTCCTTGGAGGTGAGGATTTGCACAACTTTTGCGGTGCGAATATCGATTGTTCGTTCTTTGTTCGGGAAGACCATGATCCCTAGAAAAGCCACCATGAAGGCAAAACGACGGTGAACCTGCCATGCGTCTTTGTCTTGTTTGTTAGTAAGGCCTTTCTCATGAATTTCGAACCCATCTGACTTTCCGAACCTTGAATACAAAAAGTTGAAAGAACAACATCCGTTGACGACATTGCTTTTCCTGATTTGACTGCTGATGTTTAGAAGACCGAAGAATCGATGCACCGAGGGAGCCTTCGTGAATATCAAGCTTTGATTCCTTAAACTTCCGTCAAAACCAACATATCCAGCTATCTCCTCTAATGTAGGAGTGAGCTCGAAGTCAGAGAAATGAAAGACATTGTGAACAGGGTCCCAAAAAGTTACTAATGCCGCAATCAGATCCTCACGGGGTTTAACTTTCATAATGTCCGGGAGATTTCCCAAATGCTTGATGACCCACTTTTGACCATCTTCGCCCAATTCATACCACCACATTTGAAGCTGGAATAGAAACTCTTCTGGATTTGCGGAGGAGGGGTTTTGTGTGGTGCTCATTTTGTATCTGAAATTTTAATTTAATAAAGTCAAGACTCCTTTTGAAAGCATACTCCAATGATTTTCAGTCAAAACTATTTCAAGATTTAAAACTATTTTTTGGGAATTTTTCAAACTATCTCCAAGATTAAATACCTTTATTTCAAAATTTCAAAATTTGAAAACTATATATTTTTTAAAAAAACCGTTATTCCTCAGCTCTTATCATGATTTCATTTAAGCCGGTCAGCAAGCATGTTCGAGGCAAATGAATGCACATATAGCAAGTAGGATGTATCAGGATGGTCTTTTTATTCCGGGTTCACCTGTCTTAAACAGACCCAACCCCTGTGTTGAGTCCCCTAAGTCCAAATGCACGTGATGCAAATAAACGTTCCTACTAGGGATCCGGTATATGGCTGAGTTATTCTAAGTGTAAACCTGAGGTTGATTGTTCTAAACCTGGCTTACTCAAACAGACAGTTTGAGCCGAAGCGGGGGCAACGTACCGGGAGCACGAAAGTCTGTCCGGCCTAGTTACTTGTCCCAACTCCGTCTTATTTGGTATGACTTTAACAGAAAGGTGGGTCATGCGCACGTGTACACCATAAATTCAGAAGACTCAGAAAGAAGAAGGGTTTCGCAGCAATTTTATATACACAATTCAGATAATATTAAAGCGGTAAAAGCATCATTTAGGCACATTAGGCATATATCATGTATAAAATCAGATAATAAATAAAGCCAACTATAACAATTATTTTAAGCTCGAATTCTTGAACCCTGAACCAGTGGTTCTGGGTCGGGATCCCCAGCAGAGTCGCCAGAGCTGTCACACCTCCTTTTTCCGCGCCCGGGGGGGCGCAGGGGAGTTTTTTCCAATTAAAGGACAATCGAAACGGGATTCGTTTATTTATTTTAGAGTCGCCACTTGGGAGATTTAGGGTGTCCCAAGTCACCAATTTTAATTCCGAATCGAGGAAAAGAATGACTCTATATTACAGTCTGCGTACCAGAAATCCGGATAAGGAATTCTGTTAACCCGGGAGAAGGTGTTAGGCATTCCCGAGTTCCGTGGTTCTAGCACGGTCGCTCAACTGTTATATTCGGCTTGATTATCTGATTTTATACAAGTGTGAACTTATGTGCAAAATTTAACTTTTAAACCGCTTTTATCATTTACTGTTATTTTATAAGACTTGCAACGTTGTGAAAACATATCTCGAGCCACGTTGCATCAATGCACCCGTGATTGTTGACATATTTCGACTCGGTTGAGATTTGGATTTGGGTCACATAAATGTGCACCCGAATTAAGGAGAATAAATTATTAAGACGTGCCTAAAGCGACTAGCGTATTTATTTTGGGTAAACCGTGGAATTTTACTAAACGGTCCATCCCGAAGTCCAAATAATTTTTAAAACAAACATTTACTGAGGGCCCCGCAATTTGTATTTTTATTTGGCGAGGCTCATCTCATTATTTTTAAAAATGAATTTGCAACGTCATGGATACGCATCTCGAACCACGTCACAATCAATGTACCGTGATTAGAAACACATTTCGACTCCGTTGAGATTTGGATTTGGGTCACATAAATGTGCACCCAAGTTTAAGAAGGTAAGATTTATTAAGACGCGTCCTAAAGAGTCTAACGTATTGTTATTTTAGGAGGGTTGTGAGATTTGCTAAACAACCCGTCCTGGAAACTAAATGCTTCAATAATATACATTTAACAAGGGCCCCGCATCTGCGCGTTTTGTTTATTTTCATCGAGGCTCATCTCGTTCTTATTTTTAAAGGATATCCTATAGCAACTACGTTTCTTGTCGTGTTTGTCTCTATCAATTGAAAACAGTAGATAGTCCTAATTAATTACATGTTTGCAAATTGTTTGTAACAACATTCAGAAAAGCTTGAAAATCAGAAATGAGGCTGCATGTACAGTCAGCCGAACAAATAATCATGGGCCCAAATCCAGCCCATGCGTGATAGGCCAGACCTGGGCCACTGCTTGTTCGATGCGGGCCTACTTGGTTTGCTTCGATTTGGGCTCGACCTTCATGAGGTTGAGGCCCTGAACTGGTTCTTTGTTCTATAAATGAGTTTAGCAATTTATATGTGACAATCTGACAAAAGAGGAAAGTACTTTAATTAAAGTGGATAGTTTTCCTATTTGACCTACGTTAGAGAATATACTACATCATCAGACTAAGTTTAAAATACAACTTATTGCAATGGGAATATTTTCACCTAACAGCATACATATATGACTAGCATTCACTTACCTACATTGATATACTAAGCATGTAGGCTACTTCTATTATCCAAACGAAAATGTAACTATTATATACTACATGACATTTAATACAACAGTCCATGTATATATAAAAACAATCTGCAGGTCCTCTCTTTTGCATTCATGCTCAAACTCTCAGTTACATTGGTGGTATCAATTGTGTACCTGGTAAGGAAAGGAAAGGAAGAAGGAGAGTGATCAGTTGAGTAGTATGCAACGAATACAGCAGCAACAGACACACAACAACAACACAGCAACAACCAACCAAACCAAGTGTTTTCCACAGCCACAGACAACCAACAATGTCTTCCAGAACAAAGAACTAGCAGATAGTACCAAACCAGCAATCCCAGGAAAGAGTAAGGAAACAACAGAGATAGCAGAGTGTTCAATGCAGCAACACCAACAGTTCGACAATCCCAAACAGCTCAGTTAATGCAAACAACAAAACCTGGCCAAGACAGCTTGACCAATATGAATCCTTACACAACTTTTAGACAGTGTTTAGTAACAGTATTTACTGGAACTCTCTTATGTTTTCAGTCTTTTTTTTTCTTTAAACTCACAAAACCTTTCTCAAGACTCAAAATTACAGCCTTAAGACTAAAAATTCCACTTTTTTTTTCTCTTCTTCTGAAGACCAAAAGTCCAGCCTTACTTAGGTTCTCAAAGGACCTATTTATAGGCCAAATGACCCAGTGCAGCTGAGCTGCCTTCCTCCTACTTGCAGACTGCCCATACCCCTTAACTCCCCATGCCTAAAGGCACCTTTCTTGGAATCCTTAATCAGCCCCCATGCCCTGTCTTATTACTCTAATCAAGGGTTATGGGTTTAGTTAAGTATTCAATTAATTCCCATACTCTTAGGTCTGGTCCCCCATTAGCATTAATTTAATCCTATTTTAATTACCACTTGACATATTCTGAAATTATCCCCTAATCAGACCCTGTCTTATGCCAAGATTACCCTTATACCTTGCATATTACTGTATTACCCTAACTCTTAATAATTAGTATATAAACCTCTCTAATTTCAGCCAATACCTGACTACTAGCTAATTAAACTCAAACTGCTTTCAGGCTGATTTGTTAGATTTCTAAAGCTAATTGCCAATTCTCTGCCTAAGTTCAGGCAATGATTCAAACTTTAAGCAAACAAGGGTGCCAATTAAAGGGTACAAGTTGGTCATGCCGATACAAGTAGCACCAACAAGAAACAGGCATAGTAATCAATACTGAAATGTAGACTCATTTAGATGACTACACAAGCTATAACATCTTTCAAGTGAATTCAGTTGACGACACTTATTTAGATGACTACACAAGCTATAATATACAGCAAACAACCAATAAAACCAACAACAAACTCATTATTAACTTAAAACGTACACACATGGACAGACGAGTCATGAAACAAAACAAACCAGAACATGAACGACAGATAGATTTTAGGAGGACAAAAGAAAAAGGAAAAATACCTCAGGAAAATGAAACTAAGATTGATTCAAGCTCGAACTCGGGCCAGGTGATTTTGGGGTCTAATGGACTTTAACCGAAGTTCTCAACTGAGAACACTTCGGTAAAAGTCTGCTAGGCCCTGATCCTGCCACTGATTCGGACAAACCCATAGATCTGAATCCTAGGGCTCTTGAGGTTCGATTTGGGAACCGTTCAATTCCAGTCAGATTCGAACGGAACCAAAGCCACTCAAGGGGTGAGGGAGGTCAGGAGGGGTTGTGGTGTGAGTTTGGGGTCAATCGGTGTAGATCTAGTTTTTGCTCGAATCTTCGTTCGAAGATTCGAGAAGCTACGGGTTGATTCGAGGTAAACGGTTAACGGATTTGTGTTCATGGTGGTTGGGTGCATCGGGGATGTTATTTTGGTGGTCATCGGAACCGTGGTTACCGGGCTCACGGGGGAAAACCTAGGCTGCTAAGGGTTTGAGAGGAAAGGGGTCCTGGGGAAGATGGTGAACAGTGGCTGAAGGGGGGATGCGGCTTGGGGCGTGGGGGTAAGGGTCGAGTTTATATATGGGGAGGCTGATTGGATCTGAGCCGTTAGATCAGATGATCTCAACGGCTTGGATCTGAGGGTGAGAAATGAGACGGGGTCGTTTGGTTTAAGTGAGGGGTTGGGTCACGGGTGCGTGTGTGGACCGTTGGATCAAGAGGCTCAGACGTCTCAGATCATTTTGCCTGAAACGACGTCGTTGAGGTGAGTTGAACAGCCTGATCTGGACCGTTCCTTTGAATCAGATCAACGACTTCAAATGGGGACGCCGATACGACGTCGTTTGAGTCCGTGCTTGGGCAGGCTCGTCTTGGGCTGGATCAGTGTTTTGGTTTTGGGCCTCGTTTTGGGGCCCAATCAGATTTTCCTTTCCCTTTTTATTTCAAACAATTAATCCAAAAATTCCTAAAATAAGGTACATAATTAAAATAAGCTTGCACACATATTGTGTAACACCTACAACAATAAACACACATAAGAAATAAAAATAAAAAATAAAAATGGTTAGATCACAGCTTAGAACGAACGATGCACACATACATATATTTTTTTGAATTTTCTTTTAACGACACATATTTTTGTATTTTTGTTTGATAATGACTAGATGCAAAATGGACAGACCCACAAATGACCAACAACACATGTTACGGAAAGATCGAAAAATTGTACAGCGAAGCCATTTGCCACTATTTTTATTTTCTTTTTGGAGCGATTGTCCGTGAAGCAAAAATCACGTGCTTACAGAATAAAAACGGTATATAGGGAGCAGCATGCAACAAGAGAGATATTCGTGGTGCACAATGTGGCACTGACATCGACACCTTCAACATCGAAGGAGCCAAAAGATAAGCAAACAATGAAGCAGCAATCACAAGCTACATTCTCGGATGCACCCGAGTGAATGAGCAAAAGACCGTAACGCGTCCCTAGAGCGAGCAGTTGAAGCATATCGAGGCTCGAAACGCCATCACTACTAAGGTATAACCATTTCTTGCCTGCATCCGAGTGAATGAGCAAAGGACCGTACCGCATCTCTAGAGCGAGCAGTTGAAGCATATCGAGGCTCGAAATGCCATCACTACTAAGGTATAACCATCTCCCTTTTCATTTACGCCTTACACTAACCTGTGTGCAGGTGTCCGGTTAGAAAAGTTGAAGCACCTTCCAGCTTGAAGACCTTGGGTTTTAAAGCATGTGTTGCACTCTTTTCCTTCGATCGGATTCTATCCCAAGAAGGGTTTTACCGGCAAGGTTTTTAACGAGGAAACATCTATATGCTACCTAAGGAGAACTTAACAAGTATTCAAGGATTCTCTTCAATTAACCTCGAATACTGGGAGGCATCCCCCCGGGAGATTACCTCCCCGGAGAAATCAAGATGAGTCGAAGAAGGTCTCGATAGAAAATGATGTATCGGACCAAACGGCCAAATGAACCATATACGCATAGAATAAGTGAACCCTTGACGATGAAAACATGTATACTTGTACCAAGTAATCAAAAGAGTATCTTTTACCATCAAAACGCTTCGCACCTCAAAGAAGTTTGTTATTTTTACAAGAAACGGCCCCAGGGCCAGAAATTTCCCGAACACTCAGGAATTGATATCTAAAATTCGAAGCCGTAAGACCTTCGGGACGGAAACTTCAAGCTCATAAGCCCTCAATGAGGCAACATCAAGTTTACAAAGAACGGCTCTAGAGCCAAAAACTTTCGATGTCTCGGGGACTGTCGCCGACTGTCATCGAGGCCATAAGACCCCAAGCGAGCAACCTCGAGCTCATAAGACCTCCATAAGGCAATACCAAATCTGTATGACCTCAAGCGAGGCATGAATTATACTTGTACCAAGTAACCTATCTGTAATACATCAAGAAAGGCATTAATTATACTTGTGCCTATCTGTAAGACATCAAGTAAGGCATGTTCAAATTTATAAGACCTTACAAAAGGCATAATCCCGATCTTAAAGTCAAGGCTATATATCCGAACTTGTAAGACCCCTCGATATAGATACCGAGGCTACCTCACTCGGGGGCTGAAAGGCTACGGCCAAAAATGATGACTACGGTCATAAGGCTACGGACCAACTAATGCGACTCGAGGATGCCCGACCATTGCTATAAAATCACAAGCCTTCAATTACTTCGAAAATACTTCGAAAAGAACCGGTTAATCAGGCTACCCTCGGCATAAGCAAAGATCTTCGATCATATCAGCTCCAAACAATAAAAAGGCTTCGAAACCATTAGTCATCGAGCGAAACCTCCCAAGGTGTTCATTTATCGTCACATAATGGCTCACAATCGAAGACCATATCGAAACATCAAAGAGTCGGACGAATAAAAATGTCAAAAAAAAGTCTTTAACGAGGGAAAAATAAAGCCTATATTAGAGGTCATACCGACCCAACGCGTAAGAGCCTAAGCGCCAGCCTATATTAGAGGTCGTACCAACCCAACGCGTAAGAGCCTAAGCGCCAGCCTATATTAGAGGTCGTACTGACACAATACGTAAGAGCCTAAGGGTCAGCCTATATTAGAGGTCGTACCGACCCAATGCGTAAGAGCCTAAGCGCCAGCCTATATTAGAGGTCGTGCCGACCCAACGCGTAAGAACCTAAGAGCCAACTTAAAATTCAAAAACCTAAGGGTCGATGAGCTCGAGTCGAAACCCGACTCGAAAACTGACTCGAAATAGTTAACTAAAAAGCGCCTAAAGGCAAATACGTAAGAGCCTACGGGCCAGCCTAACAAGCCTCAGGGCCGATTTGTAAACCTAAGGGTTTTACCTCAAAGGCCAATTCATCTGTCTAATCATTAACAAACGTCAAAATTCAAGACAAAGAAAGACATACACAAGCAAAGAAAAATTCATGAAAGGGGAAAATTGAAAGGCTTCTTTTTATATGTATATGTGAAATAATACAAGGCTTCATTTACAATGTTCTCTAAGAGCCTTATATGCAGAATCAAAAAGGAAAAGCCTAGTCTACTTTCCTCTCGGGGACTGCGACCCAATCGGCCTATCCCTCATTATCTTCGGCATCAGATACAAGGAGCTTAGCATCGCATTCATCCTTTTTGGCCTGCTCTATCTCTTTCGAGAGATCGAAGCCCCTAGCCTAGATCTCCTCGAGGGTTTCCCTCCAGGATTTGCACCGGGCATATTCATTGCTTCTGCTCTCCCGATTGGAAGCCCCTCAACTCAGCTCGAGCGTCGGCATCGTCTTTTAAATAGACGACCACTTTCTTATCAGCCTTAGCTTGAATCTCTTTAGCTTCAGCCCGAGCGTCCACGACCTCGGGCTTCATCTTCAAAAGGTCAGACTCGAGCCTTACAATCCTGCTCGTCTGGACCGAGCTGTTTTCATGAGTATTCCGGAGTTGCACCTCGAGGGTAGAAGCCTTAGCCAAAGCATTCTTCTTGGCCTCAACTTGGGCATCTATCTGAGCCCTTAGCTCATTACAGTCACACCTAGACTGACCAACTTTGCCCCAAAGGCATTCCAGGTCCTCCGTCTTACTCTGCAACTGAAGTATTAAAATATTAATCTCCTAGGATAGAAGAAGAAACATGCATTCCTTCGAAACAAAGGTTACCTGTTTTTCGAGGCGGCCTTCGTAGTTCAGGATTCGATTAATATCGTACCGAAGGTGTCTTAACTCCTTTGCCCTTTTATCACAAAGAAGCTTGAGGGATTTCTCCCCGTCCAAGGCTTTCCGCAACCTAGCTTCATGGCGGATCAGCTCGGACTTAAGCTTGTCAAAGGCCTATGAAAAAGAAGCTCAGTGAGAAAATAAAAATGCAAAACTGAAAAACCAACGAAGTCAACCAAAACTCACCACAGAACAAAGTCGATGAGCCTCCTCAAAAGTTAAGCGTACATCTACTGGCCTAGTCTCATCGGTCCCAGTTGAACCACTCTCGGTGGGGGTATGATCGCTCGAGACCCCGCTTGATTTAGGCGGCCCCTACCTCGAACATCCTTCGAAGTACTTTCGACAGGGGGAGACGACGGCCGCAGAAAACCTATATCCCTACCTTCGATAGGAGAAGAAGATGGCGGCGGAAAATCTTTATCCCTAGAAGTACCTTCGATGGGAAAAGAAAACGGTGGCAAAGGAGGAACTATTTTTCTGAGGCTAGAAGCCTTGGGTGTTGCAGGCTCAGCTGATACATCTTCTTTGAGCCTCCGAGTAGGGCTTGCCTCGCTATGAGCACCCTCGTCCTTCAGGGATTCCTTCCGTTTGTTATCATTCCCCGGCCCCAAAGCTGACGATCCTTCCTCCTCTCCGAGGGAGCACGGTCTCATCTCAGAAAATTCTCCAATGACTGCAGTGATGGAGTTAATACACATAAAAGAAAGTACCTTTCAAAGAAAATAAACCACACAGCACGTACCGTGGTGTTTTACCTCCCACCTACCCTTGGATAGATCTTGCCACTTACGCTCATCGTAAGTCGAGCAAGCTGGTAGTCCAATCTGCCAGGTCAGGGACCTCGTACGGCAGCTACGGGATTGCTGCAGAAAAGAGAAGGAAAATGTCTTTACGAAGTCTGCCTCCACCATGAACAAAAATGATAAAAATACAAGTGTACCACTTACATGTAAAATTCCATTTCTCAAGAAATGGCAGGAACTCTACGGGGATAATATCGACAGTCCACACTCGGACAAATTGACTCATCCACCCTCGGTCCCCGTCTTTTTCATTACTGGCAACAAAGGGCTGGGTGGATCGACGTCGTAGGGTAATCAGGCCTCGGTAATGCATGGGCCGGTACAATCTAATAAGATGGATGAGGGTGACTCGAGCATGACTTTATCTGCAAAGTACCTTATCATCAACATTATCCTCCAAAATGACGAGTGAACCTATGCCAAGGTAACTCGATATCTTCTGCAAAACTCGAGCACGACTCAATTTAGAGGGCCCAATGTAAAGGGGTACGTGTATACGTTCAAAAAACCCTCTACATGAGCCATGATGCTCTCTTCTGGGGAAGGTACCTGCAGTACCACCTTTTCTCCCCATCCGCAGTCTCTCCTAACTGCCTCATGATGTTCCTCTCTTATTGATGAAATGAACCTCGATGCATGCTCTCAATAGACCTAAGCATCGGGAGGTCTCTATAACATAAAGTCTCTCCTTGTGACAAAGTGTCTCGAGGTTAGCTCACCAGACACTAGTAGTGTACCACCGACCGAGCGGAAAGCAAAAGCGAAACTCTCCTCTTCTTGGTGAACGGATTTGGGCGTAGCAACCATAACTATGGTGAAACAAGAGAAGGGAAATGAAAACTTAGGCAAAAGCTTCGAATTGAAATGGAGAAAGAGCTGACGCAAGGAAGGAGAGCTCTATAAAATGGATAGTTGCTCAAAGTAGCGGAATCCTCAAATAAGAAGAAAGCAAATACATATATAGAGCAAGCGGCGAGTGTTCGCCTATTCTGAAGGCCAATTAATTCTTCCTCTCGAGTTCGAGCCGAACACTCACTCGATTATCCCGAGTTCGAGCCATCCCTCACTCGGGGACTATTTATAAAGCCTGAGGGATATCTTTATCCGAAGTTTGAGCGAATGATCAATCAATTGTTTAGCCCACGGGCTACTCGAGTTTGAGACAATCCTCGCTCGGGGACTATTTATAAAGCCTCAGGGCTATCTTCATCCAAAGTTCAAGCGAACGCTCAATCGATTGTTTAGCCCACGGGCTACCCGAGTTTGAGCCAGTTCTCACTCGGGGACTATCCATAAAGCCTCAGGGCCATCTTTATTTCAAGTTTGAGAAAACGCTCGCTTGATTACTAAGCCCAAGGGCTACCCGATTTCGAGTTAGTTCTCACTCGGGAACTATTCATAAAGCCTCAGAGCTATCTTTACTTTGAGTTGGAGCAAATGCCCGCTCGACTATTAAGCCCAAGGGCCACCCGAGTTAGAGTGTATCCTCGCCCAGGGACTATCTATAACGCCTTAGGGCTATCTTCATTTTAAGTTCAAAGAAAATTTTATCTCAGTTGGAGGCCACCCAAGTTCAAGCAAACTCTCACTCGAGGACTATTTGTAATGGCCTAAGGGCTATCTTTATTTTCAGGTGATCAAGCAAACTCTCACTTGAGGACTAGCAACGAGGCCTAAAAAGGCTAAGCTTTATTGCAAAGATGATTGAGACCCTGCTCTCACTCAACTCGAATTCATAGGTCCCAGCAACCTAAGTTTGTACCGGATCAATCCAGACTTAGTCTGAGGGTGACAAAGAATTTCAAGAAATATCATATTAACCAATCAAGAACCAAAGGGATTACGATGTCTGGGTCCAGTATTCGGACCAATCGAAGGTAAAATGGAAGTTCAGCACAAGTCAAAGGCAAATAAAAAAAACTTTTGTATTAATAACAGATGATTACAAAAGCCCACGAGGGGTCCTTATACAGAAACAGAGAAGCAAAAAACAATAGCTTAAAAGCCTAATCTACTTTCGAAAGTACATCCTCGGGAACGACATATGCGAAAACCATTTCATCGGGGACCCCATTTCGGTTTTCAGAGTGACGTCTTCGAGAATCTCCTCCGAAGCAGCAATTGATAAAAGATGGGCTATAGCTTATCAAAGAGCAAAAGCTTTTAACAAGCAAGGAAAATTGTGGCTTGGTAGAAAATCTGGCAAATATAGGTCTCATCAGCACTACTATTGTGAAGCCACTTCTTGAGACATTGCACCGATGTGGGATGCAAAAGTTAGCAGATGATGCCACCTCACTCCAGGGAAAGCAAAAGGAATGAGGTTCCACACCAGGTTAAAGTTAAGAGAGATGAGCAGCGGTTTGCAGTCCATATATTTTATGATACGGGAAGAATTTGAGGCCCCTCTCTCATTATCTCGGGCCAACAACAGCAAAAACAACAACAACAACAACCCAATATAATCCCACTCATTGGGGAAAAGCTATATAAAAAAGTCATGGCTTAATTGACAAAGTTGTTGCCATATGACCTTGGTCACAGGCCTGAACCATATAAATAGGAGTTTGAAGGAAGATGAAAATAAGGGAAAAGGCTAAAGGCTGTTGAAGAAAGACTGGGCAAAGTCTTGGCTCAAGAAATCCCCCATTTATAGAGGGACGGTAGCGTAACCGAAGACGCAATCAATGCCTTTGGAAAATGTTTCAACGGCGCAATCAATGCCTTTGGTAAACGTATTAATAGTGCAATCAATGCTTTTGGGGGAAACAGATCGGCGGTGTGATCACCGCCTTTGGGAAAGCGAACCGGCGGTATATTCAATGCTTCTAGGGAGACAGATCAATGGGACATCCCAGTCACTCCGAACGCTTACATCACGAGCATGACATCATCACGTGATGTTCGAGAAAGTTGAGGTCAAGATCATTTCTTATCATTTCACTCTAAGAAATGCGGGGACTAACTGTATACGGCTAAAATCGGAGAGTCCAATTTTATGATCATTATGGCACTTCATAGCCCATCTTCAGAAGCCTCGAAGCACAGCTCGAGGTTTGACCCCAAGGATTCCCAATACTCGACCTCAGGGCAATGCAAATCGGTGGCTATCTTAGACAAGTAAGAAATTCCCAAAAGGCACGTGGCTAAAGCTGACCAGGTCCACAAGAATAGTACAAGTCTGTACCATGACATTAAATAGTTGTACCAGTTGCGTATTTTTGTAATAAATGCATATGTACTATGTTGGGATTCTCTCTCCTATATAAAGGAAACCCTGTCATTTTGTAAAGATACATGATATTCAATACAAGAACAAGAACATTCTCTGCTCTCTAAACATTCTTCATTGTCTTTCCTTTGATTTATTGCTTACAATTATTGTGTTTCATTGATTGTTCCTCATTTATTATTCATTATTGATCATAAAGAGCCATTATTGAGGCTTTTGGAACAGTTAGTCCTTCATCGTTCAACCCCTATCAAGCACTTTAGCTCGACCTCGAGGCCCAGCTTAGGCCGGTCCGAGACCCCGACTCGCAGTCGTTCGGTTTGAATAACCATACTGCCTCTCACTTTTACTTTACTTTCCTAGCTCACACTTAGCATCTATTGCTTAACAACTAGTATTAAAATAAATCACATATTTTTAGAACCACAAAATCAAATCTAACTGTAATTACCATTTTCAAGGTAAACATCGATTAATTGAGAGGCTATTTGGGTTAAATTTTCAAAAATTAACTGAGCACCTACAAATAACAATTTTAAGATTGCAATGTTAGGCCAACCGGTACAAGGATCCTTTCCTCATCTAGTTGTAACAAGTCTGAAATGTTTGGCACACTCGACGCAATAGTATTGAGGTCTACTTGCTTTTAATTTTCCCAAACAAGTATGGCAGTAGCAGATTAGCAGCACCGCAAACAAAATGAACACAAAATGACAAGAATGGGTTTTTTCTGGGATTTACAGAGAGGAGGTGGGTAGTTTGGTTATTTTTAACTCAAGTGACCGAAATGTGTGGGGGAAAAATTAGTTACCAAAATATATATAGCGTCTTTTTAAAAGACGCTATACTTTAGTGGACGTTTGGCCAGTTAAGTATAGCGTCTTTTAAAAAGACGCTATATATATAGCGTTTTTACTAAAACGCTATACATATTAAGTGGGCCCACAAATAATTCTTTTGTGGTTAACTGACATAACAATAATTCAACTGGGTATAATATTTTTAGTAAAAATGCTATACCACTAATAATTGAACCCTCGGGCTGGTTTTTGCCTTATTTAAAGAGGTGAACAATTTTGTAAAAATCCATCAATAAACATCTTCAAGTGTTCTGAAATTTTCCTTGTTAAGTTGTTTTGCATTTTGTCATAATGTCTGAAGAGCGAAAAATTAGGATTTCATTATAGGGGGGAAGGGGTGAGGGGTGAGGTTGTGGTGACGAATAACTCAGTAAGCTATAGTTTATCTCCACAGTGTCATGTTAAGTTGCCACTTACAATGAAATACGATAGATTGGTATCGTTGTTATCTAATAAAATGAGTTTGAGTAAACGTTCGGTGAATCTTAAAATAACTAGAAGATATCCGTATTTTGTGACTCCGCAAGGGGTTGCTTGTTATACTGAGTTTAACATCGAAGACGATGAAACTCTGAAAGATATTTTGGGGACTCCGGATAAATACAGGGAATTTATTGTGATAAATTATTGGAAATGTACGTCAAGGTTGAAGACATTTTCAATAATGAGGTTGCGCAAAGTAGGGAAATCCCTCAATCATCAGGTGGTTATTTTGGAGCAGTTTTAGCCGAATAGATTCCAGTTGAAAGAGTTTGACCGGATTTAAACTTATCTACACAGGGGAATGAGGAGCGAGGAAATAATTTCTCCCCTAGTATACATAATCCCCAAGCCGAGTGGTAAACTTCAATTATCATTTGTGTTACGATGTATAATTTTTTGTATTGTATTTGTATTAACATTTATATATTTTATAGGGGTACCGACCAGATATGAATTTTACAAATTATGAACCAACGGCCTGTTGGAATATGCTTAGTTTTGGTGTGTTGGATCATGGTGGTCCATCCGGGAGTCACCATCAACAAGATAATGTGCATCATGGGATATCAACACATTATGATTTGTAAGTAAATATATAAAGTTATATGTATTGTTTGGACCAATTTCAGTAACTCATTATTTCTTTAGTTGTGCAGTGAAAACGAGCAACTTGATGGTCTTGGCCTCACTCAATTGCCCGTAGACGACGTATTTACTCGGGATTTGGCAGATGCGTAGAGTCAGAAAAATAATAGTGATTATGACAACAATGCCGATGAGTTTGGAGATGACACACCCTTCCATGACAAGGGTGATGATGAGGAGGAAGAGAATGACGAACGTGATTTGACGAGGGAGCATGCTCCACCTCTCGTTAGACCAAGAGTGTACGAGTCCCACGTGTCATTTCATTCAAGGCATATTCTCTACCTTGATCATTTGCAGGTACGCCGAATGTAGATGCCCTCACAAGGGATATTGACAAAATTCAAACAACAATGTGGGGTGAATCTAGAACCAACGGTGTTGTCAAATGGCATGTTTTTTTCTAATAAGGCGCGCTTAAACAGGGCGGTGAAAATGTACAGCGTAAAAGAGTGCCATTAGATGATTGTATGGGAGTCATCTTCGGATGTATACAAGGTTGTTTGTCGTAGATGGTTTACGGGTTGTAACTGGATGCTGCGTGCGATAAAGAAGAAAACAAATATATGGAAAGTGGGTAAATACATTAGCACCCACAATTGTGAAATGGACACATTCAGTGGGAATCACTTCAACTTGGATGTTGACTTGATTTCTCTTCTCTTGATTCCACACATGAAGCATCCATAAGGTACAAGATTAAAGAGTGTATTACATCCGTCCACCAGGAATATGGGTGTACTATTACCAAAAGAAAAGCATATCTCGGGCGCAAACGTGCATTTGAAAATATTTATGGTGACTGGGATAAGTCATTTGCATCTATACCCAGGTACATGGTCGCATTGCAACACTTTAACCCCGAGACTGTTGTTGAATGTAAGCTTGAGCAAAGTGTAGAAATACCAGAATATATATTTAGATACGTGTTTTGGGTATTTAAACCAGCAATTGATGGTTTTGTGCATTGCCACCCGATGATATCCATAGAAGGTACTCATGTCTACAGAAAGTATGATATTAAGTTGTTGATCGTCGTTGCAGTAGATGCCAATGGACAAATATTTTCCCTAGCTTTTGCCATCTGTGCCAATGAAAGCCAAGAGACATGGACGATATTTTTGAACCACTTGAAGGAGCACGTTGTCAAATAACATTCAGGTATTTGTCTAATATCTGATCGGCATGGGGGTATATTAAGTTATGTAGAGCATTTTCCTAAATGGCAGGAACCGTATGCATACCACCATTACTGTGTAAGGCACTTGAAGGCCAATTTCTAGAAGAAATACCCCAACAAGGACTTGCATGATTTAATGTGGATGGTTGCGACTAATCACCAGGAGTGTAAATTCAGGAGACGCATGGAATCGATCCGACATGAAGACAAAAAAGCCTATCATTGGTTGATGCGACATGAGCTTCACAAGTGGACATTGCATGCGGATGGTGCCAGATGATGGGGAACCCTGACTACAAATATGTTAGAGTCTTTCAACAGGTTATTGAAGTCTGCACGTGGATTGCATGTCACTGCCATAGTGCGGATGTCATTCACACAGATGGTATAGAGGTTTGTTGAAAGGTGCATCAAAATTGATGGAGAGGGGTATTGAATTTATGCCAATACCAATGAAGAGATTTGAGAAATACAGGAGGCGAGCACAATGGCATTCATTTTTACAGTATTGCAATGAGCGAAATATTTTTGAAGTTCGCACCGCTATCCATCAAAATCAGGAGAATAATATACACACCGTAAATGAAGCCAGCAGGTTGTGTTCTTGTGGGAAATGGTCCATCTACCACATGTCGTGCTCACATGCCATCAAGTGCTTTCGACAAACAGGTTTAGGACCAACCAACTATGTTGATAAAGAATATATTATTGCTGCATACTTAAACACATATAGTGGACAGTTGCAGCCAGTGGGTGCTGAGCATTATTGGCCACCGAAATCATTTAAAATGGTATGTAACAAGGACTATTTGCGTAAGCTACAAGTTCAAAAAAGCGCATATACGGAACTAAATGGATATTGGTGATACCGTTTATGCGCGTAAAAGTGGCATATGCTCGCAAACAGGACGGGACCGTCGTAAATGTCCTTCAGCTGGTTTGGATGGCAGTGGTAATCCAGCTTTTGGTGGAAGTTCATCTAATGTGCCCAACTATCAAAGATACACGTAGTGTTTTGTTTATCTTGTTTGTAATGTAGTTGTAATAAGTGTATGTACTTGTTTACCATGAAGAATGTATGAAATAAAATTATGTTTCCATTACTGTTAAATCTTATTGATATTTAACATTAATACTTCAGTACAATAATCTAACATAAACCTATTTAAACAACCAAAAAAATTGCCATTCGCCATTATCGTCGCTGTCTGGCACTATTTCATTGTCACTGTCTTCAACGTTTTCGTCAACATCGTGTATGTACCCTTCGGGACCAAGGGCATCGTAATCTAGGCCCCAGTTGACACACATTTCTCGCATTTCATCGCTATCATCAAGAAGACCACTTTCCTGATTTCTACAACAATATGGGATACCTACGTTCAACGTATGTCGTAGAAACTTAGGTAGTCCCTCCCACTTGACAACTGTTGGAAAACAGGATAATTATTATCTATATGTAATTTATCATTTTCTAATAAATCCCAGTATTGATCCTCCATTCCTCTCAAGAAGTTAAGATCATCCATTGCATGATGAACAACAAGTGCCTTTTCCATCTCTAGAATCTCCTTCATCAGATGCCTAATCACTTCTGGTTCATCTTTGTGTGTGTTTGTTTGGAAGGCTGCAGACAGTTCTTGTGGCACAAAAAGTCCATGCCAGTGACACAGTACTTTGTAATCACACCGTTTTGATTAAAGGGGAACCCATTATAGTTTTTCGTCTCAAATTCGCATACCTTCAGACTTTATAGAATGCGCTTCGCCCTCAATAATGTGCCCTGCGACTTTGAGATCAGTGTGTATATTGATAGGTTGATTTTCCTAGGTACAGAGAACACCATACCACTTGTCATCACTCAAGTCAGTGTAGCAACCTAGCATATTTTTTTCAAGGTAGAGATAGATAGTGTTAAGAACAAGCCCATGCCAGCGACACAGTACTTCGTAATCACACCATTTTGAGTAAAGGGGAACTCATTATAGTTTTTAGCCCCAAATTCGCATACCTTCAGGCTTTGTAGAATGCGCTTCGCCCTCAATAATGTGCCCTGCGACTTTGAGATCAGTGTGTATATTGATAGGTTGATTTTCCAAGGTACAGAGAACACCATACCACTTGTCATCACTCAAGTAAGAGTAGCAACCTAGCATATTTTTTTAAGGTAGGGATCGATAGTGTTAAGGCGTGATCCATGGGGATCTGTTGAACTTCCTTCACCCTTTTACCTTTTTTGAACCACTTATTAAATATTAATGGCATTTTTTTAATGGATGTTGTAATGTTTATTCAAAAGTTCTTTGAAATACATATAACTTGGTTCAGTTTAAGAAATTTTCTTATACCCGAAATAATCATTAGCACGCGAAGCATAGCGCGATTACATACCACGTTATGTGTATTGTCTTCTCGACCTGATAAAGCTGTCGTTCTGCAAAAGCTGTCTTCTAGAAAGGTTGTATTGTACCAAAAAGAATCATTAGCACGCGAAGCATAGCGCGGTTACATACCATGTTATGTGTATTGTCTTGTCAACCTGATAAAGCTGCAGTTCTGCAAAAGCTGCTCGCCTGGAAAAGCTGTATTGTATCATGAAGAATCATTAGCACGTAAAGCATAACGCGGTTTATACCACGTTATGTGTATTACCTTGTCTATAAATAACTAGCGCATTTTAGTTATTATCTGCGTTTAACCAAAACAAATAGCAACACTTTTCATAAAAGCAGGATTTTTTTTTCATTAACAAATGTCTAAACGCAATGACCAACCAATGTGCTATTGTGGCAAATGTTGTATGATGAACTCATGTCGGTCTGATGGTCATATTGGGTGCAGATACTGGATGTGTGTAAACAGGTTTGGAAGCAATGACGGAAATTATTGCGATTTTGAGGAATGGTATGATGAACCCATTGAGCAGGAATGCTACAAAAAAATCTTTGCAGTATATTTGGAATAAGAACTGTGAATGCCGACGCCGAGAGTCTGAAATGAAATGAGAAATTACGGAATTGCAGGAGAAACAAAAAGAGGCGGAAGAAAAAAAAATAAGCTGGAAGAGAAATTTAAGTGGTTGGAGCAGAAAATACTAGGCGGTAGTGAGTAGTGACTAACCAATGACATGTATGTGTTGAGTGTAATATTTTACCTTTATGTTTTCTGTGTCTTGTATTTTCATTTGTTGTACTGAATTTAAATTATGTTAAGTTACTATATTTTTGTTTGTGTTGTAGTATTAAAATAACGAAGAACCGGAGAGATAAGAATATAATGAACATATAATGTAAACAATAAAAATAGTTTTCATTATTTACTGATTGTCATATGTACATAAAATCAAAAAAAAAATCAATGTGTCCCACATCCTGTATGCTTTAGAGAAGTCGTTGGCCTCAGGCGCATCCTATCCCGCCCGAAAACACTATCACGATCATCTTCATCACGACGCCTCTTTATCGGAGGATGTTCTGCAGCATGATCATCAGTAAGGCTGGCAGACTCGATAGAAGGGGCCGTCGGTGCAGTAATAACCTACAGAATAATGACATATTTTAGTATATGAAATATATATAATAGTAATGTAAAGGTTGATTGCATAAAAAAATTATGTTAGTTTTATTATTGTATATTTGTTTGTTATTGACTTATTTTTTTACTATACTAAAATTAAATAATTAATTTTCATAATTATACAAGATTTAATTATTGAATAATTATATTTGGAATTTTTACATTCCTATGCCACATAGGAAACTTTTTTACCCCCAATGTTTAAGGTTTGATTTAATTACACTTAGTATACCAAATTACCATTTCTATACCATAATTAATTAGGGGTATAATTAATGAGATGTTTTTTACTCCTTAATTAAAGGATTTCCGTTTAATTCCAGTATCTCCACTCATCCCTTACTTTCTCTCTCCTAACCCCTCAACCCCGTACCCACGTTCTTTTTACCACTTTCCATTTTCTGAAACCACCCAATCTCCCTCTAAAATCACAGAAATTGAAGAAACCCTTCAAACAAATTGGTTCCCCATTTTACTCCAGTTGAAGTTCATCAATGAAGAACAATAAATCTTCGAAAAAGAGTCCTAAAAATCAGTAGTAGCTGATATACCCTCGTTTGATTTGGGTGTTTTATCCCCAAAATCACCCAAAAAGCAAGGCAAATCTCCACATGCAATTGCAGAGACTACTAATAGTTCCTCTCCCCAAAAAATCAGAATCGAGATGAGAACCAAACAAAAACACGATGTAGATGCTGGAGAAACTTCTACACCAGTCAAACAAGTCAAACAAAAAGGAAAAGAGATTTCTGTAGACGATGATTTTGTAGAAGAGGTCTCTAATCTTCGAACAGGAAAGAAAGCAAAAGTGTCTCCTGGTTCGAAAAATCTAAAAATGAAGAAACATTCAAAAAAATACCCTAAAATTGTTCGGAACCAATCATTGGCGAAGGTACACATTTATTAGTTTTGTTTCTAATTTTTTTTGTTTGGTTTAGGATGGTTAAATCTATGTTCTACGTGTTTTAGACAAGTGTAGATTAATTGTCTTAATTTTGAAGATTATTTGTAGTTGTGATGTTCTGCTTTTATAGTTTTAGATATTTTGTAGTTTTTTTGTAGTTATACTGTTAGGTAACTTGTAATATTTGAAGCAAAATTGTAGTTATCTTTTGTTGCTGGCTTTTTGTAGAAAATACTTTAAAATGTAGATATTATGTAATCATTTGTAGTTATGTTGTAGATAAAATGTAGATGAATTATCCTTTTTATGCATTTTATTAATATGAATTAAATTATTATTTGTGTAGAATGGACAGTTTTTTGCCCCACATAATGTATGATTATGGGGTGCTTAGATTCCACACTTTGTTTGATCCTAGTATTCCTAGCCAGATTAAAGAGCTTCTATCCTCAAATGGTTTGAATCTTTTCAAAAAGACGTGCTTTGGATACTTACTGTCTCTTCCCACCATATGCATGCAAAACCAAGCCATTCATCTTCTGGTGAAGTATGAATTGACCAAATCCAATGAATCATATTTTTCTGTACAGTTAAAGGATGAAACATTAAATTTTAGATTGCATGAGTTTGCATTAATTACTGGTCTAAGATGTGTTACCCAGGTTACTGATTTTGATTATACTCCCACTTACGTTAGCAAAATAATGAGCAGTTATTTTCCTAACAAATTAAGAGTGGAGAAGTCTTATTTGAAACATATAGTAACCACTAGATACTGGGTAAACGATGAGGATGTGGTGAAGTTGTGCATCCTTTATCTTTTAGAATTTTTCATTTGTCCTTCGGACAAAGATCATGTTTCTTTTGTAGATCACTTTAGGTTCTATTTGGTAGAATCTGGGCAGTATGAGTCATACCTATGGGGTATTAAATCTTTCACCCAGATGATAGAATCTGTTAGGCACAGACTAAATCCGTATGTATATTCTTATCTCATACGGGGATGCTCACTAGCATTGCAAGTATGGCTTTATGAGTGTTGCTCTATTGTTAGCACTGATCTAGCTACAAGTTGTTCTAACTCAATAATTCGCATACTAAGATGGTCAGCTACTAAGGGGCAGATTTGGTTAGCTGCCTTTGAAGAGAAGATGATAAAGCCTGAGTGGATAAAGGTATAGTTTCTTTTATTACGATTATACATTTACCTTCAACATATCTACAAGTATTCTACATTTTCTGCCTTGATCAAACTAATTTATTTTTCCTCATTCAGTTTACCAACATAGTTGAATCTGTAGAAGAGATTGCAGTGCTGATTTTGCCCGACAAAATTGAGTACAAAGTTTAAGAAGGTGAACAAACATCTGAGGTTCCCAATGCTGATCCTCCTATGTTGGAACCCAAACAAACAGATGGAGAAGAGGACAAGGAGTCTATTGCTGAGAAGATCAGTAAATTAGAAAAAGGAATTGAGTAGGTAATACATATAAACTACAATATATCTATATTTTATCTACAATATATCTACATTTCATAAACTGTCTATCAAATATCTACAAATTTGTAAATTCTGATATATATCTTTATATAATTGCATATGTTTTGCATTGTATGTTAGGACATATTATAAAGTTAACAACTTACTATATTGTAACTTGTAGGTTGATACAAAGCTTGAAGATTTTAGGAAAGCTGTCTTTGTAGTACTCGATAACCTTCGAGTGTTTATAAATGATTCTGTGCAGTCTGTTTTGCAAATGATAAACATTAGAAATGTGCAAGATGATGCAAAGGTAAGATCTGACTTTTATTTTTATAGCAAAACAATTTAGACAATGAAAAAATATATACAAACTAACATAAAACATTCAGTTTTTTGACAGTTCAACAAAAAACAATGACCAACAAAAAGACTTGAACAATTAGCATTTTTAGTTCAATATTGGGGAACAAGTGCAGGAAAGCACCAGCAAAATAGGTATCTACAAAATATCTACAATTTGTATCAGTGTATAATTAACATACCTACACTTATCCACAAAATATCTACAATTTTGCTACACATATGCTACACCTTTCAAGCCACCATTATCCAGTATTATTTACCATTTTTAATTATAAAACAGAACATGTTGAAGGTGCAGTTGGTCAAGAAAATCTTTCAGCACATGGTGATTTATATACACATTTTCAAGTTGTAGCTGATGAAGACAAAGCAGGTATCATACTGTCACTTAGAGATATTTTCTTATTGTTTATTTCTTGTAAAAATTGATATGAATTGTGTTACAGTTACAGAAGATATCAATGTACAGTCCCCAATTCACGGAGTGACAGTAGCAGCTTAGTCAGAACAGGTCATTGAGGAACATGACAATGAAGGTGCAGATGCACAGTATGTAGATCTAGGTGATTCAGAAGGATCAGGAGTTGAGAAGAATGGGGTCACACTAGATGATTTTGAGTTGCCCGACAACTTATCCCAGTTGGTTATATTTGGCGAGCCCATACAAGATGATGCAACACCTATGCATCTGGGGAGAACAAGGCATCCGGGAAAGCATGTCCGATCACCATTTATCCCTCTATACAGTTCTGGGGGCAGCAGCTCGGTTGGACCTAAAATTTTCTACCTCAAGCACCCTTTTACTACTGTTATTGGTGAAGATGTGTAGATCCGGATGTTTTAGAAAACTTCAACAAGTGGTTATACCAGTCTAGCGACAAAGGTTCAAAGAGGTATGAATGCATAATTTGACACTTTCATTTCAGCATTTATCTTTTACATATCTAATTCAATCTACAATTGTTTTTTTGACATTTATTTGTTGTTACAGGAGGAAGGCTCCGTTTTCCATAAAGGATAACCAAATTAAGCCTTGGTTAGACCTTGGAGTGGAAAAGGTTGATAAGAAGGAATGGTTCTTTTCGCTGACTCACCCCGGACAAGTCCTCAATGACTCGGTAAGTATCAAGGAGTCTATTCCCAAGATATGGTTTGTAGATATTTTGTCTTCTGTTTTGTAGATAATATATGAATATGACTTGTAGTATAAAGTGTAGATATAATGTAGACATGATTGTAAATGTTGTATTTCTTGTATGTAGTGTAATTAATATTTAGGTTTCATGTTATGTATCATATTTGAAGATTATTTATAGTATAAATTCTATATGTATTTTGTGGACAGAATAGTTTTATTGTTGTATTTACTGTCTGTAGTGTAATTGTAGTTATTTTGTAGTTTATGTAGAACATTACAAGATTAATTGTAGTCTAAAATATAGATATAATGTAGACATGATTGTAGATGTTGTGTTACGTGTTTGCCCAGTAACTGTAGGTAAATTGTAGTTATTTTTAGATTAGGTAATTAAATTGTAGGTAAATTGTACATGTACTGTAAGTAAACTGTAGGTAAATTTGTTTAAATTGTAGAGCTGTTTTTAGACATCATTGTAAATATTTGTTGTTTCTGTTTTTGTACTTATAATGTAGGTTTCATGTAGATTATTTAAAGTTGAGTTGTTGTTTATATGCCAACTATTTTTGGGTGCAGCACATTAATGTAATAATGTATTACTTGAGGAAAAGAGGCAAGTATGGACCCAATAACAAGACCAGGTTTACCACAACAGATTGTGTGTTCAAGACCAGGATAGAACAAGTTTATGAAAAGTTCATAAATTCACCTCCACAAGAGAAGTATTCGGTTGTTAAACCCCAAGATGTTGTTGCAGAATATATTTTGGGGCATAGATTACTTGCCAATGTTGCATGGGATAAAGTTGACTATGTCATCATGCCCGTCAATATTAAAGAAAAATTCCATTGGTGTTGGTCGTTTTCGACATTGCAGACATGCAACTTTATGCGTATGATTTCATGGTCTCTTCACACAACCATCATGTTATTGAATCCTGTGTCAAAAAAATTTCTGTTATTATCCCTTTGTATTTGTCATGCACTGGTTTCTGTGGGAAGCGTAAGGACATTAACTTCATGAATACAAAGGCATACATCGAGAAACCTGTTACCGACCCTTTTAACATTCAGTAGATGGTTGTAGAGATTCCACAGCAAAAAGAAGTGTCACTGTAAAAGATCTATTCTCTCTTTCTATGCATTTAATTCTTTTTTTATTTCTAATTATTTGGTAAATATTTAAAAAAAATTATGTTTCTGCAGCGATTGTGGTGTATTTGTTGCTGCATTTGCGAAGTATGTTAGCCTTGGAGATTTGTTAATTCCCGCAGAATACCTTTCTGATATTGACCAACATCGTAGACGCTATCGAGCGCTCCTATGGGACTATGCTATAAAGAAGCAGGAAGATGAGTCAATCAGTGAAAGTGATGTTACATGCAGACTAGCAAGGAGGAAGGGTGCACCTTCATTGAATGAGAAAACAAGAGTCCAGAGAAAGAAGAAGTAGTGTCATGTCTATGTAATTTAGTTGATGCTAGTTTGTAGGACAAGTATAGTACACAATTTTTTGAACATTTTTTTTGTGTTTTTATTGTAGCAGACCTTTTATTTTGTTAATTTCTATCTAATTTAGTAGTTCACTTGAAAATAACTTGGTGGTTTTATCTCCAATTGTTTAGTATTTACAACACTTGTTCTTCATTATCTTAAAAGTAGTTATTATGTTGTTAGATTATAAATTATCTACAAAAAAACTTCAAGTTATCCACAATATGGAAACACTGAATGTTGAGATTGTATATAATTTTATTGTTGAATATGTATATAATTTGTAGGGAATACCTCCAGTTGTATTTACTTTCTGTATGTAATTGTTAGTTCAAGTTACATTAATTTTTTAACTTGTAGTTATATTGTAGATAATAAATATTAATTGCTATGTACAGAATGTAAAAATGGAGGTAGATGATTGATACAATACAGAAAAACATGTTAACAAACACAGAAACAAATTAAAGATAACTACATTATGATCTTTCAAAACTTAAATGATTATACACAAAATTCTGTTAACTTGAGCACACTAACAATTATTTTGAAATACTATTCTAAGTACACGATATTTATTTCTTTTTGGGTGCATTCTTTGAAGATCTTTTGTTATGCCCTTCACCTCCACAGTTGCCACATGACACCTTGTACTTTTTTTACTTTAGTTCATCATATGTTTTGTATCTTTCCTTTTGAGGTCTTCCTGACTGCTTTTTCTCTCCCGTAGGTGGATTTACTACTTCATCAGATATATGTTGTGACACATTCCATTTGTTTTCATCAGGAAGGGAATTTACTGGTATTTCATATGCACGCAGCAGGCTCTCCCTTGTGTAATACGGAGAGCAATAGTTTTCATAAGTTTTATTCCGGTGTCTTAGAGCTTCCAAAGCATGCAGACATCGAAGTTCATCAAGTTGGAACTGGTCACACTACATTTATTGCTTTCAAGACACACAATGTACCGCTTCACACCATCTATCACAGTATGGATATGATATGTTGAAGCCCTCACCTACAATTACATAACAAACAGAAAGAAAAATATTTACAATCATAAAAATAGATTATCTACAATGTATCTACAATTATATCTACAAATTATCTGCAATCTACAAATTAACTACAATTTGTCTACAATTTGGAAACAATGTATATTAATTAATTAATTTTCTGCACCAAATAAACAGATCTTACCCAAAGTTTTTGAGATAATGTACTGTTTTTCTCCAATTCTTTTTTGAATTTGTACCCAAGGTATGTGAAAGTACCATTTGCCTTCAATAACTTCTCTTTCGTCTAACGTTCAAGAAGTTTCCTCATATACTCTAATAGGTCAAATATTGGCAGCTCTCTTGCCTATTTTGTTACAGCATTCAATGACTCGGCAATGTTTGATGTTATAGTCCAAGTTCTATTCACCGTTGCATGTACTCTTGACCATCTATGATAGCCACTATCATAAAGGTATGATTTAACACGCGGGTCTATCTCTTCAATCTTCGACATTCTTTCATTAAATTCATCCAGAGTGTATGACCCTGATGTAGCAAAGTACAATCCATTTAATTATAGATGACCCTTCTTGAACTTTGCCCATATATTTGTCCAAATATGCCACACACAAGAGTAGTGTGGCACGCCCGGATAAACAATTAATGTTGCATTCAGGATACTCTCATTCCTATCTGAAACAACACACATTGAAGTTCTTTCATCATATGCTCGCTTGAATTTCTCAAAAATCCACTTTCATGATGCTCGTTTTCCGAATCAACCACAGCATATGCCAAAGGCAATATTGTACCTACATTATTAGTAAAAAAATAATTAACTGACAGATTTGAAAATGCATATGAAAACACAAATACATATAAACTACAATATATATATATATATATATATATATATATATATATATATATATATATATACACACACACACACACAAAATATCTACAATGTATCTACAATTTATAAACTGCCTACAAAATAACTACAATTTTACCTGCTGCATCCATTGTGCTTGCTGTCAGCATAATCCCTCTGTATGCTGTCTTTAAGAATGTCCCATCAACCACTACTACTGGTCTACAATATTCTCAACCACTTATTGATGTACAAAGAGCAACAAATGCATATAAGAAGCATTCATCTGTTGTCTTCTTCAATTTAACAACTGAACCAGGATACATTTTCTCAAGAATATAAAAATATTTTGTAATTTGTTGTAGGAGTCAGCCGGATGACCTCTCAATAACTGTAAAGCCTTTTCCTTTGCCCTCCATGCTTGCATGTAGCTTAGGTTCACTCCTTGTTGGGACAACATCTCAGTTTGTATGTCCTTTGGTGTGTAAACTGTCTTACGATCACAATACTTTGGCATGACCATGCTACCAACTACAACTGCAGTACATTTGCGTTGTATGAATGTATCGTCCATTAAGGTGCATGTGTGTTGTCGGTTGAAACTCCTGATCTTGAACATTGCAGAATCATTAATTGATATTGCCTTGAAGTGCCAATTACAGTTTTCTGCAACGCATATGAGCCAGTAGCGACAAAAAAATACATTTATAATACAGGTTATCAATGTAGATTTAACAAAATGATTGTTTTAACATAAAGTGATACACTATACAATATAACTACTTTTCATCTACATCTCACAAGGAAAATACTGTTTATAAAGGTCTTTTCACAATTAATATCTTCATACCTTCTGTGGCTAGATCTTTTAACCCTGAATTGGAACTTGTGCATGACAGAATAGTGCCTCATCGCAATTGCAATTGTTTGCTTGTCTTGATACACTTGTCCTTATTCGATAACACTTTGTGTACCTTCAGTTATTATTTCACTTTGATATTCCTCTATGACGGGAGAGGCTGGCATATCAAGTAATTGTTTGTCCCAGACGAACCTGCATGAAAATAAAGATAAACAGTGTCATATACAATTTTGTAGAATCTTTGTAGATAAATTGTAGATGAATAAAAGAATTTGTAGTCAATTTTTGATCAACATGATTTGTAGCTTAATTGTATAAATGTAGTAATTTTGTTGATAAGCATGAAAACAATATTGCTTTATAAATCCTAAAACTAAATTGTAGTTTATTTATAGATAAATGTAGGAATTTTGTAGATATTATCGTAAAATCAGACTTCCATAGAATTTGAAACATAACAAACCTGCACTTGTGTTCTCATTTGTAATAGCCAATTCCATATTGAAATCTCGTACACTTATGAGTAACGGATACGATCTTAAGTTTTTATTCTCCTTTTTTGTCTCCATATACACACTAACCCCCATATTGTTCCTAATCTCCATTGGAGGACAATTCTCATTCACAATGTATTTGATTTTTACAATTTTTTCCGAAGTATCAATCATTAATTGCTCTGCAACTGTAGAAATCAACATACTGTAACTTGCATCCTCATCAAGCACAATGTCATCAACTTGAAAATCTCTAAATCTGCCATAGCCATCCCAATTGCCATTAAAATGTAGCATGATTGGGATTTTGGACATGATTGTGTATCGTTGTTGAGGCATTGTTCAATATTTTGTCACTTTTTTTATTTTTTGGATTAAGAAAAAAAGACGAAGAACAGAGAATCGGCAAAATTGATTTCTACAATTTGACTTGAATTTGTTGAATATTTTGTCGCTTTTTTGATTAGTGGCTTGAGGAAAAAAATCGACAAACTGAGATTTGCAGAACTGATTTCTACAATTTGAAATTGAGCTTCTGATTTCGACGAACTGAGATTTTGATTTGTAGCGATGATCAGAATATCGAAGAACAGAATTTGATTATAAATTGAAGATAAATGATTTCCGTGATATGATTTGATCTGATTTACGCCAAATCTTTTTAGAAGATTCTGTTCCTGAATTTTAGCTCGACAAATTAGGAAGATTCAGCTACTATTAATTAGTATTTAATGATTGGTATAATAACTATAGAAAAAATATGGACAGGGCAGGTAAATTAGAAACTATGCACATTTTTGATAATAAGATTTCATATATAGTATAGGAAAGAAAAAATCTCATTATATTTTGGTTCCTGACACAATATTTGAGGCCCAGTAGCACCAATGTATCCTGAATTCTTATGTTCTTACGTTTGTTGACTTATAATTGGAGATAATTTGTGTTTGAATATCAACTTTTTGATGTATTTTTGGGAATAAGAGATACTTAAATTATTCATTTTTATAACTACAAGGATACTATGCTAAAGGGCACTACGTTTTACTACGCTAAAAGGTCACTACATTACAAATATGAACATTACATTAGGCACAAGATACCACTACAGGGAACTAAAGTAACAATTTATCTAGTTTACTAATCTTTTAGCAAATTAATAATCTAAACTGAATAAAAACAACAAATCAATTTAATCACAAAACAATCACGAAATTACATTTACCACAAAAAAAAGTAACTAATTAACATTTTTTTTAATAACTAATAACAATTTCTCTATTTACAAATTATTTTAGCACACTAATACTATAGTCCGGACAAAAAAAAACAAATTAGTTAAATGGTAAAATAATCACAAAGTAACATAGAGCACAAAAAAACAACTAATATGCATTTTTTTATACAAGTTTTATCCAAACTAAATCGGAATACTTCAATTTAAGGTTTTAGGAAAGTCGAAGAATTTGTGATTTTGAGCCGAAACAACCAACAACGTCCGAAATAACTCCTTAGCTAGCACGTGGGACCGAGAATCTTTACTTTATGTTGGATGGGTAGACTCCACTCAAGCTTTTTGGTATTAAAAATGGAGGGGGGAGGGTGGCAAATCGATTTTTTTTTAGGGGGGGGAGGGGGAGGGGGGTTTGTTTTGGGGGAAGGGAAGGGGACGACTATATTTATATATATAGCATCTTTTGTTAAGACGCTATAGTATAACGTCTTAACAAAAGACGCTATATTTTCCTGCTTTTTTTAATTCAAATATAGCTTCTTTTAAAAAGACACTATATATATTTTGATAACTAATTTTTTTTTCCACACAACAGTCACTTGAGTCAAAAAGGAACCAATTTTGGTTCCGGACTCGTTTACAGAGAGGAGGTGGGTAGTAGAGAGGAGAAAAATACTGAACAATTAAAGTTATATAGGTAATTATGCACTATGTAGAATGAAGTATAATTTATAAATATACTGCTTAAAAGGAGCCAGACTACTACAACAAGCAATGGTGACTCCTACTTTTGCGGTGAAAGCAAAGGCGCCAAGCAAAACACCTAAGACAACTCTGAGATATCCCTGAAGAAGGATTCTTCCTCCTCCAATACACCCTGCATAAACAACAAAGCTCGGTATTAGCAGGTGTAAAGAATGTTTCTATGCGTCTTTAACTTCAAACAATTTTTCTATTGTCAAACCTTTATTATCATTATTGCAGCATCCTTGTGCAAAACCTCATTGTACTCATGACAAGAAATATTCTGCAAAACTTAAAAGTATTGACTTTCGATCTTTCATAAACAGGAAGGACGAAAGCATAAAATAATTCGCAACTAAGTACTAACTTGTACACAGTTAGGGCAACCAGTATCGCCAGAGCAACGACATGATGCAAGGAGTTCTAAAGCAGCAGTCAGCAGCTCACTGAATAAAGGTTGCACCTGTCCAGATCAAATAATTTTGGAAATAAGTTGTGATAATATTGTATTTCGCAATTTCATGGGATAGACCATTAGATCACTTTTCTCCATGGTTTAAGCTTAAATCATAGAAAAAGTGGCTTAGCATTTCCATAATACTAATAGCCATTGGTTTTTTCCTTTCAATACCATATCAACTATACCAAGTAGTACCCTAAGTTAGATTTACTCTGTTCATTTGCTAACCATGTTCAACCACAATAGTACTCAAGAATTTCAATTGCTTTTACTCAGGCATTCTGCTCATTTTAGCTTTATTCTACTAAAAGTCGCTGCAGAGACACAACAGAGGCGAGGAATTAAACGTTCTTTAACATCGGATGGCAAAATTACTAGGTTTTCATAAGTTGCCAAATGATAAATAAATGACCAACTATTCTTCTATTCCAGACAAATATGCCTTTGAAGCAAATTAAGTATATGTAGGTCAAGTGTGGGTTCTTTATAAATATTCTCTACGATGAAAAATTCACCTCTTAAACTTAAACAAAAGCAGTTTTCCAAATGCTTTACATTTGCTGGCCAGTCAAAGTTGTTCCAGGACTACAAGTTCCAACCACGTCATGTATGCTCTTCCATGGAGCTCTGACTAATAACTTGATGATTAAATATAATAAAAGCCATTCCAACTTATAATTAGAAATTTCCTACCTTAATTCATCACTTCAGTGTCTTGAGCCAATGGTCTATTGGGAACAGTCTCTCTACCTCACACAAGGTAAGGGTAAGGTCTGCATACACTCCCACCAAGGTCTGCATACACCCCCACCCTCCTCAGACCCCGCTGGTGGGATCATACTGGGTATGTTATTGTAATTCATCAATTCAGTAAATAACGTCCTACTGATATTCTGAATCTATTTCAAAACCTAACTAATTAAATTAAGGTCCCTTTTCGTAAGTTTCTTGGTGTTCCTTGGAATCTTGATAAAATGGTACAACCATCCATAAAGCTAGTAAAATAACATAATTTGAATAAACTCATGATAGGAAAAGGAATCAAAAGCAGACATCGTTCACCTGTGCTGAAATGCCAGTTCCTCCAGGATGTGGATCATAAAGCAGAATTCTTTCTGGAACATTGCGGGTATCATAAGGGTTTACACACTCTGAAGCTAAATCAGATGAATTGCAAATTATGTACCTTCAGCACAAGTTTCAGGAGCCAATGAGAGAACAATTCTAATGTATGTTAACTCAGACAGAGAACATGTTGAGCCAGATCTAAAAACTCATGTGCTTGAAGCTTACATAGGAACGACATTAAGAAGAGCATGACCAGCAGCATGCAAACCTCCTCGGAATGAATAATTTAAGGTCTCTACAGCTGTCTTTATGGTCTGAGGGACTTGAATCCAGACAGCCTGCATGTGCATTACAGCTATAAATTATAAAAAAGAAAGAGTACTAAAACAGTGATGAATGAATATCACACACAGAGGAACTCCAGAAAACACATTTCAAACTGGTATTCACCTGGGTTTCATATGTGTAATTAGGAAGTGAAAGTTCAACAGTGTCAAAGACTTGGTTGCTCTTTTTCCATATTTTACGGAAACCAAACCACGTAGTCGTTACTCTGCAACTGTGTGCTTGGGCAGTTGTTCTTGGAAGACAGAGACTAGTCGTTATTGCTGGGTAAGCCTACATAGTAGTAAAATATTATCATGTCCATCCAATATTAACTGGAATGTAACAGCTGAATTTTATAAATGACATGGTATACACAGAGTTATTTCACAAGTAGCACGCAATAAGCAATATGAGAACTTTTTTTTTCTTAAATAAGACCAATAAAGCATTTGCATTTCAAGGCTAGCCAGTTAATTGAGGATCTCTTGTGATGCAGTGCATTCTACGAGTTCCTTAAATGAAAGCAGGAACATTTACCTATCAGCAATAAACATGATATGAAAAGGCTATGTTTCTTTAAAATATCTACCGAACCTTTGATGACTGGATGTTCAGGGTTTTCCTTGACTAATGGAGCCATTAGCTCAGCATAATATGAGAAGGGTGCATCACATGCTCTAAAAACACCTTATTTGTAGAGGATGACGTAACAGTAGCATACAGATTCCTCTTTGGAGGACAGAAACTAAGGTTTTTTTCTTTAGTCACTTATTTGAGATAATGTATGTCATACCCTAACTATCTCCATACCAGATTCAGGGAGAGACACTTTACAGAAGAGTTCTGGCAGGTAGCAGAGATTACACAAATTTTACATAGACAGAGACCAAAAAACACCCATCACGAATAATAGAGGCTAAGAGCTTTAAATAAGCAAGCAATTTTTTTAGCTTTTTGCTCGAGCAAATATCTCTACGATGAGATTAAGCAAAATGGTCACCACTTAAAGAAGACTGAGGCAGTCCATGAAAAACATATAGGAAAGCGAACAGGACTACTTGAGATCTTCACATACAAAGTTGGCACCAGTGACATGGACATCAGTATAGTCACGAGTTTTGGTGTAATACTTCAAGTCCGCTCGTTGGCACCAAGCAATTCTGTTTGCCACATCAAGCTCCTTCACAAGATACGTCTTCCCTTGGTTCATATAATTGGCCCCTTCATAAACCTGTAAATTATTCGGGCTTAAACTGATTAACTTTACAAGGTAACTTCAAAAGAAGCCAAAAGAAAACCTCAAGAATTGAAGAGTTCTCTTGCACTAAAATAATATACACACACATGAATATAAGCTTCATAATGATGATCTCCCTCTCCCTCTCCTTTTCCTATTAGTGTTTTCGTTCTCCCCCCTTCTCACAATAGGAAGACATTATAATCACAAGAACTTCCAAATGTAGTTGCTACTATTTTACCTGAAAGAAAGCCTTGCTTTCTTCAATTTCCTCCAGGACTTCATTCTTTTGCATGTCAATCACTTTGTACCGCTCAGTTTCTATGGCCCGAATACTAATTGCACTTGAGGGGATCTTCTGATAACAGCATAGAATGGTTTAGAAAAGCTAACCACGCCCAGCTCACCAACACATTATTGTTGATTAACACTACACTCAAAGGTTCATACCTCCAGCCCGATGTAGCTCCATATTCTGGTGGCAGCACTACGTGATATATCTGTACTCAGAATTCCCTTGTTTTTAAGTGCCATTATGAGACTCTCCAAGCCAGGGCCAAAGTATTTCTCGTCATCAGACAAGCTCAGTGGATATTCAAAAGCAGCAGCAGCCAGATGCTGTTCAAGAACCTGTCAAATGCTTTTTGAATGTTAGGTGAATTCCCTACTAAAAACATGGTTCAATCACTAAATTTGAAAATGATGGCAAAGTCAAGAAAAGAAGAAATCAAACAACCTGCCGGTTTCTTGCATCTATATGACAACATTCAATTGGGCCCCTGAAAAGTTTCTTGGGGAACTTCATGAAATACTGATCCAAAGGCCCTTCAAAGGCAACATAAATTGCAAGTGATGCATTTCCTCGTCTGCCTGACCTTCCTGCTTGTTGCCACAGACTTGATGAAAAGATTTGGAACAATATCAGTTTGAGAATAAAAGTGTAAAATCGTCAGAGGGACACAAACAAACAGCTACTACCTAGCTATGCTGCCTGGAAATCCTAGATGTAGGGTTGCATCAATATGTCCTACATCAATACCCAATTCAAGAGCACTTGTAGCAGCAATACCGGATATACTACCACTGAAAAAGTCATGCTCAATTCTTCTGCGATCCTGTTCCATGAAGAACTAAGGTCAAACTATCTTTTTGCCAATATGCAAATTAACCCCTACTTATCTATGCTAAAACAATAAGCATAAGTGCCAAATATAAACTATGGAAGCGAGAATTAGCTATAACGAGTACTGAATTTCCATATACGATAAAGAAAAGGCAAAAAGGCCCTCTGGCCACTTAAACTTGTACCGGATTGCCGATCCGGTAAACGAACTTACAAGTTTTCCAATTTAACACCTCTACTTTACAGACTAAGGAGTAATAAACACCTCTGACCGTTGACTATGCATAAGTGGAAGAAACATTGCTGACATGGCCAAACTAAGTGCAAATCACACCTAAATAGCACGTGAATGTAATAGTTTTAATAGAAAAAATATTAAAATAAACAAAAATATATAAATAATAACAAAAGACAGAAAATAAAAAAAATATATATATATATATTAAGATCCCAGCACTTCCACCTCCTTAGTTCCTGCTTCTTTCCCCCATACTTTCCGTTTCTTATCCCATCCCTCACCCCAACCTTTCCTCCCTAGGCCTTTTCATTCTTTTCTTTATTAACCTTTAATTAGTTGAAAGGAATAAGAGTTTTTTTTTTTAATTAATTGAGTATAAAGTTTTAGAGAGAAGAAGGTAACCCACAACTCGATTTTCGGCAGAAAACAGTTTCTCCGATCTGGTCCGATGGTGATGGATGATTTTGGACGAAGTTCTGGCGGAAAAAAAATGCTCTCTTCTTCACATTTAAGTGTTTGGAGTATTTCTTTTTGGAGTATGTTTTTTGTCAACAAAGGGGGTGATTGTGATATGTTTTTTGTCAACGAAGGGGGTGATTGTGATTTATGGTTCAGGTCACTATTAGAAGCTTTCCGATCTGGTCAATGCTCATCTTTTTTTCAGAAAAAAAATAGCGGCAGGGGTGAAATGCCATTTCTGATCTGTTTTGTCTGTGCCAATGGGCTTGGTGGGAAGGAAGTCGCGACGGAGATGGTGATTGAGGTGGTTGAAATCAAATAGAATAAGATGTTTGGGCAGAGATGGTGGCTGGATATTGATAAAATGAGTAGGCAATACGGAGAGCGAAGTATTGGTCGCCAACCAGAGACATAACAAGGGAGTTCTCCGGCCAACTTGAGTTTATTGCTGGTTTATGAGTTTCTTGCAGGTCTCAATTGTGGTGGGGGAGAAAAGAAAGAAAAAGATAAGTTAAAATTTTGACAAATTGGAATAAAAAAGGTGGGACCAACAAATTACACATGTCAAATTATGAAAGGCAAAGCATATGACATGTCATTTGTGATATAGCAATTGAGGAACACGCTCAGACCTGTGTGTTTATTACTCCACATATTGTGAAGTAGAGGTGCTAAATTGGAAAACTTGTAAGTTCGTTTACCGGGTTGGCAATCCGGTACAAGTTTAAGTGGCCAGGAGACCATTTTGCCTAAAGAAAAAAAGGTGACAGAAGATTAGATTGAGCCAACAAAACTGATGTTAGGTAGTACACAACTTAATGTTGAATCAGCAAATCCAAAAGGTTTGAAATGCTCAGTAAAGATAACTTTTCCTTTTTTTTTGATAGGCAACGTTACTTTAAAACCTTTGCTTATAAGAAAGTTATCCTAACAAGTACAGTTTGTCTGCATGGGCAAGACAGTGTTGTGTTTTTTCTTTTGGTTGTATCCTGAGAACATCAGCTCTTCGTTGGTCGCTTATATCTAACGAGAACCAACTCTTGTGTGGGTACAGTACCATGGAATAATCTGGAGTAAACACATCCAAAGCTCCGAATGATTTAGTAGTAATACAGCATTTCTTTTGATAGGTGAAAGTACTTTAAGCCCTTGCTTACAAGAAAGTATTCCTTAGAAATACAGTTTGTCTGCATGCAGAACTAGTGTAGTGCTCTCTAAATGAAGTCTTATGTCTAACAAGAAAAAAGTAATCTCATTATAAATCTCTTTCCACTCATTCATTTCCAAAGAATCCAAGGCAGAAATCACTTGGCAAATTTGCAGACTAGCTTGAAGTATATCATTGGCAGCCCGGTGCACTAAGCTCCCGCTATATGCGGGTCCGGGGAAGGGCCGGACCACAAGGGTCTATCGCGTAGCCTTACCCTGCATTTCTACAAGAGGCTGTTTCCACAGCTCGAACCCGTGACCTCCTGGTCACATAACAACAATTTTACTATTTATGAAGAGCATCAGTCATAATTATAAGCCTATAATGTATGAATAATGCTATTTTAGAAGCGCATAAATATTGAACAAGTGGGAATATGGATGCTTTACAACGGATCAAAATGAACAAAATTGAATAAATTATACAAGCCAATTGCAGGCAAGTTTAGAGCAACATGAAAAACAACTGTTTTAGTAAATTTCCTTGGGAAAGATTGACTAAAGGGGATGAGCAAACTCTCTTGAACCAAGTTATAGATGCTAACCTCAGCAACATAACCAGCTCGGTAAGCGCATATAGTATCAACTAAATGAGGTGCTGTTCCCTGAAGAATCTCACGCCTTAGGAAAAAAAGTCATTCCAGCACACCAAACTGTTAATAGAAGATAAAATGAGAATGAACCATTTGATTCTATAATGCAATTTTACTTACGTGTAACATAAAACAAGCTCACAAAGTTTGCGTGTTTTGCAAAATGCAATACAACGAAGACCATGCTGCATCATTTCTGCAAAAAGGCAAGAAACCTCCAAAATGGGACTGTGACAGAGACAGGGACAAAATGCTGTTAGAAATTAAGATACTTCTCTGTGATCATGAAATAACGAAGAAAAGGGAAAAAAAGAAAAGAGGAAAGAAAATGCATGGGGCAATAAGGTAAGAGCATTCCCGTTAGGGCTAACTTCTAAGAATCTAACATTTTCTCAAGCATCCAACTTATGGAGTGATAAGGTGATCACGTGCATGATAAGAAACAACAATGGGAGATATAAGGAACAAAGAAAAAAACCAAGGTGCAAGGTGATAGTAAGGCACCTGGCACTAACTAATAATCTAACACAAGCCTCTTAGTAAGGCAGGATAAAAGTTTGTTTATGCTACTTCGAATACTTCATATCTTTAGCAATAAAGCCAATAGCACTCCTACATGTTTAGCAGTAAAAAAAAATTGATCATATAAACATATTATTTGTCTGTAAATCAAGTGCCATCACTAATTAAATGCAGTAGCCTTATCCAGTTTACTCTAGTTTTATAGGTATGTTCATTCACTCCAAAGTAGCACTGGAGTTAGAATCTTCATTACACTTTTTTGTTTCATAAGTAAAATCTTTACCATAAGTTATGGATAGCATTCGTATTATTACCCTGTTTAAATGCATGGTGACTACACAGTGCCACCAGTCTCTACCAACAAGTTATCAAGGTCTCCTATATGTGTGCTATATCCAAAAAAAAAATGATATGGGCATATCGTGCAAGTCTTGCGTTTAGTTATCCTCGTTGTAGACTTGTAGTGCATTCATTACAGTGCGCTTCTGCAAATTACAACGGAGAACTGATGACCTAAGCTCTACACTAATTTCTTCAGAATTCTTACATGATCATTGCTTAAGCTTATAGATGTATCTCTCCACATAACCTATTTGACTTGTAATCTACTCAGCCAATATCTTCTCACTCAACTTTCTTTATAGATAAAGTATTATCTTCCTTGTAAATAATTATTCATTCAATAAGTTCAAATAGGCATGTTGGTAGTGTCATGTTATATAATGTCTCCTAAGCCTACATCTATATTTTCCGATTCCTTAGCAAATTTGTCACGCTTTGAAGAATATATCCTGGTATATATTCCTGTATATCTAGAAATGAAACAGCACTTCCTTCCTTCCTTCCTGATGTAGCGAGGATGGCCCAGTTTGTAGGGGGGGAAATACAGGCTCTTTATAATATGTATTCAGAAAACACGAGGTGCGATCTATATCCAATTCTCAAGAGACAGAAAGCAGGACAAGCTTTAAACCTTGATCTTCTAGCAATCAGATGTTTGTCAACAGAGTCATCATCAATGCCACTCTTAATTCTCTTTGAGATCTGCACGATAGAAGTACCTCAGATGAACGAAAACAGCTTCCCATTGAATACACGGGAGCTATAGGACTTTACCACAGAACATACCATTTTCAGGCGTAAAGGAGGATTCCATAACACAAAAAGCTTTGAGCCAGATGGGCTGCCATCATTCTGAATCAACTCCATTGTTGGTAGATTTGAGAGCTCCTACAATACCTCAGGGTGAGAAGATGAGATATTTATAAAATCAAAGTACTAACTAGTCTAAATGATAGAGTGTATACACAACCCTCTATTTGAAGTCTTATAACATGCAAGCAATGTGAAGTTCATCCTAGACTTCAGCTTTAGATGAATTCCACAGATAGAGGTTGGAATATCTGCTAATGCAGAAAAAGAATGGTGTAAAGTTTTGAGCATTCAAGGTTTCTACGAGAATGACTAGCTTATAAAGAAACTATAGAGATGTGATCCTCCATGGTACCAGGGAAAAGTAATAGACGACAATTAACATGATATTATCAGTTTATTTTCAAAAATAAGAGAAATATGAATGCAAAAACACAACAAAGCTATCAAGAGCACAGAAAGAAGGCAGAATAAGAGTCAACATCAACATAATATCTGTGTATAAGAAGATTTCCGATGAAAAAATATCTCTTGATAAGAAGAAAGAATTAAACCATGAATTTTAGAGGATGTCTATTCTCCAACAGATTAAACGAATTGTCATTCGGAGCCTCCTACTGTAAGATGTGGTTAATCTATTTGAGGTATGTCAACGTGGCTGGGAAATGAATTGCCAATTTCACCATTAACACTTCATATTTTGGTGAAGAAATTCCCGTTTTAAAGTATTTTTAAATAGAACTTAGGTTGGATTTCAAAGATTTTAAGCCGATTCCATGTCTACTTTATCCAAACAACAACAACAACATACCTAGTAATATGCCACATTGTGGGGTCTGAGGAGGGTAGTGTGTACGCAGACCTTACCCCTACCTTGTGAGGATAGAGGTCTACTTTATCCAGTAGAGTAGATTTAGATTTTATAGTGCAAAGTAATATGTCGGTAGACCTAGTGGGTAAGCTTTGTTTAAAATTCTCAGCCTAGAGATGAAGGATTGATCCATCAAAAAAACTATCTCCAGGCATGTAGGAGATAGTTTTTGTGATTGAATTTTATGAGTGAGTCTTAGCTATTCAGAAGAAGGATTTCTTCTACTTTTAACTCTCAGCTCTTCTGGTATATTCCTTAAGGTGGTGAGTTCATTCCCCTTTTGAGTGTAATCTGGTAGAAACTATCTCTCTTTCACTTATCTTCTCCATTTCTCGTGTCATAATGTAAACCATACAGATATAACTTTAAGCACTACCTAAATTAGTTAAAGATACAATAAAATGAAACTATCCATGTTATTGATACCTTTGAGTGCTCCACGGGATTTCCAGAAGTCGCAGTAGAAAATATAAATGAAGGATTACTGCCATACACTGCATGAGAAATCAATTAAAAGCTATTTTCAACACAAGGAACAAACAAGGCATAGAAAAAGTCTTGTAGTAGCAGTAGAGTAGTAGCAGTAGCCAACAAGGAAAAGAGTACCATGAGAACAAAGTCGGCAAAGCCTCCTCAAAATAAGAGCAGTATGACATCCAAATGCCCCCTTATAAGAATGAGCTTCATCAACAATGACAAACCTGAGACATGCAAATGAGATTAAGGTGTCAAAAAATCAATCTTTTTTTTCTTAAAAAAAAAGAGTACTTCCAGGGACACTAAGAGAAAATGAACCAGGAAAGGTTCAAGCACATTAGTAATGTAAAACAAAATTAGGACTAAAGGATCAGGAAAATTTACCTAAGATTTGATAAGATTCGACTGAATTGTCTATGACATGGCAAGATTGAGACATGCAACATATCAGGATTTGTGATCAACTGTATAAGCAGATGAAATTTCAGTACTTGCATAAGAGAAGTGAAAGGAGAGGTAGAGAAATAGACCAACAGAGAAAAGGACAAGAACAGAAATGCTCAGCCTATCTAAACATCAAAACTTACTGAGTACCAGTCTAGCATTATCACGCAGCCACTTCCTATCCGTCTGAGAAGTGTCCCCATCATATACACCAATCCTAAAGCCAGCGCTAAACTCGTTTGTCATGGTTAATAAAGACCTTAGTTGATCTTGCGCTAAAGCCTGCATTGACAACTCAAATGATGTAGAAACTGCCGCAAAGTTGCTAATAAAGAATTGTTAGACTACAACGGAATTGAAGCAAATCTTAACAGACGCAAAGCCATCCAACAAACTAAGCAGAAAATGTAAAGGCAAAAGACTTCTGTGAGACTACCTTTCCAAAAGACTGAATTTTCAACAATTAAGCTTGGAAAAATAAAGCTACGAACCTTCGTAGGAAAGAGGTATAACGCGCATGCTGACAAATTCTGGGATAATACTTCCAGAACTGGCACATTGTAGCAAAGAGATTTCCCACTCGATGTCAAGGTAGCTACAACAACATTTTTTCCTCCAAGAGAAGCCTGAATAGACTCGGCCTGTAGAAAAATGCTTAGAAAGTTTTAGAGAAAAGTTTTATTTTAAGGGGAAACCACAATTAGATATACCAGTACCTTACCTGATGGCTATATAATCTGGTAACTCCAACATTTTTCAAAGCCAACATTGTGCTTTCTGAAAGTGAACTTGGGATCTCAACGTAGGTGGCATTGCGGGCACTGATCTTTTCAATATGAACAACCTGCAGAAGGAGCAGAAATAATGGTGGACAACCATGGCTTGGCTCTAACAATAATACTTGGGTCATATAGTAGCTATTTTGAAGTCATTCACAATTGAAGCACACGCCCACTGAAGTAACTCATATCGTAGTAAATGAGGACTTCAATTTTCTCTGACAGCATAGCAATAAAACGCTCTCCCGGAGTAACTCACCCATAAGAAAAGAAAATGGAATATATGCAGTTGTCAAGAGAGGAGAAGCACAATGTCAAAGTGAATAAAAGCAACAAGGTAAAACCTGTCCATCAGATCCAAACCCCCTTTTCAGATGTTCCACCATTTCCAAAGGTGTCAAAGGATTTGTATCCTGCATGTCAAAAGTTTATCAAAATTGCAGAACTCTTTCTCAGGTATTCAACTTAAATCATTTATAATTCTCTGTCATTTATCAAAAAAAAAAAAAAGGACCACAAAAAACAAGGGAATCTGGGAGTGATAAAAGGTCATTCAAGACACCGCTATTAGTTGTACCACTTAAAAAGGCAACTGCTAGTGTTTCTTTTGTACTCTTCATCTACCCACTTCATTGGAAATTGGAAATTGAAATTTCCCCCTCTAGAATTAACAGTTACTAAAATATGATTGGCATTTGTCCTAGCAAAAGAGGATATTTATCACTAGCATCTTAAAAGGTGAAAGATATGTGGAATTTAAGTTCAGCGACGTGACGGGGGAAGAGGATGTGGAAGTCAGGCTTGACTCACAGGTCATCCTCAAGAGAGAAAGTTTTAAGTACTTGGGGTCAATTATCCAGGGAGATGGGGAGATCGACGGAGATGTTATGCACCGTATTGGGGTGGGCTGGATGAGATGGAGGTTAGCATCTGGAGTCCTGTGTGACAAGAATGTGCCACCTAAACTCAAAGGTAAGTTCTATAAAGCGGTGGTCAGACCGACCATGTTGGTCAGACCGACCATGTTGTATGGGGCTGAGTGTTGGCCAATCAAGAATTCACATATCCAGAAAATGAAAGTAGCAAAAATAAGGATGTTGAGATGGATGTGTGGGCACACTAGGCTGGATAAGATTAGGAATGAAGATATTCGAAAGAGGGTGGGCGTGGCTCCGGTGGATGACAAGATGCGGGAAGTGCGACTTAGATGGTTTGGACACGTGCAGAGGAGAAGCCTAGATGCCCCGGTTAGGAGGTGTGAGCGGTTAGCTTTGGCAGGTACGAGAAGAGGTAGAGGGCAGCCTAAGAAGTATTGGGGCGAGGTGATCAGGCAGGACAAGGCGGAGGTCGAGCATCAGGGTTGTAGGTTAAAGGGTAGTTGAGCGGTTTTCCTCTTTGTCCCGATTTCCCTCTTTGTACTGACGAGTATGATAGTGTTTTGTCTAGCACTGCTAGCGATTTATGTCGTGTTTCATACTTTTGCATAATATTTGTGTTACTGCTTTTCCATTTATTCATTGTCTCTCACGTTGCTGATATTATTTTTCAAGTTTTGTTGTCACGGATCGATAGTCTCTGAGCCGAGGGTCTCCCGGAAACCTCTCTACCCCCTATGGGGTAGGGGTAAGGTCTGCGTACACTCTACCCTATCCAGACCCCACTGGTGGAATTTTACTGGGTTGTGTTGTTATTGTTGTTGTATCATAAAAGGTGAAAGAATTTTAGAACAAAATGAGCAGACGTGTTCCGCTAAGTTCCCATTATTTCTGTGCCTATTAACAATGAATAATTACTTTATAAGTTTGAGTGACCTCTGGAAAAACAAAGATAAAGATAATTCTAGTGCCCATGCAAGCACTTCTAATGAAGAAGAAGAATTACAACGTAAAACTCAGATGCAGAGGAAGTTGTGAATTGGAGGAGTCTCACAACTGCAAATGTACAATCAAGATGCAAAGATTGTGGAAAGATGTGCATAAATGTAGTATGTTACGATGGATTAAAAGAGCATCAATTACAAGAGACTTGTGCAGGGTTTTAAGACTTACACAACAGTTTGCTTCAAAAGAATGAGAGCCTGCTCGCTTTGTGTCAATGCCTGTTGCACCAACACCACCTTGCTTCACAAAGGTAATGAAATCTTCCAAGGAAATTTTAGTGAACTCGTTTCCATTTACACACTGCATTACAATATTCACAATTTAATAATTTAAATCTTACTGAATTGTGGTTTATGAAAGAAATAACTGGCACAATGAGTCAGTCAATATCAATCAACTCCCACTTATGTGAAAGAATAGCTGGTTCCAAGCCCGGATTAAAGAGAAGGGATAATGATAAATTGGTGGCCGGCATAAAAACTATGAAGGAAACCTCAGAACATTGAATGATCACAATGACCAACGCATATAGAAGGATCAACAACTTCATAGAAAATAAAAACAATACAACACCTGCTTGAACCCATCTGCTCTAACGGTGAACAATTGATTGAGCCCATGCGCTCTAGCGTTGCTGAGCAGGAACACCTAACCTGTGCTTGTGGGTCAGGCATGCTACCCGGTAGATTAGTCGAGATGCTAGACACCAATGATTTTTTTTTATTGCACCATTAAAAAAACGCTTATGTTTGTCACAGTTCATCTATAACATTAAGCTAAACCAGAACTTCAGAATACTACCCAAGTACCCGTGTAATTTCCAATAGAAAGAACTTGAGATCACAAAATGCCAAACAATTTTACTTGCAAGATATTATATTTCTTTCAAAAGTTTCTTTCCTTTAAGATAGCTGCAACTTAATACACTAGTGAAGGACTTTAGCATAAACACAAATTAAATGAAATTAAATCAAAGATCGACTGGGCTAGACATTTAAATGAAGTATAAAAGAAAGGGATAAGAAAACCAACTTTTTAAATTGGTCATGAGTCCTGTAGTCTGACTACCAAGTAGATAAGCCAACACAACAGTAATGTGAAGTTGAACTTACAAGATAAAAAGTCAACACAGCATAAAAATACATGTCATAACAACACATAGGCATAAAGAAAAAGCTTCACGACTGAGATTCTGCATCTTAACTGCCTGTAGTTATGAACTTTGGAAACTCACAACACCAACTAAGTGAGAAGTGCATACCTTTAACAACTTGACAAACTTCATAAGACTTTTTCGGAATGCATATTCCCTTTTCTTCATTGAGTGTAGAACACTTGATATGGTGAGACCTTTTTGGGCTAGTCATCAGAAAAGGAGAAAAACAGACTTATTCAGTGATCAAGCAGCCATTTTCCTTGATCAAAGATTTAAATATGACTAAACATACTCGCATGCTGGTCTCCCTTTGTTGTTGAGTTTCTGAAAATGACAATACCATCCTTGAAGTTTTTAACCTCTGTATCAGCATCAACAATGTGTACAACCTAAAAGAAAATAACACGTAAGTGCTTGATAATAAAAGTTCAATGATCAATGGTTTAGCTAGATCTCAAGGTTGGATTGGGACGGTTCAGGAGCCGCGAGGATGGGGAGGGCAAAGCCATTTCTAACTGATATGACAAAATATTTAGCAAATTTAAAAATATAACTTCAAGAGACTGTGGGGGCTGCAACCACCTGACTCCCGTAAAATCCATCTGGTTATGATGATACATAAAAAGAACTAATGGGTTAAAAGGATTACAAGTATAAGCGAAATTAAGAACATAAAAGCTTGCTTCGTATAAATTCCTAGTAAGTGATACTGAGATCAAATCATACATTCACCGAAAAGAAGTACGAAAGTAGGGTAAGTGAGTTATTTTTAGGCACCGCTAGTATTCTCCAGAAAGAGTGAACAAAATTTGTAGGTCAGCAGACTCTGTGGTCTTCCTAAGTTCATCGAAACTGTTAAGACTTTAAAATAACAGATCTTCCTCTCCAGTTGTAAGCTCACGTTTGAAATACTTGTGTTTACCCGGAGGCACTTATGCTAGGCCCTCCAACAATTATCCATTGTCAAAAATGAATTGAGTGAGACCAAAGCTCAAAGTCAGCATGTGATGATAGTATGGGATACTACTGGACAAAAATGTTGAAAAATATCGAAGTAGGAGATAAAACTGTTCAAATAGTCAGAGCTCCAAACAAAGTACCTCAGGACAAAGTAGACAAAGTTGCTCGATATCTGCCACACCGGCTTGAAATCCAAACGGACATAGATGACCAAGTGCTCCCTTCAGACTAGAGTAGGTAACTTGTACCTGCTGAAGTTGCAAGGAAGCAGAATAAATGTTTAAAAAAGAAAACACTTTGCTAATACTCTTCAACCACGTTGGGCACCCACACGAATCACTACAACTTGAACATGGATCAACCACATTGTCCTTTCTGTTGGCTTCCTTACACGCGCAGTCACCTGAACCAGGGTTGGTAAAACAATTTATAGACGCTAAAACCTGAACAAATATCTTAGCTTTCTCGTCATCCATGTCTTGGGTAGATGATTTTAGTATGCTCACGGCTAGCTCATCTGCATATCCTTCCATCTTGTCATTCTTGACGCTTCTCTTGCGCTTAACCTCTGAAGAACAATTTGCCCGAACACTGCTATTGTGTGTTGCATCCAATAGAACTTCGGTCTGAATGTCGTCCGCAGAGATGGTGCTGAAGTAAGACAAGTCTTGCATCATGTCAGACCATGCTGCCTCCGCCTGTTTCAGAGTTGAGTCACCAACTGGGATAGATGAACTTGTATGTGTCTCGGTTTTCTTGTTCTGTTGTCTGTCTTTCTTTGTATAGGAAACAAGTACCAGAAATTCCCCACTTCCAACTGAATGATCACTTACCTTACTCTCTAAACCCAATTTCACACCCTGATTATAAAATATACCGCACAAGATCAACATAAAAAATACTACTACTAAATTTTTGCTTTCTGCTAGAAACTAAATTTTAGCATTTCAATAATTATCAGGTAAAGAGGAGAGGAATGGAAGAAATTACCTTGAGAAAAAGATGGAAATTTGGGGAATTTGAAGCGGGAGGGAAAATTTGCTTGAGGAGTTGCTTGAGTTCTTGAATGGTTTTGTCCGGCGAAACGGAGACGATTAAGGATTCGCCCATTAGGCTACGGACCTCCAAACTTTTCTCTGATTCTTCCATTTTACTCCTCCAATCTTGGGCGTTGGCCGTTGATAGGGATTAGGGAGGAGCAAAGATCTAATATATGGCGGGGGAATTGATGCTCACGTGCGAGCCCCCGCTCACGCACGTGATCTAGTCGTTCCAAGATCATCAAATGTCCCCAAAGGGACAAATTACTTACTACTCTACTAGTAATTTGATTGAAAAATTTTCCAACTAGAACAGTGGAAAATTAATTTGTACAAAACGTCTACCTATTCATTGAAAATTATTTTTCTCCTTTAACTTTGTTTAGAAAATAGAACATCCCAATTTTTATCTCAATTCAGTTTGTAAATGTCTATTTTATCCTACAAATTATACTAGCACTCTTTCGATTCAGAAATTATTATGTAATGGTGTTCTTTACTTTTGAATTTATCTTATTCAGCTCAGCTATATAAAATTTTATTTTTGTACTAAAAAGAGTAAATAAGTAATAATCAAAACTATTAAATTTGAATAATGAAAGAGTTAAGAAAAACAGAACAAAAAGTTAGAAATACAAATTGCATGTACTGATAACTTTACAATGAAAATCAAAACTCAAAAATCTATTGACGAAACTTAAATATAAAAGAGATGAAACAATTAAGCATGACATCAAAAGTACTATATTGCATGAGACAATGGATCAAATTTTACGACAAGTTTACTAGAATCTTGGTAACGTAATGAGCAGAATACAAACGATAGAAGGGAAAATATTCTATAGCTTAAAGTTGGATAATCATTTGTTTTTTCATGTGAAGTTGGAAGGAAAAATAACCCGTTCAAAACCACGTAGTATTAAGTAGGCGTTTGGACATAAAATTATAATTTTTGAAAAAAGTAATATTTGAAATTTAAAATTATGTTTGGACATGTATTTCATTTGAAAAATATATTGCATTTTTATGTATGGGGAAAATAGATTTTCTAAAAAATTTTGAATTTTGAAAAACTCATTGTCGAAAAAATTTCAAAAACTTGCAGAATTCCATGGACAAACACATTTTTTAAAAAAAAGAAAAAAAAATTCTTGACAAACAGGGCCTAGGTAGGCATTTGGACATAAAAACTACTCCATAATTTTTGGGGGAAAAAATTAGTATTTGGAGTTAAGTCGAAAAATAGATTATTTGAAATTATATTTGAAATTATGTTTGAACATGCATTTCACTTGAAAAAATATTATATTTTTGTAAGTGATGATTTTTTTAAAAAAAATTGAAAAACTGGTTTTTCTTTGAAAAACTCATTTTCGAAAAAAATTTAAAAACTTACAAAATTTTATGAAAAAACAATTTTTTTTAAAAAAAAATAATTTTTTTTATGGACAAACGGGTCCTATACTCTTGCATAGATAAGTCTTAAATGAGAGTGAATTTTTTTTTTTTTTTTGAAATTTCCGTCGAAACAAGAAATAAACAACAAGAAGAGACAATCAATAACCAATTAAAGGCGGGGATTAAATTGTAGAAACTGCCTATTGTAGGAAGAACCTAACCTACACATACAATTTACCAATTACGGTACGGACCAAAAGAAAATTTTACAAATATAGCCATGGACATTTTTAAAACAGTAGGAATATAAAGCACATACACTATTTTTGAACTTTTGAAATAGCTCGAGAAGTATAGACTTCACGAGAATGTGGTGATCCAAACACTGTCGCACGTGTAGCATTAAAAGCAGTACATCGTTTTTTCTTCTATATTTGGAATTTGGATTCTATTACTATCTCATTTTGGCTTATAAACAAAGTGTAGGAAAAAAAATTAAGTGTGAGACGTTGTGTTCTTGAAAATTGCCATATATATCTCCTCGTTTTACTCCCATTATAGCATGTTAGAAGAAATTATAACCGACTCAATTCATTAATCATGATGGGATATATACAACTGTAATTCCCCCTCTTCATGCTCCTATGTCTTCACTCTTCTTTAATTCTTTTTTCAAATTCAAAAATCCCATAATTCCCTCTCCTTAACATTCTCTTTTCACAGAAAAACTCCCTTATCTTGCTCTCTTGAATATTGAATAACAGCTCCACGAAATGAGCAGTCCATTCACAATAACAAGGCTAGTAAGATGGCGAATTAAAGATTGGGTGTCTTGTTTCTATGCTTGCAGATTTCCTTTAGGTAATTCTAAAGCTTCAATCTTTTTTTTCTTCTCTTGTTATTTTTTCTTTAAATTTAATTGATATAGTACATTTTTGGTAGAGGAAGAAAAAGATATTTATTGTGCTATGTCGCCTCAAAAACCGAGTAGAAACATGGTTTTCGACCCTATTGGTGATCATAACAGAAAGAAGAACAGGAAAAAGTTGAAAAAGAAAATGGAAAAGAGGAAAGAATTTGTGGAAATTTCAGCAGAAGGGAAGGCTGAAGAGGGAGGCAATGACTCAAGCTGGCCTCGATTCTCAGAAGAGGATTATATAGTATTTTGCTTTGAAGATGATGGAGGAATACATATAGTGGAAGATAAAAAGTCGGAGAAATTTCAACAGAAAATTGATCATGTTAACTTAAGCCCAAGGCCTGTTTGTAGGAAGGTTGGTAATTAACTCTTCTCCATTACATTCATTTTATAATAATTTTCTGTGGGTTGAATTTGGATAAAAGTATCACTCTTAACGGTATAGATAATACTACATAATTCGATTGAGACTAGTTATTGGAATAACCTCTCTATCTCCATAAGGTACGGGTAAAGTCCAAATCTCTCCGTGTGAGATTATACTAGGTATGTTGTTGTTGTCGATTGAGACTAGGAATGTCGAAGCATTGGCTTAATTTTTAATATGACTTAAAAGTGCGAAAATAATTATTAATAAGACAGTTTTTTTTTTTAACTTTTGTAAAAGCAGCTTAATTATGTGGAGAATGGACAAGAGTTCCATGGTCACCGTCAAAAAAACAAGGTGAGTCCAGATGGAGAAGATAGCTATGGTACAACTGAAGAAGATAATGATGAAAGGGTAAAGTCCTTTAGACAAGTTCCGTTATTTTTATCTTTTTTTACTCCGCTTAATCAACAATGTTCTCACTTATTCTTTACCAAAACCTTCAACCGATCATTTGGTAATGAAAATTACTCTAGCACTTGAAAAAATCTCACTTTCTTTCTATTTAGAATAAAAACTATTGATACGTCTTGTGGCAATGAAATTTGTCAATAGTAGCATAGTCGCACTACTCAACTCGGCATCTTAAAATTTGAATTACATAAAAGACGTATATACGAGGTGACGAATGTGTATATGATCTTATATGTGGAAATTTGTCCGATTTAGACTCTTGTCTAGAATTTAGAAATAATATTATGTTGTTATTGGCAGGGTGAGAGAAAAGGGAGCAACGATATGGAAGAGGAATGGCCACCTGCTGTCGATAAAGAGATCAGTCACATAGGTGATGTTAGTGAAAGCAAGACGAGTCCATCTGCTGAATCAAGTGAGTCTAATGATCACTCAAATGGCAGCACTGGTTCCTTTGCCTTCCCTGTGTAAGTATCCCATTTTCTTTCTTATTTTACTCTTATTTATGGTGTAATTATTTTTTGCATTGAAATTGGTAATTATTTAATTGGTTACCAATATTGCTAAATTTGCAGTTTGGGCTGGGATTGGATGGGCAGTCCAGCTCAAATGCCGAAACCAGAGGAAGGCCCACGTTACGAGAAGCATAAGGCTTGGACATGTGTGCGTCATCCCTGTTGCAGATTTTGATACCTTTTTTTCCTCCCCATTTTCCCCTACGAGATTTTCCTGTTGGATTCTCAAACTGTTAAGAATATAAATCGTTCTTTTATACACTGATCAACATTTTGTTTTGGTCCTTGTTAGTACATTTTGCTTACTTCCAGCAACAAAACCGAGTAAAGAGAAATAGAACTGAAATAGATACACCAATGGGAAGGTCAAGAGGAAGAAAAAATAAAATAAAAGAGTAACATCCAACAACACTATTCTGAATTCGAAAGAACAAATCATAGCAACAGAGAGCTTCTGTATATTGGTAATCAATCGTGGACCCATTTCTTGTACAATTACTTGAGAAATTTACTGTCACCATAAATTATTTAAACAACATCATTTGCACAATAATACAAAAAAATATAGCAGTCAATTTCCCAACCAGAATCCATGTTTATGTTCCCAGAACAAGTGACTGCAGATATAGTCTTGCTTTGGCAGCTGCAGAAAAAGATGCTTCATCTTGATTTTCTTTAGCAGCAGCAATTGCTGCAATGTAAGCTTCTCTTGCCACCTCCAGTTCCTGCATTCCTGTTTCGTTTGGGTGATCCTGTACAAAACGAATTTGAGATTTACAAATCTACTAGAAGCTGAGAAGATAAATATATCAAGTAAATTCCCTAATAGCTTGACCTAGCCAGAGATTGCGCAAAGGGCGTGGCAGGGCAAGAGACCCTTGACAAAATAAAAGGTGTGGAAGGTTAGCTTACTGTTTCAATGTTCTTGTCGCACAAGTAAGGGATGACATCATAATCTTCAGCTAAAGACCTAGAACCATTCTTTGTCAATTTTTGAACAAACTGCATGAACCATGCTATTTCTCGCCGAACCACCTCTAGATCGTTCTGAAGTTTATCCACTTTCTTGCTGGACGTCGTCGCTTCCCATTCTAACTTCTCTACAGCTGCTTGCTTGTCAGCTAACATAACCTAAGGAGAGCAAAAGGAAGACATAATGTTGGGGGTTTACCCCTGAAAATCTGCATACAAACTAAGCAGTGATCTAGTAGTAGGAGCCAGTTCAATGTGCAGTAATGTGAAATTTTACAGCCTCAGGAAAATTAACCAGAACGTATTGATTGAAACTTCTGGTTGGCATTTACTTCCTGATACCCAACAGAAAGCAAAGGATATGAAAATATAACTAGTCCTAAGTGATCTCTGTTTCTTAGTCTGTCTAAAACAGCCAAAGTAGAGCCAAATGTTTAAGAGGGTAACTTAGTGACCTTTAAGTTAAGCCATGCAACACACTTCTAGAAAAAATTGCATCTTTTTGCTTTTCAATTTGGGGGTTGGGTTGGAAAGGGCGTAAGCTGACATTATATATTCACCTTTGCATCAGAGAGTTGCACTTGAGTCGATTTGAGTAAAGAGTCCTTTTCGGCATATTCCTTCTTCATTTCATCTAGTTTAGCACAAATAGAAGCCATTTCATTCTTTGAGATCTCAACTTCCCTCAAAAGTTCATCTTTCTCCGATAATTTCTTTTGCAGATCTTCCACTTGCTCCCTCAAAGCCATCAATTCTTCTCTATCTTTTTCTAACAAAGGTGACCTTGAAAAAATCATTGAGAAGTTCTCAGTGCATCCATCTTGGTTACCGTCAACATTTTTATTTTGGTCCCTATGCTTTTTCGTCACAGTTGTTTGAGCTGCATTCCTTCCTTTTGCCTCAGACGTCTGCAGCAGCCATCAGTGATTCAGTGTTAGCATCTCTAATGGACCAAAAGAAAGCAATGCTCGTTCTCATACAATTAGGGTATAAACAAACAAACAAACAAACTTGTTTAGCAAGGACAACCACAGAGAAGAATATGCAAGCAATCAGAAGTTAATTCCACATAAACAACTAATACAAGTATCATATTTGGTCAGTTCTCAGCTAGACAAAGTTGACTGCTCATTTATAGTAGCGAGTTGATGGAAATGGCTTCACCTACTACCTGAGACAAGATATCGAGCGGGAGGAGAGAAATAGTACATTAAAGAAATTGTTATAGAGTAAGATAAACTTCCTTTTAACTCTTTTTTATGAGTAAAATTTTAGATATTGATGTTGTAAGATTATAACCTCAAATAAAACATTACTATTAGAGGCTAATACATCATGCCACTTTTCTCTTGCATCAGCATATCCAAGTTTCATGGCAACTGTAGCCACCAAAGTTGGATGCATGTACGATGCTTTCTTTTTAATGCAAACTCTAATTTAGTCAGTGTAGATGAAACCCCAATTTTGATTCGTGCTGACCTGTCATGAACCTGAACAATGCCTGCCGTTATTGTTCCATACAATTAGTTATTACTCCTACAAATCAATATGAAGAAGTTTTATATAGTTAATTTTCTAGGCTCTCTCAACCTTCCGATTGCCATTGAAATGGTAACTAACATTTTGAACCTTCTACTCCAGCCTCTAATTTGCCATCTTTTAACTATAGCCTAATTGCAGATCCCAAAAGAAGGATGTCCCCTACAATATTAGCAGTCAATTCAGTACAAGCTGGAAAATGGCATAAATATAACAAGGAAGACTGAAACATCGATAAAGCAGCCCAATTGAAAGATGCAATCACAATAATAAGTACTCAAGCGAATACCGGAATCGACAAACTGACTTATATCACATTATTATTCGAGAACCACCCTAATATACTTTATCTAAAAAACAAGCACCCTGCATAGTATATAATAATTTACTTTCTTAGTCTTTTGAAAAAACTATTTCCCAGATGGAAGCAGCTTTTCACTACAGTTGCAAGAATATAGAGAAGACGGGTTGTAAGGAATCGCATAAGTAGTACAATACTGCAATTTGTGGTCACTTGTTTAAACTTTTTCATGTTTTGCTTGATTTGTGAAAGCTTCTATCTCCCAACAGATTTCTCTATCCCGATATGACGAAGAAGCCTGCAGATTAACTCAAATTGTTTTGATGGAATGTAAATCTTATGACTTCTATGAACTATATTAGTTACTCCTATACGATTACCTGAATAGAGTGTTTGCAATGGCCTGTGAGGCACTCGTGAGAAATTCTATTGCACCTCTTCTATCTAAATTGATTCCCCCATGGCACCGGGAAAAAAAATGTGAATTTATCTCTTAGCCGTGTCATTCCTCTATATCTGGGTTATCCTTATTCGTGGTAATTAGACTGAGGTCGTACGAAAGCAGGATGGTGAATTTAGTAGAAAAGGAATATACTTGCAGTCATCATGTGCCATTGCACCCCTATCTTGTCTAACCCAATTTATATTCTTGAAAAGTCTCATGCTAAAAACTTGACTGACTTTGTCCAACATCCAACCTTATGTCAACCAAGCCTCCTGTTTATAACTGAGCCCTATCCTACCCAATAGGTCAACTTATGTTAGTTATCGTTTTTCTCCGCCTTGCTGAAACATAACACTTACTTTCCTTAACTCATTAGAAACCAACAGAAGATTCTCTCCAGTTTGGTTTCTGGAGCACGTCTCAACCAGCCAGAAGCGCTGATTTCAGAGTAGTAACACTGTAACATTTCTAACATTTCTAGTATCTCACTTAGTGGTGGGCATAAAATCCGAAAACCCAAAAAACCGGATCGGACCAAATTAATTCGGTATTTCGGTATCGGTTCTTCGGTACTAATTCGGTATAAATATTTCAAACGTTCAGTACTTCGGTACGGTTCTCGGTATTGAACTTTCGATACTTTGGTAAACCGAAATACCAAAATATTTTAGTAAGCCTAGCCCAATTCTCCATTACCCAACCCAAGTCCAACTGTCCAACCCCTAAAGCCAGTAGGCCCAATTCAACTACCCAAGTCCAATCTTCGACTTTTGACTTGCAATCTGATATATATACCAAGATTACAAAATCCAACTTGGTGGAATGTGTTGATATCTTCATTTATTTGATTCTGGAACTAAATAATATTTGAAAAGTTCCTCTTTTTGTTGTTGTTTTAGATTCTTTGGTTCCTCTGTCCTTTGTTGCTCTAATGCGGATTCTCGTTTAGAACATAAATTTGGCAGATTTGGTTTTCACGGCGGGAGCTTTTCAGGGTAAAGGAACGATTAGTGATTACCATAAATATGGATTAAGTACCGTACTAATATTAGGCATTTGAAGATAGATTGAGTGGAATAGATGAAAACGTTATTCCTTCGAGTTAGTTGTTGACAAACCAATATGGTTATCTCATGGATTTGGATTATATCGACAAACTATTGTTAGAACTCCCCCAGCAAATAAATAAAACTAACAGCAATCTTACAGAACCGTACCAAACCAAACTAAAAAATACCGAACCGTACCGAACTACTTTGGTACAGTATTTGGTATACATAATTGATATACTGAAGTACCGAATCGAAATTTTTAAATACCGTACCGAAGTACCAGATGGCCACCCCTAATCTCACTTTGGAGACACACGGAGACAAAGAATGGACCCAAATAAAAGATATTTGGTGAAATCCAGAGAGTTTGACTTTCAAAGTGTCTATCACAATGAAAAAGCAGGGCAAAACCATAAAACCAAAGGTGCCATGTGTTCAAGAATATATCTGGATTCATATTGTCATCGAACCAGGAAATAGCATGGGTGAAAGTACTCTAAACAATATTTGAATAGATATTCGATCACTAGTTCAAATAGACCTAAGTGAAAACTAGGTCTGAGAACCAAGATAAACATAAATTTCAGTTGGGTTTAGACAACCTATTGGACTTAAAGCAAATTGCATCCTACTTTTACGTTGAAGCTACTGAAGAGAATGTCAGTAAAGTGAGACACTTCGCAGAACATGTTCAGTACAGAATTTGAAGCATTCGTTGGAAAAACAAACAATGTACTTAATATTATTTACTTTTCTGATACGACACTATTATCAACTTGAAATCCTGAAAATAGATATATGCATACAGGAATTGAATTACTACTCCTATTAGCCATAAAAAATTTACAGTTCAAGGTAAGTCAAAATTCAGTCCACCGGCACTTTACTTTGCTGTATCTTAGACCTAATTCAACATGTCAAAGTCCTAATCTACCAGAAGCTGCAATTTCTTCCCTATTGAAAATATTGCCAGGAAGGTAAAGCATTAATTACATTTCATCAACTCGAGCCTCATAATGTTCTAGGAAATGAAGAAGGAAAATTTGTTCCAATAAAGGAAGAGGTTCCAGAGAACTGGGGTTTATTAAACATTGCTTCTATTACTATATATACAAACACTTAAAAAAGGAATTTGCACACGGAAGATTATAATTACCAAGCAATTTGAAACTGAGACAGCAAATTATTAATACAAATACACGAAATATCACAGTAGAATTATATCATTTCTAGATTTAAGACTAAAAAGGATGCCCCGTGTGGGGGAGTGTGTGTGTGTGTGGGGAGGGGGGAGGGGGGGAGAGGTAGGGGATAGGGAACTACCTTCTTGTAAAGTGACTCTTTTGAAGGCGTTTTAGTGTAGGTCATTGATCCCCTTCTAGTAAATGAACTTTTCGCCTTTCGATCCTGTAAGAAATCACATGAAAAATTCAAAATTTACACGCCTATAAGAATAACTTGGCGCAAGTAAAAAAAGCAATAGGTTCAAGAGAGGGAAAAAGTTACAATGAGGGACTGAACAAGAGGAACGATCTCGACGAGGTCATTGAACAGCATGCGGTCAACATTTCCAGCAGCCGAATTAGAGAGAGAAGAATCAGTTCGCCGGAGAGTAGGGGAGCGGTCTTCGCCGGAAAGCCAAGACCTGGAGTCAGCTCCGCCACCGAAATCGCCATTGTTGTCCTGCAAATCCAACAACTGCTGCGGCTCATACATTGTCGGAGATGAGATGACTTTCAAATTTGTCAAGTAGACAGATTTGTCGATTCTGAGAATTTTGAAAATTGAAATGCCTTTGATTTTGCTATGACTTTAAAAAGAAAGTTTTGCTCTTTTTTTGCCCTTTTTAAAATTCCTTGCTCTTACCAGGCTACATTTTCAATCTGCGTTAAGGGACGTTACAACTAAAAAAAAGAACGGTAGATTTACTAAATACCCATTTATTTCTAGGTAATTACGGTTTAACCTCTCGATCAGAGCCAAACGCTGCCCCTACTTATATGCCGGCCGGCCTTTTTTTCCAAATATATAATTTTAGCTCTTCGTTTATTTAAATAAAGCCTTGAAATGATACAAAAAATGAAACAAATCATTTATAAGATCTTCAGAGGATAGAAAATGGATGAATCACCATGTTGTAAATAGGTAAATGCAAAACATGCTGACATGTTATTACAATCACCAAATCGGTACTTAATTAGGCTACCTTTTCAATTTTTATTCTTGCCGGCTCCTACATTACTGTACCTATAATTTTTGACGCGGAATAAAAATTTGTATGTAAAAATTTATTAAATTTGTAAAAGTAATAGATATGAACTCATAACTTTAAAAATATAATGAGTTCAATGTTAAAAACCTTAAAATTAAACTCATAAAATTTAAATACTGGATTCATATCTGAATGTAGGTTTTACTTCTAAACTCCCTATCTTAGCTGCTACATCACTAGACGCTTCCAACTTCAGTTAATAAAGTTTACTTTGAAGTCGCATTTATGTAGCTAAAAGCAAATCGCATAGCAGGAATGCGACTTATAAATTGCATTAGTTGAGCGACTTATAAATCGTGTTCTTCAAATACGACTTATAAATCGTGTTACTCGAATGCCATTATAGATCCTTTCTTGAAATGCAATTTAATGCCTATTAATACCAGATAAAGTGGGTTAAACTTACGTGTTGATAGTGAATAATTTTATACATTATCAAGTTAAAATTTACAATAGAAGATAAATATTTATTAAAAATCTAATCTGGTTACCTTAAAATTAAAAAAAATGGTGTACTTTATTAGTTAAATTATATTAATAGCGTAAAAGAATCATTATTAATGAATATAACTTAAATCTAAAATTATTTCTCACTTCATCCAAATTTATATCACATTTTTTCATTTTGAGGCATCTCAAATATTCAATATAATACCATTGATCATTTTATATAACGTTATTCCTTTCTAGGTGAATATTAGCATTGCCTTGGAAATTTGATCTATACTATTGACAAGAGGGATTGCTCTGATGGTAAGCAACCTCCACTTCCAATCGAGAGGTTGTGAGTTCGAGTCTCCCCAAGAGCAAGGTGGGAAGTTCTCGGAGGGAAGGATGCCGGGGGTCTATTTGGAAACAGTCTCTCTACCCTAGGGTAGGGGTAAGGTCTGCGTACACATTACTCTCCCCAGACCCCACTAAGTGGGATTATACTAAAGCCTTCTTGCTTTCAAGCAGGAGCTAGTTGGGTTTGAAAGCTAAAAAATGAGATTATTGGATTTTATCAGCTATTAATTTATTATTTAATTTTCTAGTTCGTTGCCACTAGCATGACGTATAAGTCAAATTAATATCTTTATCATTATGTTCGGTTATACTGTATCATAAAAATTGGTGAAATTTATAAAAATATGTTTATAAACATCCTCGCGAAACCTATCATTCGATAAAATATATTAGATTTCCTGGTTAATTATTTATTAGGTAAATAATTTGTAGATGACAAGCAAGATTCAACTAATTATAACTTTGATCAATGAAATTTGAACTTCCGACATTACCATTTGAAATTGAATCTCCCACTTAGAGTTGCTAATTGAGGTAAAATGACCAACTATACGGTCCCTAGTCTCCAAACCAAAGGACCCCTACAATAATTTATATTTTAGAGTACTCAAATATTAATTATACGATAAAAGAGTTGCAGTTCTAACTAATGAAAACTGCTTTGGTCGGCCAATTAATTTAGGCATTCCCCACGCAAAGTATTGTCCAAAACTGAAAATGAGAGATTTTCTACTGACAATACGAAGGAAAATTAAAACGAACCTTTTATTTGATTATAGTAACAAATCGCCATCACTATCACTAAATAAGAAAGTGAGTAATCCAGCTCATGGATTAACTTGAGAATTCCGTATAAATGCACTTTTTTCTTTTCCTAATATGTGAAACTGATATTAAGAATTAGAAGATCTTCTCTATGCAGTGACCAATATTCTTGGGCAGATTAAAACAATTAGTTTTCGTTTTGCTTCTTTCTCAGAATTCAATTTCATCTTCAGTCTTCTTGTACATATATCTTCTCCGCCAACTCATGACTTTCTGTGTATGTATATGGCTGTTTGCAGGTTACGATCAGCTGTTGATTGAAAAAGGTACTTTACTTCATTAATCAAATGTCCATTTCCATAGTCTTAGTCTAAATAAATTATCTAAGTAGTAGTTGTTGTTTTGTTCCACACCCCCTTTTTATTTATCGTTGGATTAGTGGGACTTTTAGTTTTTGTATAGTTTTTGGCTACCTTTTCTATATTTTTGGCTTAGTGGTTCCACGACGAGTCGTGAAAACAGCCTCTTGCAGAAATGCAAAGTAAAGTTGTGTACAATAGACTCTTGTGGTCCGACCCTTCTCCGGATCCCGTACATAACGGGAACTTAGTGCGCCGGGCTGTTTTTTTTGGAGTGATTTGCTGTCAGGAAAAGTTTTGTATTTAGGAGATGTAGTTGTGATCTGTGAAAGCATAGAAAAATATATATAAAGCATTTGTTGAACTATCATTTCTAGAAATTTCCACAAGCGTATGTTAATTATATATATCTGTAACTGTTGCCATTACTTAAATGGCATAATATTAGAAACAGTTGAGACCTTCTAATCTGAGGTCTTATACTCTCCCTAATTAGTTGGCTTTCCACTTTCAATGGTTTGTTAGATGTTTTGGCTTGTTTATTGGTATCATATTTTTCTTCTCTTTGCAATTCAATACTTCTCCATGCTTTAACTTTTTGCAATTTTCAATCTTTATTACTTCCATTATTAGCTTATTGTTTATAGGAAATGTTTAATTTAGTAAATTTATTTAAAATTACTGCTAGGTTGAGAGGTAATCGAGAGATTCTCCTTGTCTTACCAGTAGTATTAACACTAATCTTGTATTTTTTTCCTTATTATTACCCGGTGCGTCAATCTTACCGATAGTATTGGTACTATTCTTGTATTCTCATGTTCCTAAATCTTGGTTATTAGTACATGTTTAGCCATTTGCTTTCGCCGCCTATACCTTGTTATTGCTATTATTTGGTTATTGCTTCATTTTCACTGTTCTTGAGCGGAGTGACTATTGGAAACAACCTCTCCACCTTCATAAGTTAGACGTAAAATCCGCGTACACATTACCCTCCCCAGACCCCACTTGTGGGATTCAACTGGTTTTGTTGTTGTTATTTGAAAATACTGCCACAGTGAAAATTGGTGAAGCTGTACTACTTGGATATTATTTCTTTCCATGAACAAATATCCCTTGTTCACTTTCTGGTTATGCAGATATCACACAATCCCTCATAGCATGTTACATTGTTACCTATGATCTATCTATTAAAATAGATTTCGTTTGTGATTGAATGCTGAGAACATGAAATTTCCTTTATTCGCTGCAGAGAAAGATGCAATCTTCCTTAGCAGAAGGAAAAGAAAAGAATAGTAGAAAAATAGAGCATACAAAAGGGTACTGAATTTGTAAGATCTGAATTATATGGAGTGCAGATTACCCGAATCAGTTGTTTTTCTTCAAGACAACAATCATCAAGTTTTCAAGGACATCTGTATGGATGGGGAAGAATGTTCTTTGGAAAATTGTGAGCTGAACCACAATAATATTTATTACATGCTTAAGTATGAGCTAGATCATAATGCTGAATTAGAGAACAGAGTTTTGCATGTTTCTGAATCCAAGCCTGAATCGTTCGAGGGAACTGTTAAGCACTTTGACGACTCTAAGAAGCTGTTGATGGAAGGTAAAGCTGATACTGGTGCTGAAGTTGAGATTGCTGGTGCCATTAGTTTTTACCATCCTTTGCCAAAAGAGCAGAGTTTGGATGGAGAGCTGGTTGATAATAAATATAATCAGGTATATTCTGTATACTTTGCAATTCTTGCCTTGTTCTGTTTCAGTTTCTGTTTTCCTTCTTTTTCTTTTTCTTTCTCTTACTCTTACCGCGTAAATGATAGTATTCTGTGTTCGAAACCAGAAAATCAGAGGGGAAAAAACGTTAGTTCAATAAACAAATCGTAAAATAATTCCGGGCCCACAAGTTGCTTGTATATCCTTAAGGAATTTAGTCCTCTCACTGTTGCACAAGGTTATGGATTACTTCCTCCCAAGATAAAACGGAAAAACTATTCTGTAATACTGGCAATCAAAATTACAGAACTTCATCGAACTCAACAAACTGAGCAAATCACACTTGAAAATGTAGAAAAGAGGGGAAAAGTTTTGAGATTTTCCATGTTTGAAAAATGAGGCAAAGCCTCTAAATTTATAGACAATGAAAGGGTGAGATGAAGAGGTGCAATTCAAAAGGTGCCTCTTTCATTTTCCATTCCCGAAACCTAACAGTAAATTGTCAAGAAGATATGATGCAGGAGAAGTTTCTTATTATTGCTCCATTACCATTGTCATGATCTCCTTACCTTTTAACTTCTTTTTTATAGGATCAAGAGATGAACAAGGAAGCATGTAGTGACCAAAGCAATATACCAGATTCAATTTTTAGAGAAGGATCAAATTCAAACGACAAAAAGAGCTCCAACATTGAAGATGGAACGCCAATGAGAAGTTTAGCGTCATTATTTGCAAGTCAGAATACTGAAAAGCTTCCAGATCGTGAAGACTCGAATGTTATGATGGTCTCAGCATCGAAGCAATGTAATGATAACATCTCAGTTCGCTCCAGTAGCACCAACAGCACGAAATCTTTTGCATTTCCTGTGTAAGTTTCTGCAAAACTATTTCTCATGCCTGACCTCAATCGCAACACTTTACTAAGGTAATTCTTTATCAAACAGATTAACCTCAGAGTGGACCGGCAGCCCTGCAAAGATGGTGGAAGCAGGTAGGAGAGATTTTAAAAGGCGAAGTTGCTGGAGAATGTGCTTTTGACTTCTGCAGATTTGATTTTCACTGAGTTATAGGCTTATAACTGCTTCTGCAACTTGTCTTCATATCACTCTTTCTGGTGTATCGACCATAGATAGCCAATATTGAGTTCCTCTTTTGGCAATGAAAACTTCATCCTTTTTACTCAAATCATAGTTTTTGCATTTTGAAAAATATTTCACGATTAATCGCCTGATTAAACATGCTGGCCTCGACCAGAGAACGGTCTCCAGTCTTTATTTCGTCAAATTGGCTATATATCCTATAGTCCTTTTTTTCTTCATGTCTTACTTTTTTTAAAATCAAAAATCGAAACACGCATGCTCTATATGCAGAAAAGATCTTTATTTAACCGTTTATTGCTTAATCATAGTGAATATGAAGGTAGACCTCCATGGTAGATGAACACTTTTTACCCTATCAGGTCATTCTAAGGATTTCTATAGGTAAGCCTCCTTAAAATATGAGATTTATAATCTTAAAAATACGCCAACATGTAAATGTGACATGATTGAGTAAAAATTTAAATAGATGATTTTATGTTTAAACTCATGCATCAATGTTGCAAAATGTACTGCTGGGAAACATTGTAGCATTGCAGCTATGCAGATATCTAAAGAAATAACTTGGATATAGTATTTGCATTCATCAAGTGCAAAATTCCAATCCTTTCAAGGAAATTACCCAACTATTCATAAAATCCATCCAAAGGAACAAAACAGATGGACCGTACCAGATCTAACTTTCATCACTCATCGCTATCACCTCCATGCAGTAATAATTTCCTGTCACAAGAAGCAGCAGATGATCAAAAAACAGCAAAACAAACATGCAAAATAATCTAGTAGAAACAAAAATACAAACATTGTTTAATTTACTTACATATTTTATATGATATCCACAATATCACAGCTCTGAACATACTCGATAATTGGTTCGACCGTCAGATAATTCTCAGCGAGATCAACGACAGATTCCAAGTCATCCACAATGGTAAGTATTTTCAGCTTCTTCATACCATATCCAACTGGGACAAGTTTTGCTGCAATCAAATGTCATAGTGGGTTAGCTGATTGTGCTACATAGGAAAATGCTTCAGCAGCTTACAATGCAGTTCTTGAAATTCTGGCTGGACGAATGGTACAAAAAGATAGGATCCACATGCACTGGAGAGTGAAATGCTCAAAGGTGCTGGAATAATGAAACGCACACATGCCCCTCCCCTCCCCCAGTAAAAAAAGACTTTCTAGCGAGTAGTGAAACAGTAAAAGAAATACTCCTACAACATAATAGTATGAATTAATATAAATCATACATGCTCCCCAAAACAATCCTTCGATCTGAACAGTTCGAACAGCTTCTTCAAGCTTCTTCATATCAGTCTCATCATCCCATGGCTTTACATCCAAAATAACTGAGGACTTGCCAGCTGAAGTCAAACAAGTTTAAGAGAAAATGTCAAGTTTTTACTAAATGGGTCGCTTCTTATATTCGTTAAAAACTCTGTTTTAGTGGCTTTAAAATCCTGTTAAATCCGTACCAGCGTGATTCTTTAAACAAACATCAGAAACTCTTCATCCATATCCAGTAGATGATACAAATGCAGAAAGAAACTATTTGGATATACAGGTAATAACTCACATTCTTTCTTCTTTCCAGAAGCCTTCAAAGCTGCAGCACGCTCTTCAGCAGCCTTTTTTTTCCTCTTCAGTTTCTTCACCAAATAGGTCTACATCATCATCTTCGTCATCCTCTACAGCTGTGGCCTGGAATAGCATTCACACTTACATCCAAACAACAAAATAAGGAACCTTAGGTGGATCAAGTCAATCAAACATTTAACATGTTAGACCTTATCATACTAACAAAAAAAATCAACAAACTTCACTTGGTAGATAGCATGAGTATCAAACCTTAGCGTCAGCGGCAGGAGGAGTTGCCACTGGCGCGATGATAGGAGCAGAGCCCTCTACTTTAACACCAGAGCCTTCTCCAGATACACCACTACAAGACACGTATTCGGTTAGAGATGCCAAGGTTATTCAAGAATACCTAAACTGATCACCAAAGAAAATATGAATAGACAAAGCTGTATAACTTGCGAGATTCTCATAAGCGCATCAATGTGCTTAGACCACCTAGATGCGTTTACATATTCAGATGATGGTGGTTTTGCTAGTGAAGAATAAACAGTGATATCATCCTTCGAGGCTTGGTACCTGAACGTTGAACAAACAAAACAAATGCTTAAGACATATAAAAAGACATCATCGATCATCAAAGAGGAATTGGAGAACAATCATGCACCCTGTGATATAACTACGGGTTAATTGGTACTCATCAAGCTTCTTCAGACCAGAATCTGAGTTGAGATTGTAGAATGCAACAGCCATTGCCAGAAGATAATCTAAGTCTTTCTGCAATTATATAAGAAGACAACATTGGTACTTCATAATCACGGGATGTAAAAACTCTTTCTTTACCCTAATTCACTGATATTGCTTATTCGAAAATTGAGCTATGTTAACACATCTATTTGCTCGAATCTTTAATTATAGTAATTATTATGAAATGCAAGTTATCATCCCAAATCATCCGTCTTTTGCAACAGAGAAATAGAAATAATAACAATGTAAAATCTTTGAGAAAGAGAGCCAGAGAACACTAACCACGATCCGACGATCAGGGGAGCTGCTATGCAATGGAGTCGAAATAATTTTTGGTACATTTCTGGTGTTTGGTACATAATTAAGGAAAATAATTTTTCAAGAGTATTCATAAATAATTTAGATACAATCAATATGAAGTCATAAACATTCGAACCAACAACTTGTCGAACCCATATATGTCATAAACTTCCGAACCGCTAAACTTTCTAAACCGCGAACTTTCGAACCCGTAAACTTTATAATTTCTAAACTCGTAAACTTCCAAACACATAAACCTCCGAACTCATAACTTTGGAACATGTAAGAACCTGTAAATTGTAAGATAAAAGAACTAAAACTGAAAGTATATAGAAAATATATTTAAATTTGCATATGTTTTGACATTTATTTTGTTATTTTATTAAAGTTTTATTCAAAATGTGGTGCTTCTTTTTCTATCCCAGCTATCCCAGGACATTCAGATACACAAAGTTGTACTTGAGTAAGATGCAAGTCTTTAAAGATTTATCTTTGCATATATTTTGGCATCTATTTCGTTATTTTATTAAAATTTTATCCAAAACGTGGAGTATTTTTAACTATATATTTGCACCGTCTCAGGGACATTCAGATGCACAAAGTTGTATTTGAGAAAGATGCACCTCGTGATGGAACTGCATTAGTTTTTTACGTTTCACAACCAGGTTAATATTCAGTATTATTAGATTCTTTCATTCTTTACTTGCTTTTCGCATGTGTATTGTGAATATTATGGAGTTTATTCATTACATTTCTATATTCGTATCACTTACCTTACATTTTAGACGTGCAAGATCAATTTTTCACTTACACTCTTCTTTCCATAATTTCTTCTATTATCAGCTCTCTTTGGAGATCGTTTTTTTCTTAGCATGATTCTGTTATTGTTGTTATTGGAAAACAGTTTTGGAAAAGAGTTTGTGCAGAGGCAACAATTGATATTAGTCTTCATGTTGTCAATTGGATGCTTATTCTCGACAGTTTTATTTTACATGTTTTTTACATATTTATCTTTTCTGATGTGGAAGATCAGACTATGCTGCAACCACAGAGCATACTTAGACAGTACCTTGGCTCTGATACCAATTGTTGCGGAAGCCAAATGTATAGAGTGTGAATAAGTCACAACTACTATACCAAAAATTATGACAACCACCAAATAATAAATAAGACAATAAAGCAATAATAAAGGGAACACCAGAATTTACGAGGTTCGGCTAATTTTGCCTACTCCTCGGACACAACCAAATATTTTATTCCACTCCAAAAATACAAGTGAAATAATACTAAAGAGAGAAGATACAAATGCCTTAAACAGATGAGAAGGCAAATGAGAGGTGTGTATCAATCCTAAACATTAGGCCTTCTTTTATAGGGGAAAAATCCCCTCCAAACTTAACTCCCAACCAATGTGGGACTTTGGCATTTTGCCAAACTTCAACAAATCTCCACCTTGGCAAAATTCCACATTTTCAATTCTCTCTCAATAACAAATTTTGGTTGTGTCTTCATCTTCAATCTTCAGCGTTCAACAATGTTGATCAAATCCAAACAATGTTGAAACTTGACCGCAGTCACCACCTTTGTCAGCATATCAGCAGGATTCTCTGTAGTATGAATTTTCTTCACCGTGACTCCACCTTCTTCTATGATTTCTCGTACGAAATGATACCGAACATCAATGTGCTTCGTCCTTGCATGATAAACTTGGTTCTTCGCTAATTGAATAGCACTTTGACTATCACAAAAAATTGTGATACCTTTTTGTTCAACACCAAGCTCCTTTAGCAATCCTTGAAGCCAAATTGCCTCTTTCACAGCATCTGTAATAGCCATGTACTCTGCCTCTGTTGTAGACAAAGCAACTGTTGACTGCAAAGTAGACTTCCAACTAACTGGTGCCTTTGCAAAAGTAAACACATAACCAGTAGTTGATCTTTGTTTGTCCATATCACCCGCAAAATCTGAGTCACAATATCCAACTACAGACTGATTGTCTTCCTGCTCAAAAACTAACCCGACATCTACAGTATTATGAATATACCGTAGAATCCACTTCACAGCTTGCCAATGCTCCTTCCTGGATTGTGCATATATCTGCTAATAACTCCAACAGCTTGTGAAATGTCAGGCCTTGTGCAAACCATTGCATACATCAAGCTACCAACAACATTTGCGTATGGTACCTTTGACATATACTCTCGTTCAGCTTCATCCATTGGCGACATAGTAGTACTTAGCTTAAAATGGGAAGCAAGTGGAGTACTAACTGGCTTAGTCTTGTCATCTATGCCAAAACGTTGAAGTACTCTCTTCAAATATTCCTTTTGAGATAAACAGAGTTTCTTTGAACGTCTATCTCTAATTATCTCCATGCCAAGAATTTTCTTTGCCTCACCCAAATCCTTCATCTCGAACTCCTTCTTCAGTTGAATCTTCAACTTATCAATTTCTTCCAAATTCTTGGAAGCTATCAACATATCATCAACATATAGGAGAAGATATACAAAAGAACCATCTTTAAGCTTGTGCAAATACACACAATGATCGTATTTGCTTCTCTTGTACCCTTGCCGCAACATAAACTCGTCAAATCGCTTGTACCATTGTCTAGAAGATTGTTTCAATCCGTACAACGATTTTTCAAGTTTGCACACCATATTTTCTTTTCCAGCAACTTTGAATCCTTCTGGCTGAGTCATGTAGATTTCCTCCTCCAAGTTTCCATGTAAAAACGCAGTTTTTACATCCATCTGAACTAGTTCCAAATCCAATTGTGCTACCAAAGCCAACATATTCTAATGGAGGAATGTTTTACAACTGGAGAAAACACTTCATTGTAATCAATTCCCTCCTTTTGAGCATATCCTTTGGCCACCAATCTTGCTTTGTAGCGAACATCTACTTGGTTAGGAAATCCTTCCTTCTTTGCAAATACCCATTTGCACCCAATTGCTTTCTTTCCCTTCGGGAGATTGGCCAATCTCCATGTATGATTCTGATGAAGGGACTGTATTTCATCATTCATGGCAATCCTCCACTTATCTTCTTCTGAACTTTGGACAGTGTCTTTATAAGTAGTAGGAACATCATCAGCTACAATTGAGGTTGCACAAGCAACCGTCTCTATGAGACGAACAGGTTTCGTTATTGTTCTTTTTGGCCTGCTGGTTGCTATTGATTCAAGTTGTTGTTGAGATTCCTGAGTTGGAATCTCCTCTACTGGCTCTCCTTCCAGAGGGTAATCTTCATTTGTTTCCTCCTCTGCTTCTTGTGTAGGAAAAATAAATTTTCCCTCAAACTCCACCTGCTTAGAAGCACCTTCATTTTGTTTGGTATCTTCTGTTACCTTATTTACCATAGCAAATTCATCAAAGGTAACATCTCTGCTGAATATTACTTTCTTTGTCATAGGGCACCATAAGCGATATCCTTTGACTCCAGAAGTAATTCCCATAAAAATAGCCTTCTTTGCCCTTGGATCCAATTTTGACTCCGTCACATGATAATATGCAGTTGAGCCAAACACGTGCAAAGAGTTATAATCTACAGCAGGTTTTCCGTACCATTTTTCAAATGGTGTTTTGCCATCAATAGCAGCAGATGGTAGACGATTAATGAGGTGACATGCATATGTAATTGCCTCAGCCCAAAATTCTTTGCCCAAGCCAGCATTGGACAACATACACCGTACCTTCTCCAGCAAGGTCCGGTTCATACGTTCTGCCACTCCATTCTGTTGTGGTGTATGTCTAACAGTGAAGTGTCGGACGATGCCATCATTTTCACAGACCTTATTGAAATGATCATTTTTGTATTCACCTCCATTGTCTGTGCGAATACACTTGATCCTCCTGCCTGTTTGATTCTCCACCATCGTCTTCCATTTGAGAAAAATTCCCAGCACTTCATCTTTGTTTTTCATTGTATACACCCACACTCTTCGAGAAAAATCATCAACAAAGGTTACAAAATAGTGCTTCCCACCCAATGAAGGTGTTTTGGAAGGACCCCAAACATCAGAGTGTACATAATCCAAAATGCCTTTAGTATTATGGATCGCTGTACCAAATTTAACCCTTGTTTGTTTCCCTTTGACACAATGCTCACAAAACTCCAAGTTGCAAGCCTTTACTCCTTTTAACAATCCTTGATCTGATAGAGTTTTCAAGGATTTTCCTCCAGCATGTCCCAAGCGCATGTGCCATAGCTTGGTTGCTTCTGCCTCTTTGTCGTCACTGGATGTCACTGTCGCTGTCCCAATAACTGTACTGCCACGATAGCGATACATATTATTATTCTTCCGATTAGCCTTCATTACCACTAGTGCACCGGAGCATACTCTCATCACTCCATTTTCTGCAATGATTTTGAACCCTTTTGATTCTAGGGCTCCCACAGAGATGAGATTCTTCTTCAAATCCGGTACATATCGAACATCTATCAATGTTCTGATCATTCCATCATGGTTCCTTAATCGTATTGAACCAATGCCATATGAGGTAAGAGGGCTGTTATCCGCTGTGTGGACGACTCCATATTCTCCTTCTTGAAATTCCACGAACCAGTCCCTGTTGGGACACATATGATAGCTACAAGCCGAGTCCATCAACCATATGTCTGATGATGTTGATGACTCTGTTGTAACTAATGAGAAGTCTGAATCATCACAATCAGCTACATTTGAATCCATAATAGCCTTTCCATTGTTATGTTTGGCCTTATTCTTCAACTTCGGACAGTCTTTCTTCCAGTGCCCTTTTTCTCGACAAAAGGCACATTCATCTTTGCTGGGTCTGGATCTTGACTTGGATCTTCCCTTCTTTGTCCTCGTTTGATTTTGAGGACGACCCCTCACAAATAGTGCTTCTCCTTCTCCGCCCTTCTGTTTTTCTCGCTTTCTTTGTTCATAGCTGTACAAAGCCGAACAAACTTCTCTGAGAGAAACTTCGTCATTTCCATGGAGTAGAGTAGTTTCAAGGTGCTCGTACTCATCAGGAAGTGACGCCAACAACATCAAGGCCAAGTCACCATCATCATAAGTTGTATCCATATTTTGCAAATCTGTAACCAACTTATTGAAACTGGTGATATGTTCATTCATCGTGGTACCAGGAACATAGGTGAAGTGAAACAGTCTCTTCTTCATGTACAATTTATTTTGACTGTTTTTCTTCAAAAATTTATCCTCCAGTGCTTTCCATAATTTACTTGCAGAAGTTTCCTTTGTGTATGGATATTTCTGCTCTCTAGCAAGGTAGGATCGAATGGTACCGCAAGCAACACGGTTGATAATTCTCCAATCTTCTTCTCCAATAACATCTGGTTTCTTTTCTTCAATGGCCAGATCTAGCCCTTGTTGAAAAAGGACATCTAGAACCTCGCCTTGCCACATCCCAAAATGTACGGACCCGTCAAATATTTCGACCGCAAATTTCGCATTTGACACAATTCTTGTCATAAGCGAAGATGCCAATGATGACGTATTGTTGACACTTGATGTAGATTCTTCTTGTTTATTGTCTCCCATCTTTGACACAAATATTATTTAATAGCTGACGACACAAATCAAGATTATTTCCTTTCTGGTGTGGAAGATCAGACTAAGCTGCAACCACAGAGCATACTCAGACAGAACCTTGACTCAGTTACCAAGATAAATCTTTTCTGATGTGGAAGATCAGACTATGCTGCAACCACAGAGCATACTTAGACAGTACCTTGGCTCTGATACCAATTGTTGCGGAAGTCAAATGTATAGAGTGTGAATAAGTCACAACTACTATACCAAAAATTATGACAACCACCAAATAATAAATAAGATAATAAAGCAATAATAAAGGGAACACCAGAATTTACGAGGTTCGGCTAATTTTGCCTACTCCTCGGACACAACCAAATATTTTATTCCACTCAAAAAATACAAGTGAAATAATACTAAAGAGAGAAGATACAAATGTCTTAAACAGATGAGAAGGCAAATGAGAGGTGTGTATCAATCCTAAACATTAGGCCTTCTTTTATAGGGGAAAAATCCCCTCCAAACTTAACTCCCAACCAATGTGGGACTTTGGCATTTTGCCAAACTTCAACAGATGTTATTGGCATACTTAAGTCTCAACTATACGCTTTTCCCATTTATATACACGTTCAGTTATTATGTATTGTGAATAACTTTTTGAGATACTACAAGTAACTTTCTGAGGCTTAGTAACTATTTTTTTTATTTAGTTATCGTATATAATTTTTTCCTTTCAAGACTCTTTTGTTTCTTTCCTGTTTATATCGAGTTATTTTCTCTGTTTAGTGATAAAGACGCAGAAAAAATAAAAATTAAAGTCGCCCTTCTCATTGTTGGGTTAGAGGCTAATTTTGAAATTTTTAATTTGGACATAAGGTTGAGCAACACAATCTTGAGGGAACAAATCCTCAACAAATGGTTATTGTCATGCCAACCTGTACATAAATAACAAGTGCAGAGCAAGATTGGTGTTGGAGGTTACATGGCGTCGACTCAACTGACCCGATGATATCCAGATACTTTGAATTGGAGATCTGCAGTTTTGGATGGATGAATAATATCTCTATAGCTGCTTTGAAAAAAATTGAATAAGTACTAAAGTTTCTAAAATATATTTTTGTTGCTGAGTGTTTTAATATTTAAAACTGTGTCTTAGGGAGAAGAATAAATCTTTTAAATTATTGTGAGAATTGGTAAGTATTTACTGTTGTCATATACTTTGGATTGATTTTCTATTGAGTGTTATGTAAGTTTATTTGAGGTAAATTTTGGTGAAATTACTTTAATTTAATATTTTCCGCGCATTGCGCGGGTCTGTATACTAGTAGGCTATAAAGATTAAAACTAATAGAAATATCACGTGTTTTTCACGTAATCAGTGTAAAAAAAGGATTCTGGTAAAGACCGTCTTCCCCAATTTTATTTTTTTTCACTCTAATTTTACACTAGAAATAAAAATAGAAAAATCTAGATAAGAGAATTACTTCAAATTTGAAAGAAAAGGGAATTATTAGTAAAAAAATAAATCGTGATCGGAGGAAAATGAAATTAAGCAAGAAGACCTTAGCCATGATTATTATTTAGCTGGATATATGAAAAATATAAGACATTATTGTTAGTTTTAAATGATCCATATGAGATTTTAATTGGTTGAAAAGATTCCGAACTTATATATGTGCTCAATATAATAACTGGGAAGAAGAGATACTTATCTCTAAACTTAAAACGTTACTTGAATAAAAGGTCAATAATCATCGTGGCTCAATAATTTAACCCATGTTTAGACTTGAAGTGACTCAACCTTGTAAGAATAGTCACAATAAAAAAAAAATTAATAAAATCAACCAAGTATGATAAAACGGAAAAATTTTATTTTGTGTCTCATACAATTTACATTAATTGTATGAGGCATCTTTTTTGTCTCACAGTTTGGTGGACCCGGATTTTTGTGGACCGAGAAGTGTAAGATTGGAGTCCACAAATTTGTGTAAAAATAGCACGCTATAGCTAGTTTTCGGACTGGTCATTCAAAAATAGTCAGCGTTTACGAAGTCAATGAAAAATAGCCACTATTTTGCTGCAACAGAGACCGGTCCAGCATAATATACTGGAGTTCGGTGCACCTGTGTATGAACTCCAGCATATTATGCTGGACCGGTATACTTTGCTGACTCCAGTATAATATACTGGAGACTGGAGCACCGGTGCTCCAAACTCCAGTATATTATACTGGACAATTATACTTGCTGGAACTCCAGTATATTATGCTGGAGTTCTAGTGTACTTATGCTGGAACTCCATCATATTATGCTGGAGTTCCAGCATACTTATCCTGGAACTCCAGTATAATATGCTGGAATTCAAGTATAATATACTGGCGTATTTTTCGGATTTTGAACAGTGTTTTCGCTCAGATTTATCTTTACATGAAAAAGTGACTAAATTTCGATTACTTTTAAAACTAGGCTATTTTTGAACGACCAATTGTAAATCTGGCTATTTTTGAATTTCTCCCCAAATTTGTGAGACAAAAAGAAGCCTCACACAATTGTGATTGGCATATCCAATTAGTGTGGATTAGTCCAGAAATAATAAAAAAAAAAAAAATCGGCAGCTTAAATTGATCAACAACATTTTGGTTTCACTTCCCTTTACAAAAGAAATATATTTTCATCCTTTAGTAATTTTCTGTTGTCAAACGAAATAAAAAATGTGATTGGCGATTTTTACATAATGGATTATTATGAGATTTCAAACTACGTGTTAAAATTAATAGAGAAAAAGAAAAGACTTTTGCAATTTAGTTTTCTCCTGATGTTCAAACGGAACCTTTGATTGGAGGATTCCTGATTCCTAGCGTGATCATGCCATATAGAAAACTATATTACCCTCAATGTTTAAGGTTTGATATAATTACATTTAATATATCTAATTAACAATTCTATATCATAAGGTGTTTTAACTGTACATTAATTGTACCTTATATCAATCCTAAATTAATGGTACCGTATATTCCTCCATATCTCCCCCCACCCCCACCCCCACGTTTCTCTCTCCTAAACCCACAACCTCACTCACGTATCACCCCACATACACGATTCAAACCATGTCAAAATTGAAGTCAAATCTTCAAAGTTCATACACACATGTACCTTTTACCTTCAGCTTCAAATTTTCTCAATGAAGAAGAACAAAGCTTCAAAGCACAGCCCTAAAAAAGATCTAGAAGTTGATATACCTTCTTTCGATTTGGGTGTATTATCACCATATTCACCCAAAAAGCAAGGGAAATCTGCACATGCAATTGTAGATATGAAGCATAGTGTTTTTTCGCGTCAAATCAGGACTGAAGCTAGAACTAAACAAAAACATGATTTCGATGCTGGAGAATCTTCGAGGCCAATCAAACAAGCGGATAAGAAACGAAAAGAGATAGTGTTTGATGATGATTTTGTAGAAGATGTGCCTATCAGTAAACCTGGAAAGAAAGCTAAGGTGACTCCCAGTTCAAAAACTCCCAAAAAGAAGAAAAATTCAAAAAAAAAACCTAGTGTTAAATCTCCTAAAAATGTTCGAAAACACTCATTGAGGAAGGTAAGAATTTAGTACTTTCTTCACTACTTATTTCGCATGTTTTAGTTGTTAAAAATCTACATAATTTGTGTTTTTTTTTTGCTTTGTAGATTTTTGTAGAAATATTGTATATAAATTGCAAATGTATTTATGTTTTTAAGCACTGAAATTATGTGAGATTATTTATCTTAATTTTGAAGATTAATTGTAGATTTGCTGATCTGTTTAACATTATTGTTATATTGTATATTTTTGAAGTTTTGAAGATAAAATACAAATGTATCAGTGCTTTTTAATTATTGTATTAATGTTAGATTATATTGTTGAATTTTGCAGAATGGATATTTTTTTGTATCCCATAATGTTGATTATGTGGTGCTTAGATTTCAGACATTATGTAACCCTAGCATTCCTTGCCAAATTAAAGTGCTTTTGTCTCCAAATGGTTTGAAGCTGCTCAAGAAGACATGCTTTGGTTATTTACTATCATTTCCCAAATTATGCATGCAAAATCAAGCTATTCATCTTCTTATGAAGTATGAATTGAAATCATCTGATACTTCCTGTTTTTCAGCTGAATTAAAAGGTGAGAGGTTAAATTTTGGATTGAGAGAGTTTGCAGTAATAATTGGTCTTAAATGTCATACTGAGGTGACAGACTTTGGTTACACTCCTACTTATGTCAGTAAGACAATGAGCAGTTACTTTCCAAACAAGGTAAAAGTGGAGAAGACATACCTAAAACAAATAGTAACCAACAAATGTTGGGTCAATGATGAAGATGCAGTAAAGTTATGTATTATATATCTCATAAAATTCTTCATTTGTCCTTTAGAGAGATACCATATTAGGTTGATAGATCATTTTAGGTTTTATTTGGTGGAGTCCGGTAAGTACGAGTTATTTCCATGGGGTAAACAGACAGTTGATTGAATCAGTTAGGCACAGGCTAAATCCTTTCGTTCATTCTTATCTCATTCGAGGATTCCCCCTAGCCATGCAAGTATGGTTGTATGAGTGTTGCTCCTCCGTCAATATTGATATAGCTACAAAGATTTCTAATTCAATCCATCGCATAGTAAACTGGTCAGCTACTAAGGGTCAGATTGGTTAGCTGCAATTGAAGACAAAATGATCAAGCCTGAATGGATGAAGGTAAATGGTCTTTATTTATGATAATACAATTTATCTGCAAAATATCTACAATTTGTATACATACTCTACCTTAAACAAGCTAATTTATTTTTTTCACCATTCAGTTCACCAACATAAATGAATCACCTGAAGAGCTTTCAGTTATGTCTTTGCCTGATAAAGTTGAGTACACAATTGAAGAGGTTGAACATGTTTCTGAAAATCCAAAAGTTGATGTTCCTCCATTGAAACCCAAAGAATCAATTGGAAAAGAGGAAAAGGAGTCTATTCTTCGTAAAATTAAAAAGCTAAAAAGAGGTGTTGAGAAGGTAACATGTAGTCCTAAAAAGCATTGTGATTTATATATAATAGTGCATCTATTTTTTAATACATATTTTAGAAGTTAACTATGTATTTTTTTAAGTATGTAGGTCGATGAAAAGCTTGAAGATTTTAGGAAAGATGTATTTGAAGAACTGAGTAGCCTTCGAGACCTAATAAAGGATTCAATCAAGACTGTTTTGCAGGTAATAAACAATCCAAATGATCAAGTTGATGCAAATATAACATTTGAATTTTAATCATATTAACAAAACTATTTATGTCACCTCTAAAATATATATCCTAACTAATATAAAACTTACAGTTTACTGGGAGTTCAACAAAAAATACTGACCAACCAAAAGACAAAAATAATCAGCAATTTTAGTTCAATAGTGGTGAACCAGTGCAGATCAGCCCCAGCAAAACAGATATCTACAATATATCTCCAGTATATCTACAATATCTACAATTAGCTATAAAATAACTACAAATTATCTACAACATAACTACAATTTGTCTACATTATATATACACAATATATACAATTAAATCCAGCTTATTGGCACAACTATATAGGTTTATGTAGATATTATGACACACCTTCATATCTTCATAAATTATCAAGCCAATACTATCCAGTATTATTTAACATTTTTAATGAAAAAACAGAACATGTCGAGTGTGCACTTGGTGAAGAAAATCATCCAGCACGTGTTGATTTATATACACATTTTGAAGGGGAAGATGATGAAGAGAATGCAGGTATGAAATTGTTTTCAGAGATATTTTCTTTCTGTTTCAATATTTTTACCATTTTATTAAGTTATATATACATGGTGTTACAGAGAGGGAAGATATGCATGCACAATCTCCAATTCACGGAGTGATAGTAGCAGCTCAAAGAGAACAGCAGAATTCGGAAGATGACAATATAGGTGAAGAGGCAGAGTATGTGAATGTAGGTGATTCAGAAGAATCCGGAGGTGAGAAGAAGGAGGTTACGCTTGATGATTTCGAGCTGCCTGATAACTTCTCCTAGTTGGTTAAGTTCGGCGAGCCTATACCAGATGAAACAACACTCGTGCATCAAGGTAGAACAAGGCAGCCGGGAAAGCATGCCCGATCACCATTTCTCCCTTTATACAGTTCTGGTGCCAGCACCTCGGTTGGACCTCAAATATTTCACCTCAAGCACCCGTTTACTAGTATTATTGGTCAAAATGTAGACCTTGAGTTGTTTGATCAATTCCACAAGTGGTTATACCACGGTACCGACACAGGTCCAAAGAGGTTAGGTTGCACAATTTGACACTTTTATTCCAGTATTCATCTTTTACACATCCACTTTATTCAACAATTTTATTTTAATTTCTATTTGTTTATATAGGAGGAAGGCTCCGTATTCTATAAAGGACAACCAAATTAAGCCATGGTTGGATCTTGAAGTTGAAAAGGTTGACAAGAAGGAGTGGTTCTTTTCCCTGGCACACCCAGGACAAGTCCTTAATGACTCGGTAAGATTCAATGTATTTGATTTGTAGATAATTTGTAGATAGTTTGTGTTCTGAATGAATAGATGCTTTGTATTCTGACTGTATATGAATTGTAGTTATTTGTAGTTTTGTGTAGAATATTTTGAGATAACTTGTAGAATAAATGCAATCTGTTTTTGCTGCATCACATTAATGTTATAATGTATTACTTGAGAAAAAGAGGCAAGTATGGCCCCCACAACAAAATCAGATTTACTACAATAGATTGTGTGTTCAAGACTAGGATTGATTAGATTTATGAAAAGTTCAAAAATTCTCCTCAAGAAAAGAAGTTTTCTGTTGTCAAATCCCAGGACGTTGTAGCAGAATATATATAGTGGGGTATAGATTACTCGCAAATGTTGCATGGGATGAAGTTGATTATGTCATCATGCCCGTCAACATTGTAGAAAAATTTCACTGGGTGTTGGTTGTTTTTGACATTGCAGAAAGGTGTCTTTATGTGTATGATTCCATGTTCTCTTCCCACAATCACCCTATTGTTGAATCTTGTGTCGACAAATTTTCTATTATCATCCCTTTGTATTTGTCATGCACCGGGTTTTATGGGAAGCGTAAAGACATCAACTTCAAGAATACAAAAGCATACATTGAGAAATTTGTTACCGACCCTCTTAATATTCAGTGGATCGTCGGAGAGATACCACAACAAAAAGAAGGATCACTGTAACAAAAATCTTCTTTCTTTTTATACATTTAACCTTTTTTCTGATGGTTTGGTAAATATTGATATTTTTTTATCTTTTGCAGCGATTGTGGTGTATTTGTTGATGCCTTTGCAGAGTATGTTAGTATTGGAGAATTATCAATTACGCCAGAAGACCTTTCTGATATTGACCAACACCGTAGATGCTATGGAACGCTACTTTTGGACTATGCTAGAAAGAAGCAGAAGCATGGGGTAATTAGTGATAGTGAGGTGACAAGCAAATTGGCAAGGAGGAAAGGTGCACCAGCTTTGAATGAGAAAATACGAATCCAGAGGAAGAAGTAGTAGTTGTAATGTTTTGAATGGAACATGTAGTACAATTGTGTAGTTGATACTAGTTTATAAGAAAGATGGTAGACAAGTTTTTGAACAATTTATTATGTTTTAATTGTAGGAGACTTGTGCTACAATTATAGTAGCCTTTGTTTCTTTTTTCTTATCCAGTACTGTAGTTCAAATGGAAACATTCTGTTGGGTTTATATTCACTTATTGAATCTTTACAGTACTTGATCTTCATTGTTTTTAGCATTTAAATCCTTTCCAACTGAAATTTTATACATTTATTCTGATCTATATTATTTTCACCATAAAGCTTCTTTCTACCTGAATTTTAATCTATATATTATGTCAGCTACAGATATTGTAGTTTTTTATAGTTGTATTGTATATTATTTTAACAATGTGTTTTGTTTCTTTTATATTCATTTTTTGAATGTAAACAATACTTCATCTACAATATTTTAAGTTTTTAACTACTTTCCTACAGATTTATAATGTATATACTCTGTAAATTCCAGATAATATATTTTTTTGTAGTTTTATTGTATATAAACTGCAAAAACACATTAACAACTATATAAAGTATTCCATATATAGTAAAAAAGTTCTAGATTATATATATAGAAAACATTCATAAACAAATCAATCTATGAAAGTATTATCTCAATATAGAAAAATCCTAACTAACTACATTATGATCTTAAAAAGCACCAATGATTACACATCAAAATCTGTTATCCAGAACTAACCAACAAATTTTATGAAATATTCTGTTAACTACATAAAATATTATTTCTTTTTTGGTGCATTCTTGCAAGATCTTTTGTTATGCCCTTCTCCTTCGCAGTTACCGCATGAAACCTTGTACTTCTTTGAATTTATTTCAAGAAATGTTTGTATCTTTCTTTTTAAGGTCTTCCTATCTGCCTTTTCCCTCCTTTAGGTGGATTTACTACTTCTTCAGTTATATGTTGTGGCACATTTCATTTGCTTTCATCAGGCAACGGATTTACTGGTATTTCATAAGTACGCAAGAGGTTTGCCCTTGTGTAATAAGGAGAACAATATTGTTCAAAAGACTCATCCCTATGTCTTAAAGCAGCCAAAACATGTAGACAAGGTAGTTCATCAAGCTGGAATTACTCACAACTACATTTCTTGTTTTCAAGACAAACAATATAGCGCCTCGCACCATCTATTACTGTATGGATATAGTCTGATGAAGCCCTCACCTACGAGTACATTACAAACAAAAAAACATTTCATATACGGTTATAATCAGGCTATATACAAAATATCTATAAAAAATCTACATTGTGCTGTTTATGAATTTGATTCAATAAATAATCAGATCTTACTCTAAGTTTGTGCGACAATGTTATGTTGTCATCCAACTCTTTGTTGCATTTGTATCCAAGGTATGTGAATATACCCTTTGTTTTCAACAATTTTTTTTCATCCAACGTTTAAGAAGGGTCCTCATATACTCTAATAGTTCTACTATCGGCAACTCTCTTGCATATTTTGTTACAGCATTCAACGACTCTGTAATATTTGATCTCATAGTCCAAGTTCTGTTCACCGTAGCATGTAATCGAGACCATCTATGGTATCCAATATCGTATAAGTATGCTTTAACACGGGGGTCAATCTCCTCAATCTTTGACATCCTTTCATTAAATTCATCAAGTGTGTATGACCGCGTCGTGGCAAAGTATAATTCACTTAGCTTAAGATGTCCCTTCTTGAACTTTGCCCATATATTTGTCCAAACATGCCACATGCAAGAATAGTGTGGCATGCTGGGATAAACAATAGATGTTGCCTTCAAGATACTCTTATTCCGATCCGAAACAACACACATATTTGGTCTTTCACCATACGCGAACTTGAATTTCTCAAAAAACTACTTCCATGATGCATCATTCTCTGAATCAACAACAGCATATGGCAATGGTAATATGGTACCTACATTATGTGGCAAGAAGCAATTAATTGGCTACAGTAAAAATGCAGAAGAAGACATATATATACAAACTACAATTATTCTATAATATAATTACAATTAATCTGCAAGTACTAAAAAAAAACATACAAGCTACAAAAACATACAAGCTACAATATTTCTACAAATAAAACATCAGTACCTGCTGCATCCATATTACTGGTTGTTAGCATTATTCCCTTGTATGCTGACTTTAAAAAGGTCCCATCAACTACTATAACTGGCCTACAATATTCCCAACCACTGATTGACGTACAAATCGCAACAAGTACATACAAGAAGCAGTCATCGTCTGTCTTCTTCAATTTAACTATAGATCCCGGATAAGTCTTCTTTAGAATATACAAATAACTAGTCAATTCGCTGTAGGAGTTAGCAGGATGACCTCTCAAAAACTGTAAAGCCTTTTCTTTGCTCTCCAGGCTTGCATGTAGGTTAGATTCACGCCGTGTTCAGACAACATGTCAAATTGAATGTCTTTTGGGGTGTAAATTGTCTTAGGATCAGAATATTTTGGAATAATCATGCTACCAACTACTATGGCAGTAGGTTTTCGTTGTATGAATGTATTGTCCATTAAAGAGCATGTGTGTTGGCTGTCGAAATTTCTGACCTTGAACATTGCAGAATCATTTATGCTAGTTGCCTTGAATTGCCATGTATAGTTTTCACCAACATATATTAGCTAGTAGCTACAAAATAAATACATTTTAAACAATGGGTCAAAATTTAGATTTTAAAAAAAATTGTTTTAGCTTAAACGATTACAGTATACAATCTATATACAAACATAACTACAATTTATCACAAGGAAAACTGAAGAAGTAAAAAATTACAAATAAACTCCAAAATTAAAAAATTAATAATCTTTGACTATTTATATGTTCATACCTTCTAGCACTAGATCTTTTAACCCTGAATTGGACACTTGTGCATGACAGAATAGTGCTTCATTGCAGTTGCAATTGTTTCCTTGTCTTGGTATACTTGTCCTACTTCAATAGAACTTGGTGTACTATATTTATTATTATACTTTTATATTCCTCTATAACGGGAGATGTTGGCATATCAAGTAACTTTAGTATTCCAGACGAACCTGCATGAAAATAAATATAAATATTGTTATCACCAGTTTGTAGAAAATTTGTAGAATGGTTGAAATTCAGTATTTCATATTAATTTTTCAAATTTTTTGTAGTTTTATTGTAGAATAAATGTAGAAATTTTGTAGATATTACATAAATCCATACTGATATATATATATATATATATATATATATATATATATATATATATATATATATATATATATATATATATATATATATGTATGTATTATATGTAGTTTATTTGTAGATAAAGTGTAGTTCATTGACAATGTACCAGAATTTCATAGAAAAAATAACATCACACACCTGCAGCTGTGTTGTCATTGGCGATACTCAATTCCATATTGAAATCGCGAACAGTTATACATAGCGGATATGATCCTAAGTTTTTGTTTTCCTTTTTCGTCTTCATGTATACACGAACACCCATATCGTTCCTAATTTCCATTGGAGGACAATGCTCGTTGACAATTTATTTGATTTCTATAATTTTTTCGGATGTATCAATCATTAATTGTTGTGCTATTGTAGAAATCAATAGACTATAACTCGCATCGTCATTGACTACAATGCCATCGACCTCGAATTCTCTAAATCTCCCATAGCTATCACAATTCTCATTCAGTTGTAACATAATTGGTATTTTTGCCATAATTGCTTTTGTTGCAGAAGAATTGTAGAAGATTTTGTCGATTTTGATTTGTAAAATCAGAGAAAATGTTGAAACAGAGTTTATCGCAAAAACAGAGTACGAAAATTTTGTAACGAAGTCGACGATAGTTATTACTGTGCGTGATTTGCGTTGTGGAAGATCTGGAAAACATTTAATTTCCCTTTTTTAGCGCGCCTAAATAAGGAATCCTACAGCTATAATGATTTTTTATTTAATGCATTGTATATATTATGTATATATTATGCAAACTATGAACATATTTGGTAATATAGTTTCCTATATGGTATAAGAACGAAAATTTCCCTTCTTTTTTCATTAATATGGCGACATGTTTGGCCAAGATTTTTTGAGGTCAAAAGTATTTTTTTTTTGTCAAAAAGTAATACTTCTTTGGAAATATTAAGTGTTTGGCCAAAACAAGGAAGTAGTTTTAAGCAGCTTAAGCAATTATTCTGATTTCGACAAATTTTAGCTTTTTCGAAAAAGCAAAAGCAGAAAATTATTTTTTTTCATGACAAAATTATTTTTACCATAAATTTATATTTTCTAAATTATCCCTTTTAAATTTAACTTTTACCGTTTTTTAATCTCTACATCCTTTTATTCTTCTTTTTATTTTTAGCATATTTTTATTCTTTTTTCTTATTTATTTTTGGTATAATCCTCTACTATAAATAGATCCCTTTTTTTCTCTTTCTCTCTTCCTTTTTTTTTTGTCTCCTATTACTTTTTGAAATAAGAAGGCTAATCACCGGATTTAAGCTTTTTCTTCAAAAGGTATAATTTTTTTTTTGAAGTATACCAATATTATATGATCTCCAATTTGTAGTATTATTTATATTTGTTTTTGGTGTACATGCATAAAATATAGTTTGCATAATGCAATATTACCTAGTTTGTTATTTTCACAAGAATAGATAGTGTTTTTCTTACATGTAACTTGTAAGCACATATATTCCTACCAATATTATTGCTTTTATATACTTATATATTTTATACTGACTAAACTTTTTAATAAATATTACTTTATATTTTTTACTTTAACTAAATAAAGATGAAAAATAATTAAATTTTTCAAAAATAAATATTTAAAAAATTTCTTTTTTGATAATGCTAATTATAAATTAAATGTTTTCTGTCCTTTTTCATAATTGGACATTTAAAAGTATTTTTTAAAAAGATTGTCCAAATATAATTTATTTATCAAATATTGTAAAAAGTACTCCTTAAATGAATTGACCAAATACAAATTATTATTGTTCAAAAGTATTTTTTTTTTAAATAAGTAGTTTTTGACAGCTTAGCCAAGAAGAAATGCTTAATATTATTTTTATGTGGAGTGGAGTTAGAGTTGTGCGATGTGAGAGCTTCTCCCTCTAAAACTCCAATACTACTTCCTTTTATACTGCTTTTCTTCATAAACTATAATCATATACAGTAAACATACCAAATTTCAACCAGTAATGAACGACTTTACAACAAAAGCTTCTTACGAGAAGACAATAAATGAATCGCCGGATATAGGCTCGATGCAAATTGATGATACAACACCAATGACACCTTCACCATCTTTCTTTCAAACCCTAATCTCTAATAAACACCCCACAAAAACTCCTCATATATAATAGAGTATGAACTATGCATTGGATCTATCCGATGAAAGTCTTCACAACAATCAAGATGAAGACATCTTTATACCTATCACTACTGAAGAGAAATGCCGTTTATATACACCATGAAAATACTCAGTAATAGTTAAGGTATTTAGTAGGAAGATAGCACATCACCTACTACAAAACAAGCTTCTTGCCTTATGGAATCCAACCGAAGATCTACCCCTCATTGATCTAGGATCTGACTTCTTCCTCATTTAATTTCAAAAAGAAGAGAACATGCTTAAGGCACTACATGGAGGTCCCTGGTTTGTTTTGAATCATTTTCTATCAGTTCGACAATAAGAGTCAAAATTCATAGCATCATCTACACAACTTACATATTCATCCATATAGGTTCGTTTACCAGAACTTCCTACTTAGTTTTATGACGAACAAATATTATAAAAAGTAGGATCTAAGTTGGGACAGTTATCAAAGGTTGATGTCTGCACCTCATCTACCACTAGGGTCAGGTATTTGCGTATATGTATCGAGGTTCCACTAGAAAAACTACTCAAATCATATATCCTTATAGGACATCACAAGAAGATGCTACTATACGAGGGGCTTAATCTATTATGCACAAGATGTGGATAGTTTGGTCATGCAAATTATAACTGTCTTTTTACACAACAACAATCACCAACTCAACCTACTAGCAACTCTTCAACATCAACCCAAAATGACTCAACTCAAGAAACAGAGTGTAAAACAGTAAGTTTTCCAAAGAAATCGTTGCAACGCCACAACAACAATCGCAACACAGTCAACAATAGGGCGGCGCAGGTAGTGGCGAAGCCAGGGCAACAAATGACTACAAGTAAGTCTACTATCTCTACTGGTCCTTCTGAGGCCCACCAACCATCAAAAAATACTTCTGTTATTAACCTACTTAGTAACAAATTCAAAGGATTAACTGAGTGAGAAAATCATATGGAAAATTACATAGACTTGGATAAAATAAATTCAACAACCCACTAAGTGAAGTACCATCTACTAAGCCCACTATTAAGTCTGAACAAGACAAAACAAATACCTACTTCAATAGTACTCATAGGGCCACAGACCATACCCTCCAATAACAAATTTTCTACATCTTCGCATAACAATCCATCTCCTATATCGCTACTAGGCATCAAAGATCAGAGCACACATACTAACTTAAACAAGCCACGTTAGATACACACTCCACATCATAGTAACACTGATCAATCATTAGCAGCCAAGACTTCTTATTCACAAGCCATAAAAGAGCCCTCTAGGATCCACGTAGATAGCAGCAACAGTGAGTTGCCTGCTACAGTAGCCTACGCCCCTAGCCTACCTCATTTTCCATAGAAACCAAATAATTACTTTGCATGTGATACCCACCAGGATCTCATAATTAAAATAAAAAATAACTCTTTGATTCAATAACTTCTTCTCTAAATAACACTGCTAAAGTCTGCCAAGAACCTCACTTCCCATAATAATACTGCGCCATCTTCCCTTTCTACACTAAATCAAAATGCAATGACCAACATTACTAGCCCAGCACAACCCAACTTACCTGAGGAACCTAGACAACAATCACTTCTTTCATCTTCCACGCCTGATTATGTAAGGTCCACATAAATACACCACTAGTCTACACATCTCAACCCAACACGTTGACCTTCTGCTTCAGCCGTGGTTGGAGATGGGATTACAAGGCTATGCTATTGTGTTCACAATGGAACTCAACAATCAGAAAGTTGTTCTCCTTGTTCAGAATCCAATACACTTGGCAGAAATAGTCACAAAGGGGATGAGATTGTGAATGGAGGGTTACGCTCAAAATTAATGGTACAACATTCAACCACCACTACTATTAGAGCATCAAGTGTCAACTTCGAATCCCCACCAGTGAAATTACCCCATGCATCCCCCGATTCCAATTCCCACCTCAATGACCAATCTACTGCCATTTTATCTTCCACATCATATAGGGCAGATTTATGCTCCATGGTTGCAACACCTCAACTCTTTTAACCCTTTATCTCCATACTCCACTCACAACAACCTGTTCGAGACACTGTCACCACAGAAAAGTGCACCACCCACTTCACCTCCATCTCCAAATGAACTAGACATGCAAACAAGGCAGGAATTAGCGGAGATTTTAGCGGAGTTGAGGGAGACAAGGACAGAGTTCTTATGGTTAAAAGAAATCCTACTCTACAACCTAAAGGAATAATACAAAAAAAATTCATCCTCAAGTGTCCTCCATAAATGATCTCATGCAACCTGAACTTTTGTGTAACAACAAATCGTGAGGCAGGGAAATATTCAATGGTGATAATTCCGACTCTTCATCAACTTCCTCCAATCTTGGAGTATCAGGATCAAATGACAACAATTGTTGTCAATCCCCTTATTCCAACTCCACCAGTCACAACCAACAATTCTAATATCATGAATCTTATAGTCTGGAACTGTAGGGATTCTCACAATTTAGAGTTTAGGCGCCATTTCAGATCTCTATTAGATAATCATAGGTTATTCCTAGCAATCCTTCTAGAAATACACATGCAAGACCATGAAGGGCTCCGTCAGACTTTCAATTTCACTAAAATGGCCCAGGTTTCCGCTAATGGCCTCGTAGGAGGTTTGGTTGTGCTATGGAATGAAGCTTTAATTGTTGTTGAGTAATTGAGGATGTCTGAACAAGAAATTTACTGCCTTGTCCAGGTATGTCCCACTAAACCTAAATGGCTTTTATCTGCAATTTATGCTAGAAATTCTTACCAATTATGTGATATACTTTGGGAAAGCTTAATGAATTTGCATGAAAATTTTAATTACCCATGACTAATCGAGGGAGACTTCAATGATATTTTATATTCGCAAGAAAAGTTTGGAGGGATTCCTATTAGTGTCAATAGGGCAGATAGATTTGCAAATTGTATTAATTATTGCAAGTTAATAGACTTAGGTTTTAGAGGTAGTCGTTTCATATAGACTAATAAACGCAAAAATGGTCATACAATTCTAGAAAGACTTGATCGCTTTTTTGCAAATTATGACTGGATTAATATGTATCCCAAGGCTACAGTGCAACATTTACCTCGAACATACTCTGACCACTGTCCATTACTAATAACTTTAGAAATTAAAAGACATACTTCTAATAAAATATTTAGATTTGAAACCATGTGGGTGTCACACCTACAATTTCATCAATTGGTACACAACACTTGGGCTGATACACCATCCCTCATGGAAACCATTACTAAATCCAGGAAATAGTCACAACTTGGAATCATACTACCTTTGGGAACATTTTTAATCGTAAGAGGAAAATACTAGCTAGGCTAGCAGGAATACAATCTTCTATCCACTATCCAACTAGTTGTTTCCTACAAAACTTAGAAGCACAACTGACTACTGAATTTAGTAGTATTCTTAGAATATAGGAAGACTTTTGAAAATTAAAATCACGGGTGACATGGCTTAATGAAGGGGACGCCAATACAAAATTTTTTCATATGTCTATGTTATATATACGTAGGAGAAATAGAATAACTTCCCAGAGAGATTCGGTAGGTAATTGGAGTTATGACCAAAATGACATTTAAGAACATATACTCACTTATTATAAGAATCTCTTCACCACTGAGCAAGACCACTCAACTCCTGTTAACATTGACTCGAACTCAAATTTACTAAATCTTATAGCCTCTGGATGAACCTCTCAAAGACAATGAAATTACTCAGGCCCTATTCAGTTTTAGTCCCTATAAAGCACATGGTCCAGATGGACTCCATCCATTCTTTTATCAGAAGTATTGGCCTAACGTAGGTAACAAGGTTAAACAATTTTGTCACGAAATTTTTAATACTAGGATTATGCCACCAATACTAAATCAAACATACATATGCCTTATACCAAAAGTGAGGCATACATAGACCATCCAACAATTTCGGCCAATAAGTCTTTATAACACCACTTACAAGATTATAACAAAAATCATTATCAATAGACTTAAGCCTATTATCTCTACAATAATAGGACCAACACAAACTAGTTTTCAACAAGGTAAACGAGCTTCTGACAATACCATAATAGTCCAAGAAGCTTTAAATTATTTTGCAAAAATGAAAGGAAAAACTAGTTATATGCTACTGAAATTAGATCTAGAAACAGCTTTTGATCGACTGGAATGGTCGTTTATTAGGAAAATACTCCTCTACTTTAATATCTCTCCATCTATGATTCAGTTAATCATGTCTTGCGTTACTACAACTTCAACTTCAATTCTCATTAATGGATCACGTACTCTTTATTTCTCACCCTCCAGAGGCATTCGACAAAGTGATCCATTATTACCATACTTGTTTAAAATGTGCATGAAAATGCTTTCACGTAGCATTACCTTATCTGTAGAATATCTACAATGGCAACCATCAATATTGCAAAAATAGGGCCACAACTCTTACATCTTTTCTTTGCAGATGATATTATACTTTTTTCAAAAATTATTACTAAAAGTTGCAATGCTATTATAGATGTAATCAATCATTTTAACAAACATTCAGGCCAAAGAATAAATTTTGAGAAATCAAAATTTTTCTTCTCAAAAAACTGTTCAATAAATGATAGAAACTTTGCAGTAGAATACTTCCAAATAAAGGAAGGACCAAATTTTGGTAAGTATTTAGGATTCCAAATGTTCCATTCACGCCAAAAAGGATTGACTTTCAATTCCTGTTAGATAATTTTAAATCTAGACTGGTAGGATGGAAAACCAATTTCATTACTATGACAGGACGAGCTACACTAATCAAATCAACCCTAAATAACTTGCTAAATCACATTATGCAATATGTTCACATTCCTACAAGCATTCTCAATAAGATGGAACAGTACCAACGTAATTTTCTTTAGGGAACTACCACAACAAGGGGAAAAATGCATCTTGTAAAATGGAGAAAAATTATAACACCTAGAGAAATAGGAGGCTTAGGAATTCAGAGTCTTCATCAAAAGAACAAGGCATTACTTGCAAGCCTAGTGTAAGCATGTAAGTTTTGACTCGCGCAAACTTTAAAGTTAGTTTTAGTATTTTAATATTTTTAAAATATTTACTTGAGTTTATTTTAATATAATTTTAATCCTAAGACATAAATAAAAAAAAACATAAAATAGTTTTATTTATCGTGTTTATCGTTTTTCTATATTTTTATCTTTAATTTAAGATCAATTAGTATATTTTTATTCATGGTATCTTAATTTTATCATGCCTTTAGCCTACTTTCTTTACTTTTTACTTTATTGTTATAACATTTAAAAATACAAAATAATAATTTCATTTTAAAATTTTGTTTATTTACTTAACTAAGTTTAATTAATATTTTGGTAGGATTTTTGAGTTTGTCTTTGTCCAACAAGAAATTTTGTAGGCCCAAAGGTGTGAGTCCATTTCTTTTAACTTAAACCCAATTATCCTTAGCCCATTCTTTCCAACTCATTAGCCCATTTATGTGCAAGATTTAATCCTAGCCATCTATTTCCTTCTAATCCAATGGCCATCATCCCTTCCCACCTTCATATAAAATACCCAATTATAGAAACCTTAACCCAAGTTTTTCAATTCCTAGGCTTGAACTAAAAAAAGAGAAACGGTGGAATTCTGAAACTGGAAGAACCGAACCATTCCTTCTCTGAATTTTCCAAACTTTCACACATCTACTGAAAAGTTAAATCCTACACATATTAGTTTTTCCTTCTTCTTCAATTGGAGCTGCAATTTGCTAATTCAAAGATATTCAATTTGATATTGTTGGTGTGATCAAAGATAATCAAATAAACATAGAGGATTGGGTTTCTGCTTCCGATTTTTGATTTGGAATCCGATGGAATTTGACTGAGATCGATTTGGATTTCGAGCTTTCCGATGTCGATTCGAGGTTTCGGTTTGCAATTTCGGTGTTTCGGTTTATGAATTGTTGCTTTGCTTAACCCGATTGATTTGCAATTTTGAGCTTTGTTCATCAATAAAATGTCCATTTCTAACTCATCTCTTCTTTAATTATGTGTGCTCTTATAATTATTTTGATGAATTGAATCCGGCTGATGCGTATGCATTTGAGATTATACGTATATTTGTTTGGATGGTATGTGCAATGTTTCAGCTCTCGTCAGTTTAATGATTATGGATTCTTGTGATTGTTGAGTTATTAGTCTATTACCAAGGTTATTTTTTTTTTAAAAAAAAATAGTGCACTAAGGCTCTGTTTTTAGTTACGACCCATGCTAGTTATGAATTGTAGGCCTTTTCTATTTTTATATAGTTTGTATAGTCTATTCTGTTTTCTGTTTAGTTACGATCCATGCATAAGAGTTTAACCCCCTTATCTAAATCTCTGGTGTAGACTTAGTTTATGAGTTCAAAGTGTTTTGAAAGGAAAATTATTATTTTTGAAAAAACGGTGACCTGACACACCGAAATCAAATGTCAGGTGGCGACTCTGAGATACTTCCTTTTGAACGCAACTTTTGTCACTTTCAAAAATTGGAAAACTCTTTTCAAGCTTTGCTAAATCTTTTAAGAGGATTAAGTGAAGTTTTGGTAAAAAAGGGGGTGTGACATCTCTGGCGACTCTGCTGGGGATTTTTGGGTTCGAGCTAGTACTTGATTTTGTTGGCTTTTAGAATATTTGGTTGAGGTTTTTATGTTTTTTCATTAGCTTTACTTAATTTTTATTATGTTTTTATATTTTGTTATTTGCTAGTTGTTTATGTGTTTACAGTTTTTGCTTTATGTGTTTACTGCTTTATAACTGTCATCATATGCATTACCCGGTCAATTCTTTCTGCAACAAGTCTCGGAGTACGCGTCGCGTACACGAGCTCTTCGTTGAGTCACCCTTATTTTAGGAGGGGGGCCGTCGGACGTATGGAGTGGGTGGAAAGCTTGAGTAGCCACCATCGACCATACGCTCCCCCGAACTGCCTTGTTAGTGAACCCCAAACTTAGGTCAGCCTTTAGGTCATTTTTATTTGCATCATGTCATTTAGACCTAGTAGGGCTCGGCCCCAGGTACCGTGTCCGTTTGTAGGAAGCTTGTCCAAATTTTGTCAAAATGGGCCCGTGACCCAAAATGACATTTAATCATCCTATGAGCTAAATGTTGCATCTGTGAGGGTAAAAAGGTCATTTGGCGGACCGATGTCTTGGAAAGAAGGGTGAAAAATGAAGCAAGTAGGGCCTACTCGCATATTTCTTTCATAGTTTTCCAAAAATAAAAAAAAATGATTGAAAATGAAAAATCCAAAAAAGATTTTACACTCTCCCATTATTTTTCAAAAATTCAAAAAAAGAAAGAAAAAGAAAATCCAAAAAGATTTTACACTTTTCCATTATTTTCCAAAAACTTCAAAAAAAAAAAAGAGAAAAAGAAAATCCAAAAGATTTTACATTTTTCATAATTTTCCAAAAAGTCAAAAAAATGAAAAAGAATATCCAAAAGTTTTTACATTTTTCGTCATTTTTCGAAAAGACAAAAAATATAGTTTTTTTCAAATTAGTTGCATCTTCCCGAACTACGCGAACCTGATTCTCGTGTTTCGGAGCGGGATACGTAGGCAACTCATATAGGGTCCGGTTTTTCTAGTAGGTCCTAGGTTCTTGGCTTTCGGGGTCATAGCCAAATCTTGCATGTATAGCCATATTTGGCCACATCGGCCGCTTTTGCAAAAATAGGAGTATTTTTCTCAAAGTAGTTTGTTATCTCCTGTCTTAAAGCCCTGAATCTACAATAAAGTGTCCTCTCAATTCTAAGGTTCATTCCTGTCAAATTTGCATGTCTAGCCACTTTTGGCCACATCGGCCATTCTTGCAAAATAGGGTTATTTTCGCAAAAGTGGTTTAATTACCCATGTCTTAGGATCCTGAGTTTCAACTCGGTGTCATATCACTTTAAGGTCCATCCATGTCGTGTTTGCGTCTCTAGCCACATTTGGCCATATAAGCCATTTTGCAAAAAGGGTCAATTTCCGCAAAGTAATTTTTAAGGCCATGATCGTTGGGATGTTGGAGTCATGTAAGTTTTAAATGGAGTATTTTTCATGCATTAGAGGTCAACTTTGTCAAGTTTGCACTAATAGTCACTTTCAGCCACTTAGGCCAATCTGCAAAATATAGCCTAATTGTGTGTTGCATTTGTCCACTAGGAAATGTTGTTGTGTCATGTAGTGTCCCGAGTCTCTAACCATGTTCTCTTCGTTCAGATATGGACCCACTGATTCGATCCAAAGTGCTGATGGTAGTAAAGATTCCCAGGAAATTGATCAAGTGGTGGGAAATGTTTTCATTGTTAGAGCAACATGAGTTAATGCAGAAATTGGGCACCCTAACTTCACTTCTTGATATCACACCTCGCCCAGACTTAGTGGAGGCGATGCTGACTTATTGGGATCCGCAAAATTTGATTTTCAGATTTGGAGAGTGTGAGATGACTCCTATCTTGGCGGAAATGTCTGGTCTCACTCGTTTAAGCTATATAGGCAAGGACATGATACTTCCCCGAGACCACTCTAGGACAAGATTCCTTAGCGACCTGGGCCTGAAAGATAATAAGCATTTAAAATGTCTCGAGCAGTCTTGGATATCCTTGGATTATTTGTTTGCTAGATTTTGACCACAGGATAGTTTTGACGTCAATTGGGATGAGTTCTGCACAACCAAGGCAAAGTGGAAAAGACATCGCCTCGAAGCTTTCAGCCTTGCTTTGTTGGGATTATTGTTTTTTCCATTAGATGAGAGGTACATTAGCGCCCGTCTGCAGTCAGTGGTAATGGTACTATTTCATGAGAAGCAACGCAAAACCGTTACCGTTATGCCGATGATCTTAGCAGAGTTGTACCGAGCCCTGAGTGAGGTTAGGGGAGGGGTCAGATATTTTGAGGGAAGTAACCTTTTGCTACAACTGTGGATGATGGAGCATTTGCACACCACTTCCTTACTTTGTCCCATCGACCGTGCCTTGAGGGATCGGGTGGTATGCATCGAACGCAGGATGAAATCTCCGAAGTTTACGTACCCAGTAGGCGTCACGGCTTGGATTGAGTTCCTCAGTTTGAGGAAATTGAGTTACGCGTACGTATACTCATTTCCTTTTGGCGCCTTTGGATGATATCTCGGTAGGGTGCCTCATGCAGCCTTTCCTGATGCTGATAGAACTCAAGTGTGTCAGGCCGTATACTCCCGTTAGGGTAATGCGGCAGTTGGGCAGAAGACAAGAGGAGCCTCCAACTTTGAATCTTCGGAGGCACATCATGAATTTTAGTAAAAAGGCGGCTGACAAAATCAAGTATGTGCAATACTGGAACAATGCAAAGAGGATGAAGAAAAATACATTAGTAGAGGACGTTAGCAGGCCCGAGTGTACTCAGGAGTACTTGATTTGGTTACAGTCCGTCCCGCCAGGGGTCAGCACCCCATTGCCAGCACAACTTAGGGGTAGGGCAGTTCAGACAGATGATTTTGAGGAGGCATCGGACCAAGATCCATGAGATAAGCTTGAGTTGATAAAGTCTCAGTTAGCAGGATTGACAGCAAACGTGGAACAACATGACCAATATTTGTTTAGGGTCGGCCTTCAGGATGCGGGGGCACACGCCAGGGCCTTTATTCCCAGCATTGATGTTTCTTTACGAGGCATGTTACAGAATTTGAGCATGACGGACAGCCCAGGACCATACCAGTCAGGACCGTCGCATTCAGGAGCAGCTTGAGGAGTCATTCTATTTAGGTGTTTTGAGATTGTCTTATGTTGTCTCTTACTTTCGCGTCTTGTCTAGGAGTACTGAGTCCTTTAGGTAGTGGCAGAGTCTGTCATAGTGTAGTCGAGTCTGTCATGTCTTTCATTATCATACTTCTCTTTGTATTTTAATATCGAAAAGTTTTAAATGAAAAATCCCAAAAAACTTTTGTTTTTAGTTTATTTTCCATCACTTTTCCAGAACTATGCTTGGTCTGATTTATGAGGGACATGATACGTAGGCAACCTACATCGGGTTCGATCAAATCATTTTTGGTTCCAAAAAAAAAGAGAGAGAAGAGATAAAAGAGGAAAAAGTGATAAGAGGTGTTGGAAAAGAAAGAGAAGGAAGGATCGAAATGAGCAAATCGGGATGATGCCCTATGACCCTGTGACCCTCAAAGCCATTTTAGAACCGTTATTCATTGCTAGGTGCATCGCACGTAATGTGATATTATTATTTGATAAATGCCCTAACGTTAACATGGTGGTTTTGTGTTGTTGTCCTCTGTTATCTTTATTTAATTTTAGGAAGGTGATTAGTTTGTTGGCATCCTGGAAAGTCATCCATACAACACCCGATCAAAGCGTCAAATAGTCATGGCTAGCAAGGAAACAGACACTGGAGTTGTAGACCCAACAAGGGAGATTGTTGAGTCGGAATCGGAATTGCAAGAGGAGGTCCGAAGGTTGAAGCACCAGATGGCGAAAATGTATCAGGCCTGGATTAAGGGACACCCTCCACCCTCGTTCCCTACCAACTACACAAAAAACCCTGCTTCCATTCCACCACTTTCTCAATCCCAGATGCCCAATACCATTGATCTTTCCCCACAACACGCACCTGGCTTTACCCCTTACCACAACTACCCCAGCACTTCGGCCCAAACTTTTCATGCTCCACCGGCCAAAACAACCTCGTACCCTGCTCCGACATCTGCTCCTATTTTTGTATCCCCTCCACAAGCTACCCTCCACCGATCCTCTAGTGAGCCCGCATTCCCCGCTCCAAATGCTCACTACTATGTACCGGAGCCCACCTTCAAAGTCCCAAATCCTTACTCTTACACTCCCAATTTGAGCCTCATGTTGAAAGTGACAAACCACCCAAGAACGCAAAGCAAGAAGAGATGCTTAGGAAGGTACAGAGTCTGGAGCAATCATTGAGAAATATGCAAGGGTTGGGAAACCAGGTGAGTGTGGCCTATAAGGATTTGTGTTTGTTCCCCGATGTCCAACTGCCTGCCGGGTTCAAGATGCCCAAGTTTGACTTGTAGGATGGCCATGGGGATCCTGTAGCTCATCTGAGGGGTTATTGCAGTAAAATGAGAGGCGCCGGGGGAAAAGACGAATTACTAATGGCATACTTCAGTCAAAGTCTGAGTGGGGAAGCTTTAGAATGGTACACCCGCCAGGATGCTAGCAGGTGGTACACCTGGGAAGATATGGCTCAGGCCTTTGCCCGCACTTTCAGTACAATATAGACATTGTTCCAGACCGCCTACCTCTGACCAAGGTGAAAAAGAAACCCAGTGAAAGCTTTAGAGAATATGGGTTTCAATGGAGGGAGCAAGCTGCACGAGTCAATCCTCTAATGGAAGAAGACGAAATGGTTAAATACTTTCTTCAAGCCCTGGAGCCCACTTACTATGGCTACTTGATCTCAGCCATTGGTAAGTCTTTCAATGATGTGGTGAAGATGGGAGAAATGATGGAAGAGGGGCTCAAGTCGAGTAAGATCATGAGCTATTCTGCTATAAAAGCAACCACCTAGGCAATCCAGAGTGGTACCGGAAGTTTGCTAGGCAAGAAGAAGAAGGAAGATGTCGCTATGGTTGTCTCCGGATCATAGCATGGACAGAGGTATTCACCTCATCAATACACCCATCCTCGACTCCGACCTCAAACCTACACCCAAGCTTTATATAATCCACCTCAACATTACTTTTCCCCGCAAAACCCCCAATACTCAGCCAGGCCATCCCAATACCTTGTTCACCATGTACAGTCATATGCTCAACCCCCTCCTTACCCCCAATGGCATGCTCCAGCTCCGCAGAATATATACCCAGCTCCACAAAATACCTATCCACCCCCACAACCCTACCAAAACCCAAATGGTTCGCCAGAGTATAGAAGAGAGAGGCAATAGCGAAAACAAACTTTTACCCCGCTTGGAGAGTCCTATGCTAGTCTGTTTCAAAGGTTAAGGCAGCTGGACGTCTTGAGGCCGATTGAGTCAAAGATACCAAATCCTCCTCCAAAGAACCTCGATTATTCCCTGAGGTGCGCCTAATGTTCTGATGCTCCAGGGCATGACATAGAGAAGTGCTGGCATTTGAAAAGGGAAATCCAAGAGCTCATTGATACAAACCAAATTGTAGTCCAAAGCCCAGACACGCCAAACATCAACCAAAACCCTTTGCCAGCCCATAAAGAGACACATATGATTGAAATAGTTCACAAGGATGGGGAGCCCAAGAAGTCTTCTAAGTCCATCATGATGATTCAGGCTAGTGAAAGTAATTTGGTTAAAGCTCCAAACTCTACCAAAATAAAGCCCTTGACAATTGAAGGGGCGACAAAAAAGCTGAGCTCGCTCAATTTGAAACCACCAGTGTTGGTTGTGAAAGGGCTGTCAAAAGATGTTGGGGCAAGTCCGGAAAGTTCAAAAGTGGTAGTACCAGGGATTCCAAGTAAGCCTATCATAGTTGTGAAGGGGGCTCTTATTACCCCTATCATCATTAAACCAGTAACCCAGCTGCCAGTGGTGGATGCCAAGGCTGTTCTGTGGAATTATAAACAAGTGATAGTGACATACAAAGGAAAAGAAATAAAGGAAGAAGTTAATGAAACTGGAGGATTGACTCGTTCTGGAGATGTTTCACCCCAGAAGAATTAAGGAAAGCCAAGCCATTCAAGGATAGCCAAATGCCAGTAAAGAAATCCGTTACCGAGGAAGAGGCTGAGGAGTTCCTGAAAAGGATGAAAATGTAGGATTATTCCATTGTGGAGCAGTTAAGGAAAACACCAGCTCAGATTTCTCTTTTGTCTTTGTTGATACATTCAGATGAACATCGCAGGGTCTTGATGAAGATTTTGAATGAGGCACATGTTCCTAATAAGATCACAGTGAACCACTTGGAAAAGATAGCTCGCAAGATCTTTGAAGCAAATAGGATCACTTTCTCGAACGATGAACTTCCTATGGAGGGTACAAAACACAACCAAGCTCTTTATCTCACGGTGAAGTATGAAGATTCTGTTGTCTCAAGGGTTTTGGTTGATAATGGCTTTAGTGCGAATATTTGTCCCCTGACTACTCTGAAAAAAATGAAGATTGGCACCGAAAGAATCCATTTGAACAGTGCGTGTGTTCGAGGCTTTGACGGGGGAGGTAAAGATTCTGTTGGAGATATAATGCTCGAATTGTCGATAGGGCCTTTTGAGTTTACCATGGAATTCCAAGTGTTAGATATGGTTGTCCCCTACAATCTATTGTTGGGCAGGCCCTAGATATATGCTGCTAAGGCAGTCCCGTCTTCTCTGCACCAAATGGTGAAGTTTGCATAGGACAGGCAGGAAATAGCTGTGCACGGTGACAAGGACTTGTCAGCTTGTAATGATACAATTGTTCCGTTCATAGAAGCTGAAGATGATAAGGGACCTTGGGTCTATCAGACTTTCGAAACAGTGTCTGTTAAGAAAATTCCTGAAGGAAAATGCATTCCGGGTCCTAAGCTATCCTCCGCATCTGTCATGGTTGTGAATGAAATGTTGAAGAATGATTTTGTGCCGGGAAAGGGTTTGGGCTCATCCCTGCAGGGTATTATGCATCCAGTGTGTCCCAGTGGGAATCCTGGTATGTTTGGTTTGGGATTCATGCCCCTAGAAAAGGATGTGAAAAGGGTTAAAAATCTGAAACAGAAGGTATGGTCACTCCCCAAGCCCGTCCCACACATCTCTAAGTCTTTTGTCAAGCCAGGGGCCGAAAAACCTCCAACCTCCTCAACCCCAAAACCTATTGTCAATGTTGATAAAGAGCTGATCAAGAGGTTCCAAAGTCTGTTCGAAGTGGTCAATATGGTAGAAGTTGGTGAAGGCTCTAGTAAAGCAGATGTGCAGCTTGTTGGCCCAAACGTGAAGCTTAGCAATTGGGAAGCTACTCCTCTCCCCACCAGGAATGAGTTTTGGTAGTTTGCTTTGTTTTCCTTTCTGTTATCTGGCTTATTCCAGGGCTGTAATCCAGATTTTTAGTTTTTGCTTGTTTTGATGTTCAAACCCTTCTATCTTTTTATTTTTCAATGAAATGCAATTTCCCGTTTTCCGTTATTCTTAATAATGTTTTATTTTGTTCTTTTTCTTTTGTATAGTTCCTTTTATGCTGGTTGCAGTGACATGACATGCATGAAGAATTTTTAGCCGAATCTTAAAAGCCAATCTAATCCTGAAATAACAATCCAAGAAGTAGAATATGATGAAGAAACAACATTTGAGGAAATCAGTAAAGAGCTAAAACAATTTGAAGAAAAACCAAAGCCTAATTTGAGTGAAACTGAAGCAATCAATTTAGGGGACCATGATGATGTTAGGGAAACCAAGATAAGTGTGCATTTAGAACCGCACGTTAAGAATGAAATAATCAAAACATTGTTTGAGTACAAAGATGTCTTTGCATGGTCAATTGACGATATGCGGGGCCTGAGCACTGATCTGGTAGTTCATAAATTGCCAACTGATCCAGCATTCCCTCATGTTAAGCAAAAGTTGCGAAAGTTCAAGACTGATATGAGTGTGAAGATCAAAGAAGAAATCACAAAGCAGCTTACTGCAAAGGTCATTCGGGTTACTCGATATCTCACTTGGTTAGCCAATATTGTGCCAGTACCAAAGAAAGATGGTAAGACCAGGGTATGTATTAATTACCGTGATCTTAACAAAGCAAGCCCAAAGGATGATTTTCCATTGCCGAACATTCACATTCTGATCGATAATTGTGCCAAGCATGAGATTGGATCTTTTGTAGATTGTTATGCGGGATATCACCAGATCTTGATGGATGAGGAAGATGCAGAAAAGACAGCGTTCATCACGCCATGGGGGACATATTGCTACCGGGTAATGCCATTCGGTCTGAAGAATGTTGGGGCAACATATATGAGGGCGATGGCCACCATATTTCATGACATGATACACAAGGAGATTGAGGTTTATGTAGATGATGTGATCATAAAGTCAAAGAAGCAGTCTGACCATGTCAGGGACTTAAGGAAGTTTTTCCAAAGGCTCTGCAGGTACAACCTCAAGCTCAATCCAACAAAATGTGCATTTGGTGTCCCCTCTAGGAAACTGCTAGGATTTGTGGTCAGTAGACGCGGTATTGAGTTGGATCCGTCGAAGATCAAAGCCATTCAAGAGTTACCGCCACCAAAGAACAAAACAGAGGTGATGAGCCTACTTGGAAGGTTAAATTACATCAGCAGATTTATTGCTCAACTCACGACAACCTGTGAGCCCATCTTTAAGCTGTTGAAGAAGAATGTTGTAGTCAAGTGGACTGACGAGTGTCGAGAAGCATTTGATAAGATCAAGAGGTACTTATCGAATCCACCTGTGCTGGTCCCACCAGAGCCTAGAAGACCTTTAATTCTCTATTTGACAGTCTTGGATAATTCTTTTGGCTGTGTATTGGGTCAACATGACATCACGGGAAAGAAGGAGCAAGCAATCTATTATCTCAGAAAGAAGTTCACTCCCTATGAGGTTAAGTACACTCTGCTTGAGAGGACATGTTGTGCCCTAACTTGGGTGGCACAAAAGTTGAAGCATTATCTGTCGTCCTAGACTACTTACCTCATTTATCGCATGGATCCTCTAAAGTATATCTTTAAGAAGCCTATGCCGATGGGAAGACTTGCAAAGTGGCAGATTTTACTTACAGAGTTTGACATCATCTATATGACTCGGACCGCGATGAAAGCCCAAGCCTTGGCCGACCACTTGGCCGAGAATTCGGTGGATGATGAATATGAGCCACTGGAGACTTATTTTCCTGATGAAGAGGTCATATGTGTTGACGAGGTTGACCATGATGAAAAGCCAGGTTGGAACTCTTCTTTGATGGAGCTGCTAACATGAAAAGGGTCAGAATAGGGGCTATACTTATCTCTGAAACAGGGCAACACTACCCTGTAACATCCCAGCTTCGATTTTATTGCACCAACAACATGGCTGAGTACGAAGCATGCATTCTGGGTTTGAGTTTAGCTATAGACATGGGAGTCCAGGAAATACTTGTTCTAGGAGATTCAGATTTGTTGGTTCACCAGATTCAAGGAGAATGGGAGACTCGAGATTTGAAGCTCATACCGTACCGACAGTGCCTGCATGATCTTTGTCAACGATTCAGGTTAGTTGAATTTAGACATATTCCCAGGATTCATAATGAGATTGCTGATGCCTTGGCTACTCTGGCGTCAATGTTACACCATCCGGACAAGGCTTATGTCGACCTCATGCATATCCAAGTTCATGATCAACATGCTTATTGTAATATGGTGGAAGAGAAAATCGATGGCGAACCTTGGTTCCACGATATCAAGGAATACATCAAGTCGGGGGTATATCCAGTACATGCTATAGGTGACCAAAAGAGAACCATTCGACGTCTGGCTAGTGGATTTTTCTTGAGTGGAGGAATCTTGTACAAAAGGACTCCGGATTTAGGACTGTTGAGGTGCATAGATGCTAAAGAAGCTTCAACTATCATGGCCGAAGTGCATTCTGGAGTTTGCGGGCCGCATATGAACGGGTATGTCTTGGCAAAGAAGATACTTCGAGCAGGTTATTATTGGCTCACCATGGAACGGGATTGTATCAGTTTTGTTCGCAAATGTCATCAATGCCAGGTACATGATGATTTGATTCATTCTCCCCCATCTGAGTTACACACAATGTCTGCACCTTGGCCTTTGTTGCTTGGGGCATGGATGTTATTGGACCAATTGAGCCGGCAACGTCAAACGGGCATAGGTTTATTCTGGTGGCCATTGATTGTTTTACCAAGTGGGTTGAAACTGTAACTTTCAAGTCCGTGACCAAGAAGGCAATGGTGGATTTTGTTCATTCGAATATCATTTGTCGGTTCAGAATTCCCAAGGTGATCATCACAGACGGTGCTGCTAATCTCAACAACTATTTGATAAAAAATGTATGCCAACAGTTCAAGATCATGCATCGAAACTCCACTCCGTATCTCCCCAAGGCAAATGGAGCTGTTGAGGCTGCTAACAAGAACATAAAGAAGATACTTCGTAAGATGGTGCAAGATTCTAGGCAATGGCATGAAAAGTTGCCTTTTGCCTTACTGGGTTATCACACTACTGTTCGCACTTCAGTAGGTACAACTCCTTATTCGTTGGTATATGGAACTAAGGCAGTTATACCTGCAAAAGTTGAGATTCCATCCCTTCAGATCGTTGTAGAAGCTGAAATTGATGATGATGAGTGGGTCAAAACCCGGCTCGAGCAGTTGAGTTTGATTAATGAGAAAAGATTGGCTGCAGTATGTCATGGTCAATTATATCATAAGAGAATGGCAAGAGCATACAACAAAAGGTGCGTCCCCGAAAATTCGAAGTGGGCTAGATGGTATTGAAGTGCATCCTTCCTCATCAGGCGGAAGCCAAAGGCAAGTTCGCCCCAAACTGGCAGGGGGCATTCGTTGTGACAAGAGTGTTGCCCAATGGTGCTTTGTGTTTAACAGACATAGAAGGCAAATGTGTAGATATGACTATCAATTCTGATGCAGTTAAGAGGTACTATGTATGATTTCTTTGCTTACCTTTAGTTGTATTTTGTACTTGGCATGTTCAAAGTTGAAATGACGAAGGCATTTTGTTCCGCTACCCAAACACTTTCATCCTTTGTTACCCCTTTTGAGCTTTATTTATTTTCTTTCATACCCCTCTTTTGGAATTAGTAGTAGAAATAGAGAATGAAAAAAAATGATGATGAATGAGTGAAATAAGAAAAACGAAAAAGAAGGAAAAAGAAAAGAAAAAAAAGGAAGAAAAGAAGGAAAAGAAGAAGAAGAAAAAAAGAAAGAAGAAAAAGAAAAGAAAAGAAAAGAAAAAGGGAAACAAAAACAAATAATTTTCTTTTGAACTACGTTCGGTCCCATCAAAATAAAATCCAAAATTCCCCAGACCCAAAGAAACTCGGGCAGAAGTTTTGGTTTTGCAAAAGATCTGATTCCAAAAGTTGAAATTTTGAACCCTTTTCATCTTAAATTATTTTGAGCCTTCATGCCACCTTTTCTGTCTAACCCTGTCCAAAAGCCTACATTACGGTCCAAAGAAAGACCTTCCGATCAATCTTTGAGGATGTCAGGTCAAGCGAGATAGAGGTATGATTTACATCATGGGTAACACTTTGTTCATGGGCATAAGAGAGAAAATTTAAAATGAGAGAGTCTTATTGGTGAAAACCCTCACGGGCATCGTAAGGCGATGGTGAGCTGAGAAAATTTAAAATAAGAGAGTCTTATTGGTGAAAACCCTCACGGGCACCGTAAGGCGATATTGAGTTGAGGGATGAACAAATGAGAGAGGCTTGTTGGTGAAAACTCTTCAGGGTGCTACAAGTCGAATGAGGCTCATGACTTTACAGAGAAATTGGATCAGTGAAAGCCCGGTTTTAAAGTATGAAGACATGACATGAACTGAAAATATGATTGGTTGGACGGATTAGGCTGATCAGTCCGAAATGCATGTCATGATCACTGGAGCTGGTTGCTTCCCTCAAATAAGTCTTCTTTTTCTCATTCTTCTTCATATAGTCATCTATGTTCAAAACTTTCCATTGTTCCTTTTGTCAAAAATCATTTCACTTTGCTCTTTGAGTCTATCTTTATGGGTCTCTTTCGAGTCAGCCCTTGTTGAACAAGCAGGAAAGGATTTCAAAGCCTACTACCAGCTTTTAAAATGCACAAAGCGGAGTCCAGCCAGGCACATCAAATTGACTTAATTTAGAATAAGCAGTATGGTGATAACTGGGGTTCAGGAAATCAAGTGAATCTTGAATTTTGAGAAAATACAAAGATTCAGCAAACTTTCAAAGTGAAAACACAATGCAACAAGTGAGTGTGAGAGATTCAGGTCATGCAAAGGTTTTGTGGTCTAGTTCCAATCAAAAGGTCAAACAACTCTTTGCTAGCCCGAAGCAGCTAATCAGAATAAAGCATGGCAGTGGCGGAAGCAGACACTCAGCAATGATGCCACAACTAACCACCACGTTTTCAAACTAACAAAATTTTATTTGTCTGAAACAGGGGCAATAAATTTTTTAATCCACAAAGACCTCCCATAGAAAAGCATGGTTCAGGGAGCAAGAAATTCTGTTCAGAATCTTCCAAGATGAGAGCATGGCTCAGGTAAGTTCATTCTCAGTTCTCAGGACCCTCCTGAATAATGAGATTTAGTTTTTAAGTTTTCAGGACCCTCCTGGATAGTGAGATTTAATTTTAAAAGTTTTTAGGACCATCCTAGATAATGACATTTATTTTTAAAAGTTCTTAGGACCCTCCTGGATAATGGGATTTAATTTAAAATTTTCAGGACCCTCTTGGATAATGGGATTTAGTTTTTTTTTTAATTTTCAGGACCCTCCTGGATAATGAGATTTAGTTTTAAGTTTCAGCGTAAGTTCTCCCTTTAGAAAATATAATTTAGCTTTAAAGTTATCACTCTTAAGATGAGATTTAATTCGAAGTTTTCAGGGCCCTCCTGGATAATGAGATTTAGCTTTTAAATTCTTAGAGCTCTGTAGGTAACATGATCCGATTAACACTCACAAATATGCCCAGATCCCAAATTGGGGCAGAAAAATTTCTTTTATTTTGATTGTTTTATAGTAATCAGGCGCCCACCTGAATAACGAGGGAATACAGTTTCAAGTTTTTGGTATCAGGCACCCGCCTGGACAACGAGGGAGTAAAGAGTCAAGTTTTGGTAATCAGGCGCCCACCTGGATAACGAGGGAATACAATTCAAGTTTCTGGCAATCAGGCGCCCACCTGGATAACGAGGGAATACAATTCAAGTTGTTGGTAATCAGGCACCCATCTGGATAACGAGGGAATATAGTTTCAAGTTTTAGCAATCAGGCGCCCACCTGAATAACGAGGGAATACAGTTTCAAGTTTTTGGTATCAGGCACCCGCCTGGACAACGAGGGAGTACAGATTCAAGTTTTTTTAATCATGCGCCCACCTGGATAACGAGGGAATACAATTCAAGTTTCTGGCAATCAAGCACCCACCTGGATAACGAGGGAATACAATTCAAGTTGTTGGTAATCAGGCACCCATATGGATAACGAGGGAATACAGTTTCAAGTTTTAGCAATCAGGCGCCTACCTGGATAACGAGGGAATACAATTTCAAGTTTTAGCAATCATGCGCCCACCTGGATAACGAGGGAAGGTTTCAAGTTTTAGCAATCAGGCGCCCACCTGGATAACGAGGGAATACAGTTTCAAGTTTTAGCAATCAGGCGCCCACCTGGATAACGAGGGAATACAGTTTCAAGTTTTAGCAATCAGGCACCCACCTGGATAACGAGGGAATACAGTTTCAAGTTTTAGCAATCAGGCGCCCACCTGGATAATGAGGGAATACAGTTTCAAGTTTTAACAATTAGGCGCCCACCTGGATAACGGGGGAATACAATTTAAGTTTTTGGCAATCAGGCACCCACCTGGATAACGAGGGAATACAGTTCAAGTTTTAGCAATCAGGCGCCCACCTGGATAACGAGGGAATACAGTTTCAAGTTTTCGCAATCAGGCGCCCACCTGGATAACGAGGGAATACAATTTCAAGTTTTAGCAATCAGGCGCCCACATGGATAGCGAGGGGATACAATTCCAATTGTTAGTAATCAGACGCCCACTTGGATAACGAGAGAATACAATTCATGTTTTGGAAATCAGGCACCCACCTGGAGAACGAGGGAATTTATTTCAGAGTTACTTCAATTCGCAAATTCAAGAAGCATCAGGAGCCCGCCTGAAGAACAGAGTCCATTTTTTCTGTTGCATATTGAAGATCAAGTAGAGATTCACGGAAGATTCAAGACAAGAAGTAGATAGGATCTTGTATTTTCCTTTTACTTTTGCTGTAAGTTTTTCTTTTATTTTCGATGTAATGACAGGAACCGCGAACCGGAACCTCGACGGCACCTCAACCGGCTCTCCACCTCAGTATACTCCATCACCTCATTCACTTCTGAACTACACGTGACCTGATTCCTTTATAGCCAAGGATATGTAGACAGCTCAAATACCAGGGCCCGATCACAATCTTTTTAGCCACCTTTATTTTCTTTTGATTAAGCGTCGGGTCATAAATCCATTACGTTGCTTATTGTTCTTTGCTCCGAAAACTCTTCGTGTTTCCAAGCAAAGAGGGGCAGCTGTAAGCACGTATTTGACCCGAGCAAACTTTAAAGTTAGTTTTAGTATTTTAATATTTTTAAAATATTTACTTGAGTTTATTTTAATATAATTTTAATCTTTTTACTTTTAATCCTAAGTCATAAATAAAAAAAAACATAAAATAGTTTTATTTATCGTGTTTATCGCTTTTCTATATTTTTATCTTTAATTTAAGATCAATTAGTATATTTTTATTCATGGTATCTTAATTTTATCATGCCTTTAGCCTATTTTCTTTACTTTTTACTTTATTGTTATAACATTTAAAAATACAAAAAAAAAAAATTTCATTTTAAAATTTTGTTTATTTACTTAACTAAATTTAATTAATATTTTGGTAGGATTTTTGAGTTTGTCTTTGTCCAACAAGAAAATTTGTTGGCCCAAAGGTGTGAATCCATTTCTTTTAACTTAAACCCAATTATCCTTAGCCCATTCTTTCCAATCCATTAGCCCATTTATGTGCAAGATTTAATCCTAGTCATCTATTTCCTTCTAATCCAATGACCATCATCCCTTCCCACCTTCATATAAAATACCCAATTATAGAAACTCTAACCCAAGTTTTTTAGTTCCTAGGCTTGAACTAAAAAAAGAAAAATGGCGGAATTCTAAAACTGGAAGAACCGAACCATTCCTTCTCTGAATTTTCCAAACTTTCACACGTCTACTGAAAAGTTAAATCCTACACATATTTGTTTTTCCTTCTTCAATTGGAGCTGCAATTTGCTAATTCAAAGATATTCAATTTGATATTGTATCAAAGATAATCAAATAAACATAGAGGATTGGGTTTCTGCTTCCGATTTTTGATTTGGAATCTGATGGAATTTGACTGAGATCGATTTGGGTTTCGAGCTTTCCGGTGTCGATTTGAGGTTTCGGTTTGCAATTTCGGTGATTCGGTCTATGAATTGTTGCTTTGCTTAACCCGATTGATTTGCAATTTTGAGCTTTGTTCATCAATAAAAGGTCCATTTCTTACTCATCTTTTCGTTAATTATGTGTGCTCTTATAATTATTTTGATGAATTGAATCCGGTTGATGCGTATGCGTTTGAGATTATACGTATATTTGTTTGGATGGTATGCGCAATGTTTCAGCTCTCATCACTTTAATGATTATAGATTCTTGTGATTGTTGAGTTATTAGTCTATTAGCAAGGTTATTTTTTTTTTTTTTAAATAGTGCACTAAGGCTCTGTTTTTAGTTACGACCCATGCTAGTTATGAATTGTAGGCCTTTTCTGTTTTTATATAGTTTGTATAGTCTATTCTGTTTTCTGTTTAGTTACGATCCATGCATAAGTAAAGAAAATTAGTATTTTCGTTGTTCTAAATGTGGGGTGGACATCAAGAAAAAAAATTTGAATTTATCTTGTTAATTATTTTACTTTATTTGTTTGGATTGCTAGTAGCATGCTTAGGCCGTCCACACTCGGGTAGGCAAACTTTAGGTTTTTCTCTTTTATCTTATTCGAGGCGAGAGGTCGTTTCCTTAGTTAAATTTATCCGGGGAATGCCCCGAAGGATTCGTATATATATTTTTAACCGGGGTATGCCCCGTAGTATTCTGTAATTGGAGGCCGTGGTGAACATCGTAGAAGAAATAGCGTAGGATAATTTGGAACTTTACTTTTTCTTCTTTTTATTTTGTTTCCTTTAGGTGGAGACGACCTCGAGCCTCTTTTGATTGTTTATTTTCTTCTTGTGTGTTATTACCTCAATTTGAATGTCTTAAAAGCCAACTTGATCGAGTGCGCAACCGTGACTTTCATGGGACTTGAGGAGTGTCTAACACCTTCTCCCCGAGTCAAATGAACCCCCTTATCCAAATCTCTGGTATAGATTTAGTTTAAGAGTTCAAAGTGTTTTAAAAGGAAAATTATTATTTTTGGAAAAACGGTGACCTGACACACCGAAATCAAATGTCAGGTGGCGACTCTGAGATACTTCCTTTTGAACACAACTTTTGTCACTTTCAAAAATTGGAAAACCGTTTTAAAGCTTTGCTAAATCTTTTAAGAGGGTTAAGTAAGTTTTGGTAAAAAAGTGGGTGTGACACCTAGCATGGAGAGTCTTCCATTCACCCTAAAACCTTTGGGCAAAAGTATTAATCAATAAACTCATACATTTATCATCTTCTAGCAATCACTCCACAACTTGGCGTAACATACTAAAAGGTTAGCAATATTGTCAACTATGATTACAATGGCAAATTGGAGCAGGTGTACACATTAATTTTTGGGACGACGCGTGGGTAAAGGCTGGGCTTACTGTTCATTTATTAATAAATGGGCCTTTGCCTTTGACACATCAAAAACTAAAGATTGAGTCAATCTATAATTCCAATGCTTGGAATTGGAACCAGTTGCCTTTTGAACTTACAGATGACATAAAAAATCTTATAATGAATCCTTACATTTTCACTTACAATAAACAAGGTGATAGTATTTATTGGGCTTTAACAACTGATGGAAAATTTATGGTTAAATCAATGTACAAAGCCTTGGAAAATCAAGCCACTGATGACCACAATACAATATTTTATTTCAAGTGGATATGAGACCTACTTGTATATCCCAAAATTAAATATTTCATTTGGTTACTTAATCATAATAGGCTACCAACATTTCAATTTCTGCAACATCTCAACATTATTACTAACGCGGAATGTGCGTACTGTCATGAAGCAGACGAATCTTTAAGTCATCTGTTTCTAACCTGTGTTAATGCGAAAAATTACTGGAATGAACTGGGTATGGGATGATATATAAATAGTTTGCTTAATTTCACTACACCCCAAGAATGACTACTTCCTTTACTTAATTACAAAGGCCATAAATTACCATACAATATTAATCCACGTACTTATTTACCTTTAAGTTTGTGGAACATTTGGATCACCAGAAACAAGAATGTTCATGAAGGCATGCATAAATCTATTAACATTCAATTTACTACCCAGCAAGCCACTGAATTTTGTTACCTAGTTGCTTCACAACATAAAATACAATGATGTGTTAGGGTTCCCCTAAAATGGATACCACCAAAACCTAACATATATAAGCTAAATACTGATGTGGCACACTCGTCAGAATCCAATGGCATTGGAGGAATAATTAGAGATCACAATGGGAACTGGATTCTAGGTTTCTCGGGTAACATACCTTGTCAATCGACTATTGCCACAGAAATATATGCATTATTACATGGACTTACATTGGCTGTACTACACAACCTAATACCACTTCACGTTGAGATTGATATTAAGAAGGTAATAATGTCGCTACATGCTAACAATTTAATATACGCTAATCTATTGACTGATTGCAGACATCTACTGTGAAAGCTACATGATCCAATGGTTAGCCATGCGTACATAGAACAAAATAGATTAGCGAATCAGCTACCAAAACCAGGGAGCTTTTTGAAGGAAATTATACAATGCAGGTTTTTGAGCAAGCACCACTTTTTGTTAAAAAAAATATGGGATGAAGACAAGCAAGGTGTATCAACTACACGCTCACTGTCGCTTAGTCCACGGGCCTTGCCAGATCTACGACTTACCGTGCATGAAAGGCGCAATTCTCACATAATCCCAAAAATTAGAATAATTGGATTTCACGCTTCTTACTCCCGATTAGGCCTTTGTAAGCGTAGAAAGGGCTTTCATGGATTTGTGGCAAACAGCACGGAGCTTCGCGGAGGAAGCTGCAAAGCGATCACAGGAGTTCACTAATGAAGCCGTTAAGCGTTCACAGGTGCTCAGCATGGGTTCTTCCAAGTTATCCGACGTCGTTTCTGAGGCTTCCAAGCGTTCCAAGGAGATTGTTGCGGAAGCTTCCAGACGCGCCGACCAGATCAAGCTTCAATTTCCTGCTGCAGCTGCCGTCTCTAGCCTCGTCGACTACTCATCTTCCCCTCAAATTGCTTTGGCTGCTCCTTCGGTTGCTGAACACGAAAAGTTCGGAGTTACTGATGAGTTGAGAGAGTTTGTTAAGGGCATCAGTATGAACACATTCCGCGAATTTCCACTTCAAGGTACTTGCTCTGCTCTTTCTCCCTCTCTTTAATGCATGCATTGCTAACAAGTTAAAGTTAAACAACAACTCTGAAAACGAGACAATGAAATTGTAGTACATTTTTTATTTGGAAAATTGTTATTTTGATTGGAAGTTTATTCAATTTATTGTGCTTAATCTGCAACTTGCAACAAATCAGATGGAACAGTCTCTCTATTGCTAGCTATATTTTTATAAGCTCATGAATTTGTGGTGGGTGGGTTGTCGGGGGGGGGGGGGGGGGCTACAGAAACTTGTGAGGGACTGGGATTATTGTAACTCTACAAGACACATTAGGTATTTTATGAAGCTCAGGGAAGCTTTTCATGAGCTGGTCAGCTGGGATTCTGTGAAGCAATCCGAATATAATGAAGATGCTACTGAATTTGCTACCAATGGCATTTCCTTTAGATTTCTGAAGTCATTCCATGCTTAAATCACGTGTTCCTTCTTTCAATTGCTTGAGTCGCCTATCGTGAGGAGAGACATGCTTAAATGAAATCTCTCTTGATATGCAGATGAGTCAGAGATGTATGATACTCCTACAATCTCAAACGTTCGGCATGATCTTACAGAATTTCAGGAAACACATGCAAAACTTGTTCTTTCATCTGTCAAGGTATGCATCTCACTCTTTCATTGTCATTACCTGGTCAAAATCATTATAGAAAATATTTCTAGTCTCTTATATTGCTTACTCCCATCCTCAATCGAGCCTAAATCTCAAGGCATCTTGACTGCCACTTCTCTTATGTTCTGTTGAGTTTAAAACTCACCTAGTGTTGGACTCATATTTTTGTGGTCCTTAGTGCTAAACTGGCTTGTTATGTCACTGTAGATCATAATTGTGTTGAGGACTATGCCTTTAAGAAAAAACTCCTTTTCAAAAATTGTGTGGAGGGCTACTCCCTTTTAAGAAAAAAAAATCATTTTCAACAGTTGTGCTGAGGGCTACGCCCTTTTAAGAAAAAAAGAAATTCTTTTCAGGGCTACCATGTTTCAGTGACCTGCACATTGGAAGAGTTTATATACTGGTTTGAATAGTTTATAGCTCTCTTTCTGTTTTTTCCATTATAACCTTTTTGATGAGGAATAGTTGACAGGGGTCAAGCTGTTGAGAATTATGGTGTCTTTGATAAAGATAAATTTTGCAGTTACTACAACTACGAGCATTTACATGTTCGTTTTCTTTTCTTTTATGTGTGTGTATGCAGGAAATCTCAAAGTTGAGGTATGAGATATGCCCACGCATAATGAGAGAGAGAAAGTTCTGGAGAATCTACTTCATTCTAGTTAACAGTCATGTCGCACCGTAAGTATCTTCCAGGAAATAATAATCTCTTCTTCCTGGCTTACACCAAGCTGAATGTGTTGCTTATTCTGTATCGTTGGAATATATTGCAATAACATGCACGCTATTAAATTATATAATTTTATGCGTTCTTCTGTAATTTGGGTAAAGACTTCTGTATAAGAAAGCCGTAATAGCGGAGTATAAGATGAGGCTTTTGATAATGTATTAAGAATATATAGAATAAAGCCATTGTGAGACCTTTAATCTTCGAAATGGAGATATGTACTGGGCCGGTCATTTGAAGATTACAGGTTTCTGGTCATTCTCACTCCTATGGGACTGTCAAATTGTGTGCTGAGCTAATACATATTTCTTCTCAGCTTCATAAAATTGATCACTATTTGCGTGTGCTGATCCTTCCTGATACTTCAACGATGAAATACGAAAGTTCGTAAGAAGATAGCAGTAATTATAGCGACGAACATGCTGATCTCAGTGAAATTAAATTCTAGGAATGATCAATATATTCCGCTCACTATTCAGTCATTGATGATGAGTCTATTCACTTTTCAAACATTTTGTTACCTTGAGCTTAAGATGCACAATTCTAAAATTGTTGCTACTCAATGTATAACAGGACCTTCCTCATTCTCTGATTAAATTCTAATGAAAAGGAATCATCAACAATGACTTTGGAAAAAATTAGGACTTTCAACGCACCAGAGCCACGAAAATGAAATCCAACTTTCTTCTAAAATTCATTCATGAATCCAGGGATCAACCTTATCTCCTTTACTGCTGTGGGGGACTGGTTATGCTAATCCATCATTGCAGATCTTGTTGCTTTAAATTTGGAGGAACTATAGCATCTTTAAAAAGGATGACATAAGACTAGGCACTTAAATAAGTAGCTGTTGGAGGTCTTTGGCAAATTTTTTGGGTAGTTAGGTACATATTCTACTGGTTGAGAGCATTTGATTCACTGTTCCTAATTTAAACCAACCCTACATTTTACCAGTACAAACACAAATAGTTGGAAAATGCTTTTGTTAGATTTTTCTCTGGCAGTTAGCTTCATTATTAATCAACTATATTTGGTGTAGGTATGAAAAGAAATACATGGACGAAGTGAAAATGAGATCTGCTGAGAAGGCAAAGGTCGAGGAGGCAAAGGATATTTCATCAGCTGAAACAACTTCTACACCAGTGACCAGGGCAACAACCCAGACAAACAAGAAGGCATCATCATCAACTGCTGACCAGGATTTGGACGTTTTTCTTCTCGGAGAGGACAGCGATGAAGGGCCAGGTACTCTATTTACCATCTCACATTTTTGTCACCTGGTGTAAGGAAGAGTATCTAATTTATTTGTGAAGATCATTAAAGATACAGTTTATCATCATTCTTTCCTTTGATCTCTGCCTTCTCCCATTAAAGAAAGGGGAAAAAAATGAGAAACACACATGCCAGCTTCATTCCTTTATACTCTTCCTTTACTGTACTGTAGATCATTGACTTACTAAAAAAAGTATTAACGATTTGAGTCGTTCATAACCCTGTTAGCCTATGTCAGTTATTTTAATTGGTGGACAATCCATTTGCCCAATCCTGTCAAGAATTGTCGCCACAATCAGATGCTAACCCTTGATAATGTACAACATATGGTACAAAGCTATAGAACAACTATTTTTACGTGCTGAAATCCAAATTATCATCTTTCCTTGCTATCATCTAGTTTATGGTCTTCACGTAGCCATAAATGGTACTGTACACATGGTTGCTTGTCTTGCATCAACAATTGGTCTTATGTATTTTCCCTTTCAGTCGTTTGCCTTTTGTTCTCCAAGCAGCATTGACCTAATGGCTTACAAAGTTACCAATAGGTCTGCATATTACAAGTGGTCACATGAGACATCTCCATTTTATCTCTCAGAATCTAAATATTTATGATCTGATTACCACCAATAAGAAGTTTCTGTTTTTGGTCTCGAAGAATAATCAGATGGTCAAAGCTTAGTGAGTCCTCATTCGCCAAGCCTATCTTTCAAGTTATCAGTTGTCTAAACTGGTTAAAGCATCAGCTTTTCTGTTTTTACGTGTTTCTTTTTTATTTTAATTGTTTCTTTTTGCCCTTTCTTTTCATTCCCAAAGTCTTTGGTTTTTCTTCAAGATAGAAAATACGGGGTCATTTGTAGATATACCTTTGTGTTGCTGCTATTGTCTTCAGATTCAAGGAGAATAATCGAGATGCACTGACAATCTGTTCCTTTTTTCAGATGATAGGGACGATGCTTCTGATGATGATTTTGACATGATATAGATAGGTAAGCACGGTCTTTTATTTTTTTTCTTTAGCCGAGGGTCTATTGGAACTAGTCTCTCAGCCTGTCCAGGGTAGGGGTAAGGCTGCATACATCTCACTCTCCCCGGACCCCACTTGTGGGAATACACTGGGTCGTTGTTGTTGTTGTTGTTGTATAGAGAGCTCTGTTGTCTTCGCTATAAATCAGTATTATACCAGTCAGATATCTGTATATCTCCTATCTCAGAAAATGCTGAAACCATAATTAAGTCAAAATTTTGACTTTCTGGAATAGTTATGGGAACCATGTCATGATGCATATGTTCCACCTTTTAAATGAGAGGACTCTTTCAATATGTAACATATTTGAACATCCCAAGTACAATGTATATGGTGGAAATTTCATTCGTTTGTCTTTATGAGGTTTCCTTTCCGCAGAGGGAGAGGGAGAGGGAGGGGGAGAGGGTTGGGCAACGGGGCGGCAAGAGATGCTCCAGTGTTGGAACTTGTGGGTTGCTGCTATGTTCTTGCTACCGTTGAATGTTTCTCCAGCTCCATGAATGGATTGTACTTTGTGCATTATGTATGTCATATCAAATTGAAGTATGATGCTAAATACCCATGTTCCATGCTTCAAGTAATAGATCTCACTTGTAGTTATTCCCATTTTCGTGACAACTTTTAAGAGTAGTTTAACTAAGTATGATCTGAATAGTTCAGCTCGAGTCAACATGTTATGGTATTGGTGCTAGTTCTAGGTTAGCGCCCGCGATTTGATAGATTTTGCTAACTTTTTGTGAAGCCTGCAGGAAGGTGAAATATTGGAAACTAGACCATACATTGGCTGCTTGCTGCTCGGAGAAGTTGTGGGTGAAATACACCTGTATGTACTCATATGGGTAATGCACGATAATCCAGCTCATATGAAATAGACAAATACTCAAATACTTGCCACCTTCCTCAGCTCTTTCATCTTGTCCATTTCTTCATCCCTTTTCTTTCTTTTTCAACTTTTATTTTCGCTGGAGTTGCAAAAGATAAGGTATGTGGCCGAGGAGGACAGTCGATATATAATGATGTTCATTTCTAAGGTGTAAAGTTGAAATTCATTTAGTGGCCGTACCATTCACCTTTTATTTAGCTCTAGTACTGGCTGCTTTTCGTTCTACATCAGTTTCTCGACATAGTAAACATAGTTGTAAGTTCAGGCTGTATATTGCGTTTCAAATGCTGCGCTATCTTTCCTTTCTCGAGTTCGTGGAATGTACTCTAAATGTAGCTTTTGTTCATCAGTTGCTTCTCAACGGATAAGAATGGCTTCAGGGTCATATTCAATGCAAAAATGCTGAGAAGTGAGAACTGCAATCCTATTGTTGAAAACATTCATTAGGCAAACTTAACCGTTAGACAACATGCTTATGCCAGGTAATATAGCAAATTTTAAGGTATTGCCTAGGTGTCTTGGCGTTACAAGGTCGCTATTATGGATAATGTATTAGCTCTCATTTGCTACTACTGTCTGAAGCGTTCTATGCTAGAATTCATGTTACACTTCACTTCATCTAGCGTATATCTAAAATTACTATGATAATTAGGGGGGCAAATGGGCGGGTTGGACTGAATTTGGATGGGTCAAGATGGGTTAGGTCAATAAATGGGTAATTGCCCAACCCAACCAAAAGTGTACTTGGGCTAGGATGGGTTGGGTCAAGATGGACTAAACAATGGGTCATAACCCAACTTGACCCATGTTTTAGAATCATGCTCATCTTGCATAAAAAACCTTTTACCTTAAAATGTGTAAGTTGAAAAATATTTTGCGGGTGGGGGTGGGGGAGGGGTAGGGGCTACGGTGGATGAGTGGTGCAGAAAAATAAAAAAACAGAAAATTGAAAATGCAAAAAAAAAAGTAAAAAAAATAGATTTAAGGGGGTTATAATTGGGGGGTGGGTGGGTGAGGAGGTGGTGGTGGTGGTGGGTGGGTGGGTGAGGGTAAGGATAGGGTGAGTGAGTGGTGCAGAAAAATAAAAAAACAGAAAATTTAAAATACAAAAAAAAAAAAGTAAAATTGGGGCAACTAAGTAAATTTCTAGATAAGTTAGGTTGAGATCCCTTTGTTTTGGGTGAGTTTCATGGGTTGTATTTGGGTTACTTAATGGGTCAGAATGAGCCTTATAAAATAGAAAAAATGGCATAGTATGACAAAATATAAAGAGAATTGGCAATATTTTAACCTTATATTAGGTTTGGCAAAGGTAACCCAAAAAAATTGGCATTATATAGCCAAATCCTAAATAATCCTAATTTCTTTTTTTATTTATTTAAAAGATAAGTCATATTATCTTAAACATTGCGTACAGAGGCGGGATGCATACCTTGCATCCTATTACAAGCATATGCACCTTCATTGGGTGCTATAATATTTTGTCCAACTATTTTACTACTACGCATAGGTCTACTACTATTAACATCCATATTTACAATATTGTAATCACTAGAGTTAGGCCTATCATTATCCAAAACAGGTCCCTGCACTGCACTCTTTTCCCTCTCAAAAAGTGACCTTGCTAAAACTGGGCTGACATAAAAAATATGCACCATTGATTGTAAGTCAAAATTGCAGCCCTCCTTTGCTAGCTTGTCCGCAACTCCATTCTGCTCTCTGTACGCATGCATTACTATAGGTTTATCCAACCTGTCCAGGAGGTACCTGCAATCAGAAATTAAATTATTAGGTATGTCTTTAGTGGAAGTGAGTAATCTTAGTAAATCCTTTGAGTCCACTTCTACTTTCGGAGGTAGTAGATTACGATCAAGAGCTAATTGGAGTCCTTCCATTAAAGCATATGTTTCTGCTGTAGTTGGTGACTCCGCTGTAATTGATGCTGCAAATCCTATTACCCATTCCGCATTTGCATTTCGTATTAAACCACCAATACCAGACTTACTATTATTATGGGCTAGTTTATAGAAAGAAAATTTAGGAGGTTTCCATTTAAGATTTTGTTGTCTCTTTCGCCTAATAGTATGCTTGTTAGCAATAAGATATGTAAATTCAGCAGCTTGTTGAGTAGTTAACTTCGTAGAAGCTATTGATGTACTATGTTTATAACAATTATTATTCCGGGTGTTGCAACCAAAAACACTCACGCAAGTGCACGTGATCGTCAAGTAATAGATAAGTGAGTAGAGTATCGTTCCCACGAAGACTTATGATTAACTGTTGACTAATTCAAACTCAATTAATTTGTCTATTTAAGAGGTTTTTTTTTTTCACAAAATAGAGATGTAATTTTACTACCTAATTACCAAGCAATAATCTAACTAGAGCAATTATCCAAACAAATAACAATTCCGAGTAACAAACAGTATGAGAGGATATTCTAGGGTCACAAGCTGATTAACAATCATGTTATGTTCTTAGCTTAAAACGACTAATCGATTTACCTAGATTGTTGATTGACAGGGTTAATGTTACTCATAAGAATCTGTCGAGTCCTTACTCGCCTATTCAAGTTAACTCAATACCTATATGTCTATGGAATTAAGATTAACAAGAATGCATTTACAATTCCTGTACTTCAACCAAGCAAGGCAATTGGGTATATGTCTATCCCAATTGCTAATCCGTTCCCCGAGGCCCGGGTTCAAGAACTTGCTCTATTTAATTCTATATGTAATCTAAAGTTCCCACTTTCGAGTTCAACTAAAGATTCGTAGATAGTATTTCACTGTTAGCTACTCAGCAAAATAATTAAAAGTAGAATTAAATAAACAACCTAATATGATAAACCAACTTTGTCAAATTAAACTTCAAACAACAACATTCATGTTTCACCCATGACCCTAGAACAATGGGTTTTAGCTACTCATACTAGTGTTCATCACAAATATGTTCAATTTCATCCCAATTAGCAAAAACCAAGAGAAGAAAAGAAGAACTTGATGGGAAAATCTCCTCCTTGCCTCTTGCCTCTCTATTTCTTGCATTAGACTCTGAAAAACATCCCTTTTCTTCCTTGGGCGAGCTTGACTTTATATAGGTTAAGTGAGTTTTCCTCCAGATTTCCAATTCTGCCCCTAAATAACTCTTCCCGGATTCTGGACTAGCGCGACCGCGCATCTGGACGCGCTAGTTGGCTGAGATTCTGTCATGGACGCGCTAAAAGGAGCGCGATCACGCACCTGGACGCGCATGTCCAGTTCAGTGTTTCATCACTTCTGTTCCTCGTCTTCAAGCGTACTCAGCTCTGAGGGGTTTTTCTTGCTCCAAAATGGTTCCAATCACAACTGTTTAAGGCATCACCTAGGCTCCTCATCCTGCAATGTATACAATTCACAATTAGAGCCTATTTTTCATCAATTAACCATATTATGATATTGGAATATAATCAAGTGGGAGCATAAACAGTCCCCAAATTACCTAGATTTAACCTATTATCAACACCCCACACTTACTTCATTGTTAGTCCTCGAGCAATCAAACTATACATTCTAAAGGTTCCTTCACTCAACCATTTCCCCTAACGCCCTACACCTAGAACAATTTACATACATTACGCCTAGCAGTGAACAGTCCTAGCCTCAAAAGTCGACTCTTCAAGTTCCATGCAATATTCATACTTCCTCAACGTACTCTACACAGAAGTCAAGACTTGCTTTTCCGTCATGAATTATATGCCCTGACAATCACATTAACGAAAATTGAATTCAATCCACACATTCGCATCATATGCTCACATATATCAAAGAAATCACTCACCCTCACAACAGAAATCACATGCATGCAATTGGTACCATACACTTGCCCTTAATGTAAATCTCTACTAATGTAGGTTTGCTCGACCCAAAATCAATTAGGACTTTTTCATGGTTGTAATGTGGGCTAAGGGACAGGTAGGATATATTTAGGAATATTGACTAACCCTCCTAAGCACTTTAACACATCACTTGAGCAACTTTAGCGCAAATTCTTCAACCCACTTCACTTCCATAAACAATATCACCCTACAAATACTCCCTTCTTCTTTAAGCACTATATTAATTCATACCCACTAGCTGGAACAAGACAAAATGTATTCCTCTTTTTTTTCTTTTTTTTTTCTCGTTTCACTCAATTTCCGCTAGTGGTGTATTAGTTTACAAAACAAATGCATCTTTCTTCCTTTTATTGGTTCCACTCAAAATCCACCCCACATTTAGTTCCTTCTTACTTTTTTAGCGCTCATCTCACAATTAAAGTGCTTTAAGAGGTAAAAAGATCAAAACAATGTCAATTAAGAACAAAAAGGGTATAGGCTCGTAATGCGGGTGCCAAACAAAAGCCCATAGGCTCAAAAGGGTTAACTAGGAACAAATTTTATTTGTGACAAGCAATTAAGCTCAAAAAGATCAAAGAAATCCTAAAATCATTTTTCAAACCGAGCATCACCTAAAATTTCACTTCAACTCACATACCGGGTAAGTTCTAGACACAAGTACAATACATGGACTATACAAAAACCTCACCACACATGGCATACGACTTATTCCAGATCAGCTCATCAAGACGCTCCGTTACGAGCATTCAATTCAGCAACAAACATACAAATTAAGGCACTTTAGTGAGATTCAACAAATAAGACTAGGCGTTAGACTCTAGGGTCTATTGTATTCATGTGTGTCAATGCTATGGGTTCTCTTTTGATTCTCTAGCTCATATCCCATTAACCTACTTTACAAATCGAAAAGAAAACAAAATAAAAAGAAAACTACCTATACCCAGTTCAAGTAAAACCATTGGAAAAGAACCGTGGCCTAAAGAAAAACCAAGGGAGAGTTGCTACACTATCTAAGAAAGAAAAAAAAATCTTTTTGGTGTTTTCTCTAGACTAACTTCCCTCAAGAAAATTGCCTAAAGGATCTGTCATCAGGAAGAGTCTACGTATTTGCCCTTTTGTTTTCTCGACTCAGTCCCTCAAGAACCCCGTCGATAGGGATCCATCGTCGGGACGATCTATATATCTATTTTAAACTAACGATTTCTACTTAACAACCTCAAAATTATCAAAGCAGAATGAAACAAAACAAAACCAACAGTCAAATGATACAATCACATACATACAATGAAGGAATCCCTACCCCACACTTAAAAATGAAGACATGTCCCCATGGCTTAAAATTTGAAAGAGCAGTGAGGTAAAGGAACTTCCCCGAAGGTTCACTCCTGGTCGGAGATGGTGTCTGGGTTGACGTGGCACGCACGACCCAGAGCTTGCAGCCAACCCATGAATTTCTTTTCTGACTTCACTTATCGGTCAGCTACCACGTCTACTCGAGTGACCAAATCAGTCATGGAGGTGCGCAAACCAGCCATCTCCGCCTCCGTCGCAGTAAAACGGGACACCCGGGCAGCTCCTGAAGATGTTACCTTCCCAGATGGTCCTGCTGCTGCCACATTTTGTTCCTAAGCCTACGGTGCTGTCCTCATGTGCACCTCAGCATACTCGCTGTCATGAGAATCATCAGAGCTACTACTCGCAGACTGGCCACCTCTCGCCTCCTCCTCTACTACTTCCGGCTCCTTGCCCGTGGTCACCTTATCAGCGCGGAATTGGCCTTCCCTTTTCACCAACCCATCCTCAACTAGATTTTCGGGCACCTGAGCATCTCTGCATAGTTGAGTAACTAAAGAAGGGAAAAAGAACCCATACCTTTTGACTTGGCTGCGGACGAATATCTCGTCATGCATCACTTTGGCCACGTCGAAGTCGTGACCATTTACAAAGCACCAAATCAACACAGCGGGGGGACCATTGACCTCTATAGTATTGTGAGACGGAATCAAGCGGTTGTTTATGAGGTACAACCAGCACTTCCCTTCAAAGGTGAGTGCTGAGGAGTGAAACTTCTCCCCATGGTCCATCCAGACCACTTCTTTCCCGGGTGCACAAATTGTCTCAAAGAATCGCGCCCATTTTTTGTTCGTTGGGTTGCGGCCGTATTCATAGAAGTCATCATAAATAGCTGGAGGTGGAGGTAGTTGGTAGGCCGTCCGTATCGCCTCAACAGAAGCATTCACTGCCCTTCGGTGCACCGTGACTACTCCATTATTATGCTCCGGCACATTCACATAAAATTCCCGCACAACCGTTGCATTGCCCTCACCGGGCTCATTGATGAATGTGTGCAACCTTCGCCTCACCAACTCCTCATACATGTGAGGACAATGTCTCTGGAGCTGTCTGACATTAATACCTCTCTTCGGAATTGGCTTTTTACGAGCCTTTTCTGCAAAGCAAGCCTGAGCATTGGCCGAAACAAATTTGGAACTATCAAAGGAGCGTGCAGGTGCAGCCCCTCGTAACCTAGATGAACCAGCCTAGCTGTTTGACGAGGCTCCTGTGGTGCGTCGTTTCCTAGATGGAGTCATGATGCCTGCAAAACGGAGACACATTAGCACAGCCCAACAGAAATTTTGTGACTCAATGCGGTTACTCAGACTTCACACGCATAAGGGGTCACAAACTATATAATCACGATCATTGGGACCTTTCCACAAACACCTTGTGAGCATTAGGCCTTCACAACCCCTTTTTAAACTATTTAGAACAAGAATCACCCACTTACACTCACCAACATCACATATCAAGTGGGATTCCACCTCACACTTATCATCCACCAATACCACAACATCTTTCACCAATTTCTCTACAAAATCTAAGTGCAACTACTACAACATAGGCATAAGAATACAACCAAAAAAATATGAGAAATAGAGAGAGAAATAAAAAAAAAACTAGGGCTCATACCTATGGTGAAGGAGAATGGGGAGGATGCTAGTGAACCCGGGGGGGGGGAGGGGTGTCGTGAGATGGGGGACGGGAGGGATTGGGATTTGGGAGTGTTGGGAGGAAGGTCTTGTGGTTGTTTGGGTTGGAATGGGGGAGGGTATTGGAGGAGGGGTTTATTAGATGGGGGAAAGAATAAATAAAAAAGAAAAGAAAAAAAACGAAAAAATTAAAATACACTTGAAAAACGTCGGATCTTTGACGGAACTAGTGCGCCCAGATGCGCGAGCGCGCTAAATGTAGTGCGTCCAATACAGAACCCAAGAGCTACTAGCGCGTCCAGATGCGCGTTCAGTAGCGCGGTCGCGCTAGTAGCGCGATCAGGTGCGCGGCCAAGGTAGAAACTTTGCAGTTTAGTGCGCCCAGTAGCGCGTCCAGTAGTGTGGGCGCGCATCTGGGCGATTTTTTCTTCAACTTTTCACCTGTTCTTACCCCGTTCGATGGCGTTAGCACCTGCCCTTTGTCACCTGCATTGGTTAGCTCTTCCTAAAACACAAGATTAACACTACTACTATTGTTGGGTTGCCTCCCAACCAGCACCTTATTTAACGTCATGGAATGACGGTTACAACAATTCAATGAGTTGTCTCCCATCTAGCGCCTGATTTAACGTCGCAGCACGACTCAACACGTTCTCAAGCATCCGTCAAGTCCACCGAAGTTTTGTGACATGCAAAGTCACCACCCCAGTAATATTTTATCCTTTGCCCATTCACCAAGAAAGTACCAATTGAACTCATATCCCGCAACTCTACAGCTCCATGAGGCTTCACACTTACTATAACAAAAGGGCTTGACCAACGAGATTTAAGCTTTCCGGGAAAAAGCTTCAACCTCGAATTGAACAAAAGAACTTCTTGCCCTGGCTCAAACTCTCGATGTTGGATGTGCTTGTCATGCCACCTCTTAGTCTTCTATTTATACAATTTGGCATTTTCATATGCGTGCAAATGAAACTCATCAATCTCGTTGAGTTGCAGCAACCTCTTCTCGCCAGCCAAGTCCCCATCCATATTCAGCTTTTTAATTGCCCAATAGGCCTTGTGTTCAAGTTCAACGAGTAAGTGACATGCCTTCCCATAAACTAACTTAGACGGAGAAGCACCTATGGGAGTTTTGTATGCAGTTCGATATGCCCACAATGCGTCATCTAACTTCCCTGCCCAGTCTTTTCTATTTGCACTCACTGTTTTCTCAAGAATCCGCTTCACCTCTCTGTTTGATACTTCCACTTGACCACTCGTATGGGGGTGATAGGCAGTGGAAACTTTGTGCTTGACTCCGTACTTTGCAAGAACATTATTCAGCAGTTTGTTACAGAAATGCATTCCTCCATCACTGATCAACACTCTGGGAGTTCCAAAGCGTATGAAGATGTGCTTCTTAACAAAGCTTACCACCATCATTGCATCATTAGTGGTAAGAGCAATGGCCTCCACCCATTTAGACACATAATCGACTGCCACCAAGATGTACCTATGACCATTGGAGTACGGAAACGGTCCCATAAAGTCAATTCCCCATACATCAAAAAGCTCTACTACCAGAATGTTTTGCAGCGACATCTCGTGCTTCTTTGTGATCATTCCAGTTCTTTGGCACCTATCACACATTTTAACAAAGGCGTGTGCATCCCTAAAAATTTTGGCCAACAGAAACCTGATTGTAGCACTTTCTGGACAGTCCTGTCTCCACCATGATGACCTCCATATGGCGAGGCGTGACAGCTATGAAGTATGGCATTCATCTCCTCCTCAGGAACACATCTCCGCACCAACTGGTTTGCATGGAGCCTGTATAAGAATGGATCATCCCACATGTAAAGCCTCACATCATGCAAGAACCTTCTTCTATTATCGGGTGTCAATTCTGGTGGTGTCACCCCGCTTGCAATAAAGTTCACATAATCTGCATACCACGGGGTTGTGCTTGAGGTGATTGCCAATAACTGCTCATCAGGGAATGTTTCTTTAATTGCACCCCCTTCAGCTACATGATTCCAATTTTCTAATCTGGACAAGTGATCAGCCACTTGATTCTTTGTTCCTTTGCGATCTCGAATCTCTAGGTCAAACACTTGCAAGAGGAGGACCCACCAAATCAGTCTTGACTTGGCGTCTTTCTTCTCAAATAGGTATCTGATAGCTGAATGATCTGTGTAGACGATGACTTTGGTCCTCACTAGATATGACCTGAACTTGTCAAACGCCCACACCACGGCAAGCAACTCTTTTTCAGTGACTGTGTAGTTCATCTAAGCTGGATTCAGAGTTTTGCTCGCATAGTAGATAGAGTGGAAGATTTTATTTCTCCTTTGCCCCAAAACAGCTCCAATAGCCAAGTCACTTGCATCGCACATCAACTCAAATGGTTGCTCCCAATCCGGAGCAATTATGATTTGTGCAGTCACCAACCTTCCCTTCAGCTCCTCGAATGCCTTCAGACAGGCATCATCAAATTTGAAGGCGACATCCTTCTCAAGCAACCTGCACAAGGGAGAGGAAATTTTCGAGAAATCTTTAATGAAACGACGATAAAAACCTGCATGGCCCAAGAAACTGCGAATGCCTTTGACAGATATCGGTGGGGGCAATTTTTCAATCGCTTCCACCTTTGCCTTGTCCGCCTTCAAACCATCTTTGGACACCTTGTGCCTCAAAACTATACCTTCACGTACCATGAAATGGCACTTTTCCCAGTTTAGCACCAAGTTAGTTTCTTTACACCTAGCAAGTACTTTATCAAGGTTCATCAAGCAGTTATCAAAAGAACATCCAAACACAGAAAAATTATCCATGAACACTTCTACAAACCTCTTAACCATATCAGTAAAAATGGCCATCATACACCTTTGAAAAGTCGCAGGTGCATTGCAAAGACCGAAGGGCATTCTCTTGAACGCATACGTGCCATAAGGACACGTAAATGTGGTCTTCTCTTGGTCCTATGGGCTATAGCAATCTGATTATACCTCGAGTAACCATCTAAGAAGCAGTAGTACTCCTGGTCAGCTAATCTATCAAGCATTTGGTCAATAAAGAGAAGGGGAAAGTGGTCCTTCCGGGTGGCATTGTTTAATTTTCTATAATCAATGCAAATTCTCCACCCGATGACAGTTCTTGTAGGGATTAAATCATTATTCTCATTAACTACTACAGTCATCCCCCCTTTCTTGGGTACACATTGAACGAGGCTTACCCATTTGTTGTCTGAGATAGGAAATACAATACCTGCATCAAGCCACTTAATCACTTCTTTTCTAACCATCTCTTTCATGATTGGATTGAGTCGGCATTGTTGCTCTACACTAGGCTTGTGTCCGTCCTCCATGAGGATTTTGTGCATGCAAAAGGCTGGTCTAATGCCCTTAATGTCAAACATCGTCCACCCAAGTGCTCGCTTGTGCTCACGTAGCACTCTCAACAGCTTTTCTTCCTGCAATTTAGACAAGTCAGAAGAAACAATAATGGGTAAAGTGTCGGAGTCACCCAAATAAGCATATTGCAGGTGAGGTGGGAGAGGTTTAAGCTCCAATTTTGGGGCTTCCTCAATTGACGTCTTTGGAGGAGGTCCCTCTGGCCTATTCAAAGGCTCAAAGGGGTGTATCCCTTGCATGTACGCACAAGATGTATCAAGGATGTGCATCATCTCCTCAACCTCCTCATCAGCCCCCAGGCTATCAAGCAACATAAGTGCTTTCTCCAGAGAATTATCTAGATATACACTCAGATATTGAATTTGCTCATCAGCCTCAACAACAGATATCATTGAAAGCTCCTCATAGTGGCGGGGAAGTTGGATTGCTTTGTAGACATTAAAAACTGGTTCCTCGTCATCTACCCTCAAAATCATTTTTCCCTCTCTCACTTTGATGATTACATCACCAGTAGCTAAGAGTGGTTGCCCCAATATGATTGGAACCAGTTCATCAGCCTCATAATCGAGGATAATGAAATCAGCAGGGAATATGAACTTCCCAATCTGCAGCAACACATCTTCAATCACCCCTTCAAGGTGTGCTATCGATCTATCAGCCAGATGCAACATCACAGTAGTGGGACTTGGAGCTCCCAAGCCCAATTGCTTGAACAAAGACAGGGGCATCAGATTTATGCTCGCCCCCAAATCGCAAAGAGCACGACCCACATCAATATTACCAATGCGCACAGGAATCGTGAAGCTGCCAGGATCCTTAAGCTTTTGAGGGAGCTTATTTTGGACCCTTGAAGTGCACTCCTCAGTAAGTGCCACTGTCTTAAATTAAGTTAATCTTCTCTTGTGAGCCACTATATCTTTTATGTACTTAGCATACTTTGGAATTTCACGAAGCACATCAACAAGTGGGATATTCAGTTGAACCTGGCTCAACATAGAGAGAAATTTTGTGAACATGCGATCATCATTCTTTTTCTGCAATCTCTGGGGGGAAGGCGGTGGTGGCCTTGGGGCCTCCACTGGCTCTGGAATTTCAGCATCATTTTTTGGCTCGTGAGTCACTTTAGGGATCAACTCTCCCTCAAGTATGGGCTTGTCTCTCTTTTTCTTTGGCACTTCCTCTAGCTCCCTCCCGTTTCTAAGTGTAATTGCATTCACTTGAGGGTTCTTTTCTGTATCACTGGGGAGAGCACCTGCAGGTTTAGTGTTTTGATTTGTTGCTAACTGCCCCATTTGCCTTTCAAGATTTCTGAAGTTGGTCCTGAGTTGCTGATTGTCAATCAACAACTTCTTTAGCAAATCATTGGTACTTTCTTCTATTTGTTGGGGTGGTCTCTGAGGTTGATTGAAACTCCCTTGGGGTCTATGCTGATTCTGATTCTGCTGATTTCCACCCCATGAGAAGTTGGGATGATTCCTCCAATTTGGATTGTAAGAATTCCCGTATTGTGCATGCTGATTCGGTGGACCTCTATTCTGTTGCCCCACATAATAGATGGATTCTGGATTCGTGGGGCACATATCACTCATATGACTGTCGCCACAAAGTTTGCAGCAAATAGTCATTTGTTATACATGTTGCATTGTCTATGGCTGCTACATTGTCATCCTAGTCATCTGATTGGCCAGCTTTGCAATATCGGCTTTCATGGCTAACACTTCGTCGTGTTCAAGTAACCCAGCTGATTTTTGCTTAACTGCCTTTCGTGAATCACTCTCACCTTGCCAGTTATTATCATTAGCAGTGAAGTTATTCAGCAACATTTGGATTTCACTGTACGGTCTGGCCATGCAACTACCCCCACAAGTTGAATCAAGATTCATCTTTGAAGCATCATCTAACCCATCTAAAAAGTGTGACCTAATACATCGTCCGTCTAGCAATGATGAGGACAGTCTCTGAGCATCTTCTTGTACCTTTCCCATGCTTGATGAAGTGTTTCACCAGCTCGTTGTTCAAACCCAAGAATTTGACTCCTCAATATCTTTGTTTTCTTAGTGGGGAAAAACATGATTAAGAATTTCTTTTCCAGATCATCCCAAGTGCGGATTGAATTTGCTGGCTCCTTATTCAACCACTCCTTAGCTTCCCCGATCAATGAAAAGGGGAACAGTGTCAGCCTGACATAGTCCTTGAAAATGTTCAGATAATTGTAAGTGTCCGTAATTTCCAAGAAATTCTAAATGTACCTCTGCGGGTCTTCATGAGGTAAACCCACAAATAGCCCTGTGGATTGGATTAGCTTTACCATGTATTGTTTTAGCTCAAAGTGCCCAGTGATATCAGGTTTCACAATAGCCTGAGTCATATTACCAAGACTGGGCCTTGCGGCTTCGATCACCGCGCGTTCCTCATTACCTACCATCCCAATTGGTTGTGGTTGAACTACGATGTCCAACCACCTCCCTCCTCAATCTGTGAAGTGTTCGTTCAATTTCAGGATCAAGAGGAAGGAGATTGTTAGCGCTTCTACTTCTTCGCATTCAAGAAAAGAAAACCTGTATTGGCACAAACAAAGTGAACTGAAAATTAAAACTTGAATAAATAAATAATAAAAGCTCAACTCAGTCAAGTAGCTAATTTCTAAGTCCCCGGCAACGGCGCCAAAAACTTGTTGCGACCAAAAACACTCACGCAAGTGCACGTGATCGTCAAGTAATAGATTAGTGAATAGAGTATCGTTCCCACGAAGAATTATGATTAACTGTTGACTAATTCAAACTCAATTAATTTGTCTATTCAAGAGGGTTTTTTTCACAAAATAGAGATGTAATTGTTTTACTACCTAATTACCAAGCAATAATCTAACTAGAGCAATTAACCAAACAAATAACAATTCCGAGTAGCAAACAGTAGGAGAGGATATTCCAGGGTCACAGGCTGATTAACAATAGTGTTATGTTCTTAGCTTAAAACGACTAATCGATTTACCTGGATTGTTGATTGACAGGGTTAATGTTACTCATAAGAATCTGTCGAGTCCTTACTCGCCTATTCAAGTTAACTCAATGCCTATATGTCTATGGAATTAAGATTAACAAGAATGCATTTACAATTCCTATATTTCAACCAAGCAAGGCAATTGGGTATATGTCTATCCCAATTGCTAATCCGTTCCCCAAGGCCCGGGTTCAAAAAGTTGCTCTATTTAATTCTATATGCAATCTAAAGTTCCCATTTTTAAGTTCAACTAAAGATTCGTAGATAGTATTTCACTGTTAGCTAATCAACAAAATAATTAAAAGCAGAATTAAATAAACAACCCAATATGATAAACCAACTTTGTCAAATTAAACTTCAAACAACAACATTCATGTTTCACCAATAACCCTAGAACAATGGGTTTTAGCTACTCATACTAGTGTTCATCACAAATAGGTTCAATTTCATCCCAATTAGCAAAAACCAAGAGAAGAAAAGAAGAACTTGATGGGCAAATCTCCCCCTTGCCTTTTGCCTCTCTATTTCTTGCACTAGACTCTGAAAAACTTCCCTTTTATTCCTTGGGCGAGCTTGACTTTATATAGGTTAAGTGAGTTTCCTCCAGATTTCCAATTCTGCCCCTAAATAACTCTTTCCGGATTTTGTACTAGCGCGACCGCGCACATGGACGTGCATCAGGCCGCGCTAGTTGGCTGAGTTTCTGTCATGGACGCACTAAAAGGAGCGCGGTCGCGCACCTGGACGCGCATGTCCAGTTCGGTGTTTCATCACTTCTGTTCCCCGTCTTCAAGCGTACTCAGCTCTGAGGGGGTTTTCTTGCTCCAAAATGGTTCCAATCACAACTGTTTAAGGCATCACCTAGGTTTCTCATCCGACAATATATACAATTCACAATTAGAGCCTATTTTTCATCAATTAACCATATTATAATATTGGAATATAATTAAGTGGGAGCATAAACAATCGCCAAATTACCTAGATTTAACCTATTATCACAGGGCTAACCAAATATTCCATAAACTCAAAGACAAGTATGTGGTTGGATTTATCTTGTATGGAACATAAAAGTTTTTGAAAGTTATAAGCTTATGAATCCAATTAGAATCATTCGAATCTTGTGATAAGTAAATGATATAATCAAGTATACCCAAAGTCTGCCAATATGTTTTAGCACTAATGCATTCTAGAAACAGATGCTTAGTGTTTTCATCTTTTCATGGCAATATTGACATGTAGCATCTTGAATAATGTTGCAATGTTTGAGATATTCCACAGTGGGTAGTCTTTCTTTAAAAAGCAACCATATGAACCCTTTGATTTTGGGTTGAACAGGTAGCCTCCAAATCCAGTCGTAATTTATATAATTTGTTATAGTAATAGTATGTTGTGCATCTAATATATTATACATGGACTTAGTACTGAAAATACCTGTAGAAGTTAAACCCCAGAAAATTCTGTCAACTTTGTTACCATATTTTGAAATATAAACCGATTGAATTAGATGTCTAATGGTATTGGGTAGGTCAAAAAGAATTTTATTCCAATCCCAGCTCTTATTATCAGTAAAAGATGAGATAGTCATGTTTTGATACTCCAAAGGTAAAGGTCCATAGATAGTTGATCTAATAGTTGTACAGGGTGCAATCCATGAATCCTCCCATAGCCTAATGTGTGTGCCTCTTCCTATATTCCATTTTATGCCTAACTGGCATAGGTTCCAACCAGTGCTGATGTTAGACCAAATATTGGAATTCTTTTTAGCATGAGAAGTATGTAGATATGTGGACAGTAACACCTTAGCCCACATAGTATTTGGTGAATTAAATAATCTCCATGCTAAACTTGCTAATAAAGCATTGTTCTTATATCTTAACTTTTGTATTCCTAATCCACCAGTATATTTTGGCTTCGTAATATCATCCCATTTAACAAGATGCAATTTCTTTTTCTCCAAAGTAGAACCCCATAGGAAATTTCGTTGATACTGATCTACCTTATGGAGAATATTAGAAGGAATATGTATATATTGCATTATATGATTAGGAAGTTGATTTAATGTAGATTTTATTAAAATGTCTCTTCCTGCTAGTGTTAATAATTTAGACTTCCAGCTTGCTAATTTATTCTTGAAATTATCAAGCAATAATTGAAAATCAGCATTTCTAGGCTATGCTTGGAACATGGGGAATCCTAAATATTTTCTGAAAGAGGTTCCTTCTTTCATACTAAATGAGTTTATTGTAAAACCTTATCATTAGTACTACAATTCTTAGAGAAAAATAACTTAGATTTATCTAAGTTAATCTTTTGCCCTGAGCATTCTGAGAAGTTATTGAACACATCAATAATTGCATGGGAACTTTTAGTAGTTATTTTAGAAAATAATATTATATCGTCTGCGAAGAAAAGATGCGATAGTAATGGACCCTTATTAGAAATCCGGATAGGTTGCCAATTTAAGTAGTCCACTGATTGTGATATATTTCTAGATAATAATTCCATACACATAATGAATAAATAGGGTGACAAAGGATCTCCTTGACGAATTTCTCTTGAAGGTGTAAAGTATTGGGTACTCGAACCGTTGATTAAAATAGAGACTGATGTAGTTGTCACACAGGACATAATTAAAGAGATCATTGGTTGAGGAATATTAAAGTAAACTAAAGCATGTTTTATAAAGGACCATTCTAATCTATCAAATGCCTTTTCTAAATCAAGCTTTAATAACATGGCAGGAGATTTCCCTTTCATTCTAGCAAGATAATTTAAGGCTTCTTGTACTATTATGGCATTATCACAAGCTCTTTTACCTTGTTGGAAGCTTATTTGTGTTGGTTCTATAATATTTCCTATAATTGGTTTAAGCCTATTAACTATTATTATTTTAGTAATTAATTTATAGACCGTAGTACAAAGGCTGGTAGGCCTAAATTATTGGATTCGTGTAGGATGCTTTACCTTAGGTATAAGGCAAAGAAAAGTCTTATTAAGATCTACTGGGATAGTTTTAGAACTAAACACATTTTGACAGAAAGAGGCGACTTTAGCACCTACCTCCCTCCAGTATTTTTGGTAAAAGATTGGATGTAATCCATCAGGTCTTGGAGATTTGTATGGTTTAAAACTATTCAAAGCTGTTAAAATTTCTTCTTGCTGAAGTGGTAATTCCATCATAAGTAAATCATTTGAAGAAATATGACAATTATAAGAAGTCCTTGTTATATCTTTTGAGATTAGATGATCAGTATAAAATAAATTAGTGTAGTAATTTAGTATTAGATTATGAATTTCAGTACTAGAGTCTACCCAATTCCCAACATTATCTTGTAAACCAGTTATTTTATTTCTACGACATCTATGAAGGGTCGATAGATAATAAAATCTAGTGTTAGCATCACATTCCTTCAACCAATTTATTCTAGATTTTAACTGCCAGAATTCCTCTTCTGAACGAAGAATGTGACTGTATTCCAAAGTTAATTGTGTTTCTAGATTATGCAAGAAAACACTAGTAGGATAATGTATTGAAAACTGTAAGCCTGCTAATCTAGCTAGTAATTTTCTTTTTCGTTCAAAAATGTTACCAAAGATATTGAAATTCCAACGTGTAGCTATTCTTTTAAAATTTTCAGTAGTAGCTAATAAAGGTACATCATTCATCCATGTTGCATGAACTGGTTTTTGAAATTGAGGATGAGATGTCCACATAGTCTCAAATCTAAAAATTCTATTATAAAGAGGTTGAGGAGGTTCCAAATTAATAAGCAAAGGGCAATGATCAAAGTGAGTATAAGGTAAATGTATAACTATGGAGTTTGGAAATAAATTTAGTCAATCATAATTAGCCAAAAAACGATCAAGCCTTTCTAATATGGTACGTCCATTTCTTTGTTTATTAGTCCAGGTAAACCTACTGCCCTGAAAACCTAAATCAATAAGGCTACATCTATTCATAAAATTAGCAAATTTATCTGACCTATTGTTATTAATTGGTAGACCCCCAAACTTTTCCTTAGCTTCTAAAATTTCATTATAATCTTCCCCTATTATCCAAGGCATACCATTATTAACATGCAGGTTAATTAAATATTTCAAAGCATATCACGTAATTGATAGAGTCTACTGGCATAAATAGCAGATAAAATCTAAGTAGGTTTTGTAGGACTAACCTGGACAAGGCAATGTATTTCCTGTTCCCCAACTCTCATTTCAGTTACATTGATGAGAACAACATTCAAAAGAACCACTAATCCTCCTATGAGCCCATTTGCAGGAGATTGAGCCATGTTACTAAAGTTAAATTCTTCACGTAACCTTTCATGGTCATGCATGTGGGTTTCAAGTAAAATAGCAAGAGTAGGTCTATTTTTATCTAATAAAGACCTAAAATGTCTCCTAAAGTCTGGATTGTGAGAACCCCTTCAATTCCAAACTAGAAAATTCATGTAAGAATTAGGGTTCCTGCGTTGGGACAAAGGATTCTGAGTCACTAGAGGATCTAGACTCAGTGGAAGTTAAAGAAGTGTTGGTATCATCACCATAGCATACTTTCCTACGTTGGGATTGGTGGTCGGTCGAAAATTGAGGCTGCATGTAACCATTTCCGGTGGACACTTTAGAATAAACTTTTTTCGAACTGTTCTTTGAGGTTGTAAACCTAAATCCCTTTTAACCACCAAAATTTTGTTCCTGTATCCCTCATCTCCGCAAGAATTGCTATTAATTCGTCTCTTGTCTCTCTGTCTAGTTCTTGTGGAGATGGAGGGGGAGAAAGGACTGGGCTGTTTGGTGGAGTAAAACTCTCTACGGGACTGAGTGGACTGGAATAAGGGGAGAGTGGATTGAATGTGTCCGGGGGTTGAAACCACGGGGCAAAAATTTGGACCATGTGATGTGGTGGATAGAAGTGTAAGAGGCTTATAGTTTGATCTCACGCTGGACTCATTTGTGCCATTTGGTGTGACCATGGCAGTTGAGTTGAACTTGAAGCCTGTTGGTCCATCGGAAGAGGAGTCTGAGTTGTATACCATTGGTTCAGATTGAAAGCCTCCATTCCCAACCTCATTCCTTCTGTCACTATTTCCGCTAAGTGAGTAGGATTTTGTATCAACAACACCACCTCTTGGTTGTTGAGTTGTAGGGTGAATATCAGTGCATAACCCTACAACCCCATTTCTAGCCAAGATTGGAAAGGGAGATCAGTTGTCATCAGCTGAGATGTGTAAATCAGAGGTGATGAGCTCTGAGGCAACTGAGTACCAGCCATTGTGAGATGAGGTAGATGGAAGAATTGACTGCCGGTTCGTATATTCTGATTCATACCTATAAACATTAGCTTGTGCATTATCTAAGGATGTTTGGTGTTTCTGTGATGCAGAAGTTATACCAGTAAAAGGGTTTGGAGTTTGAGTTGAGGGAGGATACGTATTTGAATTTAGAGTAGATAGGATAGAGGACTGATCATGATGATCTTCACATGGTAAATCATCATATTGTTTACCTTGGTTTTGGGGAAGTTTAGGTTGAGAAGGAACAAAATTTACTGTAGCATGCAAAGTTGATATTGTGCTATTAATTGCCTGGTCCGATGTGTCTATCTTAGGAAGAGTCCCTTATGAGTTGTCTATGTTTAATAGGTTTTGGGGTGTAAAGGCTTGGTTACATGGCATGTCTTGAGTATGTGGCATACACTCTTGGGAAGACGTGTAAGAATTAACTAAATATGGTGATTGAGGAGCTATAGAGTTAGGGTTAGGAATAAAGGGATTGATTGATATGGCCGGCCATTTTTCATGCTTATAGAAATAGGTTTTGTGTATTTGTTGTGTAGAAAGAGACCCGTTGTCCAAGTTATCAACTATTGGGCCTTTACTAGAAAGATTTTGGGGGGAGTCTGACGGCCCAGCATTAGAGAGCATATGAAATTGATTGTATAATTTCATATTGGGCTGATTCAGATTCCTTTGCCCTTGTAAAGTGATCCGGCCCAAAACAGGTAATGTAGGGTTAGCAGACTTACCTGGTAATGGCAGCACCGCCTCTACCGCCTCTGTAGCCGCCCTTACCACTGCATGTTCTCTTCCCAGTTGTGGTTGTTTGGGTGGTTGTAACTTCTTCTTGGCAAAACCCTCTTTTTTCCATTCATTATCCTTCGAGAGAGTAGCATTAGGTGTGTTAATCTTGTCCTGTTGTTTATTGAATTGGTTTTTCTCCATAGGTAGACTAATTATCTCAGGACAATTAAGAACTGGATGACCAAATTTGCCACAGTGCGTACAAAGTAAATTTAGTCCTTCATAGAGAAGAACCTGTTTGTGGTGTCCTATGAATAGATGTGTTTTTAAAGGTTTCTCCAATGGTACTTCAATACATATATGGGCATACCTACCTCGTGTAGTAGTTGAGGTACAAGTATCAATCTTTAGTAGTCTTCCTAACTTTGATCCAATCCGACTGAGTATTTCTAAATCATAAAACTCGGTAGGTAACTCAGGCATGCGTACCCATATAGCTGAGTTGGTCAAGGGTGAAAGACATCCCTTCGACTTTGCTCGCGAAGAATTGGAGCAAAATAACAATCCGCCAAAAGGAGAGATGGATTTGACCTAGGGTTATTTGATATTGAGGGCAAAAATCAACGATGACGGGATCGATAGGGCCCAGTGTGAAAGGGTAAGTGTAAAAACTTAAAAAACCTTCTACACGGGTGGTGATATCTTCTTCGAGGGCCCGAAATCACCACCTCTTTATCTTCCCAATGGCAGTCCTCCTTTATCTGCTCAAGGTCACTCTTAGTTATCGAGCATATATATCTTGACATTGGCTCGTATCGACCAGGGACCGACGATGTTTTCTCGACCTTGAAATCGAAAGTAAGGACACCCCCTCCCCGTGGGAACACACTCTTCAGGGCGCAGCTCCACCGATGTTTTACCGTCGGCCGGCCGCGATGAAAAAACTTTTTCCTTTTGAGGAACAACTTTTGACGTTTTTGTGTAAGTTTAAAGAGAGATGGAGATGACTAGACTTGGTGTTTGAGAATGGATTAGCAACAAACCCTGGAGATTTTGAAGAAATGAAAAGCTTAAGATATTAGAAAAAGGTGAAAGTAAAGATTGAATCAATGTGAGAGGGGGCCTATTTAAGGGATTCACAGCGTCGGTTCAAAGGCACTGGTGGTCAACCACCAAATGATACTCATTAATAACTTGGAGAACTGTATCGACAGGATGTTTCAGTTACTTATGTCGCTTACGTCACGAGAATGATATCATGACAGGTCGAGGTATAAAATCGAAGGCTTAATTCGTTTCTTCTCATACACTCCAAAAACCGACGAGACTATCTGTATACGGTTAAAACCGAGCCTACCCAATTTTACTATTTGATCGAGACCAGGGAGTAGCATTGAAACTCGGCCTCGTAGTGGATCAGACCAAAGCACGAGGACAAGGTACCGAATTCGAGAAACGAGGTGCCTGTCGAGGTCGAGGCCAGTAGCGATCGAGAATAAATGGGGCAGACTTCGAACAAAGCGCAATAACAGAAATGCGAGATATCCACAACTGGTCGAAGATCATGGCGGAAATCTCGGAATAGATCAAATCAAGGGCGGTTGTTTTGGCTAATCATGGGATTTACTTCCGTAATTAGAATTGTACCATAGATAGGGTTCCTCTACTATATAAAGAGGGTTCTAATCATTTTGTAGGCACATTGAGTTGGTGACAATCAACATGCTTTGGGATTCATGTCAAATGCAAGGGTTTGATAAATGTCAATTCATGAGCAAAATGCAATAGATAGAGGATATTGGGACCGAATGGAGCAGAGATGTTTTCTGTGATAATGGTTGGAAGAAAATGGGTAGTCGATAAAAAGCAAGGTCTTCCAAGTTGAAATCAAAGTTATCTTGGCAAGTGCAGAAGCAGCCGCCCTCAAGGTCAAGGCCGAAGGCTAACCGCCACATTTAAACTCACAAGTTTTCTTTGTTTGAAACAGGAACAAAGCAGTGCAAGCAGGTTGGTTCAAAAACAAGAAAGAAAAAAAGGAAAAGAAAGAAAAGAAAAGAAAGAAAAAGGAAAAAGAAGAAGAAGAGAAGAGTCGGCAAAGAGAAGTTTATCAAATCTTTTCCCTTACCTGTCTTTGCTAGTGTGCATAAAATATTGCCATTGCTTTTCACATTTTTCCTCTTAGGACAAAAGTCCTAGTCTGATGGATTTTCCTCCCAATCAAATAAATCTTTCTCCTAAGATAGAAGACCTAGTTTTATGAATTTTCCCGTAGGATCAAAATCTTAGTCTGATGAATCTTTCTCCTAAGATAGAAAACCTAGTCTGATGAATTTTCTCCTAGGATCAAAATCTTGGTTTGATGAATCTTTCTCCTAAGATAGAAGACCTAGTCTGATGAACTTTCTCCTAGGATAAAACTCTTAGTCTGATGAATCTTTCTCCTAAGATAGAAGACCTAGTCTGATGAATTTTTCCCTAGGATCAAAATTTTAGTCTGATGAATCTTTCTCTTAAGATAAGAGACCTAGTCTAATGAATTTTCTCCTAGGATCGAAATCTTAGTCTGATGAATCTTTCTCCTAAGATAAGAGACCTAGTCTGACAAATTTTCTCCTAAGATCAAATCTTAGTCTGATGAATCTTTCTACTAAGATAAAAAGACTCAGTCTGATGAATTTTCTCCTAGGATCAAAATCTTAGTCTGATAAATTTTTCTCCTAAGATAACATCAAAATCCTAGTCTGATGAATTTTCTCCTAGGATTAAAATCTTAGTCTGATAAATCTTTCTCCTAAGATAAGAGACCTAGTATGATGAATTTTCTCCTAGGATAAAAATCTTAGTCTGATAAATCTTTCTCCCAAGATAAGAGACCTAGTCTGACAAATTTTCTCCTAGGATCAAATCTTAGTCTGATAAATCTTTCTCCTAAGATAAAAGGACTTAGTCTCATGAATCTTTCTCCTAAGATAACAAAAATAAGATACCTAGTCTGATGAATTTTCTCCTAGGATTAAAATCTTAGTTTGATGAATCTTTCTCCTAAGATAAGAGACCTAGTCTGATGGATTTTCTCCTAGGGTCAGAATCTTAGTCTGATGAATTTTTCTCCTAAGATAGAAGACCTAGTCTGATGAATTTTCTCCTAGGATAGATTTTTAGTTTTATTAAGTTATTAATCTTTAGTTTTCTTGAAATCAGGGGTCCCGCCTGGAGAATAGGGTCAGTTTTACTTTAGTCAAGCTTAGTTTATAGTTTTCCTCAAGCTTAATCTTAAATCTGGAGACGCACTTCCTAGTCTGGGTCGTTCAAGTTCTATTCTTAGCAGACGCACTTGCTAGTTAAATATTCTTGGTTTAGCAGACACATATTCTTGGTTTTAAATATTCTTGCTAGTTAAGTCTTTAGTTTTACTCTCATCATTGCATCAATAGCTTAGGTGATTTACAGTTTTGCGACATCTCACAAATCTTCTTAGTGCAAACTGGGGTAGAAAATTTTGTTTGTTTTGTTGTTTTGATTGCAGGCACCCACGTGGAGAATGCAGGAATTCGTTTCGGAATTATTTCAAATTTCAAGTCAGTAGCAGGCACCCGCCTGGAGAACGAGGGAAGTCATTTCAGAATTCAATTCAAGTTAGAAGTAGCAGAAGCTCGCGGCAAGAATGCAAGTCAACAGTCCGAGGGGACCAATAGAAGTAGTCTAAAAAAACAGAAAAGAAATAAAGTGGAGCCAAAATGCAGCAGCAGAAAAAAAATATGTGAACTGCTCAAGACGTGGTTGAAGTCACGAGCGCTACATGTCTGGTCTTGATCCAAAAAAGCTGAAGAAAAATGAACTAGCACCTGCAACTAGCGAGCGTCAAGGTTCAAATCTAAAGTCTGCATGAAGAACCATTCAAGACTAAAGATCAAGCTTTAGAAGACTTATAGATAGGAATCTTGTAACTCGTAGTTGATAGGCTTAGTTAGTCTTTTTAATTTTTTGATTTTGATGTAATAACAGGACCGCGGACCGGAACCTCGACAGAACAGCACCTCGACTGGCTCTCCACTTCAGTATACTCCATCACCCCATTCACTTCTGAACTACACGTGGCCTGATTCCTTTATAGCCAAGGATATGTAGGCAACTCACATACCAGGACTCGGTCACATTCTCCTTACTCTTAATATTTGGTCTCCTTAAATAAGGGTCGAGTCAAAAAACATGTCTAGTCGTTCTTTGTCGAAGTATTTTCAGTCAAAGAGGGGCAACTGTAGACATGTAATTTTTGACCCTCCCCGAGATTTTACACTTTTTAGCTTTTAGATATTTAGTTTAGGCCTAATATTGCAATTTTACCTAGTTTTAACTTTCTTTTTACTTTATTTTGTCACAAAAATAAAAATTACAAAAATATTTTCTTTTATTTAAGAAATTGATATTTCATCTTGTTACTTTTAGTTTATCTATCTTTCATAAAATCAAAAATACAAAAAATAGTTTAACTTCGTTTTCAAGGATATTAGTGTTTTGGTAGTAATATTATTATTTTAATTTTACGATGATTTTAGTTATCCTATTTTTAGTATAGTCTTTGGAAAAATAATTTCGTTTCAATTCCATTTCAGTTAAAGTCAATTGTTAATTATATTTTTATTATCTGTGATACTTTTATTTTACCCTCGGAAAAGAAAAATGAATTTTGGGCCAGTTTTGTGTTTTGACAGGTCCAATTTTATGCCCATTTTCGGAATTCTCCTTAGCCCATTAAACCCAATACCCTAAAAAAAACCTAATCTCGGACACACTTGAGAAAGAGCCGTGACCCCTCACCAAAAGAGGACTCCCTTCTTCATCTTCACCTTAACTAAAAATCCCTTTGGACCAAGAGAAGAAGAAGCAGTCGTTTCCCTTGGCTAGCTTCAGCAACCAAACAGACCCATTTTTTTGAACCTGACCAGCCGTCACCCCTCATCCAAACAGTACCCTAGTTCCCCAAAATCTTCGGCCGCAAAAAGCCGTCGTCGGTGACCCCAGAACAGCCCCCACCCTTCAAAATTCGATCGCTGCCACACGACCACCCTTCCACCGTCAAGCACACCCCGGAATCGAGCAGTTTCAGCTGTTTACCCACCGAAGAAGCCCAGCCGCCGTTCACCCTTCTTCTTCACTACCCTTCCAAGACGCCGCCCAAGCCACTGCCATCTTCGTTTATCCACACACACGTACGCACAATAGGAGAAATCAGAGGAAAAGTGTTCGTGGGTTTTGTTTACTTCAAAATCAGAAAAAATACAAAAAAACGGGGATAATTCCGTTTCTTCTTCTGGATTTTCGTTTGAAATAGAATGAAGTCGAAATGAGTGTTCGAAGTTTTGGAGATGTCGTTCGCAGTCCGCACTCCTGCTACTGTGGCTTTTCCTAGTCAGATTTAAATTGTCGGAGTTTACTATAATTGAGTCCTTGTTAAATTGAGGTTAGATTCTTACCTTCGTCTTCCTTTTCAATTCCACGTAGTAAATTTGATGAAATGAAGTTGTGTGGTATATGAGTGTTCGAAATTATCAATATTTGTTCAGTTGTTATTCATATTGCTTTTGTGTTCTTTTGATTGGCGTTTGTGTTATTCATCAAATTTTGATGAAATGAAGCTCTTTTGATTTGTTGGATTTTGTCGTTCTATTGATAAATGGGCCGTAGGGGTTTTGTTTGATTTAAAAGGCAAAATCGCATTTAGACTCCTCTAAAAAAATTGTCATGGCAGAGAATTGAAAAAGTTATAACAATTTGAGCTTTGGATTATTTTGTTAGTTCTTTGTTTCGCGATACTCGCTTGATCGCTAGTAGCATGATTAGGCCGTAACACTTGGGTAGGCAAGCCTTAGGATTTTTGTTAGTTTTGAGGCGAGATGTCGTTCCCTTAGTTAATTTTATAATGCTCCGAAAGATTTGTATATATTGGGAATGCCCCGTAGTATTCTGTAATTGGAGGCCAAAAGCGAACTCGTAGCACCTTTATTCTCATTTCGTTTTTATTTTATCTTTCTTTTATTAGGTGGGGACGACCTCGAGCCTCTTGTGTGTTTATTTTATTTCTGTGTGTTTTACCTCAATTTGAATGTTTTAAAAGCCAACTAGATCGAGTACGCAACTGTGACCTTCACGGGACTTGAGGAGTGCCTAACACCTTCTCCCCGAGTCAAATGAACCCCCTTACTCGAATCTCTAGTGCAGACTTAGTTTTGGAGTCTCAAGTGTTTTTAAAGGAAAAAAATTATTTTTAGAAATTCGGTGACCTGACACACCGAAATCAAATGTCAGGTGGCGACTCTGAGTTATTTCCTTTTGAACACAATTTTTGTCACGTTCTAATTGGAAAACCCTTTTCGAGATTTACAAATCACTTATATATTTTTAAGAGGGTTAGTGCGGTTTGTAAAAAAAGGGTGTGACAGAACTATCTGTATACGGTTAAAATCGAACCTACCCGATTTTACTATTTGATCGAGACCACCGAGTAGCATTGAAGGTCGGCCTCGTAGTGGATCAGACCAAAGCATGAGGACAAGGTACCGAGTTCGAGAAACGAGGTGTCTGTCGAGGTCGAGGCCAGTAGCGAACGAGAATAAATGGGGCATACTTCGAACAATGTGCAATAACAGAAAGGCGAGGTATCCACAACTAGTCGAAGATCATGGCGGAAATCTCGGAATAGATCAAATCAAGGGCGACTATTTAGGCTAATCATGGGATTTACTTCCTTAATTAGAATTGTACCATAGATAGGGTTCATCTACTATATAAAAAGGGTTCTAATCATTTTGTAGGCACCTTACATTCACGCATATCAAAGCAATACAATACTTTCTCTCTAACTTATATTCTTGTTCATCAGTTTGCTTATTTCTTAACTATTCGAGTACCGATCAGTTCGAGGGCACTCAAGCTTGAGGGCTGAATTACATTTCAACACTGGTTTGCGCTATATCATTGTTAATTTCTATTACTAATTTATATATTTATCAATCGGTATTAGGTGAAATCACGTGTCCTTAAAACCACATTATAAGTTTAGTTGTTATCCAATTAAACACGTCTTAAAAACAAACGCCATAACGGTATAGCTTGTACTCCTGTGTACAATCCGCTCAATAATCACACATGTTCATATAGGGCGGCGGACGCCTAATTCTCTTATTAGATCGATTCTTGGTTTTATTTGAACTGCAAACGTGAGCTTTAGACTTTTAGTATAATGTTAGTATAGAATTTTGAAGCAAATCGTATTTATCATTACATATATAGCAAGCTGCATTATGACTCTATAAGCCAACATTTCGACATATTCTAGTTTGGTACTTTAATTTGGTTGGTATAATTAGCAGAGTTGTCGGATGAATTGTCTCTATTCTAGCATTAATTATATAAGCAACTTATTTTGTTCCTTCCTTCTATATTATGGAGTAATTATTTGAACTTTCTATTATTGATACTTCTTCCTTCAATAATACGCTGCATATACTCCTCACAAACGTACATGTGTAATGATTAAATAATTAACAAATTTATATCGACTAATTTTGGCTCCAGTTAATTGCTGTTCATGTTTGGTGATATGTACATTTTGTCCATAACCTATGCTGCACTCTTTTTTATTTCTTTTACTTTCACAAAGGAACAGTTGCATTACTTATTTGGACCCACTGTTTAAAGATTCTGCACCATGACCAGAGTAGGTCCAATGATATGCAAAAGAACTTAAGTTGTCAAGTTAAAGTTGTCAGAAATGATAGTTGAAACCTTAAATACTATGCTAGGAATTTGAGGTTTTTTTTTTAACAAGGAGAAATAGTGGGGGGGGGGGGGGGGAATTACAATGAAGAAGTGCCTTATTGCCATTCTTAAATTAAAATATTTCTAAATAAACTTAAATCAAACAAACAAATACAGATTTTTTCAAAATAGAAACTTCCTACAAACAAACGTGTAAGTTTAGTTTTTGTACTCAAGTCGGCAGCGGCGGAGCCTTCTTATAGGAAGGGGTGTAATGACACCCCTTTGCGGGAAAAATATATTGTTTTGATAGGTAATTTTTTTTATATGTTATATACTATGTATTGACTCTCCTTAATTTTTTGATATATTTACTTTTATATATTTTGACACTTCTTAATAAAATTTTTAGCTCCGCCACTGTAAGTCGGCCGTCCGATCAACGACTTGGAGGGTGGGGGTGGGTGGGTTGGGTCCTAGTTCTCTTAAAAGTTAAAATCTTGGCCTTTATTTGAACGGCAAACGTGGGTTTTTAGTAGATGTTAGAATACTATTTTGGTTCAAAGCAGATTTAATTTGTCATTTCATATGCAAGTTGCTGACCAGAGACTTTAATTTGCAAGATTTCGTCTCAACCATGAAATATATTTTAGTTAGGTTTGGTATTATTAGCAGAGTTGTCGAATTGTCTCTATTGATCTGGCGTTCTATTATGTGTTTCTTCCCAAGCCACTACTAATCTTTTCCTTCCTTATATTTTACAATAATAAGATTTTTTGATGATTGATTCCTAAAATAATTCCAGGCTTTACAGCATATACTCTCTCAAATAATTCTGTGATATATCCAATGTGCACCTAACCTATAATGATTAAATCGGATATTTCTTGCTGATTTTGGCTCCAACTGATCTGTACATTCTCTCCTTAACCTACGCATTACTTTTATTTCTTTATTCTTTATTTATAAGAAACTGTTGCATTATTAATTCGTACTAACTGCAAAAGTTTACCGCACTATGCTAAGGTCAGTACAATAATATATGTACAAATTAAAGAACATAAATTGTCAATTCAAAAGTTGTCAGAAATGATAGTTAAAACAATAAATGTTATGCTAGGAATTGGTATACATTGTTTTCTACAGTGAGAAAGGATTATTTATTGCAGTTAGAATTGCTGACTCTTCACGTGGCGGAATTTACCTTCATTTTTTACCCATTTAGAAGGGAATGAATTTAGGGAAGAGGCAGTATCATAAAGTAACTTCAAGTCAATCACGTAAAAGGAAAGTACTAAATTAGAAAGACTAATATGGAGAATGCTTCTTTCAAGTCAATCAAAAGTCTTGTCTCTTTTCTTAAACTTCGTGCCCAGTATGGGTTCACGTAAATTGAAACGAAGGGAGTAATAAGAAGATGCAAGACAGGCGTCGTTGAACCATCTTGGAATGCATTTACACCAATTTTTCCAAAGCCCTACTGCCCCCACTATTTTTTTTACCCCTCCCTACGTTCACTTTTAGTTGTTCACTTTTAACTTTGCACTCTTTTTAAAGAAAAAAATAAATAAAATATATATGTATTTTATAATTTTACTATAATAATGATAGTATTTTTAAAAGTCTTGAAAAATAATTTGAGGAATGAATAATTAATAATAAGGGTAAAATAAATAAAAAATTGTCTTGCTTTTGATTTAATGTAATGGACAAGTAAAAATAAAAATATATTTTTAATATAACACAGTAAAAGTGAACGAATAATATAGTATAAATTTAGCTTTTATTCTGCTTGCCTCACGGTTGAGAGGGTAAAAAGACCCCACCCAACCCCACCCCTCCAAAAAGTAAAACACTTTAGTTTCTAAACACTGACATATTGTAAAATATTTTTAAACTTTACTTGAAAGATAATTGCAGGTAATTATATATAATAATTTAAATTATTAAACTTGAATTAAAAAAATAAGACAAGTAACCTTTAGAGTAGGTTACATTGCATTTTGTTTATCCTTAAAATTGAATAACAATTAAACTTATAAGTGGTTTAAGGATATGTGATTTCACTTGGCTCAAACTCATAAATATGAGAACTAATATTGGAAATTAACACTATAGTAAAGCAAACCAATATGACGAACAATTGTAGCCCTCGAGCTAGATCACCCTCGAACAACAAAGTATGCTAAAAAGTATGAACTGGACAACAGAACTTGAGAGAGCTTAAGAGAAAAGATGTAGTATATTGCTTGATTATGCGTGAATGTGGTCCTTACAAAATGATCAGAACCCTCTTTATATAGTAGATGAATCCTATTTATGGTATAATTCTAATTACAGAAAAAATCTCATGATTGGCTAAATGTCCGGTATTGACTTGATACGTACCGAGATTTTCGCCACGATCCTTGCTCAATCATGGATATCTCGGCTTTCTGTTATTTGACCTAGCATGCTTCCTTCAATCTCGCTCGATCTCTATCCCACTTCGGTGTTTATCACGACTGGTCTTGATCTTGATCGGCTTACAAGCTTACCAATCCATCTCCGTACCATGGTCCAATATAACCGAGGCCGAGCCTTAATTCGCCATCCCAATTTTAGTTAGCTATACTAAATTAGGCAAGCTCAATTTTGACCGTATACACATGGCAATATGCAAATTTTATTACACAACGAGTTAATATAAGTTAAATCCAAATGGAAAAGGGAGGGTTGACTAGTCTAGTTATAAGGTCATTAATTTGATGTTCCCTAAAGGGAAAAATGCTTTAGTTTTTATCTTAGAAGACAGCTCATTAAATTAAAGTAAAAAAAGAAACTGCTCGATTCAAGATTATATCAAGCTTTAAATAGATAGGTATCATACTTTCTCATGTGCTCTTAATTACGTCGATCCTATCTGGTAATAGTCTGAGATTATCAGTCAGAGGCTTCAAATTCGAGTGCCCCTACCTATAGCGTTGCTTCGTTATTATGTGTTCAGAGGTTGAAGGTGTACAAATTAAATCATATAACACCAATTATGAGGTGGAATTTGCATATAATACTTATATAGTAATATAATTGTATCAATTTACGGCTGATTTAAAAATTCACTTCACCTGCTCGTCATTTCATAAATACTACTCCTATTAATCACGGTTTGGATAGGTTTGGGTGGGAAATAATAATGGACTAAGGAGCAAATAATTAATAAGGATTGGATGTACAAACAAAACTAGGCAAACTTAAAACAGTTACTACATGATAAAGGTAAACGAACTTCCAATTAATTAGAGAAAATGTATGACGGATTGCAGTTTAATTAGACTTATTATAATCTTCAGTTATTTTGTTAATGTCACGAGATTTTCTATTTCTATTTTTAATAGGAAATTGATGTTGCAGTTTCACGTGCCCTATATTCAATCCTAATCTCACTTTTTGATATGTTTGTTGATCCATTACATGTTAGTTTGCTTCTGCAAGTCAGCTTGCTTATAGGTGTTCTCAATTATTTTTATCCTTTGTTGTACTTTATTTTTTGAGCTAACTAACGGCTTGAATTTTGACCAATGTTTAATCGTATTATATATGGTGATTGACTTCTTTAAAATATGTTCGAAGGGTAAGCATAATAGAAAGGGCAAAAAATGAGTGATTAACATGTTATGTCGATATTGTTTACCCTAAAAACGGATAACAATTGAATTTATATTGTGGTTTTAAGGACACGTGATTTACTTGACACAAATTGAGAGAAAACGTAAATTGATATTGAAATTAACCGCAAATAAAAATAAAGCAAACCAAATGAAATGTATAGCTTTAATCCTCGAACTAGGTCGTCTTCAAATCAAACAAGTATTTTACTGGAAAATATAAACAAAGTAACAGAGGGTTGAGAACTTAAGAGAAAGACAGTATATTGCTTTATGTAACGTGAATATTATCCCATTTACAAATGATCGGACCCCATTTATATAGTAGGGGAGTCCTACCCTTAATACAATCCTAGATATGGTAAGAAATCCCATGATTAGCTGATTAATCGGCCTCTTCTTGTTATGTGTCGAGATTTTCCGCTGTGATCCTCGCCCGATCGCGGATATCTTGGCTTCCCGTTATTTGGCTCGGCAGGCTTCCCTCGATCTTGCTCGATCTCTATCCCGCTCGGTCTCAATCTTGGCTGGTCTCGATCTCGATCGGTCCCTGAGTCACGAGCTTGGCCATCTGACTTTGCGTCACGGTCCGGTATGACATGGGGTTGAACACTAGCATGTCACGCCCCAGTTTCGATTAATCATAAAAATGGGCAAGCTCGATTTTGACCGTACACAAATAGTCCCCTCATTTTTTGGAGAGTAATGACAAGAAATGATTTGAGCCGTCGATCTTCACCATGACGTAAGCATCATGACATAAGCAACATAGGTAACCGAAACGTCTCGTCGGTACAGCTTCCCGGGAATTTAATATGTGTCAGTCGACGGTCGACCATTACCAGATTTGAACCATCATATTAAACCTATAAATGTATCTTTCTTCTTTTGCCCAACCTTTACTTTCAAATCTTCTTTGCTCTAATCTTCAAAATCCTTGCCTTCCTCAAAACTTTGTATTTTCAGATTTCTGGTGTTTTTTCGCCCGTTTCATCACAAAATACCAAGTGCTTCTTCTCAGTTTTCATTCTTCTTCATTCGTAAAAGTAAAATGGCTAAGACTTCAACAATTATTCCGCAAAAGGAAATCACTTCTTCATCAAGGTCGGTTGGTGAGGAACCTGCGGCGAAGCCACGCCCTGAAGAGCTTTTTCCCGGAGGGTGTGTCCTCGATACTAACTTCAAGGTTGAAAAGACTTTCTCGGTGCAGGGCCGATGCGAACCGGTATCGAGGTATATATGCTTGATAAACATAAAACTCCTCTCTCATGTTAAAAAAGATTGCAACTGGGATAAAAAACATGTGGTGGTGCCTGCGCCAGAAGAATCAATCACCACCCACATGGAAGGGTTCTTAAGTGTTTACACTTACCCCTTTACATTGGGTCCCTTGGATCCGATCATCATAGATTTATGTAAGAAATATGAGGTGACCCTCGGTCAGATTCATTCCTCTTTTTAGAGGATAGTGATACTACTTCGTTTCTTCGCAAGCAAAGTCGATGGGTTTCCCTTCACCCTCGACCACCTCATACGCCTATATAGCCCCCGACTCTAATCGAGGAGGACTAATAAAGCTTCAACGTCGAGCCACCGGGACACCTCTCTCGAGCATCAATGAGGACAAAGACGGGGCTGGATGGGCCGTTTGTTCGAGTGAAGACCTCAGACTTGATCCCGGCCGATAGTAAGCCATTTCCTGAGAAATGGAATATGAAACGTAAGTATAATTCCATCCTTAATTTCTATTTTTTGTCTTCGTTTTTTCACCCTTTCTTATTAGTGTTTTACTTGATGCAACTATTTCCTGGATGCCGGGTGCAGTTCCCTAACTCGAGGACTCAGTCAGGAGCCTAATATCACATTCGACACATGTTGAGCGTGCATGACGCGATTTGGCGAAGGGTCGATGGGAGGCCAGTAGTCATGGTAAAATTTTCTTCCTGACTTAATGATTTGACCATTGTTCGAGTATTTTCCCGGGTTTACTCATTTCTCTTCTTTTGTAGGTCTCGGGAAGGATATGATGATGAGGCCTCCATCTGGTGATAAAGAAGTCCAACCATCTGTTCCGAACTCGGAGAAAAAGAGGAAAACGGTTTCGAATTCCACGAACTTTAAGAGGCAGAAACCCAAAAAGAAAACAGTCCATAAACTCAAGGGGAACATCATTCCTTTAACTTTGGAGTCAGTTCAACAGCTAAGGGAAGAGCCCAAGGAAGAAGAAAAAGACTCCAGGATGGTGGCCTGTATGTGAGCTGGCACCGAGATTCAAGGAACTACTAAGTCGGTGGGAGCTGTGACTGCTCTGCCTCAACTTGATGTGACTGAGGGGGAGGCTTCTGCCGAAGTCCCCAAGACAGAAAGAGCCTAAGACGCCTCTCCTCGAGGTGAGAAGGCTAGTGAGGAGGCGGTTGATGCCGGTGTGAAAATCGGGATCGAGATTCTCTGAGGTGAAGGAGGTTCCCCCAATGGTTTACTTGGGGTGATAAATATCGGAGATTTCCCCTCGTTTCCTTCATCGTGATAAATATCGAAGATTTCCCCTCGTTTCCTTCATTCACTGAGTCGATGATACATGAAGCTCAGGTGGTGGAGACTTGCCACAGGGAAGGGGTCCATAGAACAGAAGACCCTTTCCGTGGCTATTTTGTTGGAGTGGAAGATGTCACCGATCTAGGTGACTTGGAGGTACCAAGGAAGAGCTCGAGTGAGGCTTTCTCGAGCTTTAAGCTGACCAATCAGTTTACGGCCCCTAGTGTCGATCCCGGGCGTAAGCGATCAATTATCATCTCGGTCCTAGAGGATGCTCGGGTTCTTTCTGCCCCCGTAGGGGTGGCTAGCTATCTCCGATACTTGGTCACCGATGGAGAACAAGCTAAGATGGATGAAGTGGAAACACCTTGCCTTTTCAACGAAGCCCAACAGGCTCTAAACTGGGTAATCCCAAATTTCCTTGTCGATGTCAATTTTTGTACTTAGACTTTTTGTCCCTTTATGTAACTCCTTTCTCTGTGTTTGTAGGCTTCGGTACTTCATCACGAGGCTTTCCTCCGATACCGAGGGGAGCTGAGTTGGTATGAGGCCAAGATCTGAGGGCTTACCAAGGAAAAGGATGATTTCAAGCTTCTTAGTGAGCAAAGAGAAGGGGAAGCTAAAGGCCTCCGTGCTGAGCTAAAAATGGCTCAGAAAGAACACGTCGAACTGGCCGAGCAGGTAAGAAGAATCTTTGAAGTTAGTGATGGTGACTCGGGCATGGTGGCTAATGGTTTGAACCCGCAGGTCCAATAAAAGCTCGATGTGATCGGGCAACTCCGTGAGGAAGTAGACGCAGTGAAAACTGAGGCCGAAGAATGGAAGAAGAATATGGATCACCTTGCATGAGAAAAGGAGACTGTCCGGGCCCAACTGGCCCCGGCTAAAATCCAACTCCGAAGCATGAAAGAGAAAAATTGGTGCAAGCCAAGAAAATCAAGGATCTCCAGTCTCACTTGGGTTCAACAATTTCTGATTGGGGAAGCTGATCACAGAGCTCGAAGCGGCCAAATCGGAGGTCGAAACGACCAAGGCCAATGCTGAGCACGCTAAATGCCAATCTCGAAAGGAGACTCTTGAGGAGATCCATGCTCAGGGCTTCGATCTTACAGCCCAAATCGAGAGCGCTAAGGAGCTCGAAACTGAAGCCAATGTGCTAGCTTACTCTGATGACGACGATTCTGAGAGCCTGAGCAGATCTGAAAGTGGAGAGGGCCCCGAGGGCGAAGATGCTACTCCTAGAGATGACTAGGCCTATTAGGTTTTTAAATAGTTTTTGTATTTTTGCCGAGGCCGCTTTGGCCTTTTGTAAAGAACTTCCATCGAACCGTGTTGCCCGTGCAAAAAGATTTTGATGAATATATTAAACTTTTTCCCTTCCATGGCTTTTGTTGTCTTTTTGTTAATTTATGTAAGGGTCAAAGCACCTTAGCATAAAATTATGAAGTTGTATTCGAGGGTCAAAGGTTTGAGATGGTGAGGACCAATAATAAGCACTGCCCTTGACCGTTTCTAATCGATGGACCCCGAATGATTATTCGAACTTGAGTTGATATAGCCATTAAGCTCAATGATCGAGTGATGACTTGCTCAAACTAGAATTAAGGTAGCCCTTAGGCTTAACAGTCGAGTGAGGATTTGTTCGAACTCGTAGTAAAAGTAGCCCTTTGGCTTTATGGTCAAGTGAGGGTTTGCTCGAACTCGAGATAAGGTATCCCTCGGGCTTGATAGATAGTCCTCGAGTGAGAATTTGCTCGATTCCGAGTTAGGGTTGCCCTTGGGATTTGTAGTCGAGTGAGGACTTGCTCGAACTCGAAGTAAAAGTAGCCTTTAAGCTTTACGCTCGAGTCAGGACTTGCTCGAAATCGAAATAAGGTAGCCCTTAGGCTTAGTAGATAGTCCCTGAGTGAGAATTTGCTCGAACTCGGGTTAAGGTAGCCCTTGGGATTTGTAGTCGAGTGAGGACTTGCTCGAACTCAAAGTAAAAGTGGACCTTAGGCTTTATGGTCGAGTGAGGACTTGCTTGAACACGAAATAAGGTATCCCTTAGTATGAAATAATAAGGTTGTGTTCGAGGGTTCGGACAAAACCTTACCTTTATTGCCTTTTTGGGTTAAGGCGTTATCGAGGCTCGAAGTTACCGAAGTTTTCTCCCGAAAATATCTTAAGTTTAAGATTCTGCCAAGGGTAGCCTTTAGAACCGGTTGTGAAATAATTTTATCTTTTTTGAAGGCTTATATTGTTACGGGTTTCGGACGTCTCCGAGCCGTGTTAAATTGGTCGTAGCCTTTTAGTTCGGGATCTGCCCATTGGGCTTGTTTTCTCGTTTTATCTGGGCTTTCCCAAGTGGGGTGGCCATGACCTTTAACGTTCGAGGGTCTCCTAAAAGGTCTTATGACCTCGACGCTCAATAGCTCGATATGTTCGAGTTTTATTTTTCGGAAGCCAGCCCCCGATTGTGGGGGTGATTATCCGAAATCTGGTTATGATCGACCCTTGAGCTCGTTTCCATAATAGGTTGAAAACATGGAATTGTAAAGTAGAAAAACTTTTTCTAAGACATGAGATAATTGTAAGGAAAACTATTTCTCTTTATTCTTGTAAAAAATAATTACACATGCGTACATATTTTGTGCCAGGGTTCGAGCAATCTATGTGGGCACAGTTCGTCGATCGTTTGGCCCTTACAAATCTCACCCAGTTATTATGAAGTTATTTTCTCCAACAAAGTTGACATCCAAGGGCGATGCCCTCCCCCCCCCCAGTATTCGTGGTTGATTGTAGAGGAACCTCGGATACTGTTAGTGTTGTCTTTGACACTGATTCGTGATCGGCCTTCGATTCTGAGTTAGCATGATCCACTGTTGCCTCGTTAAAAACCTTGCCGAAAAACCCAATTGGGACAAAAACGGTTCAAAGGAAAAAGAGTGCAACGCGTGCTTTCAGATCTAAGTCTTCGCGCCGCTCCTTGTCGATAACCTGCAAGTTTTAGTCAAAAAATAGAAAGAATTGAAATGGGGTCGTACCTCAGCAGTAATATCGTTTGAGATGAGTTACGTTCCAATTGTTCGGTAGTTGTTTCCTGTGATCTCGAGAATCTGGTACGATCCTTCTCGGTTTGGACCTAATTTTCCTTCATTTGGATTTTGAGTGTTTAATGTGACCTTCTTCAGTACCAAGTCTCAGTGAACTTTGACCTCGATCATTTCTCCTCTCATTCCATGCAAATATTTCGCCCAAACTTGCTGCCTTTACTATTCCCATTATACAATTTATATCGATCTCTATTTGACCTTGGTTCTCGGTCAATACCTCTCCTGATTCTATCTACGGGTCTGATAGGATAAACGGACCCAGAAGGAGCCCCTAGTCGATCATCCTCGACCCTGATCTTCAACTGATACTGATTGTGTACATCGGCCCAAGTGACAGCTGGGTATTCGATCAAATTCTGCTTCAACTGTTATGAAGCTACTGAACTTCGAACATTAAGCCCTTGAGTGAAACATTGAACAACCCAATCGTCGGTGACCGGTGGAAAATCCATCTGTTCCATTTGGAATCGATACACGAACTCTCTAAGCATCTCGTTGTCCTTCTACCTTACCTTGAAAAGGTCCGACTTCCTGGTTGCGACCTTGATGGCTCCAGCGTGTGCCTTTACAAAAGAATCTGCAAGCACAGTAAACGAGTCAATAGAATTGGGCGGTAAATTATGATATCATATCATAGCACCCTTCGACAGAGTCTCCCCGAATTTCTTCAGCAAGACAGATTTGATCTCGTCGTCTTCCAAGTCATTTCCTTTGATAGCGCACGTGTAGGAGATGACGTGTTAGTTTGGATCAGTTGTCCCATTATATTAGGGAATCTCGGGCATACGGAACTTCTTAAGGATCGGCTTTGGAGATGCACTTGGGGGAAAAGATTTTTGTACAAACTTTTTGGAATTTGGTCCTTTCAATATTGGTAGAGCCCCTGGGATCTGGTCGATCCTGGAATTATAGGTTTCCACCTTCTTGTTGTTTTCCTTGATCTTATTTTCCCCTGTCTCGATTCGCTTTGTCAATTCTTCGAGCATCTTTATGATAGCAGGGTTGGTCTTTGATTCCTTCTCGTTCGATCTCTTCGAAGTCGATTCGACCATGTGTATGATTTCTTGGGATGGCTCGGGTTCTACTATGTTGTAATGATCCGACCAGTCATTTTGAGCTTTTGCACTTAGCTTGAGCCTGCAATATTTCGAAGATCACCCGTAGGCTGACCCCACCATCTTCAGTGCCATGTGCGTTCTAAGTGGCTGATCGAGTACCCCCGGAAATGCTGTTTTTGGGATCGACGGCCAAATTTCCATTGATGGATACATGTGAACTGACATCGATTGATCTATAGCCGGAATTCCATCAAGGCCAGCAGGGGGTACAATGATTCCTGGAGTAATGTTCTCATTTTTGCCGTGGTGGCTGAGATTATTGTCAATGTGTCGAGGTGATGACTGAGAGTTTGATATTTTTTAATCGTGTAATCAAAGATACTTCAAAGAACAAGTGTAAAATAGTGTGTTATGAAAATTCTTACCAGGCAATCACTATTATCCTTATCCCCACGGTGGGTGACAAACTGTTTACCTAAAAATGGATAACAATTGAATTTATATTGTGGTTTTAAGAACACGTAATTTTACTTGGCACAAACTGAGAGAAAATGTAAATTTATATTGAAATTAACTGCAAATAAAAATAAAGCAAACCAAATGAAATGTATAGCTGTGATCCACGAGCTAGGTCGGCTTCAAATCAAACAAGTATTTTAGTGGAGAATATGAACAAAGTAATAGAGTATTGAGAGCTTAAGAGAAAGAGAGTAAATTGCTTTATGTAACGTGAATATGATTCCCTTTACAAATGATCAGACTCTCTTTATATAGTAGGGGAGTCCTACCCTTAATACAATCCTAAATATGATAAGAAATTTCATGATTAGCTGATTAATCTGCATCTTCTTGATACGCGCCGAGATTTCCGCCGTGATCCTCACCCGATCTCGATATCTTGGCTTTCCGTTATTTGGCTCGGCAGGCTTCCCTCGATCTTGCTCGATCTCTACCCCGCTCGATCTCGATCTCGATCTTGATCTTGGCTGATCTTGATCTCGATCTGTCCCTGAGTCACGAACTTGGCCATCTAACTTCGTGTCACTGTCTGATATGACATGGGGTCGAACCCTGGCCTGTCACGCGTCTCGATTAATCAGAAAAAGGGACAAGCCCGATTTTGACTGATATATGATGTGAAGTGTAGACAAATCACTATCTAAATTCAATTGTATAAAAATGTATTTGTATAACAAGTTTGTATTATATTTATTGCCATAACGACAATAAATGATATTTAAGTATATAGGATAATGACTCATTTATAGTACTAGAACCTTTCAAAGTGAAATAAGGAAGAAATTGTGCATTGTATCTATTAATGGTCTAATTCAGTTTAATGATGATAATTGACCTGATTAGGATTGAAGTAATATGTAATTCAACTCTCATAAGGGGAAAAGTTTTTATATACTAGATGGAGTAATAGACCGTAGCAATAGATTATAATATATATTAGCACGTCTCATTCATGGAGTAAAAAATAGTCGATTTTTCTTTGGTGAGTATCTGCTAATTGATTTAAACTACTAATTCACTTTTTACTTATAAAATTACCTTTCAGCTTCTATGAAACAAACATGGTGTAGGCTGTAGTGGTAGTTAAAAGTTAAATTTCACTTCCGCAAGTGCTGCCAAACTAATGGGGCTAGGTGGTTCATAGTTCGGTTTGGATCGTTTTTTTCTTAAAAAGAAGCAAAACCAAGTAAGTCGGTTTTTTGGTTTTTTCCGATTATTTGTCGTTTTTTTCTTAAATATAAGACATACACTACCAGCACATATTTCGTCGACCACATTTTAACGTAACACTATCAAATCAATTGCCCTTTGAGAAATCTATTATTTACCAAGATATATTAATGATAATTCAATCAAATAATGATGAATAATTTAAGGACTCAATTAAAAATATATTATTTTTAACATGAAATAAATTCTTACACTTAACAAAAGAAAACTATCAATCAAACTAGAATGTAAAGGTAAAGAATTGTACTAAAAGTGCAAACGATTAACATTTACTATAAAATTTTTGAAACTTTGTATAAAAGTATACATATATATAGGTGTAATTCTAAATTTAAAATAGTTACTCCTATATTCGATTTGGTTCGTTTTTTTTTTATTAAAACCAAAATCAAACCAAATTTGATCGGTTTTTAAATTTCAAAACCAAAACCAAACCAAACAAAAAAGTATCGGTTTTTTTGATCGGTTTGGTTGGTTTTCGATTTGGTTCGATTTTTCGGATTTTTATGAACACCGCTAAATGGGGCCTAAGGTTTCTCTTTTTTAGGCTAATTTAAAGGTACGAAATCGTCTGCCTTCGTTTGCTTATCTGCTGAAAGAGAAAAGTGAAAATGAAATTTCCTATATCTAGAGAAAATTCAAGATGTAAATGAATGTAAGAGATATGTTTGTATATATACTTTTTATTCTCAATCATAATTAATTGAAATATATTTTTACTTTAATCTATTAATTTTTAAACTTAATTATTCAGTTAGATGTAAAAACTCGATACAAATAAGTATTTACCTTAAGGAAACCGTGGTCCAAACAGCTAAATTAACCAGTACTAAGTATTTAAGAAGCCAACGAATCAAAGTAAACATATTTGACGAAGACAGCTATTATACTTTCGCGTGATTGGTGCGTGAAATTATCTGTTTGACAACATGCTTCTCTGATTTTCCCTGCATTTTGCACCCCCCCCCTCCACCCACCCACCCACCCCCATACCATAGAATTGGTAAATTTATCGATCACAGCTATCATTCTAGAATTTCCCATTTAAGAATAAATAATAGTATGTTTAAGAATTAAGATACAAGATGCAATTCTATCAATCTTAATCAGATAGGAATTAAAGTAGTTTGCTAAAGGATTACTATCATTTTATATGTATGTATCGGAATTTCATCTAAGGTGTTTAAACTTGAAGACAAGAGGGTTTGTTCTGATGGTAAGCAACCTCCACTTCCAACCAAGAGGTTGTGAGTTCGAGTCTACCCAAGAGCAAAGGTGGGAAGTTCTTGGAGGGAAGGATGCCGAGGGTCTATTTGGAAACAGCCTCTCTACCCCAGGGTAGGGGTAAGTTCTGCGTACACACTACCCTCCCCAGACCCCACTAAGTGGGATTATACTGGGTTGTTGTTGTTGTTGTTGTTGTGTTTAAACTTGAAAGAAGTAAAAAAAAATCCCGACAAAAAATATTCAATATATGTTATATATTTCTAAAATTTAATATTTTATATATACACATATATATACAATGTAATTTTTCGACAAAAACGGTGTTCAGATGACCACTCTTACGGCTATGTAACTTTGCCCCTAATCGTGGACCTCTTAGGTGTAGGATATAAATTATGCTAGTATCCTTTTTTTTTCTATATTTTAATCCTCAACTATTCATGATTTCACTCATTCTTTTAATTATCAATTTGACATTCCAAAATATTAAAAATGTAAATTAGGTGACACAACACAAGCGAAAATTGAAAAGCATGCCACATCCCATTTGAAGTCAATTTATTCCAAATTGCTCTTATCATTAAACTTTATTAAATGTCACTGTTGTGCTTAGTCTGCATTGCATACTATTTCAGTTCTTGAAATTCTTAAGAGATCAAAACAGAAAAATAAATATAAAAAAGTTTTCCGATGAATTATATAATGAATATTAAAAGGGGTATATCTGATATTTTTATTTCCAAAGTAAAAAAAAAAAAAATTGTTATTTTACATCAAAGTGAAAAATATAAAAAGTGAGGCATGATATAAATGATTGAGAAATGGATGAATGTGACGTCTACAGAAGTGGACCATAGAATCTGACACGACCCACAAACACATTCATACTTTGCCCCACCAAATATGAATCGGGTTGTGGGCCACGCCGTAGGCTGAGCCCAAAGGGCCTCGGTTCATTTAACCCGTGACACCACTTGACCGTTCTGACACAGTCTTCTCACCTAATTTTTCCCCTTCGTTATAAACTTGCCGTTATAACGGCGGTACCGACACTCTCACGGTACGGCCAATAGTAATAGCATCAACGAAAGATCCAGTTGTCAATTCTTGTCCCTTTTCAATTTATCGCCCAGCGTACTTCTCGCTTACGATACTAAATTTGTACGCAATATTACTCGTCAGCCGCTATAAAATTATTCCGAAAATGGAGTTTATTTTTAAGTACAACTTCGTTATGTCGGTAATGCTGTACCTTGGGCCGGGTCCGGGCCTAAATGGGCCAAACGGGCTTGGGCCTGGCGGTTCCGGGTTTCATGGGCTCAACGAGTGGAACCAGCCCGTGACGGGCCTAAGCCCATATGATCATGGGCTAGACGGGCCGGGCTTGTGGGCTTAGCGAGCCTAACGGGCTTTTTAATTTCCGTTTTTTTTAAAGACAATTTCTTGTAAATCATATCATGGCTATATAAATAATTATATATGTAGAAATCAAATTATTAAAGTGCTTCAATACATAGAAATCAAATCATTTTTGTAAATTGAAAATAAATGGCTATTTGTGCAATATGGCCGTTGGTGGTCATTGGAGGTGGGGCCCTCATTTTGAATTTTGAAAAATCTTGTTTTGAAGACTTCTATAGTATACTATTATAGTATATATATATATATATATATATATATATATATATATATATATATATATATATATATATATATATATATATATATATATATATATATATATATATACTAGTATAGTATATTATATATAGTATGTTATGTATATATATTACCTTATATATTTTCTTGTAGTATATATTGTATGGTATGTGTATATATTACCTTATATATTTTCTTGTAGTATATATTGTATGTTATGTGTATATATTACCTTATATATTTTCTTGTGGTATATATTGTATGTTATGTGTATATATTACCTTATATATTTTCTTGTGGTATATATTGTATGTTATGTGTATATATTACCTTATATATTTTCTTGTAGTATATATTGTATGTTATGTGTATATATTATAGCTTATAAATAATTGCAAGTTAAAGACCCAAAAAATATTGCAAAAAGATATTCAAGGGCATGTCTTATAATTTTTATTACCAAAAATGGCATATCTTTCTTAGTCTTCCTCCCCCAATGGAATGGAGCACAACAAGGTACTAATACTACCATTAAAAGGGAAAAAACTAAAAGAAGATATGTCAAAGTACAAGGTACACCATAATCTACATTGTATCTCTAACAAATTTCATAAATCCTTCAAGGTTCGGAGGAGGTTGCGTTGGTGGTGGTGGAAAAGAAGCTTGTTCATCACCACTTCCGGGCAAAGCAGCATCCTCCGCAATTTCCGCCATCATTTCTTCATAAGCTTCATCTATCGCCGATTGTGATTCTGCAATTCCAAAGTTCCTTCTTTCTAAGCGGATCCAATTTCTAAACAGTACAGATTTTTCCAAGCTCTCCCTCATTGACGCTCTATGATCACCTATTTGCAGTCTTGCTTGACTGAAAGCGCTCTCTGATGCAACAGTTGAAGCTTGAATTGATAAAATATCCCGAGTCATCCTTGCAAGAACCGGAAAATATTTTTCCCTTGCCTTCCACCATTCCAAAAGATCAAAAGAGTCGTCTGGATTCTCCTTTTCAAGTCCCTGAGACAAATAAACTTGAAGCTCATTTAGATGTGAAGTTTCATCATAATTATCACCTTGAGAACCCCTGAATTCCGTCCAAGATTTAAGAGCTTTTAAGCTCACAGCTCTTTTAGACGATTGTGAGCTAGACGAAGTAGGGGTTGGAATAGTTGGCCCAGCATGCTCAAAGGCAAGTTGATAAGCATTATAAACTGTTTGAGCATTAATTTTAGTTGAGGCTTATAAATATTTGAATACCAAAAATGAGGATCTCCCAATTTCATTGTAGGATTTAACATTGCAGCAAGACCATAAATAGGAGGGATATGAAAAAAATATTTTTAAACTTTTGTTTCATTTCATTTATAGCAAGTTCATAAATGTCCCCACCCTCACCAAATTCAACAAACAAATCAAATAGTGCTGCAATATAAACTAAACAGTTTGAAATAGTAGGATAATATTGCCCAGAAAATACATTTGTAGCAATTTGAAAATGTTCTAAAAAATTTAAAAGAATTTTAACATTCATCTAATCTTGAGTAGTAAGTATTTCATCATCATCCTCACCATCTACCCGAGAATTAAACGTTGCATTAATTGGGTCTCTATATTCATATGCAACTACTAAACTTTCGTACATACAATTCCATCTAGTCGGGCAAGGTTTAAGAACCTTTCTTTCTCTAAGGCCATATTCATCACATTTTTTAAAATACTCTCTAAGTTTACTTCTACGGTTTGAATAAAAAAGCCAATTAAGAGTCATTCTAACCTTTTCAATTTCTATGTTGAAAATTCGCATACCATCACCGACAATTAAATGATAAATATGACAAATACATCTAACTCGAAAAATATTAGTAAATGCAGGATTTAGTGTTGTTGTAAGCATGCCTATAGCACTAATGTTACTAGAAGCATTATCCATAGAAATTGCCATTATTTTATCGCTAAAGCAAAAATATCTACAAATATCTGCAACAGTGTTAGCTATAAACTTACCTATGTGACGTGAATTAATTATTCTATACGTAATTATGCGTTTTTGCATTGTCCATTCCTCATCTATCCAATGACTTGTAACAATTAGATTATCGCAATCATTACCACTTCTACCAATATCAGTAGTAATAGAAATCCGATTAGGTATATGAGTAAATAAATACCGCAAATATTGTTCATATTCATGTTTGAATTTATAAATATCACTCTTAACTGTTGCGTGAGGCCAACCTTTATAAGTAGGATTAAAAACTCTTCTAATATAATGAACCCAATTAGGATTAGAAGCAAAAGTATAAGGTAAGCACATAACAGTAATCATCTTTGCTAATTCTTCATGATCTCTATTTGGATCGTAATATAAAATACCTCGGGTGACAGTGTTAATTCCTGGTTGAACTAGATTTGAACATGTACTAAGGTTAACCACAGAATCTACACTTGTCCCCTCTAGCTGCGCTTTCATTTGTAAAAATCTAGCCTTATCTCTAGGGTGTGTTTTTATGTGTCTAGTCAAACTGCCCGTGCCGCTACGGTCTCCAGTATATTTATACGACATTAATTTCCCACAAGTTTTACACTTAGCCTTATTTTGTTCTCTTACTTTAGTAAAAAAATTCCAAACTAATGATGTTTCTAGGCGTTTAGCAGGTTCTCTATTAAAAGTAGGAGTTTCTACATGTGGGTCGGCCAGTGCATCAGTTGGGTTATTAAGAGGACTAGTAGGTGTATCATCTAAATCCGGTGCTTGGGTTTCATCATCATCCTCATTTTCCTCATTATTTTCTAAGATAGTTTCATTAGGATAAAGAGCATTCATAATTTCATCATCTAATCTTTCACCTGGTGCAACATTATGGCAAAATTTACTATCGGTAAATTGAAAACAAGAGTGATCGCTATCAAGAATTACGAAAGGAGGAGGACGTCTAGGTTGGCGACTACTTTCAACTTGCTTATCTTTTCTAGGTCGGGGAGCCGAGGGAAGGGTAGTTGGTTGGCCACTACTTTCACCGGTTTTATCTTTTCCTTTACCAAACATTTTTTTCAAAGAAAATGTCATATTAATTATAACTATGCAAACTAAACCACACAAAAATATATTCTTAAAACGTAAGAGTTGAAACGAGTTTACCGGATTACCAAACAACTTCTTGAAAATTGAAAATCGTTGAACACTTGAAAACTTCAATTCAACAACTTCACAATTTTTCACGAAATTTCAACAATAAATTAAGTAATTGTAGTAGAGAGATTGAGAGAGATTGATGAATTGGTGAATAAAAATGAAAGAATGAGGGGGTATTTATAGTTGAGAAATGGAGAAAAGTGTAATTATATAAAATTTTGGGGTTAAAATAAAGTTTGGGGGCCAAATGGCCATTTTCTAAACTTAAAAACAGTCAAATTGTCAGCCAAAACTGCTAGATTTTAAATATGGCCGTTGGAGAATTTAAAAAAAAAATTAAAAAAATAGTCGTTGGGCCCGTTAGGCCCGCCAGGACCGGCTGACGATCCCGGGCTCGTGGGCTAATGTATGAAGACCGGCCCGTCACGGGCTTCTTAGGACCACGAGGATCGGCCCGCCAGGACCGGCCCGTTAGGACCGTGGGCCCGGTCCGGTTCAGGCCCGGCCCACCAAGCAGCATTATATGTGAGGGATATTTTCTACCATTTTAAGAAATCATATATTCACCCTGGATAAGTTAATTATTTATGCTATTTTTACTATTTTTTAGGTAAAAACTTACTGTATGGGTCAAAATTAGATCAGAAAAATTTGGCACGCGAAAATATAAGGTCGAGGTTGGACAGTCATCACTAAGGTCGAGGTCGGACATTCATCAATAAGGCCGAGGTCAGACAGTCATCAATAGCCGAGGTCGGACAATCATCAATAATACCGAGGTCGGACTGTCATCAATTGCCGAGGTCGGACAGTCATTAATATGATCGAGCTCGGACATCGATGAAATAACTAGTTTGCTTTGGAATCCTCAAAGGGTATTTTACTGAATATTCCCTCTAAATGTACTTTTTTAGGATTTTCTATGGATACTCCTTATAAATAGAAAGGGAGGACTTCCAAAAAGGAGGGAGGGGGCTCTCTCCCTCTCTCTAGAAAATATGTAAACACACCTCTCTGGAGGATCTATGATCTCATACCTTCTTCGGATCCAAAAAGGGTTCTAAGGTTCTTGTATTTGTCTATCATCCGTCTTTTTCAAATGAAAGAAGATCCGTCTCACTCAAGATTGGGTGAATCTTTTCCTTTATTTATATTTTATTGCCACTTAATATTACTTAATACATCTTTCTTTATGCTATTAACTCTGGCCATAATCACGGCTAATACTCATACTCGGCTATGTTTTTCTATTCATATTATTCATCTCATATCTAAAGTTAATTATCTTTAACTAGGATTTACCATTTCATCATCTTTGATTGATTTGTTCAAAAATGTTTCGATATCTTTTGAGTCAAACACTTACCAACTTCGAAGTATTTACACAAAACCAGTAAATACGTAATATGTCTTTTGTAAATAACTTCAACCACTTAACCAATTTAGCCTATTTCTTGAGTCTAAAACCCTCAATCTTTATCTTCTTGGTGTCTTAAATCAATCAATTGTCTTATTTTGAAGCCCATAATTTTCTATTTGCTTTATTTTCCTTGGAAAACATTAAAATGTTACTTTGAAATAATTTTAATAATAGCATCTAGGAAGAAATTATTATTTTTATTTAGTTGTTATAAAATCAGAAAACTACCAGTTGTGATCTAAATAAACTGGTTCTTATTATTATACATCACTTAGACAATGCAAGCTAATCATTCCTTGAGTAATGATGTATCATGTTTCACTTTATTCTTCGAAGAATAAAAAAGGATTGTATTACAACTATCTCCAACTAGATAGTTGTCTCATGTCCTTATTTTAAATTTTCCTGTTCATTTGTTATATTAGAAATTTTATAATAACTTTTGTATTAGTTTTAATATTTCGAAGTTGTACAATAATTTGTGAAAATCGAATCACATTAAATAGTAAGCTCATGTATACGGTCGAAATCAGACTCACCCGATTCTGTTAATTAACTGAGACCAGGATGGTAGGCCGAGGATCGGCCCCATGTTATATCAGACCAAGTATGGAGGTGCGGTACCAAGCTCGGGATTCAGAGCACCGATCGAGATGGAGACCAAACGGGATAGGCACCGAGCAAGACCGAAGATAGCATGATAACGGAAAGCCGAAATATCCATAACCGGTCGAGGATTGTGGCGAAAATCTCGGCACGAATCAAATCAAGAACGGATATTCAGCCAATCATGAGATTTCCCAGTATCTAGAATTGTATCATAAGTAGAATTCCTCTATTATATAAAGGGGGTTCTCATCATTTGTAATCATCATATTCACGAATAATCAAGCAATATATTACATTTTTTCTCTTAAGCTCTCTCAAGTTGTTCCATTCAATTCATACTTTTTTAGCAGACTTTGTTGTTCGAGGGCGATCTAGCTCGAGGGCCACAATTGTTCATCACATAGGTTACTTTATTTTACTGTTAATTTCTAACATTAATTCTCATATTTATCAGTTTGTGCCAAGTGAAATCACATATCCTTAAAACTACTTATAAGTTTAATTATTATCTAATTTTAGGGGTAAACAATTTGGTGCCCACAGTGGGGCTAAGGATAATAGTAATTGCCTGGTACAATTTTCGTAACACACACTATTTTATGCTTGTTCTTTGAAGTGTCTTTGATTTCAGAATCAACATGTCAAACTCTCAAGTAGCATCCACACACACAAACGATGACCTTGGTCTCCATGGTAAGAAGACAACATAGCTGCCCCAGGAAACAGAGTACCTCCAGTCAACCCCAACAGAGCCCCGGCCGTAGACCCAATCGACGTTAGCTCCTATATTGCCATTAATGGGGATTTGGTCGTCGATCCTGAAAATAGCGTCCGTAGAAATGCTCGAACAACCAATTAGAACGCATAAGGCGGTGAAGAAGGTGGGATTAGCCTTCGAATGATATTCGAAAAGTTGCAGACTCAACAAGCTGCAATAGCACAACTCCAAAATCAGAATCGTGCACCATGCAAGATCGAGCTCGAGCCATCACAAGAAATTATTCATAGAGCTGAATCGGTTCCAAAGAGATCGAATGAAGGAGAATCGGAGACCAATCCTGCTATCGTAAAGATGCTTGAGGAACTGACAAAGCGAATCGAGATAGGGGAAAAGAAGATCGAGGAAAACGATAAGAAAGTGGAAACTTATAACTCCAAGGTCGATCAAAACCGGGGGCACCACCGATGTTGAAAGGGCTTGATTCCAAAAGGTTTGTCCAAAAACCTTTCCCCCCGAGTGTGGCTCCGAAGTCAATCCCTAAGAAGTTTCGTATTCCTGAGATTCTGAAGTATAACAGGACGACAGATCCAAACGAACATGTCACCTTGTATATGTACGCCATCAAGGGAAATGACATGAAAGATGGCGATATTAAATCCGTATTGCTGAAATATTTGGGGAGACACTATCAAATGGTGTTATAATATGGTACCATAATTTATCATATAATTCTATTGATTCGTTTGTTATGCTTGCATATTCCTTTGTAAAGGCGTACGCCAGAACCATTAAGGTTTCAACAAAAAAGTCGGACCTATCCAAGATAAGGCAGAGAGATAACGAGATGCTCAAGGAATTCGTATCTCGGTTCCAAATAGAGAGAATGGATTTGCCACCGGTTATCGACGATTGGGCTGTTCAGGACTTCACTCAAGGTCTCAATGTTCGGAGTTCCATAGCTTCACAACAGTTGAAGCAAAATTTGATCGAGTATCCAGCTGTCACTTGGGCCGATGTACATAATCAATATTAGTCGAAGATCATGGTCAAGGATGATCAACTAGGAACTCCCTCCAGGTTTGCTTATCCTAACGGACCCATGGATAGAATCAAGAGGGATATCGATCGACAACCAAGGTCGAATAGAGATCGATATCAACCGTACGATGAAGACCGAAGAGGTAGGGATCTGGATGAAAATTTGCATGGAATGAGCGAGGAAATGATCGAGGTTAAAGTTCACGGGGACTCGTAAGCAAAGGTGGATTTGACAAGGATGCTTGGGCCTAAAAAATCTCCCCGATTATCGAAATATGACTTCAGTGTAGATGCATCGGCCATTGTATCAGCCATCGGACGTATCAAGGATACTAGATAGACTCAACCTCTGCAGACCGATCCGGTCCAAAGAAACCCCAGCCAAATATGCAAATATCATGGCACCCATGGTCATAAAACAGAAGATTGCAGGCAGCTAAGGGAAGAAGTAGCCCGATTATTTAACGAGGGGCATCTTTGAGCACTCTTAAGTGATCGGGCCAAGAATCACTTCAAAAATAGAGATTCAAACAGGAAGAACGAGCAAGAAGAGCTACAACACTCGATATTCCCCAAGGACTGGTATTCAAATGCACCAAGTTGATAATTACAAGAGAGAAACAGACTCAGACTACTTACTGAAAAGACCTTGTCTTTCAATGATGAGGATGCAGAAGGGATCTAATAGTCTCATAACGACGCACTAGTAATATATATCTTTATGAGTAAAATTCAGGTTAAACGTGTTTTGATTGATCCAGGTAGCTCGGCTAATATTTTTCGATCAAGGATCATAGAACAACTCGGCCTACAAGATCAAATTATGCCTACAGCTCGAGTACTTAACGGATTCAACATGGCAAACGAAACCACTAAAAGTGAAATTCTTTTGCCAATAAACGTGGCGAGGATAATCCAAGAAACAAAGTTCTATGTGATCGAGGGTAACATGAGGTACACTGCACTTCTCGGAAAGCCTTGGATCCATAACATGAGGGCAGTACCCTCGACACTTCACCAAGTTCTAAAGTTCCCGATGTCGGAGGGAGTCAAGACAATTTGCGGAGAACAACATGCCACCAAAGAGATGTTTTCAATGGATGAAGTGATACCGGTATCGACACTTTCATCAACAAAGGGATCAGATTCAAAGGGAAAACAGGAGTCCAAATAGTAACCACAGCCACCAGCATCGACCCAAGGAGCTAGAAACTTACGAGGATGATGATTGTATGATACCTCGATCCTTTATAATCCCTGATGATTCTGACGCCACAAAGTCATTGTTCGAAAAGCTGGAACAAATCATACTTATCGAGCATATTCCCGATCAAAAGGTATACCTGCGCACGGGGTTAACTCCCGAGCTCAGGAAAAAACTTATTCAATTTCTTAAAGCTAATATGAATTGTTTTGCCTGGTCCTATCTCGATATGACAGGGATCCTACCGGATATCACTACTCATAAACTAAGTTTGGACCCAAAGTTCCTCCCGGTAAGACAAAAGATAAAGCCTCAGCATGAGGTAAAACATGCTTTCATCAAAGATGAGGTAACCAAACTTCTCAAAATAGGATCCACCAGGGAAGTAAAATACCCCGAATGGTTAGAGAATGTAGAAGTAGCCCCTAAAAAGGAAAACAAATTTAGAATGTATGTATATTATAAAGACCTGAATAAAGCATGCCCCAAGGATTCTTTTCCCTTGCCTAACATCGATCGTATGATCGACGCCACAGCCAGCCACGAGATGCCTACTCCGGGTACAACCAAATACAGATGAACCCGAAGGATGAAGAAAAGACCTTATTTATCACTAAGTATGGCACCTACTGTTATAATGTAATGCCATTCGGAGTAAGAAATGCTGGTGCGACCTATCTACACCAAGTAAATCGAACATTTGAACAACAAATAGGGAAATCTATGGAAGTTTATATTGATGACATGCTAGTTAAGTCCCCGTGAGAAGAGGACCATTTGAAGCATTTGTAGGAGACTTTCGATATGCTAAAGAAGTACAATATGAAGCTTAACCCAGAAAGTGTGCGTTCGGGGTTGGCTCAGGCAAATTTCTCGGCTTCATGGTGTCCAATTGGGGAATTGAGATAAACCTCGATAAAATCAAAGCTATCGAGGATATCAAGGTTGTAGATAATGTAAAGGTCGTGCAGAGGCTGACCGGGCGCATAGCTATCCTAGGGCGATTCATTTCGAGATCCCCAAACAGGAGTCACTGAATCTTCTCGCTGCTTAGAAAGAAGAACAATTTTGCATGGACCCGGAATGCCAACAGGCCTTGGAGGAACTAAAGCGATACTTATCGAGCCCGCCATTGCTTCATACCCCAAAAAAGGATGAACAACTTTACTTGTACTTGGTAGTCTCAGAAATAGCGGTGAGTGGAGTCCTGGTCCGAGAAGAACAAGGTACGCAATTCCCTCTCTATTAAGTTAGTCGAACCTTAGTTGAGGCCGAAACTAGGTATCCTCACTTAGAAAAATTAGCGCTCGCTTTGATAAGAGCCTCTAGGAAATTAAAATCATATTTTCAATGTCATCCATATGTGTTGTAACAACTTATCCCCTTCGAAATATTTTGCATAAATCTGAACTTTCGGGGTGATTGGCCAAATGGGCCGTGGAACTCAGCGGGTACGATATTGAGTATCAACCCCGAACAGCTATCAAGTCTCAAATCTTGGTAGACTTCGTGGTTGACTTCACGCTGGACGTAGTACCCGAGGTCGAAAGAGAATTTAGTCAACTTGAAAAATCTTTAGGGATCTGGACCCTCTTTACGGATGGTGCTTCGAATGCAAAAGGGTCCGGACTCGGTATCGTACTAAAACTGCCCACAGGCAACATGGTTAGACAATCTATTAGAACTGTGAAGTTGACTAATAACGAGGCCGAATATGAGGCCATGATTGCAGATCTCGAACTAGCAAAAGGCTTGGGAGCAGAGGTGATCGAAGCCAAATGCGACTCCCTCATCGTGGTGAATCAGGTTAACGGAACCTTTGAAGTTAAAGAAGAATGAATGCAAAGATACTTGGACAAGCTACAGGTAACTCTATGCTAGTTCAAAGAATGGACTTTGCAACATGTGCCTCAAGATCAAAATAGCAAAGTCGATGCCCTCGCGAACCTAGGCTCATCAATCGAAGACAAAGAACTCAATTTGGGGGCTGTTGTACAACTAATGAGGTCAGTGGTCGAAGAAGGACATACCGAGATTAATTTCACAAGCTTGACTTGGGATTGGAGAAATAAGTACATAGAGTAGTTGAAGAACAGAATACTTCCTTCAGACCCAAAGAAATCGAGATCCCTGCGTACGAAAGCAACCTGATTTAGCTTATCCGAAGATGGAACCTTACTCAGGAGGATGTTCGATAGTCCACTAGCGATATGTCTGGGACCGGGTGATACCGAGTATGTTTTGAGGGAAGTCCATGAAGGCACGTGTGGGAATCACTCAGTCGCTGAATCGTTGGTCTAAAGCCTGCTATTACTGGATTGATATGGAAAATGATGCAAAGGAGTTTGTGCAAAAATATGATAAGTGTCAAAGGCATGCTCCGATGATTCATCAACCCTGGGAGCTGCTGTATTTGGTTTTATCCCCATGGTCATTCATGAAGTGGGGGATGGACGTCGTCGGCCCCCTTCCATCGTTGCTAGGTAAGTCTCAATCTATTTTATTTATGACTGGCTATTTTTCTAAGTGGGTTAAAGCGAAGGCCTATCAGAAGGTCAGAGAAAAAGAAGTCATCGACTTCATTTGGGACCATATCATGTGTCGATTCGGGATACCGTCCGAAATTGCCTGCGACAATGGAAAACAGTTTGTCTGCAGTAAGGTGACCAAGTTTCTCAAAGACCTCAAGATCAAAAGGATCTTATCAACACCTTATCACCCTAGTGGAAATGGGCATGCCGAATCGACCACCAAAAACCATAATACAAAACCTTAAGAAAAGTTCCGATGCCAAAGGAAAATGGAGAGAAGTCCTATCCGAAATCCTTTGGGAATATCGCACAACTTCGAAGTCCAGTATTGGGGCTACCCTGTTCTCTTTGGTTTATGACACCGAAGCTTTAATACTTGTCGAAGTTGGGGAGCCAAGCATCAGATTTTGATATGCGACAAAGAAATCGAATGATGAGGCCATGAATACGAGCCTAGAACTATTGGATGAGCAATGTGAAACTGCCTCTGTTCGACTGGCTGCCCAGAAATAACAAATCGAGAGGTATTACAATCGAAGGGCCAAACTTCGACACTTTAATGCGGGTGACTTGGTAAGCGATCAACATCCTCACCGGCCTCTAGTGTCGCGGGATCATAACCACAGTTAACACGAGCCTCTCGTGCCTTCGCCCGAGCTCCTTCATAAGCGATCTCAGAAACATTGCTCGCTTCTACAAACTCTTGTATATGTCCCGCTGGGCTTCAACATGAACCCAGATTTCGTGCAAATGGTGAGGAACAACGATGGAGGCAGATTCAACTCGGGCCAACAATTATGCCTTTTCAGCCTCATGAACAACGACCCCATCTCCCAAAGTTGAATTTTCCCGGTCAATGTCACTAATACGCTCTTCGAGCCTTGCTTCCCTGAGCGTAGTCGTCGCCCTCTCAGACTCCTGCTCAGATTGAAGGACATGGATAACATCCTCTAAAGCCACCGTCCTGGCCGAAGCCGACGCCCAGTCACTCTCGACACTCTCAAACTCAAAGACCTTTCTCTCCAGCTCGGCTAATTTTCCCATCCACTCTGCGCTCAAAGCCTCGACTCTGATGGCATTAAGATCCAACTCGGACTGTAACGACCGCACCATCGCCTGAAGATGCTCACACTCTGTGGCAACCCCTTTTCCCAATTCATGTTTTTCGTCCTTTACACGAAGTTGCTCATCGAGCTCGCTATTCCTACGAATAGCCTGCATCAGCTCCTGATCCCTCTTCTCTAGTTCCTCACCAAGAGATCGATCACCGGCATTCGCCCTCAGTCGTTCATGCATCTCACGACACTTGTTGAGCTAGCGCCGATACTTCTCTAACATCATCAGAACATTTTTGGCCCGAGTGTTAGCCTTGAGGGCATTTTCAATCTCCACCATGTACGTTTGGAAGACGAAAAAAGTTGGTAAAGGTCAAGGCCGCCAAAGATAAAAAGAATGCAAAAAGAAAGAGGAAGAACTTACCCTCACGCCCATAGCAGCCACTTCATGCATCAAATCGACATCATTGACGTCCCAAAGAGCCCCACACTTGGTGGCAGAGCACAAAAGGTCAAACTGCGATACCAAGTCCTCTGTATCTCCCAGAAGGTTAATCTCCAATAGGATTTCAAGTATACGGGTCGGGCCTCCCGCGTGTACCACCGTACGAGTAAGGCCCTCCTCAAATATCCTGACATCATCAAGATCAAGATCGGATTTAGATTCATAGTCATCAACCACGACACCTTTTCCCCTTTCTGTGGCCGAGGAAGAAGCAAGACCCGGCCCGGGAGATAAAAGCCCGCCCAAAGTAGCAACAATGACCTCGGGATTCCGACTCCCTATCGCAGTAGTCTGTTGGTCAATCATAACAGCCAGAGTCTCTGTCGGTGGGTTGTTCACGGTAACCGACTCGACCTCTGTAGACGGCTTAGCCTCGTCCCTCATCTCCGACTCCGTCAAGGGGATGCCGCCCTCTGAACATACCACGACTGAAGGAGCCATTTCGGACTCCACTTGTCACCTCTTTGACGGCCCTTCCCGTCCTCAGCACGGGAAGACTACCCCGTTGAGCAGGTAGTAGGAGTCGGAGCCCCAGATTGAGGAACAGTTTCCGTGCACACGGCTACGACCGTAGATTCAACTTGAGCAGCCTTTATCATAGGTCGGATAGCAGACCTTGCTATGGGCCGAGCAGAAAATGTCGGCTGACGAAATGCATGTGGAGGAGCCCTCGCCCTTCGCACTCTCCCTAATAACGATAAAATTCGTATAAGCAACAGAGCCAAATTACAAAGTAGAAAACAGAAACTGCGGCAAAACTACTTACCAGTAAGGGGTTACGTCCATATTTCTCATAAAAAGACGACCATCCGCGAACTCCCGCCGTATGAGAAAAAAATGACATTCACCCATTTGCGGATATCGTCAACAGGTGCAAGGGTTAGTCTCGCGGCTACAAAAGTAAAACAGTTCAATACTGCCCAAAGAAAAACGGTCGATTATCATTCCGACAAAAGATACAAAAACTTACGTGCGAAGTTCCATCTCTTGGGAAACCCTGCAGAATCCACCACAAGGTGCTCGACCCGCACATAAAAGTAGTTTTCGTAGAAACGATGGTTGGCTCTATCGTCCATCTTCACCACCAGACTCTTCGTCCCTCGATGACACATGTGAATCATCGTGCCTCGAATGAGTTGAGGGGCAAAAATATTGAGCATGGGTCTCAGAGTGATCTCCCGACCGGTAAGCTCCACGAACTTGAGTAGCATGAGGAACAGTTTGTACAGGTACGACGAAAGTTGAGCCGGACACACCTCGTAGAAATGGCAAAAATCTACCACCAAGGAAGGGAGAGGAAGCATATACCCGACAATAAAAGGATATGCGTACAACACACAATATCCTGGACGGTCGAAATGTATGATATCATCTCCCACCGCCGACAACATCCCGATGTGGTGCGGAATCCCCCCAAACCTTCAGCTCCGCAATCACCACCACATTCATAATAGAGGAAACAAGTTCCGGTTCCTCTCCGGCAGGGCTATTGAAATCGGTTCACGGCTTCTCGGGATGAGGCAATATTTCAGTCGCCGTTGGAACCTCCTTATCCTCTACTACTTCTACTCCTCTGGGAACAAGAACATCATTTCCCGGTGTCGGAACTGCGGCAAGATTGTTAGCGTGGGAAGAAGTAGCAGCCATTTGTCTCAATTGAATAGAACGAATGAACAAAGGAAGTAAGAGGGAAGACGAAGATGCCAATTTCTGACCGACAAGAGAGAATCGAAAATCTGAAGTATCGGGGAAGAAGAAAAGTTGCAAAATTCTTTTGATAAATAAAGAAAGTATGTCAATAGATTGGTATTTCCCCTATTTATAGGGATATAAATGCCCCAAGCGGGAAACCCAAGAGTCGCCAATTCGCACTGATAAGGCGTGAAACGGTTCAATCCCCAAGAAATGTGTGCCATAACGGCAATAACTACAAATGACGTTTCGAATCAACACAATGTTTCGACTCCGAACGGACGCAACGAAACAAAGGCATCGTTGAAGTGTTGCGCCATCGCCTCGATCTAAAAACCTCGTTCAAGGCATGAACAGTCAGATTTCTCCTAGCCTTTGAATCTACAAAGTCCGTCTGCCAAGCTCGCCAAGGGACAACCTCGACGGACGGAGAGACTAACTGTATGGGTCAAAATCTGGCCACAGTGGTCGACCAAGCTAGGACCTCGCCTATGTGGCGAAATGGCAGAAGCACCACGGCCAACCTCAGTCCAATCATCAACAGTGTATGTCAAGCAAAAATGGTACTCGAATAACAACGAAAAGACCATCATGTCAGAATATGTTGGTTAAAGAACACAGTAAAGTTCTAAGAACTATATATAGAAGGGGGATTCTCGGAAAAAGGGGTCGGGACTTTTCCTCTCAACTCTTTCTCTTACAATTTCCTCTTCTGAAGGATGTAAACTGATATTTCTCTCTTCTTATAAAAAATAGGATTGTAACATCAAGAAATCTAGAATGTTTTTTTGTTTTTATTCATTATCTCGCTATATATTTGTAGATCTGAGGTTGATTATGCTTGGCTAAGATTTTCCTCTTCTCATTATTAATTGATTTAGTCAAAAGGTTCTAGTACTTTTTGGTTAAACAATTCTCATACTCAGACAGAAAATGTTATTTCTTTGCAATTGGATCAGTAAGAGTGTGATTTAGATGTATTTACAAAGGCAAAGATAAATTAGGGATCGGTTCACTCTTCAGCTGCACTTTCATGTCGTAGTGAATAAAGCCAAAAAAGTAAAACAGGAAGAGCCAACTAATTCGTGATAAGAATGTCAAAAGAAAAAAGGATAAAAATAAAAATTAAAAATAAAGGTTTTTTCTAAATGCAGCCGCAGAAATATCGCGAGATATTGTCGGTGTCTCTATGTCCATTATAATTCGGGCGATACGAAGGTTGTTGTACGGTCATCTCACGGTGCCACGTGTAATATTATACGGCTCGATTTTTGACACATCTGACTAGACTTTTATTGAAATGGGACCTAACCGATAGCAATTTAGCTGGCTATCATTTATTGGTTATATTTCCTTATTTGCCGTGGTTCTCAGTTCATCAAAACTCTGTTCTAACATGAGGAGCGGGACGAAACCTTTCGCCGAAAAATTACATTGTGTATATAAGGTAAAATTTAGTTTTTATCTCTATATATATTAAGTTTTGAACACCTTTAACATAATCCAAAAGCGTAATTTAGTGGTTAAGGGGGTTCAAAATATACATAAGGTCGTGAGTTCAATTCTCATTAGCTACAATTTTTTTTTTTGAACACCTTCGTGGAGATCCTGCCTCCGCCACTGCTAAGGAGGAATCTAATGTGCCCGGTTTCATACTCCAATGGTTGCTCTTGCTCCCCTTTTATCTTTCCTCTCATTGTTTTGTTTCTCCTCGAAACAACCTCTCTTCCCTTCGGGTAGGGGTAAGGTCTGCGTACATATTACCCTCCCCAGACCCCACTTGTGGGATTATACTGGGTCGCTATTGTTTTTGTTGTTGTCATTGTTTTGTTTCTATTGAGTTCATTTATTTTTAAGTAAATGTTTTATTTTTATCCTGTCCCTTGCACATTGAAAAAGATTGACAACCAATGGCTTAATTTGGCAGTAAAATGTCTAATCTTAGCTTTGATCAAGTTTCAATTCGTCAAGTTGTTTTGCAATAAACAAGTTTGATTCATGTGAAGAGAAAAAGATAGTGATCAATAATAATGATATTGCTCTTCTATTACTGATTGAACCTTTTTAATTGCAATATTTTACATAATAAAAAAAGTCTATATATTTAGCTTATAATTATTAATTGTACAAATATCTTGGCTCTTAATTTCTTATCCAACAACAAACCCAGTTTAATCTCATAAATACAGTTTGAGGAGGGTAGTGTGTACGCAAACTTTATCCCTACCTCATAGAGATAAAGAAACTGTTTCCCGTAAACTGCCTTTTTCTTATTCAAAGAGTTAAATGGACTTACTTGTGTCTCTAAGAGGATTTTACATGATTGATAAATATGGTTTATTTTCACAAAGAACAAATTGGTCTAAGCATATTATTACATTATATTAATCACATTATAGTGACATGCTTCATAAGGTTGTGCCATTTGTTCAAATGATTTGTACATTAGAAATTGATATGACATAATCAAACAAAGATAGCCTCCAGCCAATTTAAATTCAAAAAATTAAGGTCAATGACACTAATTTATTTAGTTTAGGAAATGAACCCAAAGGAGAACGAATATAAAAATAATAATCATTGCTGTCAAACAAGACTATATATTAGTGCTAGACCAAAGTAGAAAAAGAAAAAAACAAAACATAAAATAAAATAAAATAAATAAAATATACATAAAAGGGGAAATGGAAAAATAACAGGAAGAGAACTGTGGAAGTTGCCGCATGTGATAACCGCTATAACCACACACCAAATCACTCCCCTAAAATTAAGAACATGTGCGTGTTCTTATTCCCTCTCTCCCTCTCTCTTCACATTCACAATCTCTCTTTCCCTCCTTCTCTTATCGCCCACCGACGGCGGCACCAGATTCCGGCGAACGTCACCGTCTCGCCGGAAAATCTTCCAAACTCTCCGCCACATGCGCATTTATTCTTTTTTAATTGATTTTTCTTGCTCTAGAAAAAATAGAACTGAATAACTAGTTAGGGTTCGCTTCCGTTATTACTCAAAGATCGAACTTTTGGTCCATTTTTCCCTTAATGTGCGAGAAATTTAGGGTTTCTGGTGCTGTTTCGAAAAGCAAAATTCTCTGAAAGATCTAATAATCCAAGTTTTGTTCACGTTTCTGAAAGAATAACTTCTGTCATCTTTTCTCTTGCTGCTCGGATTTGATCCGCTTCCGTTTTCTCTTAGGATTTTCTTGAAAGAGAAAATATTTTCCTTTCGTTTCTGAGTTATTTTGGATACTACATTATCAAAAAGGAGTGAGCTTTTTTGGAGTAAATAGATAAGAATTTTGAGTAGAGTGGAGTTTGTATGGGTGGGATATGTGCAGAATAGAGGGGAAAAAGAGTGAATTGGAGGACAGAGAGGAGGGGAAGAAGATAATGGGTTTCAAAGCAGTGGCTTTAGGTGATAATCGTGTGGAGAAACTGAAAAGTTCAATGATGTCACGGTCTAGAATGAAGTTATGGATGATAAGGGCAACAACGTCGATACTGTTGTGGACTTGTGTGGTTCAATTGATGACTTTAGGAGAGACTTGGGGTCCTAGGGTTTTGAAAGGCTGGCCTTCTTGTTTTTCACAGGAGTCTGCTGCTTCATTTGTTGTCAATTCGGCGCCCGAGGTCCCTGCTAGAGTTCTTCCACCTAAGAGTGAGTAGCTTTTTAACATATTCTGTGACAGAGTAGAGCATTGATGGGCTATTTTTGGTGAAATTGTGAAATAGCCGTTGGGTGTTACTTCATACATTATGGTGACATGTAAAGAGTGTTTTCTGATCATCAGTCTTTTGTGGCATGGTGCTAATTATAAATTGAGTTACTTGTAAAATATGTGGTAGAATTGTTGAATATATTGCCTGTAAATCTTAGTTGAAGTCACCGAAAGGTCCTATTCAGGCTGTTCTAGCTTTTTGTGCAACGCTAATGGTCCAAATAAAACAGCAAAGGAGCTTGCTGAGAATTTGGTTCCTTGGATATTTGTTTTCTCATGAGTATCTGAGTCCTGACTGTTGTCATAATTATTTTTGAATCCAGGGGTTTACAAAAATAACGGTTACCTTATGGTTTCATGCAATGGAGGGCTGAATCAAATGCGTTCTGCGGTGAGTGGCTTTACTTAAGATAAATATCAGTTTAGTGGCACGTGTTGATGTAATCCGATAAGAGTAACGGTTGTGAGTTTTAAGTTTCTTTAATTCTCCCCTCATTCCTCTGTATTTTTTGTTGCAGATATGTGATATGGTTACTATTGCAAGATATTTGAATGTGACTCTCATAGTTCCTGAGCTGGATAAAACCTCATTTTGGGCTGATCCAAGGTGTGTCTCCTTGAGTATGTTGATTCTAATTATAGATTGGTTCCTTAAAAAACAAAGGGTAATGATCTGTGGTACACTAACAATGCTGTTGAACTTGCAGTGAATTCCAAGATATTTTTGATGTTGATCATTTTATATCATCCTTGAGAGATGAAGTTCGAATATTGAGAGAGCTACCCCCAAGATTGAAGAGGAGAGTAGAGCTAGGAATGATTTACACCATGCCTCCTATCAGTTGGTCTGATATTTCTTACTACCACAATCAGGTTTGTAGGTTTAGGCCACGGGTCTTTGATGGTGTTGTTAACTCACATAATCTTCTGTGAGTAATAATTGCCGCATTTGCTGATTACAGATTCTTCCCCTAATTCGGAAGTACAAAGTTGTTCACTTAAACAGAACCGATGCTCGGCTTGCCAATAATGGTCAACCCATGGAAATTCAAAAACTGCGTTGTCGAGTAAATTTTAGTGCCTTGAAATTCACCCCTCAGATAGAAGAGCTGGGCAGAAAGGTTGTTCGACTTCTCAGGCAAAAGGGCCCTTTTATGGTACTGCACCTGAGATACGAAATGGATATGCTGGCCTTCTCTGGCTGTTCTCAGGGATGTAATAAGGATGAGATTGACGAGTTGACAAGAATGAGGTAAACTTATATCCTTGTATTAAGTGGTGATCTTTAGTTGTCTTGTCACTCTTGGGCTGATTTAATCCTTTTGCAGATACGCTTATCCATGGTGGAAAGAAAAAATCATAAATTCAGATTTGAAAAGGAGAGATGGTCTCTGTCCGTTGACACCTGAAGAAACTGCCCTAACTTTAAGGGCATTGGACATTGATCCCAGCATACAAGTTTACATTGCCGCTGGAGAGATATATGGCGGAAAAAGGAGAATGGCTAGTCTTACAGCAGCTTATCCTAATCTGGTAGTTAGAAAGTGCAATCTAGTTTTTTAGCTGCTAATGTTACCTGAATTTGTGGACTCACAGTTTAAGCTATTTTATGTTGAGCAGGTGAGGAAGGAGACACTACTTGAACCTTCTGACCTTATGTTCTTTCAAAACCACTCTTCTCAAATGGCTGCATTGGACTATCTTGTTTCATTGGAGAGTGATATCTTTGTTCCTACATATGATGGAAACATGGCCAAAGTTGTTGAAGGACATCGCAGGTATTTCCATCTGATGAACTTTTTTATATGCTCAAATGCTTAAGATAAATGATATCCTTTTGTTTTGCGTTACCTGGCATGCTTTTGATTGTTAGTAATGCCCAGTATGTATTCAGTACAATTTTAGCTACATATGGTGTCTTCTTATTGGTTTGCCGGTCTTAGTACATAGTAAAGATTTGGTTGTAGCGTTTCTGTTACTTCTTCTATCTAAATCTCTACCATTCTATGCAGATATCTTGGGTATAGGAAAACGATCTTGTTGGATAGAAAGCTTCTAGTGGATTTGATAGACCAACATAATGCTGGATCATTGACATGGGATGAGTTTTCTAACTCAGTTAAGGAAGCTCATGCTGAACGTATGGGCAACCCTACCAAGAGGTTGGTTATTCCAGACCGACCGAAAGAAGAAGATTATTTCTACTCAAACCCATGGGAGTGTCTAGAACCATCTAATGAGGATGAAACGCTAAGTAGCAGCATTTAAATCAAGGTGGTGGTTACATTTGGCGAGAAAAAGAAAACAACCATGCAGTTGTGTGATAGATCTAGAGAAAATAGTTCTCTCAACACCTTGAGACAACAGTGAGAAAGCAGGGTTTTGCTTTGAAGCAGCTCTTGAAGTTTAGTGGGAGGTGCACTTCGACGGGCTGAGATGACTCGAGAGCATGCTGGAGAGTACATTGAAAAGTTTTTTACATAAATTAATAATCAAATTTCCTGTATAGAAGCTTCCCTGCCATTGCAGGGTTACATCAACTCTACGGCAGTGTACACAGAGGGGTGAAATATAGAATTTCTTTTACTTGGCAGTACGGACCCAACAATTTTAAGATTCCATCATGGAAAATTTTATTTTGTGTCTCATACAATTGACACTAGTTGTATGAGGCATCTTTTTTATCTAATTTTAAGATTCCATCATGGAAAATTTTATTTTGTGTCTCATACAACTGACACTAGTTGCATGAGACATCTTTTTTATGTCACAGTTTTGTGGACCCAGATTTTGTAGACCTAGAAGTATAAGATTTGGGATCCACAAATTTGTGAGAGAAAAAGGAGTCTCACACAACTAATGCAAGTTGTGTGAGGCACACAATAAAACTTCTCCCGTCCCATACCTTAGTTTAGGGTTCATTCTTCTCTTCCTCAACACTCCCTTACAATTATTTTTTTTCTTGTCTGTGTTTCTACTATCTTTTACACCATTCGTCTCCTTTGCCAACTGCTCTTCTACGAATGCCCCCGGCATTAATATATATATATACACACACACTTAGGTATTGGATTTAGTTTTTTAAAATATGTTGTCTTGCTATTACTTCTCTATTGCTATCTTCAATTTAGTTTTCTAAATATATTGTCTTGATATTACTTGTATCAAAGGCTTCTTCCATTTTCTTTAGCTGAGGGTCTATCGGAAACAGTTCTTTTAGGATAGGGGTAAGGTTGCGTACATCCTATCATCCCTAGACTCAATTTGTGGGGGCTATTGTTTGTTGTTGTATAGTTACTTAGGCAGGTTATAGGGACTACAAACTTTTATTTGCTTCATTGATTTTCGAGTGCTTAGAATGGTTCTTCTTGTATATTCTCGAGTGCTCAAGACATGAGACTTCAGTAATGATTTTTTGGCCAAGAGGGTCTTGATGTATACAAAGAGGCTGAGAGAAAATTTTATTACCAATTTTCCATGTATATGCGGTTGGTAAGATGTGACTAGTGGGGGAGGACAAGGCCAATTATTTTGTAGTCAATATTGGGTATAATGCCATATAAAATTGAAGGTTACACATACGTCTATTCATTCTTGGAAGATCCAATATATTTAAAAAATGAAAAGCATATGAAAGTGATTACTTTCGGCACATTCCTTCTGATGTAAGAATAGTATTTGATTAATATTCCGAACTATTAATCTAACCACTGATGTTATGTATCATCAACCAACGAACTCAACTGTAAGCCTCCACCAACTTAGAGGTGTATAGGATGTTAGTTTAGTGCAGCTTATGGAACTACAAATTAATGCTGAAAAATGTTACATTTAAAGTAATATTACTTTTAGAGTATCCACTTGTTTAAACATATAAACAGTTAATAATATAAATATACATGAAAAAGAAATGACAAACAGCTGTAAAGATGTACGGGTCTGTCTTTTCTTTTTTGCTTTTCAAGTATTGACATCAAACTTGTTTATAAACTAATTCGTCGCGTGAAAAATATTGCATATATATTGTTGTGGAAGTCTACGATTATATGGTAGTTGGAGAAAAGGTGTGAATCATCGTTCTGATCAATAATTCACGTGTAGGTCGGCTAATACCTGAATTTATTTGAAAAAGAAAAAATTGAAATATTATATCATATCATATAATAAGAGGAGACGACCAAAATGGGGAAAAGCCCAAAAATAAGCCACTTTCAGCATTTAAATAAATATATAAATCTCCAATAAGATAATCTTATGGTAGTACTCATTCCTTCAATCACTAGTGTTTTAGTGCGTCTATTCTAGTTGGAAGGATCATTATTCAGCCTTGTATTATTCTTACATTATTCACTGGCAGTGGCCTTATTCAACCAATTTTAAAATGACAATAGAACAACCCAAATTTACTGGCCCCTAATCCTCCTTTGTTTTCAAACCATTCACTTTAATTTCCACTGGTGAAACCAAAACAGAGAAAACGAAGAATTGACAAATTGATAAAGTCATAAATGGGATAATTCATTGCTTTGAATTTTTTGCACTTGGGAATCGTCGCAAAATCATAAATCCAAGATAAGCAATCCCAAGAAACTATAGGTATTTTATCTACTTTGAATGATCCAAGAAGGCCAATTCTCGAGGGAAGAACTAGGAAGCATCAATCCATTCATTTTCACATTCAAGTCCATTTCTCTCTTTATGGCTCTATGCAACTGTCTCCAAGTTCACTTTTTTTCGGGGGTCATCAATCATCATTCGATGTTCGGTAGCCGTTTTGAGACCTAATTAATCCAAAATTTAGTTGAGAATACTTCAATTTTTTTGGGGTTCCAACCGAGTATTCAGTATCCGTTTTGAATCCCAACTAATTCAAATTCGTGTCAGAAAATTTCATTTAGGGGTTAAAATGATTCCTAGCAAAGCCAATTCCGTTCCAAACGCCACCCAAGATTTCTAATTAAAACTGAATAACTACTTACCATTCCACCAAAATCTTTAGTGGTATCATTTCATGTCATATTTCGCCATTGTATAACTTGGCACTATAATAATTTTGAGTGTATGTAGAAGTCCACCTAGCTACCGTTGCTTTCGTTACACATCACAGTCGGCTAAAAGGTACTTACTTAAATATATGAGTCAGATTTCTACATCTTTTGACTTCACCTGGAATATACTACTCCATATATTTAGGTTATTTTTTTCAAAAATGTTAATCAGTGTAAGTAGAGCCATTTCTTGAGTTCTAAGGAATTGTAATTACCAACTCCCTTATATATTCATCATATTTTATATTAAGGTAGCAAGATTTATCGATAGTTATGTTTAGTGAGACGGAGCTTCGCTTAACTTGCAAAAAAGAGAGATTGTCGCCCTATTAGTATCTTAATTAAACTATTACTATTAGTTTTTAGTTAGTAATCATTTTCCATATATATGTAAGGGGACCATATATTTACTTTTTCCGGTAAGCTATAAAAATGAAATAGAATGAACAATGTATACTTTCTCCCGCTTTACAAAAAAAATTGCAAGCGTGCTCGCTTTTTCGCATAACTTCAGTATACGGGGCTGAAGTGGCAAAGACAATCACGCAAAACTTCAGCATTCTGGTAGACGGGCCTGAAGTAGCAAGTGTGCTGAACCAAGTGCTCACTTTATCTTTGCACGAAAACTCTTCGTGTTTCCGAACAAAGAGGGGCAGCTGTGAGCACGTGATTTTTGTTTTGCGCGACAGTCACTCCAAAAGAATAAAATTGGTCCTGCTGTACAATTTTTGGATTTCTGTGCGGCATTTTGTTGATTTATTCGTGACTTCGGCCCATTTTTATTTGTTTACTTTATTAAAACAAAATTCAAAATGTGTACGTGTCATGCATAATCTGAGCCATAACATGGTTTAAATAGAAAAGCATAAACAGGCACCTTTGTCCGTGATTTTGTTTTGTTTGACTTTACCTGTTTTGAAATATTTTAGTATGTGTGCAAATAATTGTATTTGAGTGTGTATTTAATTTTAATCTGATTTTTTAGCTTAGTTTTGTTTTAAAATAAATAAGAAAAAAAATATAAAAATAAAAAAATAAGAAAGGACCCCTTCTTTTTCCGGATTGGGCCAATTTTATTAAATTGGCCCAAACAAACAATGCCCAAAACCCAGGCCTGCCCGGTCCAGACCACTTAGTGCCCAGGGTGTCCAAACGACGTCGTTTGGATCGTGCCTGATCTGGGCCGTTGATCTCAGAGTGATCAACGGCCAAGATCAATCCCCCGTAACCCACCAACAAACCCGACCCATTTACACCCGGACCAAACCCAAACCCTCAACACTTGAAACGACACCGTTTCACTTAAGACCATCAGATCCAAACCGTAGATCTAGATTGATCTAACGGTTGAGATCAACCCACCCACTAACTATATAAGTCCAGATCCTTACCCTACCCCCCTATCCAACACCCCAGCCTCGTCGTCTTCACCCAAACCCACAAACCCTAGAGCCGCCCCTGTACCCTTCGCCATGAAAAAACCGGCGGCATGAACGCCGGTGACCTCGCCCTGAACACCATAGAACCACCTCACCACCCTGAACATAGACCTGTTAACCGTTTAGTTCGAATCACCCTCCAGGTCCTCGAATCTTCATTTGAAGATTCGAGTCAAAACTCGATCTACACCAACCAACCCTAGCTTCACACCAGACACTCCCCAGACCCCCCTCGTGACCAAACCATACTTGGTTTGGTCCGAATCTGACCAGGGAAGCCTGAATCCCGGATCTGAGTTTTGGAAATGTTTGTAGTTCTTCGTCACTGGTTCATACCGGTTCAACCGAAGAGATTAAGGTCTAATGGACTTTAATCAAAGTGTTTCTCATCTGAGAAACACTTCGATTAAAATCCATTCAGCCTTAAGAAAGGTCTGTCCAAATCCGAGTCAAAGTTTTGATTTTTCAAAGATTTGAGGTGAGTCTTGTTTTCTTTTTCTTTATTTTTGTTTTAGTCCGTGTGATTTGTTTTTAAAAGTTTGTTCATATTTGTTTTTAATTTTACCAACTTCTGTTTGTCCACTTTGCCCGAACTTCTGTTTGTTTGAATGAGCCTTTATATTTGCCCTGATATAAGTAGTGTGCAATTAGCTGATTCTCAAAATTTGAACTGATCAATTGACTCCTCGAGCACCACTTTGTTTAGCCAGTACAATTCAAGTCATGTTCCCTATACTTTGAATGTCCGATTTTTGGCTACGATTGTGTATGTTAATGCTAATATAGTCGAGTCGACATGAGTCGTCAATTAGTTTCAACTGCCTGAACAAAATAAATCGATTCGTTTCTGTTGAACATTTGCCTGAATCAATTAAGAACCAAGTTCAGTTACTTATAATATGATTTCAGAAACCTAAGGCTTCATCTGTAATTGAAATCTGAGTTGATGGCATGTGCACTTGTGCACAGCATGTGCATTGTGCACAGCCTGTTTTTTCCTGCATAAAGGGCTTTCAATTTTAAAATGGTTTAACAGCATATGCTGTCAGATATATTCTACTGCCCATGCTTGCTTTAAGTTTAAAAAGTATTAAACTTTTTAAAAGTTAAGTCTGCCAGGGAATGTTGATGGGGATTAATACTTAAATAACTAATTGGAATCTGAAAATGTAAAAGGCACATGGGAGGGGTATTGTTATATTCAAAAAAAGAGGCTATTTAAAAGGAGGAGGGTGGAGGCTTATAAAGGATAGATGAACAGACACAAAGAGGGAGGAGGGGAGATCAGAAAATAAAGGAAAGGGGAACACACTGTGAGGAGTGTTAAAAAGAGAAAGCTTGAAAGACATACAAAGAGATACAGAAATTATACAATCTACAATCAGAAATTGTTTCTTCCTATTTGTTATTTGGGTTTTTCAGTTGTTTAATTCGTTGAAATCAATTCTGATTGTTTGAAGTTCCAGCTGTGTCTATTTAGTCAAGTGTTTTCCATTGGTTCACTACTGGTTTGGTCTGCTTGGAGTTCTTGATTCTATTCCACTGGGTTGTGCTCTCGTTTGGCTATTTCTTTCTATTGGCCATAGTTGCATTTCTGCACTTGAGCCTTTTCTGCTGTTCGTTTTGTTTTGCTGCTGCCCTGTCCTGCTACTATTGCTAGTCCTGTTTCTTTTGCTGCTGATTTCCACATCTTCTTCTTCTTCTCCTTTGCACATTCAGCATTTTCAGGTACACATTTCAAGCCCCATATTGATGTAATTGAAACAGTTTGAAAGCATGAAATGGAAAAGTTTGAAGAAGTTCAAGCATTTGCTGTAATATTCATAGTACATTAACAGGCTTGTGAAAATTGATTAGTTTATAATCCAGCAGTTTGAAAGTATGTATTGATATTTGACTGAGTTTGCCCTGTTGTATTTTAACTCCTTAGTTGTTTATGGGCATGTATATTTCGACCTTATACAATACTGTTCTGGTCTCACTAGTTTCGTTTAGTTAAGACTAGTCCACATAAGCTTAGTTGAGTTCAACTCGAGAAGTGTTCGGATTAAGTGTTGTATTTCGTTTAGCTCGTACAGGATTCCTTGCCAAACTAAAGTATTTTACTTTGCCAGTTATCCTTTAATCTAGTCCAAATAAGTTCAGTTAAGTTCAATTCAAGAAATATTCGGATTAGGTATTGCATTTCATCAATCTCATATGTAGTTTTTTGTTCGACTGAAACATCCTCGCGAGGCATGACGTTTTTTTTACTTTACAAGTAGTTAATCAGAAACTGACAAAAATCTGGATTAGACAAAAGCTATAATTGAATCAGCATGTACCTTTTCTTCTAGTTTTAGAGACAAATGCGTTAGAAATGTAGCCATTTTAGGATATCCTTTTCTAAAATAGAGATGAGCCTCGCCAAATAAAGATGCAAAATTGCGGGGCTCTCAATAAATAATCATGATAATTATTTTAGAATTCAAGATAGGCCATTTAATAAATTCCATGGCCTTATACAAAGATAATAACGCGTTAGACTCTGTAGGCGCGGCTTAATTAAATCACATTCTTAAATTCGGGTGCACATTGATGTGACCCAAATCCGAATCTCAACGAAGTCCAAATGTGTCGACGATCACGGGTGCATTGATTGTGACGTGGTTCGAGATGTGTTTTCACGACGTTGCAATTCTATAAAAATAAGTGATAATAATAAAAGCGGTTTAAACTTAATAAAAGCACGTAAGTCATAACATGTATTTAAATCAGATATTTAGCCATTATAACAATTTAAGCGACCGTGCTAGAACCACGGGATTCGAGGGTGCCTAACACCTTCCCTCGGGTCAACAGAATTCCTTACTTAGAATTTCTGGTTCGCAGACTTCATTTGGAAAAGTCGAAAATTTCCTCGATTTGGGATTCAAGATAAACCGGTGACTTGGGACACCAAAAGCCAAACCTTTCCCAAGTGGCGACTCTGAATTAAATAAATAATCCCATTTCGAATATTGTCACTTAAATTGGAAAAACTCCACCCGCGCATTTAACCCTTCGGGGCCGGGCGCGCAAAAAGGAGGTGTGACAGCTCTGGCGACTCCGCTGGGGACGCGACCCAGAACCACTGGTTCAGGGTCCAAGAATTCGAGCTTAGAATAATTGTTATATCTGGTTTATTATCTGATCTTTATTACATGTTTTGCATAAAAGTGCTAAATGCTGTCTTTTACCGTTTTTGATATTATCTGAACTGTATATAAACTGTGCCGAAACCCTTCTTTTCTTACCTCCGGGGAGAAGCTCGCTGGTCGAGACTCCCTATTCTGTTAGTGTCAATACCTGAAATAAGAAAGAGGTTGGACAAGTTACAAAGCCGGACGATCTCGCGGGTCCCCGGTACGTAGCCCCCTCCTCGACTCGAGTTGTCCGCTCGGGTACACAGTCTAGAACATATACAAAGGTTTAAACCTAGTATAACGAAACTTCATGCCGGATCCCTAGTAGGAACGCTTGTTTGCATCATATTGCATTTGACTTAGGGGACTCAACACAGGGGTTGGGTCCGTCTAGGACAGGCAACCAGAAATGGAAAAGACCATCATGCTGCATTCCTATGTGTTGTGCATTTATTTGCTTCAGTTCCGCATGTCGACCGGTTCCTAAAAAAAAAGAGGAAAATAGCAGCGTAGGGGAGATAATTACTTATTTTTGAAAAATAAAACCAATGTCCAAGTAGTGTCAAAACCTCGCCGGAATTTTTCTAAAAAAAACAAAACTGTCTTGTTTATTGAGAGTTATTAAAAAATATATATATAAATTTTTTTTTATCACTTTCAAAAAAAGGGGGGGGGGTTATTTATTTTAAAAGTAAAAAAAAATTTTTAAAAAAATGTGTTGTTTCTTTCGTAGTACCCCTTTTATGAATTCAGACTAATAGTCCAAATTTTTCCAAAAAAAAATAATATAAAAAAAAAATAATTTCTTTTAATCTTTATCTCTTTTCAAAAAAAAAAATACGCATTCCTGATTTCTAGGTTTATTCGATTTTTCTTTTGTTTTTTTTCCTATATGCCCGAACTACGCCGGTTTGATTCTCACCGGATGTGAGATACGTAGGCAACCCTCATCGGGTTCAACCCCATTTTTCTAAATAGCCAAAATCAGTAAATAAACAAATAAAAGATGTGTCAAATTTTTAATAGAGTCGTAAATAAGTCAGGTGACATTGTTTCATCATAAATAGCCAAATGTTCCCGAAAGGGACGCCGGAAGGCTGACTTTGCATAAACAAGCCACCTTTGGGTCTTGTTTAGCGTTTTTTAGACCCGCACAGCCTTAAAATCTTTGTCTCCGAAGTGTTTAAAGGCCGTGGGAAAAGCTTGGTCCTCTCTAAAAATATATATATATTTTTTTTGAGTCAGTCAATTTTGTTAAAATCACCTTAATAAATGTGCAGGATGAGCACGATGCAAAATGAACATTTTTTAATAATGACCAAAATCCCTGTCAAGTTACGGCTATGGTGGAATGATCTAGGTGTTGAAGGACAAAATGAGGTTAAGAAATATTTGAAAGGTCTTGTGGGTCTGTTGGAAGTCCAGCCTCGGGGAGATATCATAAGAGCTTTGGTTACCTATTGGGACCCGGCGCACAATGTTTTCCATTTCTCTGATTTTGAGCTCACCCCAACTTTGGAAGAAATGGCCGGATACATCGGGAATACTGAACTCCCGTTGAAGGAAAAATACTTGGTCGCCCCAAGAGTCGTCACGGCACATCGGTTCCTGGATTCATTGAAAATACCTAGAACGGTCCACAACCCGGATCTAGCAGCCGGATTCTGTACTCCATGCTTCATATATGATAGATACGGTCACGAGGGGGGATTCAATAATCCAATCAACAAACTGTGCAGCAAAGGAGTTCGTCAGAAATGGGACGAGCACAGACGGGTGGCGTTCATAATAACGTTTCTGGGTCTTCTGGTATTTCCGAGAAAAGATGGAAACATTGATTTGAAGATATCTGGGGTCGCCAGCACTTTACTCACGCAAAGTGGCAGCACTCTCGCGCCAATGGTGGTATCTGACATCTTTCGAGCTCTCACAACTTGTAAAACTGGGGGAAATTTCTTCGAAGGTTGTAACTTGCTCCTGCAGATATGGATGACCGAGCACCTTTGCCATCATTCCGAGATTTTGAGCCATGGTTCCCCGGAAAAGACCCGCATAGAAGAATCGTACGCGAGAGCCAAAGAGATCAGTTTGCCCGAAGGAGTCCTGACTTGGACCTCGTTCTTTCAAGCTCTTACTGCCAGCCAAATACAATGGAAGTTGGGATGGTTGCCCGTTGATGAGGTCTTATATATGTCAGCGGCTAAAACTCATTTCTTGCTGATGGGGCTTAAAAGCATTCAACCTTACGCACCCTGCCGAGTTTTAAGACAGTTCGGAAGATGCCAGACAGTACCTCATGAGGAAGATCTAAGCACTCAAGCAGTTGAGATAAGTCCTAACGGACAGTTCCCAGAAGCAAAGATTCGCCAAATCTGGAATGAGGGACAATATTTGAAATCAGATACTTGCGTGCGGGATCGAGCCAAAGGAGAAACGGCGCCAGGTTACCTTGCATGGTACAGAAGGGAACTCGAGCATGAAAGGCCAGCTAAGAGACCCCACATCCGGAATTTTACCGAATCATCACAAAAGCAGTGGGATTGGTTAGCAAAAGAAAGAGGCTATTGCACCGAAATCAGCAGGTTAAAGCAACAAGTGGAAAACTTGAAATATGAACACAACGTGCAAGTTGCTACCGATCTGGGAGAGCGGAACATGTTAATTCAAGAAAATGAAATGCTCAGAGCCCAGATCAAACAAATAAGGTTGGATGCAGATAGACAACCAAGGCGTCAATCGGACGAGCAGCTGATAAAAGGGCTAAAAGGTGAAATCAGGGAATGGCGAGATGGTTTGGAGAAATCTGAAAACATCATAGCAGAGCTCAAAGCACAGTGGGATACAAGGGCAGATAAGCATCGCAGACACCTGAATCGATTGGAAGGCGACCACGAGAAGACTGTTGCTAAAATAAAGAGAGAGATGGCAGCACTTGAGATCAAAGCAGCTAGTCAGGCAAAGGATTTCCAAATTGAGAGCAGATACTGGTACGACTCAATAGCCCAGATGAAGTTGGAAGTACGGCGATTGAAGCATCAACACGTACAGGATGTTCAAGTCTTCAAGATATGCAGCGATCAGATAAAGCACCTACTTGTAGAGAAGAAGCAAACCAGAGATAGGATCAAAGCCATTGCCCACGCCATCACCAGACGATGTCTACGATGTGAGAACATGTCTAGTGTTACCTTCCTCTCGGCAGTAATGATTTATGTCAAGCAGACTATGCACGAGCTAGAGCAACTTGAGAGGGATCTCACGCCTAGGACCGCGGCGAGGCCGAACGATGCCCCGCGGAAACCAATTTTTAAAACCATAATGCATTCATAGGTCAAATCTGCATCTTAGCATCTTCCGCCTGTTTTTTCATCAGGGTGATTTTTAGTCTATTTTTTGAGTCTAGGTTTATTTTCAAAGTTTGCTTTTTCTTTTGCAAAATGTAGTTTGTAATAGACTGCTTCAATAATAAAGAATTTGCTTCTTTCACACTCATTTGTGTTTTCGAACTACGTGATGATCTGATTCACGTGAGTATCGTGATACGTAGGCAATCCTCATCGGATCCGATCGCATTTTCCTTTGCTAAAAAAAAATATAAAAGAAAAATAATTGTAAATAAAATAAAAGAAAAAAAAAGAAAAAAAAAGGGGGGGAAATAAGAGGAAAAACACCGGAATGACGCATGCTCTCGTAGCAGACATATAGCAATCCGCTTAACTGTATAGGTGCATCATGCCCAACGTGAGATTAACTGTCTGTTATTTGCTGCAAATTAACCGGGCACTTGTCATTGAGCATTTTCCAGGGTTTTTGAAAAGACGGTTGGTTTGGTGAAAGTCTGGCCTCGCATTCATACTTCACGAGATCAAGGAGAGGTGTTCAACTACCTATTGTTAGGACCAGAAACAGTACTCACACTTACTTCACCAGGTCAAAAGGAAGTGTGGAAATGTCTTCGGAAATTCCATTGCAAACAGTCCCCGTCTCTGAGGAGAGCTCAATCTCAGCCGTCCTCACGCCTGAATCCGCAACTGCGGAAGAAAATAGAATCCTACGGCTCCGCATGTTGGAAATGCTGGATGACTGGAACAATGGGAAAGAGCCGCCAAGTGTCGTCCCCGGATTCCCTGAATTATTCTCCAGGTCAGGTGGGACTTCTAATGTCCCCATAAATTACCCTGCTACCCCATTCGGGTACCCAGCCAACTCCGCTTTCTCCGCAGGATCACCTTCTGAGCCTCATCCCCGAATGTCGGCCACTGATGCAAGCATGAACATCTTTACTGCATCGCCTTGCCCAGCTACGGCACAGCCTGCCACATACAAGCCAAGCTTTGACTCATCCTCTTTTACATTCCAAGCACCATCGTTCTCAATGGAACCAACCGGGTTCGCTACCAACAATAATCCTCTACCGCCTCAGCGCGAACTCGCACCGGGACAGGATCAGAACCTCAGGATTGCAGAACAAAATGAGATTGCTAAGAGAATGAGAAGCCTTGAGCAAAGTTTGAAGAATATGCAAGGGTTGAGCGGACAAAAGAGCGTCTCTTACGCCGACCTGTGCATATTTCCTCACGTGCACCTGCCGACGGGTTTCAAGACCCCCAAGTTCGAGAAATACGATGGGCACGGCGACCCCATTGCACATCTTAAGAAATACTGCAACCAATTGCGGGGAGCCGGCGGAAAAGAAGAACTGCTAATGGCGTATTTTGGGGAAAGCTTAGTAGGGATAGCTTCGGAATGGTATATGGATCAGGAAATGTCCCGATGGCATATATGGGATGATCTCGCCAGAGATTTTGTAAAGCAATTCCAGTATAACATCGACATTGCGCCAGACCGAAACTCTCTGTCGAATTTGAAAAAGAAGCCTTCGGAAAGCTTTAGAGAGTATGCTATTAAGTGGCGTGAACAGGCGTCGAGAGTGAAGCCTCCCATGGATGAAGTGGAAATGGTCACTACCTTTCTCCAGGCTCAAGAGTCTGACTATTTCCAAAATATGATGTCGGCCATGGGTAAGCCATTCGCAGAAGCAATCAAGATAGGAGAGATGGTAGAGAATGGGCTGAAAACGGGTCGGATTCTGAGTCAAGCAGCCCTAAGAGCAACCTCCCAGGCCGTCCAAAGCGGGTCTGGAGGGACGACAAGGGGGAAGAAGAAGGAAGAAACGGCTATGGCAGCCTCTGAAGCAAGGGAGTATCGTCATCCCAGGCCCCCTTTTCCGGGAAGAGCCCCACAACACTACTACCCCCATTCAAATTCGGCACATGCTCATCAACCTTATATGGTCATGAATGCCCAACCTTATAACCATCCACCGCAACCAGCCAACCGAGGCCCAGCTCCACCTCCCAGAAATCAGCCTCACTACCGCAACCACTATAACCCACAACCCCGGCAAAATAACTACCGCCCCCAAGAGCCACCTCAACGGCGGACTTTTACGCCCATCGGTGAGCCATACTCAACTTTGTTCCCAAAGTTGGTTCAGTTGGGTTTCCTGCAACCCATCCCCCAAACAAGGCAAAACCCGACATCTCCTTCTTACAAAGCCGGAGTCAGATGCGCCTATCATTCAGGGGCCGAGGGGCATGATACAAACGACTGCTGGTCATTGAAAAGAGTGGTCGAAAATTTGATAGAGCAGGGGAAAATAGTGCTAAGGGACGAGGAGATCCCGAATGTAACAAACAACCCATTGCCCGCTCACAATAATGGCCCATTGATCGGCATGATTTGTGAAGACAAAGAGTTCGACCCTGCTTTGAAAGCCATAATTGCCATTGTCGACACGGGGAAGAGGCCTGAAATAGACCAGAAATCAGAAAAGGGGAAGGAGGTCAAGGTCGCAGAAAGCAAGTCTGAAAAGAAGGTGGAAGAGAAAGTAGTACCAGCAAAGGGCGGAGTTCTTTACGTACCACGGGGCCAAGCTGAGAAGACGCAGAAATCCGGGATCAAAAAGACAAAACCTATGTACGTGCAAAAAGGGGCCTATGTGGTCCGGGGGACGATTCAACCACCTCGGCTGAATGAGCCAGTGGTTATCGGACGCGTGCCACAAAAGCCAATGACCAACCCGTCCACAGTGCCGTGGAATTATCAAAAGACTTTGGTAACATACAAAGGTAAGGAGGTCATGGAAGAACTTCCAGAAAATACTTTCGTTGGAGGGTACTCAAATACCCAAGAACTGAACAACGCCACACAAAGGCGCTTTCCTCCAAATAAGCCTGTGAGTGTTGAAGAGGCGGAAGTGTTCTTCCAACAAATGAAGATGCCGGATTACGAAGTGATAGATCAGTTGCGCAAGCACCCTGAGCAGGTGTCCATGCTATCATTATTGACAAGGTCGGCCGAGCATCAAAAGATCTTACTGAAGACCCTGAATGAGGCATATGTGCCGGTTGAAACTTCGGTGGAGCAATTAGAGCGGATGACAGAACGACTCTTCGCCGTCAACCAAATCTCCTTCAGCAAGAACGATCTACCCCCGGAAGGAGCAGCACACAACAAGGCATTGCATTTAACAGTCAAATGTGAGGACTACTATGTCAAGCGGGTGATGCTGGATGGGGGATCAGGTGTTGACATTTGCCCGCTCTCCACGCTGCAAAGAATGGAAATTGAGACCGGAAGAATCCGACCCAACAACGTCTGCGTGAGAGCTTTCGATGGTATCAAGAGAGACACCATGGGAGAAATAGACCTGTTGCTGGTCATAGGACCAGTCGAATTTCGAGTCACTTTCCAAGTGATCGACATGGACACATCTTACAATTTCCTCCTTGGCAGGCCTTGGATCCATGCGGCAGGAGCCGTGCCTTCTACTCTTCACCAGATGGTGAAGTTCGAGTATGAAGACCAAGAGATCGTGGTCCATGGAGAAGATGAACATGCCATTTATCGGGACCCATCTATCCCGTATCTTGAACCAAGAGAAGGGAGCGAGCATACGGTTTATCAAGCTTTCGAGGTGGTATTGGCAGAGCAGCACGAAGAGGGAGTACCTTGCCCCCAGCCTTTCTTGTCTAACGCTTCGGTTATGGTGGCCAAAGAGATGATCCGACACGGATTTAGGCCAGGGAAGGGGCTTGGACGAACCCTTCAGGGAATGACGGAACCCATTACTTTACCAGTCATCAAGAAACCTTTTGGACTAGGTTTCAAACCTACTCCAGCAGACGAAAAATGGGCAAAGAAAAGGAGAAATGAGGGCTGGAAGTTGCCTCAACCACTGCCGGATTTACATGCGACTTTTGTCAGGCCAAGGTACGCTGAAGAAGAAGATGATGAGGTCTTCACAGCGGAGGAAATCGAGGAAATATGTGGGGCAATGAGGGAAATGCTCTATGAGGTCCACATGGTTCAACCAGGCGAAGGCACGAGCACTGCTGAGATGATGTACATGGGGCCAAACGCCAAGCTCCAAAACTGGGAAATCACGCCATTCCCAACTAGACGGAAGTCCGGGTAGACCTGTCCTGCCACCTTTCCTGTATCACAAAGTTATCTCCGGGACATAACTTGAACGTTTTCTTCTTTTCATTTGTTGTTCCGAATTCCTAGTTGTAAACGTCGTTGTCTTCCAATTTTCCAAAGAAAAAAAAAATAAAAAAAAAAATAAAAAAAAATCATCATTGCTTTCCTATTCTTTCTTTTTCTGATTTTATTACTTTTCCTCTCATTTTCCTTTTCAGTCCTAATAATGCGGCTTTAAATATGACATGCTTGCGTACTTCACGCCCAGATCACAATGAGCTATTTAACTGCGAATTAATGAACCCAGAACCAGAATATGATGCGGAAGAGGCTTTTAGGGAGATAAACCGAGAGTTGGAATATTTCGAGAATAAACCTAAGCCAAATCTGAATGACACTGAACCGGTAAATTTGGGAACTACGGAAGAAATCCGGGAGACCAAGATAAGCATTCACACGGACAAGAAAACGCGAGAGGCGATAATTCAACTTCTTCTTGAATTTAAAGACGTGTTTGCTTGGTCATATGATGACATGCCGGGACTAGGTGTCGATCTAGTGGTTCACAAATTGCCGATTCATCCTGATTGTCCTCCGGTTCAACAAAAGCAACGAAAGTTCAAAACCGAGGTCAGTGACAAAATTAAAGAGGAGATCACCAAGCAACTGAAAACAGGAGTGATCCGGGTAGTCCAATATACAACATGGTTGGCGAATGTGGTCCCAGTACCGAAAAAGGACGGGAAAACTCGGGTATGTGTAGATTACCGAGATCTGAACAGAGCAAGTCCCAAAGATAATTTCCCGCTGCCCAACATCCACATCCTCGTTGATAATTGCGCCAAGCACGAGATACAGTCTTTCGTAGATTGTTACGCTGGGTATCATCAGGTATTGATGGATGAAGAGGATGCCGAGAAAACTGCCTTCACCACGCCTTGGGGCACCTACTGTTATCGAGTCATGCCATTTGGTTTAAAGAATGCTGGGGCTACTTACATGAGGGCCATGACCGCCATTTTCCATGACATGATGCATCAGGAAATAGAGGTGTACGTGGACGATGTAATAGTCAAGTCCAGGACACAGGGTAATCACATCCAAGACTTGAGGAAATTCTTCGAGAGGCTAAGGAAGTATGACTTGAAGCTAAATCCAGCCAAATGCGCTTTCGGAGTTCCGTCAGGTAAACTTTTGGGTTTCATCGTAAGCAGTTGAGGTATCGAGCTAGATCCGACTAAGATAAAATCTATCAGAAATCTACCTCCCCCAAGAACGAAGAAAGACGTGATGAGTCTTTTGGGCAGGCTGAACTACATCAGTCGGTTTATTGCCCAGCTGACAAGCACGTGTGAGCCCATATTCAAGTTGTTGAGAAAAGATGCGGCGATTAAGTGGACAACGGAGTGTCAAGAAGCCTTTGATAAAGTCAAAGAGTACCTTTCGAATCCCCCAGTCTTGGTCCCTCCCGAACCAGGGAGGCCACTTTTCTTGTATCTGACAGTCTTGGAGAACTCCTTTGGTTGCGTCCTGGGGCAACACGATGTGACCGGGAAAAGGGAACAGGCGATCTACTACCTGAGCAAGAAATTCACCAGCTACGAGGCCAAATACACTCTGTTGGAGAAGACATGCTGCGCTCTCACATGGGTTGCTCAAAAGCTGAGGCATTATCTCCAAGCCCACACTACATTCCTCATAAGCAGGTTGGATCCCTTGAAATATATATTTCAGAAACCAATGCCTACTGGGAGACTGGCTAAATGGCAAATCTTGCTTACGGAATTCGACATAGTTTATGTCACTCGCACGGCAATGAAAGCCCAGGCGTTAGCAGATCATTTGGCCGAAAACCCGGTCGATGAGGAATACCAGCCATTGGATACCTACTTTCCAGATGAAGAGGTAAACACCGTAGAAGTGATCTCAGAGGAAGCTCATGTTTGGAAGATGTTCTTTGATGGAGCCGTGAACGCCAAGGGTATAGGGATTGGGGCAATTTTGATCTCACCTGCCGGTCAGCATTATCCCGCCACAGCTAGACTTCGTTTCTTCTGCACAAATAATACAGCTGAATATGAAGCCTGCATTATGGGCATACATATGGCAATCGATCAGGATGTCAAAGATTTACTAATTATGGGAGATTCTGACCTGATCATCCGGCAAGTTCAAGGCGAATGGGAAACTCGGGATGTCAAACTTATCCCATACCGACAACATGTGGAGGACCTCAGCAAGCGCTTTACCTCAATAGAATTCAGGTATATCCCGAGGTGTCACAATGAACTGGCAGATGCACTTGCTACTCTGGCTTCTATGCTACCCTACCCGGGCGACGCCCACGTCAATCCTTTGGAAATCCAAATCAAGGAAAGACACGGTTACTGCAGTGTAATCGAGGCGGGATCAAATACGCAGCCTTGGTACCATGACATCAAGAAATTCCTGAAGACACAAGAATACCCCGAGCATGCAACCGGAGATCAAAAGAGGACCATTAGGCGACATGCAAGTGGTTTCTTTTTGAGCAGTGAATTGTTATATAAGAGGACTCCGGACCTCAATCTCTTAAGATGTGTCGATATCGAGGAAGCGAGAAAGATCATGCACGAAGTACACGCAGGTGTGTGTGGACCTCACATGAACGGGTATGTCTTGGCAAAGAAAATCCTTCGAGCAGGTTATTACTGGATGACCTTGGAAAAGGATTGCTTTAGTTTCGTTCGGAAGTGTCATCAGTGTCAGGTGCACGGTAATTTGATTCATGCACCTCCCACGGAACTGCATCCCATGTCCGCACCTTGGCCATTTGTCGCTTGGGGCATGGACGTCATTGGACCAATTGAACCAAAGGCTTCGAATGGACACAGGTTTATACTGGTTGCCATCGATTACTTCACAAAATGGGTAGAGGCTATCACTCTCAAGTCGGTCACCAAGAAAGCTGTAGTGGATTTTGTACACTCAAATCTTATCTGTCGCTTCGGTATTCCTGCGACTATCATTACAGATAATGCAGCAAACTTGAACAGTCACTTGATGGGAGATGTGTGCGAGCAATTCAAGATAACACACAGGAATTCCACTCCTTATCGGCCAAAAGCCAATGGTGCTGTGGAAGCTGCAAATAAAAACATCAAGAAGATTTTGAGGAAAACAATACAAATTTCCCGACAGTGGCATGAGCAGTTACCTTTTGCATTATTGGGGTACCGCACTACGGTACGCACATCGGTGGGAGCGACTCCTTATCTTTTGGTTTATGGGACCGAGGCCGTAATACCGGCAGAGGTAGAGATTCCTTCACTTCGAATCATTGTCGAAGCAGAAATCGAGGACAGCGGGTGGGTTAAGACTCGGTTAGAGCAATTGACGTTGATTGATGAAAAGCGGATGGCTGCAGTTTGTCACGGACAGTTATACCAACGAAGGATGGCCCGTGCTTACAACAAGAAAGTCCGACCCCGGAATTTCGAAGTAGGTCAGCTAGTACTGAGGCGTATTCTGCCGCATCATGAAGAAGCAAAAGGAAAGTTTTCCCCAAATTGGAAAGGCCCATACATCGTAAGGAAAATATTGCCAAGAGGAGCATTGTATTTAGGTGATATCGAAGGAAATGACCCTGACACAGCGGTGAATGCAGATGCAGTCAAGAGGTACTACGTCTAAGTCATACTCCAAGTGGTCCTGACACGTTTGAAAATGGCGAAGGTGTTTATTCCCCACTACTCCCAAACACTACCCAATTCTCTCTACCAACTTTCGAGCCGCTTACAAAAAAAAAAAAAAAAAAAAGAAAACAAAACAAAACAAAACGTTGGTTGAGGCCTGAACTACGTTTTACTTGATTCCGAAAGGATACGTAGGCAGCCTCTCCCTGAGGTTCAGTCACACCAACAATAAAATCCCATTCATCCTGAAAATTGAAACCAGGGCACGTCGAGCAGTTTAGAAGTTAGTATCAGCTACCTCTCTTTACCAAGTACAAGCCTTCAAATCAATTGCCAAAGATAGTGGGAAACCAATAAGCATCACAAATGGAAACCGGCACACCCTGAGTTGAGAGAAATAAAATGAGAGAGCCTCGGCGGTGAAAACCTTCGGGCACCACGAGGCGACGGGAGAAGAGAAACCAAAATGAGAGAGCTTGTTTAGTAAAAAACTCACAAAGAGTGCTATCAAGCGATGACAGGAAGAGAAATGAGAGAGGCCAACCAGCGAAAACCCGCAAAGGGCGCTGTTGGCCGAAAAAGAATGACTCCACCCCAAGAAGGTTTCGGCAAGGTGCCACCGGTTTGGAATCACAGATCCGTTTTGGTTCAGGAAAACGCAAGTTCTTAAAAGGTCAGACGTCCAGTCCAAAGAGCATGTCATGTCATTTAAAGCCAGCGTTATCTTCCTCAGATAAGTCTTTCTCGTCCCGAAAAGGACACTCCTTTCCTGAAGTTTGTTTTCTCCTTTCTTTGTTTCTTTTCGAATCTCTTTTATGTCTTAACCCCAAGTTCAGGATACACCGGAAAGGGCAGGTGGCAGGTTTGTTTGCACGGAATCCCGTCTCATGAAGGAAAGCGCCTCATTTCGTTGGTACGATTGCCCAAGCCTGAGGGATCATGACGTTTGATGGTGTTTAAAGAGGAAAGAGAGGAATCTTCCCCAGCAAGTCCGCCTTCGGACGAATCCCCACAGAGTCTCCCCCTGTACAAATCCCCACAGAGTCTCTCCTTTTGTACAATCTCCCACAGAGTCTCCCCAATATAAAAAAAATGGAATCTCCCCAGCACATCCCAGCGAGTCCCTTTGTAAAAATTCCCCAACAAGCTTACCCCAACAAATCCTAGAAATCCCACTTTGAAATAAATCCCCAGCATGCCCATTGTACAAAAATCCACACAAAGAATCCACTCTGTAAATATTCCCCACAGAGCTTCCCTTTTGTACAAATCCCCAAAAAATACCTCCAATAAAATCCCCGTTGAGAACCTCCAAGCAAAACGGGACACACAAAAAAAAAAAAAAAAGAAAAAAAAAAAAAAAAGAGCCTTACGAGGCAAATCATCACAGAATCTGGAAATACAAGCCTGAGCGGTCTAAAGGGTTTCGGCATATGAATCAAATCAATGGCGGGACTTCACAACAGGAATGAAGACGCAACAAAGCAACCGGGAACGATCAAGGTCACCAAACCGACCGTCGTTTCCGAACTAACAATTGTCCTTTGTCTGAAAAGTTGAAACAGGTATAATCCAAGACAACCGTGCAAGAAGCAGGTGTCGCCCAAAGAGGAAGGTACACGGGTACAAGAAATATTTTGGCAATAAGGAATTCACTCAAAAGGTAAGTTCCCGCAAAACTCCCTTTTGTTCTTTTACTAAAATAAGAAAATTCAAAAAAAAAAAAAAAAAAAAGAAGTCAGTGGTTGTCCTCGAATTTTGTCCCCAGCCATCAGCATTAGGGTTTTAAACCCTAAACTGAATTTTCCTTTCAATCAGCATTAGGGTTTTAAACCCTAAACTGAACTTTTTCCTTTCAGCCAGCATTGGAGTTTTAAACTCTAAACTGAGCTTTTCCTTTAATCAGCATTAGGGTTTTAAACCCTAAACTGAATTTTCCTTTCAGCCAGCATTAGAGTTTTAAACTCTAAACTGAGCTTTTCCATGCAATCAGCATTAGGGTTTTAAACCCTAAACTGAATTTTCCTTTTAGTCAGCATCAGGGTTTTAAACCCTAAACTGAACTTTTTCCTTTCAGCCAACATTAGAGTTTTAAACTCTAAACTGAGCTTTTTCATGCAATCAGCATTAGGGTTTTAAACCCTAAACTGAATTTTCCTTTTAGTCAGCATTAGGGTTTTAAACCCTAAACTGAATTTTCTTTTTAGTCAGCATTAGGGTTTTAAAACCCTAAACTGAACTTTTTCTTTTAGTCAGCATTAGGGTTTTAAACCCTAAACTGAACTTTTTCTTCCAGCCAGCATTAGGGTTTTAAACCCTAAACTGAGTTTTTCCATGCAATTGACATTAGGGTTTTAAACCCTAAACTGAATTCTTCCTTTGTTCGGCATTAGGGTTTTAAACCCCAAACCGAACCTCTCCCCAGCTAGCCGGTGTTAGGGCTCCAACCCTGAACTGAGCATGCATATCCTCTTTCATCAATTTTATGAACTTCCGGGTAAATAATTAACGAAATTTTCCTAGTGAAACTGGGGCAGAAAATTTCGTTCGTTTGTTTGTTTTTTCCCGCAGGTCTAACCTCGAGCCACACGGATCGAAATGACCTACGAGACGAGTCTCAACTCAGAATCAAAGAAGAAAAAGACAAAAAAAAAAAAAAAAAAAAGACATTCCGAGATATCAGAGTGAATGGAGAGCGGATTGACTCCGACGTTTAATTAAGGTCTTGAACCTTGCCAATCGCGTCTCACTCAGTATCCCAGAGGTTACACAAATCGCCGCAACTCGCAAGCATCAAGATTCAGATCGGAGTCTACAAGCAGAATCAGCTAAGACCCAAGATCAAGTCGTAAAAGAATCATAGATAGGAATCTTGTAACTAGCAGTTGACATACATATAAGTAGTTAGTTCAGTTTCTAATTTTCGTTTGTTTGTAATAAGGCGGTCAGTGACGTAGCAGTGACAACAGCAGCAGCAGTAGCAGCAAGCATTGCAATCCCATGGTAGTCCCAGCTACCAAAACTTCCCGAACTACATTGACCTGATTCCTGTTTAGCCCAGGATATGTAGGAAATCTTTGAAGCAAGATTCGGTCAAATCTTTCAGAAACATGCTTCATACGGAGTAGTCCATAGGCAAAAATCGCTCATACACGCTCACTTTATCTTTGCACGAAAACTCTTCGTGTTTCCGAACAAAGAGGGGCAGCTGTGAGCACGTGATTTTTGTTTTGCGCGACAGTCACTCCAAAAGAATAAAATTGGTCCTACTGTACAATTTTTGGATTTCTGTGCGGCATTTTGTTGATTTATTCGTGACTTCGGCCCATTTTTATTTGTTTACTTTATTAAAACAAAATTCAAAATGTGTACGTGTCATGCATAATCTGAGCCATAACATGGTTTAAATAGAAAAGCATAAACAGGCACCTTTGTCCGTGATTTTGTTTTGTTTGACTTTACCTGTTTTGAAATATTTTAGTATGTGTGCAAATAATTGTATTTGAGTGTGTATTTAATTTTAATCTGATTTTTTAGCTTAGTTTTGTTTTAAAATAAATAAGAAAAAAAATATAAAAATAAAAAAATAAGAAAGGACCCCTTCTTTTTCCGGATTGGGCCAATTTTATTAAATTGGCCCAAACAAACAATGCCCAAAACCCAGGCCTGCCCGGTCCAGACCACTTAGTGCCCAGGGTGTCCAAACGACGTCGTTTGGATCGTGCCTGATCTGGGCCGTTGATCTCAGAGTGATCAACGGCCAAGATCAATCCCCCGTAACCCACCAACAAACCCGACCCATTTACACCCGGACCAAACCCAAACCCTCAACACTTGAAACGACACCGTTTCACTTAAGACCATCAGATCCAAACCGTAGATCTAGATTGATCTAACGGTTGAGATCAACCCACCCACTAACTATATAAGTCCAGATCCTTACCCTACCCCCCTATCCAACACCCCAGCCTCGTCGTCTTCACCCAAACCCACAAACCCTAGAGCCGCCCCTGTACCCTTCGCCATGAAAAAACCGGCGGCATGAACGCCGGTGACCTCGCCCTGAACACCATAGAACCACCTCACCACCCTGAACATAGACCTGTTAACCGTTTAGTTCGAATCACCCTCCAGGTCCTCGAATCTTCATTTGAAGATTCGAGTCAAAACTCGATCTACACCAACCAACCCTAGCTTCACACCAGACACTCCCCAGACCCCCCTCGTGACCAAACCATACTTGGTTTGGTCCGAATCTGACCAGGGAAGCCTGAATCCCGGATCTGAGTTTTGGAAATGTTTGTAGTTCTTCGTCACTGGTTCATACCGGTTCAACCGAAGAGATTAAGGTCTAATGGACTTTAATCAAAGTGTTTCTCATCTGAGAAACACTTCGATTAAAATCCATTCAGCCTTAAGAAAGGTCTGTCCAAATCCGAGTCAAAGTTTTGATTTTTCAAAGATTTGAGGTGAGTCTTGTTTTCTTTTTCTTTATTTTTGTTTTAGTCCGTGTGATTTGTTTTTAAAAGTTTGTTCATATTTGTTTTTAATTTTACCAACTTCTGTTTGTCCACTTTGCCCGAACTTCTGTTTGTTTGAATGAGCCTTTATATTTGCCCTGATATAAGTAGTGTGCAATTAGCTGATTCTCAAAATTTGAACTGATCAATTGACTCCTCGAGCACCACTTTGTTTAGCCAGTACAATTCAAGTCATGTTCCCTATACTTTGAATGTCCGATTTTTGGCTACGATTGTGTATGTTAATGCTAATATAGTCGAGTCGACATGAGTCGTCAATTAGTTTCAACTGCCTGAACAAAATAAATCGATTCGTTTCTGTTGAACATTTGCCTGAATCAATTAAGAACCAAGTTCAGTTACTTATAATATGATTTCAGAAACCTAAGGCTTCATCTGTAATTGAAATCTGAGTTGATGGCATGTGCACTTGTGCACAGCATGTGCATTGTGCACAGCCTGTTTTTTCCTGCATAAAGGGCTTTCAATTTTAAAATGGTTTAACAGCATATGCTGTCAGATATATTCTACTGCCCATGCTTGCTTTAAGTTTAAAAAGTATTAAACTTTTTAAAAGTTAAGTCTGCCAGGGAATGTTGATGGGGATTAATACTTAAATAACTAATTGGAATCTGAAAATGTAAAAGGCACATGGGAGGGGTATTGTTATATTCAAAAAAAGAGGCTGTTTAAAAGGAGGAGGGTGGAGGCTTATAAAGGATAGATGAACAGACACAAAGAGGGAGGAGGGGAGATCAGAAAATAAAGGAAAGGGGAACACACTGTGAGGAGTGTTAAAAGAGAAAGCTTGAAAGACATACAAAGAGATACAGAAATTATACAATCTACAATCAGAAATTGTTTCTTCCTATTTGTTATTTGGGTTTTTCAGTTGTTTAATTCGTTGAAATCAATTCTGATTGTTTGAAGTTCCAGCTGTGTCTATTTAGTCAAGTGTTTTCCATTGGTTCACTACTGGTTTGGTCTGCTTGGAGTTCTTGATTCTATTCCACTGGGTTGTGCTCTCGTTTGGCTATTTCTTTCTATTGGCCATAGTTGCATTTCTGCACTTGAGCCTTTTCTGCTGTTCGTTTTGTTTTGCTGCTGCCCTGTCCTGCTGCTATTGCTAGTCCTGTTTCTTTTGCTGCTGATTTCCACATCTTCTTCTTCTTCTCCTTTGCACATTCAGCATTTTCAGGTACACATTTCAAGCCCCATATTGATGTAATTGAAACAGTTTGAAAGCATGAAATGGAAAAGTTTGAAGAAGTTCAAGCATTTGCTGTAATATTCATAGTACATTAACAGGCTTGTGAAAATTGATTAGTTTATAATCCAGCAGTTTGAAAGTATGTATTGATATTTGACTGAGTTTGCCCTGTTGTATTTTAACTCCTTAGTTGTTTATGGGCATGTATATTTCGACCTTATACAATACTGTTCTGGTCTCACTAGTTTCGTTTAGTTAAGACTAGTCCACATAAGCTTAGTTGAGTTCAACTCGAGAAGTGTTCGGATTAAGTGTTGTATTTCGTTTAGCTCGTACAGGATTCCTTGCCAAACTAAAGTATTTTACTTTGCCAGTTATCCTTTAATCTAGTCCAAATAAGTTCAGTTAAGTTCAATTCAAGAAATATTCGGATTAGGTATTGCATTTCATCAATCTCATATGTAGTTTTTTTGTTCGACTGAAACATCCTCGCGAGGCATGACGTTTTTTTTACTTTACAAGTAGTTAATCAGAAACTGACAAAAATCTGGATTAGACAAAAGCTATAATTGAATCAGCATGTACCTTTTCTTCTAGTTTTAGAGACAAATGCGTTAGAAATGTAGCCATTTTAGGATATCCTTTTCTAAAATAGAGATGAGCCTCGCCAAATAAAGATGCAAAATTGCGGGGCTCTCAATAAATAATCATGATAATTATTTTAGAATTCAAGATAGGCCATTTAATAAATTCCATGGCCTTATACAAAGATAATAACGCGTTAGACTCTGTAGGCACGGCTTAATTAAATCACATTCTTAAATTCGGGTGCACATTGATGTGACCCAAATCCGAATCTCAACGAAGTCCAAATGTGTCGACGATCACGGGTGCATTGATTGTGACGTGGTTCGAGATGTGTTTTCACGACGTTGCAATTCTATAAAAATAAGTGATAATAATAAAAGCGGTTTAAACTTAATAAAAGCACGTAAGTCATAACATGTATTTAAATCAGATATTTAGCCATTATAACAATTTAAGCGACCGTGCTAGAACCACGGGATTCGAGGGTGCCTAACACCTTCCCTCGGGTCAACAGAATTCCTTACTTAGAATTTCTGGTTCGCAGACTTCATTTGGAAAAGTCGAAAATTTCCTCGATTTGGGATTCAAGATAAACCGGTAACTTGGGACACCAAAAGCCAAACCTTTCCCAAGTGGCGACTCTGAATTAAATAAATAATCCCATTTCGAATATTGTCACTTAAATTGGAAAAACTCCACCCGCGCATTTAACCCTTCGGGGCCGGGCGCGCAAAAAGGAGGTGTGACATTTGCAACTGACGAACTTCAGCTCTAGAGCTGAAGTTTTTGTTTTTTAACTAGCGAACTTCACCTCTGGAGCTGAAGGTTTTGTTTTTGTAACTGAAACTTCAGCTCTTGAGCTGAAATTTTTGTTTTGTAACCGTCGAACTTCAACTCTAGAGCTGAAGTTATTTAGTTCATTTGTAAAAACTTCAGCACTATTCATGTTTGTTTGGGATCTTGGTCATCTGTATTTTATTTGTAATTATGCAACAAGAAAAGAAAACGAGAGTATGCACAAATATAATAACTCATCATCATTCACTGATCAGTAAAGTCACCAATTTCAACAAAAATCTTGCAACTGAAACTAACGTGCCTCTGAACTAATTGGTTACATCAACAAGTAACGTAGTCTAAATTTACTATTACATAGCTTTGAAAAAAGAAAAAAGGGAATGATAATACAAGGGTCAAAATACAGATGACCAAAATCCCAAACAAACATATACACCAAGAATCTACTCATCTAATATAGTTACAGCTAGTTATTTAGTTCATTTATAATTATTTATAATTTATTTTTAAATAATCTGATAAACATATTTATGGCAATCATCCCATGAACTGAAGTTCCATAGCAGTATCAACAGCAGCAGAAGAAAGAAGAAGAAGAAGAAGAAAACGAAGGAGGAGGAGAAAGGGAGCTGAAGTTATTTTAAAAGTGGGTACAAGTTAAAAGTTTTTAAAAAAAATGGGTATAAGTTAAATGGGGGCGACCAAATAGGACGCCCCGTGCAATTTTTACAAAATGGGGCAACTACGAATGGTTTTCCAACGTCAGAGCCTCGAAATTATAGTCTTTGCAAAATAGCCAACCCAACTGCTTACACTAAAAATAGCCGGTGTAAAAATAACTATCGAAGGTATAATATATATATAACGTATGTACTATAATAATTATATATAATCAATGTATAATTTATGTATATGGCTAGAAAAAGTAAATAAATGAATATGGCCGACTATTTATGTAAAAATCCCAAACCATTGCTTATATAGATTGAATAGCTGAACCTGGAACATACTCCCTCTACTTATTTAATATGACTCTTTTTATTTAAAAGGTTTAGAGGAAGAGTTTCTATTTCATTTCCAGTGTAATTGGCATGAGGAAAAGAGCTATAGCAAAATATTATACAGTTGATTCAGAAACATATGTCAAGACGGTTGGGTATAGTTAAAGTGCATCGTTAACTATATATAAATTGTTCAAGAAGAACTGTTCCTATATAAGGAGCAAGATATTGTAATGTAGCGATGAATTAAGTATGACAGCAATGATCATGAAGCCCCTATTTAAATTAAATTACAAAAATGTCCCTCAAATGCTGAATAACCATTTTGCCCTTCACTCGAACACTTTCAAAATATATTTCTTTGTACGACAGAAACTTACATTTCAATTTTGATTTAATTAAAAAAATGAACTTACACTTCAATTGCAGAGAATATGGTAAATGAAAAGCCAATTGTTGACTTTCATCCGGTACGGCAGCCTTTTCAATTCACTTGAATTACATCTCTATTGGTTCTTGAAAATGTATAGTAAGAGTATATCTCAACCTTTCGTTTGCCTTCCCATTAATTTTCAAAATGGCATTATAGTTTCCCAAATTCAATTTTTTTCTTCTCAAAATGGCATTACATAACTAATGATAAATGAGTTCCATTAATCACAGGATATTAAATAGAAAAAATAATTCATATGTCAATATTTTTATTTTATGGATTTTACGAATAAACTAGGAAACTTAAATGAGTGAATATTACTACAGCAAGAGATGTAATCTCATAGAAGAGATGATGAAATTCAATGAATGAATACTACTTCTTGATGATCTTGAATTTGATCAATTCAATGTAGTGACTAACAATATCTGACACAGCACAAAAACATCTTTTCTATTACACTTCAAATTTGAAGAGAATTTCAACTTCAAGATGAAAAAACTTATTGCAGGTCTATTTCACCCATATTCACTATTTCAAGTAATATTAAAAAAATTGTTTCTAAACATAATTCATTTCAAATCCTCTACTTCAATGAAGTAATAATTTAAATAATAGTTACAATATAACGTCCAGACTTCTACTACTGATCGTCGATAAAATGCAGCATGATGAATCTGTGGGGTGAAAAATGTAACTGATTTTCAGTCACCAACCATGTCAAAGTAGTGTCGCTGCTCTTTATATCTGAATAAAGTTATCAATCAGAAAAGCATGTCGAGTGCTTAGCAGTAATCAAGTTTACTCTGGAAATAAGAGAAAATAGCAATGCTAAGCCATATTCCTTCTCAGGATACTCCAACGCTGTTCCCTCTACTGCAAATTAAACCCATATATGGGCCAAGAGCCACTGTTTCCTTTTTCTTTTGGAAATTCATCATGTCTTTATATAAAAAATAGACTAGAACAATGTCCTTGAGCCATCCAATGAAAATGAATGGAAGCCTTAAACTTAAGACTGCTGCTTCTCATCATCAGCACGGAAAGCCTTAATAATGATACAATAGTTTACTATAAGTATAATAAATATCACACTCTAGTCAAGGAAATCTGTGCAGCCCAACAAATTCAATAGGGAAAATGAGGGGCAGAAAAATAGTACATTGCATATACAGTGGCTTGTGAAACTTTCATTTGGGAAATTTCTGTACCAGGTTTGGACGTCAATATTGCTCGAGAAGGGGAAGGAGTAGGGGAAGCGGAAGAGAAAAACAATTAAATTTAACCAATTGCAAAAAAAAAAAAAAAAGAACACTAGTGTGTTAAATTAGCATTAACTAGTTTTCAGCCTTTTGAAGGCACGGTCAGACTCCTCCCTTGTGCTTGTACTTATGGATTTTGGAATTGGTTGATTGCTTGTGGAAACATCGTCACCCTGTTGGAATTTTTTGAAAGTTACTACTATTACTTAAGGCTTCAACCTCAGGTGTTAAGTATGAGAATAATAACATCTAGAACTGTATAAAGTATCTGGAATTAAAAAGGGCTCAGGTACCTTAACAGTGGAAGCTGAAGAATGTAGTCTACCATTTGCTCTCTTCCCAAGATCAATTTGCACAGAGATATTGGCTTGCGACAAATCTACTCCAGAATTCTGCAGCGCTAGTGTCAAGGTGTTCAACAACCTGGCAAGTACCAGTATACTTTAGTCGAGCATCCGGTATAGTCAGCAGAAAGCATATAGAATAGTCTACTTAGGAAGAGGGAGATTTCATCAGAGTGCAGAACCATGTATAACAAAGCAATGCAATAAACAACAGAACTTTCTACAGTGCACTGTCTCAACAGAAAACAACAAAAGATTGATGCAGAACTTGATTCAAACATATATAGTAATTAAATCCCAACCTAAAGTGTAGTAAAATGACTTCTTCTCTGTCAAAGTATATTAACTGCCATGTTTTTGGATGCCTTTTTTGTTTCAACTGTGTCTAGTTTCAAATCTTTAGGACCCGGTTACTTGAGTTTATATGATGTTTATAGAAATGTTTGTGGAAGTAGAACATCAATGTTTCTTTCAAACAGATAAATTTACAGAATCTTTTGAACTAAAAGAATTCTTACCCTTGAGAATAGGCACTAGAAATGCTGATGATACCACTTTCTATAGACAGATATTGGCCTTTTGGACAAGCATTAGGTTAGTTGAGTTTATATGATGTTTTTAGATATGTATGTGGAAGTAGGACATCAATGTTTCTTTCAAAAAGATAAATTTCCAGAATCTTTTAAGCACTAAAAGAATTCTTACCCTTGAGAATAGGCACTAGAAATGCTGATGGTACCACTTTCTATAGACAGATCCTGGCCTTTAGAATTAGCATTTGGAATAGCATAGTCAGTCATATGTGATCTGCTAACCGAAAATTGAGGATGAGACTTTGACTCCAACTTAGCAGTATCAGCTGTCAGCTTAGATGAATATAGAGCTGCTGTGCTAGCCCCACAAAATGGAAATGTGTTTGGGCTCATAGAAGGTGTTGTCGCCTTATTTGTTAAACCAGGCCGCTGGCTGCTTTCTTTTAAGCTTGTGGTGCTTATGTTCGGTTCCACTTTTTGCGCATTAAAAGGATTAGTAGAAGAAATCCCCATTATGTTCTCATCGAACTTTACTGCATACGTCGGGGCAGCACCTGATGCATTGATAGTGCCTTGAGGATGATTGCTTGCACCTTGAGTCGTCCTATGGCACTTGCTCTGTTTCAGAATGAAGGTCTGTTAAAAATTTGTGCCAATGAATGTACTATGAGTATAGGTATCTAGCTTTGGGCTAATATACAGATTACATGGAAAAAAGCTGTCGTATTTTAAGATTGAATTTTATTGCACTATAAACTGCATCCAAATTGAGACTACCATTTCAATCCACTATATTTCAGAGCCGAATGTTATTGCACTATAAACTGCATCCAAAATCGAGACTACCATTTCAATCCACTATATTTCAGAGCCAAAAACCATTAGTATCTTGATATACTCGGAAAAGATAGTGATGGAAATATGCAAGCATGTCAAGACTTCAATTCATTTCACCATCTAGGCACCTTAATTACACGTGGTATTGGACCAACTCCTTCCCATATGATGCATCCTTAACATAAAATTCTTAGGCCTCAGTTCTTAATACCACACGATGAGCCAATTTTTGAAAATTTTTTAGCATGACATAGCTGTGACATAAGAAGGAGGTAAACATTGAGAGAGAGTGAAAGACCAAGAGGTGGATTTACCAATGGTAACTTCAAAGGTTCGTTCTCCCAGCCTTGGTATGATTCCTCATACTTGTGCACTTTCTCTTGTAGGAAATGAATATATTCAATAACCTGCAAACAATATTTGAATTTTTATTACATATATCTCTATTGATACAGAGAGACTAACAAAATATGCAATTCAAGTACCTCCAGCAAGAATGATGCTTTATCTCTTTTCTGATCACTGTTAGGGATGATCCCTCTCAACATCTGAAATCTGAAAAGAGAGTTAAAAAGAATATTTAAATGTTCAGCTAGATATCACTTTATTTCGCTTAAAATGCAATCAAAGTAGCAACAGATAAATAAAGTCTGAAGAGATGCAAACATAAAACCTATATAGGAATCTGTAACAGAATAGGACACTCGAGCAAACTTCTTTCTACACAGAGAAGGCTACTTGATATATATATTTCAAAGGAGAAATGCTATAATATAAGGATTCTATATCAAAAATATTTTGATGTTTAAGCTATCAACTGTGTCGTAGACATGCCTGTCATTGATCTTGCTTCTTCTCCGTTGCTCTGTTGCCGAATGCTTTGAACGTGGGGTGTTTGGCTTTTTATCATTGCCTTCTCCATCAACTTTTACAGACAAATTACCTGTAAAAGGTAGCTATCTGTATGTTATAAAAAGACAACTGCGTGTAGACAATGAGCGGGAATCATCAGACTTACACAAGACAAACCTCTGGGGTGCGACTGTGGTTCTTTCTTAATCACAAAATCTTCATCATCGTCGTCATCGTCATCTTGTGCATTCTTAGCTGATGTTATCATGTGTACAAAACTCTGGGTCTTAAGAGGCGATGATTGTCTGCAAGGTGATCATAGAGTGAGAAAGTGTAATTAAAAGTATTAGCATCAAGGGAAAATGGGCAATTCATATGGAGCAAAAGAGTCACTGACCGAGCGGATGAGAGCGAACTTATGGCCGTAGTGTTGTGTTTATGATTTGACGACGATTGTGATTGCCATTCTAATGATGTCGTAGGTTGACCACCTCCAGTGTTCAGACCTGCTTCTGCCAAGCAAATAGCAGGTTTTAATTGGAGCTGAATTTCAAGGTTAACCCTCCATTGATAACACCAGAGCAAAAACTAGAGAACCAATATCAGTGGTTGGCCAAATTCAATCTTGTTACGTGTAAGAAGTTAAATTAGTGTAAGAAGTTAAATTAGTGTAAGAAGTTAAATTAACTTAGGTTCTCTAATGCAATAAAGTGTTATTCACCATAACTAACAGCGCATGGAATGCACTGCTTCAGATAACAAACAGTTGTTGTATATATGCTCTCAACTTTTCAGTCTCTAACAAGTATGCTTTGCATAGAGATTGATTATGGATGCAGATTTCAGTTTTCAAGAAAGACGCAAAGCAAGTAGAAGAACAAAAAAAAGCTTTTACCTCTTAGGGCATGTCTATCACCCCCAGAATTCTCCTTCCCTGTCTTTCCCTTAACTGCAGATTCATCCCACAGTGTGAAACCACTCCCTCCTGTGTAAGAACTGCAGTTTGAGTTTTCATCATTTCTGTCGGTACTAGTTGCCTGTGCTACAGCAAACAAGCTTGCTTCTGGCTTTGGTATCCTTTGGTGCAAATAAGAAATGCTATAGGTGCCTATGCCACCAGGAAGAATATGCTCCACTGAAGGAGAAGCTACTGGTGCTGGAGGCTTCTCTACAGCCACAACCTCAACTTTGGCTTCTTCCTTCCTTAATGCCTTCTCTGCTTGCTCCAGTGGTTGCAAGAAGTCATGCGTTTTTAGGAATCCACCTGCTTTAGTATGCAGAATAACCATAGAAAAAGGAATGATTCAATGCAAGGCATGCTATAGAGGACATAATTATCAATATAGAATACAGTAAAGAAGTGTCAAGCACAATAATGCAAATGAAAGATAGAATGAAAGTGTGGAAGAATTTGACAAGATTATTACCACAATATTTCATAAATGCTAGTTATACTTAAAAAATGAAATTCTATTGGCTAAAATCAGTTACATGAATATATGAATCACCAGAATATGAGTGATAGAAGCGTCACAACAAGATGAAGAGAAGCTTGTGTTCTGTTGTGCTTTTCAAATTTTAAACAATTTATAAATAATGTACTTAGTAAGTTCCCAAGAGGGGTTGAAGTGAGGCTTGACTCTCAAGTCATTCCCAAGAGGGGTAGTTTCAAGTACCTTGGATCGGTTATTCAGGGAATCGGGGAGATTGACGAGGATGTCACACACCGTATATGGGTGGGGTGGATGAAGTGGAGGTTAGCGTCGGGAGTCTTATGTGACAAGAAAGTGCCACCGTTACTAAAAGGTAAGTTTTATAGAGCAGTGGTTAGGCCTGCCATGTTATATGGAACTGAATGTTGGCCGGTAAAGAACTCACACATCCAGAAGATAAAAGTAGCAGAGATGAGGATGTTGAGGTGGATGTGCGGGCATACAAGGATGGATAAGATTAGGAATGAAGATATTCGAGAGAAGGTGGGCGTGGCCCCCATGGAGGACAAGATGCGGGAAGTAAGACTCAGATGGTTCGGACACATTCAGAGGAGGAGCACTGATGCACCGGTGAAGAGGTGAAAGCGACTGGCTGTAGTGGGCACGCGGAGAGGTAGAGGGCGACCTAAGAAGTATTGGGGAGAGGTGATTAGACAGGACATGCCGCGACTTAGGATTACTGAGGACATGGCCCTTGACCGGGAATTATGGAGGTCGAGCATTAAGGTTGTAGGTTAGGGGAAAATTGTGAATATTTCTACAGCGCAATAGAGTGAGACTAGCTAGTTAGGAGTTAGACGAAGAATGTCATTGGTCGTCTATTGATGCAGAGCTTTACCTGCTAGTTTTACTATACCAGCCATCTATTTCGTATTTCGTATTTTGTATTATGTATTTCATATCTCTTATATTGTTGTTATTTATTATGCATTTTTATGATACTAATATATCGGCTCTTGTTGTTTTTTTTGAGCCGAGGGTCTCCTGGAAACAGTCTCTCTACCCTTCGGGGTAGGGGTACGGTCTGCGTACATATTACCCTCCCCAGACCCCACATGTGGGATTATACTGGGTCGTTGTTGTTGTTGTTGTACTTTTAACTATTTTGTTATATTATGCTTCGGACATCTCTTAAATTGGCTTTTGAAACAAATCAATTCAAAATCTCATGATAATTATTTCACAATTTAAGAGCAGATACGTGTTAAAGCAAGGATCAGATACCAATTTCTGGGTCCCTAAACGTACCACAAAGAATAATCAAGCCCAAAAATCGTACGGATCAAATTACTAGATGTGAGTGGGGAGGCATTTTGTCCAAGACCCAACCTTTTTCCGGATTCAGTAATATCAGCCCTATCCAAGTAGATGGCCCACCGGGAAGAAGATGACCCAGATCCACATACGCATTCAGATCAGCAATCACCTCTATGGGGTCACGGGCGCATTAATTGCGACACTCGGGGGTGACTGTTGTTTCCCCCTTCTATCCCAACCACATTTTACATCAGAACACATTTTTTCTACTGTTCCCAAATCCCCATTCATCTACAACTCACCCCCCATGATTTTTTTTAAAATTAAACCCAGATTCTTACTATTTTTTGGGGGGGACAAACCAGCCCAAATTTCTGCATCTTACATTGGAAATTGAAGATCAGAAAATTAAGAAAAGAAATGAAGTTTTTTAAATAAGTAACACAAAGCCGGGTTGAGTTCTTTGCTATGACACTGCAAAATGTATTCACATAATCAGATCATGTAAAATTCAGCTGAATTAAAATCTTTATAATGATCATGTATGCAACCGAACGAAATATAAAAGTTCTTTACACTAAAGTGTAAATAACTTAAACCAAATCTAATACTAACTCTCAATTTTAGTATAATTTTTATTTATTTAATTAAATAAAAAAATAAAGGCCTGCACCTTCCCCTAAACAATGATAACAGATTAACAGCACATGCACACCAAACACAAACCTACAAAACCCAATTTCCTCAAACTTATATTATTGGCAAAACTTTCTCATAAGTTAAACTGAAAGAGAATGGGAAAAAAACTATTTTATCTTCATTAAAAATGAAAATCGAAAAAAAAAAATTAAAAAAATCTGTTTGAAAAGACAATCCTGCATGCACGAAAATTTACCTTGCGGAGGTGTTGGATCTTGTTGAACAGGTGAATACAGTGAAAGAAAGTCATGTGTCGTCTTCCTCCCTACAGCAATCACGTAATTAGACAGAATTCTACTCATATTCTAAGATTATTCCATTAAAAAAGGTGAACCTAAAGTAGTTTTACCTTCTGTTCCAAACGGTCTGGGCTGAGGCAGCTCCATCCACAGTATTTGAATTGTGCGTTCGCCAGATCAAAGTAATTACACACAATACAACTGAATTTCGCTAAGTCGCTCCGTAACTCGAAAATTCTATTTACTCAACACTCTTTTAAATTCAGATCCGCCTCCAACGAAAATTGGAGGCGCATTAAGAGCAATCTTCTGTAGAACTAACTTCAATACGTGCCCGAGAGAATTCACTTCACTTCACTTCACTTCTTAGAAAATTCAGTTTGCTGGAAATTCAGCTCCAAAAAGAAGTTCCGGTGAGAAACAGGTAGCTAGTCGACCAAACCTGCAAATAAATCATAATTCAACTGAATTACGCAGAATTCAACTGAAAACACACGTAAGAAAGTGAAGAATTGCAGAATATGAGAGATCCAGAAGGAAAGGTAAAGGAAAGAAACGTACTTTAGATGAGAATTGACAATGAATAATGCATAATTCAGATGGGATTCCTTTGATAGAAATGAACACAATTACTTCCCAGTTCCCCAAGCGTAATAAGGAAGTGATCCAAACAGTGACTTTTGAGAGATTATTGGTAGGCCCTCGTCGTCTTGTCTAACGAAAACTCAATTGCCTAACACCCCCCATGAAAATATATATATTGCTTTCTTAATACATCAATACCCAAAACAAGAAAATAAAAATAAAAAAATTAAATTGGTCTCATAGATCAGAGAAGTCTCTCTCTTTCTCTCTCTACTTTTCTCTCTTAAGGGGCTTTAGTGAGAGGTTGTTTTAAAAGCAGCGTACTTCATTTTCGTTTTCATTTGTCCAAGCGCTTTGCTCTTACGTCCTTACTCCGTTTAAGTTAAAACGCCGTTTATGTAACGTCGTTGCGGCGGATTAACGGCGTTTGGCTCATTGGTTAACGGTTTTTTCAGGAAAAGGTTCAAGTGACCGTTTACTAGACTGTGTATGTCGGATCGGATCACCGTGTTATGGAATTTAGTTCACTGCTAGTAGTATAAAAATATGATAATCTAGTTGATCGAATTTTTTATATTTTTGGCGATCCCGAGTAATAATATTAATCTATTTAGCGTCTAAATTTTTTAGTATAGATAAAAATTACTACTCCATGTTTCTAGGTAAACAAATAGTGATGCATTAATCTGTCCCATTTTTCGAAAATAAACGGCTCCTACGCATGATCTTAAAGATAATTTATTGAATGACTTCCAATGTGAGGCATAGTGAGTATCAAATTCCATCATTCTTCTTAACCAATTTAAAAATCATATACTATAATTGTTTTAAATTTATTGTAACAGTCGCGTAAAACTCTGACAGTTTAATTTACAATGAGATTATTTTGCTTATTTGGCCACTAATAGTGGTTTAATTTTATGAAAAGGCATGAAAGTTAGACAAAGGCAATTATCTTATAAAGGTGATGTACTAATCGAATACATGTACCGATTTATCTTAAATCAAAAAACTCTAATAAGTTCAACTCCTGTTTATTTCATGTAAGAAACACATACTTATCTTGTAAGGGGTATACGATCAGAATCAGGCTAGTCTATTACATGACATATCGGGCTCGAAATCTGAGGGATTGGAGATCAACCCCGAGATCTATCGAACCAGAACACTAGGTCAGAATGTCCATCCTCGAGAACATTGAGTTCATGATCCCGGAATCGATGTTGACCACGAACGAGCTTGAGGAAACATTATCGGTATGACCTACAGAAGACCGAAATATCCGTGATCGGTAGGGTATTACGGCGGGAATCTCGGCACGTAATAATAAGGAACCGGCAAATCAACGAATCAGGAGATTTTTACCTTTTATAGAATTGTACCTAAAAGAGGACTCCCCTACTATATAAAGGGGGTTTGATTACTTGTAAAGGCATTTAACTATCATTCAGAAGCAATATACTGTTACTTTCTCTTCAAAGTTCTTATTCAACTGTGTCTTGATATTGATCGAAGTGCATTCTGTTCAAGGGTGGCTCACCTCCCAAGGTTGTAGCTGCTCAATTCGTGTGGTTTGAATTTACTTTATCATATTTTATTTCAATCGCAATTTAATTTATCGTTTTGTATCAATTTAACCCACTTATCCTTAGATTCACTTATAAATTCAACTGTTATCCGATTTTGAAGGTAAACAAGGGGTAGCTATTTTGACTGCTTCCTCCGGTCCACAATAAGTGACCAAATTGCTTTTGGCACGCCCATTAAGAAAATACTAAATTCTATACAAAAATACTTAGTATGACTAAACTACCCTTAATTAAATATTCAATGTGTGGAGTAAGAAAACTTTTTAGGGATATGTACATAAGGATAATTTTGTAAAAACAAATTGAATTTTTTCTTGATTATATAAATGGACACTTATTTTGGACAAAATAAAAAAGTAAATTGGTCACTTATTGTGGACCGGAGGAAGTATTTGTTTAGCCGTAAAACGGTACAATATTTATAGCGTGATTTATAGATAAGTGAATCGATTTGACCCAAAAATAATATAAATAAGAACGAAAATAAGATTAACGAAAGAAATTAACGGAGATAACAAGCTTGACTAATGACTTAGCCTTTCTGATGACAAGAGTAAATACAATGTTCAAGTGTTTCAATTGAGCATAATAAGAGAACAGATTATATAGCTTTTGTGTGCAGAATGTTTTAGGTTTTACAATAGATGTTAATCCTCCGATTTATAGTCTTACTTAGAGAGACAAGATACTAAAATCAAGCCCCTCTTGAATGAGAATAAAATCGACATTGGTGGGTGCATGATGGTTGCTCATTAGATACTATCAGATATCAAACCGTTGAATCTTTATTGTCAGCTATATTCCCTTCGGGATCTATCCAGCACCAGTCACGCACTTCATATCCGATGCCGATTATTTCCTGACTCACTTTTCACTTGTCTTTGTCTTCGATTTCACGTGTCACTTCACAATTCGACTAACTTTCGTCAACCAACTTTATCTCATACACTAAACAATTTAATGTGGCACTAAATAGAATTGGAAGGTAAGAACATGACTCTATAGCTCACCAACTATAACAACGAAGGTTTCCCGGGAAAACTTTAAATTTACGTCTCCATCCTTTATTACATGTTTTACATGCTTTCAAAAAGTTGAGTTTACGAAATATCCGCAAAGGAAATCTTGAGACTGACACACTTCGGTATTTTTCCTTAAATTAACTAATTTTCCTTTAATTTTGGTTTATCTTAAAATTAAATAAAACGCATATATTTTGTTCCTACATTCATCTGAACAGTTTAAATTTTAGAAATAGTACAACATAATCTCTATTTCTGGACCCATTTACATTTGAAACTAATTTAGCTTTTACCTAAAAGTTTTATCTATTATAAAAAGAAAGTAAATTTCCAACTGGGGATCAATGATTAAAAGATCAACTCTAACATAACAATCCCAATGAATAATTATTTCACACTGCGTATCGGATCAATATTTATTATTCGTGTGTTGTAAATTGTAATATAGTGTCTTTTGCGATTCATATGCTTATTTTATTTGTAAAAATAAAACAATACTAGTATAATTTGGATTGACATATCTTCAGAAAAACATTTTGCTCCAATGACGGAGAAAGTTTATAGAACTACGCAAGGGTGTATCTAAAATAGAATCTATTGGTTTATTTGAACCATATAGTTTCATCTCAAATTCTATATATCTATAAATAAAAAACTTAATAAATAAAAAAAAATGAATTTATTAAATTAGATAAAATATGGTGTAATTCTAAATTTGAACTCATAAAATTTAACAGCTTATTTGGATGGTTGTTATGTATCGTTTCATATTATACCGTATAGTATTGTATTGTATTGTATTGTATCGTTTTGATGTATACAATGTTTGGTTAGATTATATTGTTTGTCGTCGTTTCATGATGTCATGCACCAACAATATAAAGAATAAACTTGCAATATTATAAAGAAAAAGTAAGGGACGAGATAATATTATTATATAAAAAGGTAGGGTAAAAGATAAAATAGGATTATTTAATAATAAAAATGAAAATATAAGAGAAAAAATAATAAAATAACCACACCAAATCGGTCGTTCCATAAAATAACACTTTTTATTGTTACATAATAATAAGGTTAAACAATACAATACAATAAAATTTAAGTAACAATCAAAACAAATATTACATTTAAACTAACAAATACGATACGATATAATAGGTAACAACCATACAAACAAGTTGTAAATCTTGGATTTTCTCCAAAACAAAACAACGGTGATCTGTGATCTCAGGCAAGTGTGTGAAAACGAGCAATGTATTTTCAACCAAGAAGTAAATAAAAACGAGAGAATTGATGGATCTAGGGGTGGCAAAATGGTTAAAAGAAAATAGTTAATCACTCATACTATCCACTAAAATATGGGTTGGATAATGAACTTTTTAAAAACGGGTCAAATATGGATAAGAACCATATTATCCATTTAGAAAATGGATAACGAATGAGTAACCAATGAATAACAATAGGTTTAACTTTTACATTTGTAAAACCTCAAATTGGGGGTTCCTCGAGTTAAGGAGACTAAAAATTCTCTCAAAAGTGATAATATACAAGAAATCATGAATGATATGGGTAACTCATATTCTCCGCCGATTAATTTATTTTTTATCCGTATTAAATATGGATCGGATCAGATAATTGATCCGTTTTTTATTATCCATCTTCGACGTGAACCATAGCTGACCCGACCCGACCCTACAGTTTGCTGCTCCTAGACGGATCTATCGAGGTGCGCACCTAAAAGTTTAGCAATCACTTTGAACTAGAGTGGGGTAAGCAGTAAGCTCGTCTTTTGGATTTACAGATCTCAACACAGTAACAGGGGAAGCATGTCACGTGAGAGGCCTCATCACTCAAAAAATACAATTACTGGCGTTGACCCCCACACACACAGAGATTAACTTGTTAAAGATATTAATGACGATGATTAGTGCACAGATCCCAAGTAAGTAAATTATCCTATACTACTACTGTAGTAGTAATTTGAATTTAGTTGCAGGAAGAGAGAGAGAGGGGATGTTGGTAACGGAGGAGGAAAAGTCACGTGATGCCACAACTTTTTCACTTCTCTATGTGGGAAGGTGGGGTTGCTACGATACGATAGCAAGCAATCCCCACTTCCAACCGAGGAGGTTGTGAGTTCGAGTCTCCTCAAGAGCAAGATGGGAAGTTTTCGAAGGAAAGAATGTTGGGGGTCTATTTGGAAACAGTCTCTCTATCCTAGGGTGGGGTAAGGTCTGTATACACACTATCCTTCTCAGACCCCACTAAATGAGATTATACCGCGTATTGTTATTGTTTTCTCTGTGGGAAGTGGCCTTTCAATTGCACCGGGGAACGCGGGACCTTCTCTCTCTCGCCCGCTATTTTTTTCCATCCCATGTGCAACGCAGATTCTCTCTCTCCCCTCTCCCTCTCGGCACGCACCCAAAGATGTTTTGTCCTCTGCCTCTCTATTTATTTTTTCCTAGAATAACAAAATTTGGATTTTTCGTTTTATTGGCAAAGAAAAGACGAATTACCAAATTAAGACGAAAGTAGTGATAATTTGATATTCCCTCCGTCTTATATTACTGGTCAGGTTTTTTTTTATTTCACGTTCGATATCGGTATTTGTATTAGAATCCGATTATGTTTGAATTCGCATCGCGTAGAACCTCATTCAGAGGGAAGCGCTTATATAAACTTGTATGCGCCAAAAAATATTTTTGATATAGGCGTTCTACATCAGCACCATGATAGCCTTCGTTGGCTGCCACATGCTATCACTAAGGTCTCCACAAAGATCTGCCCAGGTTGAAGTAGCCTCGAAGCGATGAAGGGTGCGGTTGAAGAGTCAACAAAGAGCAAGGTCGTGAAGTCATCGCAGTTCAAGGTTGAGGTCGAGTATCTGAGATAGAGTTATAACGACTAGTTTTAAGATAGAACATGAATATTCCAGTGAATATTCTCTACACCTGTACTATTGAGGTTTCTAGGAACACGTTCCCTATAAATAAAAAAAGACACAATGAAAGGAGTCATGAGATATTCATTTATAAAAAACACATTGACTTTATAGAGAGAATCTGGTCTTATTACAAGCATACAAAAATAATTTTTTCACAAAAATTCTTGTCTAGCATTCCCACTGGATCCAAGAACAATCTAAGTGCTCAAAGGTTTATCAATCATTCATCATTCTCAGAGAGAATATCCACATATCGCACACCTTTTTGGGTGACTCAACACGTTTTTATTTACATAAATACCATTTATTGCTACTTGCTCTTATTTAATGCCATATCCTATTTTTTTGAATCATTGAACACTAACATTATTGCTTATATTCATTGTCACCTAGAAGACACATACAAGTTATTTGTCATAAATCTGATAGTTTTGTCCTTAGGATATTATTATTAGCTAAGATTTACTCTTCTTTATTTAAATCTAACTAGTTGAACCAAGATCTATATTTTTGGTCAAACAGTTTGGCGCCGTCTATGGGGACTTCTTAGTTAATTTTTCAGTTTCCCTTGAATCTACAGCTAACGTGAGTCAGTAACCCCACAAACCCCAAGATATTTCTCTATCTTTGCACGTACAAAAACCTACATGGCAGGTAACCAATGAGGGAGGATTAAAGTAACAGGTGATTTTCCTAGACCCCTCATGAACGCTATCAATGAGATCTGTGAAACACTAGGCGAGTACGTGACGCCCATGGCCTCTCCCAGGCGCGAGAGGTCGCCTTCCCCCATTGTAGCATAACAAAACGAAATGGAAAAGGGGCATTCACGTCCACAGAATAAGGGACGCCACCGGCCGTGAAAAAGTTCCTCGAAGCATGGCTGGCCGATACGCTATTGAGCGTGCTCAACAGCCTAATATATACAAGACTACAGAGATTGCAAGAACCTACGTTATGCAACAAGCAGACGAGTAGGGCGACTAACCAGACCCTCCAACACCAGGTATAACTCACAATGTCACTAACAATGCAGGTGATAGCGCCCTTACCGTTGTACTAAAGAGGATGGAAGAAATAGAGAGTGAAAATAAAGCACTCAGAAATCAAATGAAAGAACACCAAGAATGAGTCGACAAGATACCGGGCACCCCTCAGCTATTGCTAAAAAGGGACGCCGACGGGTTCATAGAGCAGTCGTACAACAAAGAAGCAGCCTTGCATGCCATACCAAAGACCTTCAAAATGTTGATGTTTCTCAGGATATACGACGAAACGACTGATCGCGAAGATCATATGACTCATTATGTTACCGCCGTGAAAGGCAACTACCTCACCAAGGAACAAATGTCTTCTATTTTGTTGAAGAAATTTGGCGAAACTCTTGCAGGAGGGGCATTGATATAGTACTCACAACTACCAGCCCGCTCCATTGAAACGTTCGAGGAAATGGTTTATAAGTTTATAAAAGTGCATGCCGTAGCCATGAAAGCCGAAACAAGAGTAAACGACATATTCGCCATCAAGCAGTCTTTGGGAGAAGGACTAAGGGATTTCCTCACCCGATTCAACAAGGCAAGGATAGCCCTACCCAACGTGTCTGAGGGGATGGCGGTCGCGTCTTTTTAGAACGGGTTCAGTAGAGATAGTTTGAGAGCGACTAGAAAGTTGCTGAGCCAATTGATAAAATATTCTCTAACCACTTGGGACCAACTCATCGGCTCATCTCGGTACAAGCCGAGTCCAAGAAACAACAAAGAGACAACATTAGGAGGGATCACCCGACCTCATGACCCAATAGGTAACGACACCAGCCATACGTCAGGGTCTCCACCCTGCCTTCTCTCCGCTATAAGGAGGGCTCATATAGGCCGAGAACGGGGACTCACCGGAACGAGAGAGGTATGACCCCCTTATTATCTACTCACAATTTTTGTGTATCGCCTGCAGAAAATTTTTACGCCCAGGAGAAACTCGGAATGAAGGTGAAGTGGCCGCCAAAGATGAGGTCCGATCCGAGCACCAAAAAATCTGACGCCTTCTATGAGTTCCACCATAAGTGCGGACACAAAATAGAAGATTGCATCGCCCTCAGGCAAAAAGTTGTAAACATGTTTGGCGGCAGGGACACCTTACAGAGCTGCTAAAAAACAAGGGGAGAAATAACTTCGCCAGAGAACGTGAATACCAAGGCCCACCGAAGTTGCTGTCACCAGCTCATACTATCAACATCATTATCGGCTGCAGAGATGACGCCTCCATCAACAATATTATACCACCACTCATAAACTCAAACGATCTATCACTGGCGAACGGTATGAATGACTCGAAGAAAGTATAATCTCCGTCGAGACAGATGCCAAACGGTTTGACTTTATCTCATTGATGTTTTAAGCGTCAATACCACACAAGAGGGGGTGATTTATGTATTACCCAATTTTTGATCTAGAAGAACCAGGTTCTTCTAGGTGTTCTAACTACTACTATTTGCGGAATTAAAAGTACATAAAATAAAGAACACAGAGATTTTTACGTGGAAAATACCTGGCTCAAAAGGTGAAAAAAACCACGGCCTACTACTCAGTAGGATTTTCCCCAACACTTCACTAAATCACTGAGCTAAAATAATATTTACAAAACTCTTTGTAAACCTAAGGATTACCTCTAATCTCGTTGTAGCAACCAGCATCTAACTGTTGCGACAACTTTAAGTTTGCCTATAACTTGAACTCTCAAAGTACCTAATACAATTGCTTCTATGAAAGCTGGAAAGGTACAACTTTAAACCACTTACTACAATTGAACTAGAATAAGAAAAAACACAATAGAACTGGTTCTTCTATCTTTTTCAAGTAGCTTCAGGTTTGCACACTCGAATCACGCACGAACTGCTTGCAAAAAGTCTTGCTATTTTGCTCCCAATTCACGTTTAACTTCTGCGTTTTTGTGCAACACCTGTAATGTGAGAACATCCTGCAATTTATAGAGTTAGTAGATGAAGAAATAACTAGAGTTCTGATGCAACTCTTCCTTGGTGGAAGAGTTCTAGTTGATTTCAAATTCTAACTCCTCCCCTATCTTGGATAGTGTTCTCTTTGATTAAGGAGCCCTTCTCCTTATCAATTATGCAACATTTTCGACCAGGAGATATTAAATACACCAAGTTAAGCTTATCTTCTTCACGTGCAACCCACATGCTCGAATCTGCCCGTTTTTGTGCACCTGAGGGATGAACCTGGTTCATCCTGAGTTCCTTTGTCAGTCTTCAAAACTAACCTTTACTTGGGCCAACACTCATAATGATCCTCTCATCATTACCTTGCGTATTTTAGATACTGATGTTGAACGTATCATGGTAGACGATGGAAGCGGAGCGTGCATTATCCATCCTCGAGTCCTCACCCAGATGAGACTCGAGGACAAGATAGTGCCATACTGTATCACTCTGACCGTTTTTGATAATGCAGTTGAACAAACATCAATAGAAATTACACTCCCCGTCTTGGCCGGAGGCGTAGTGCTGGAGAAGACATTCCACATCATGGACCAGGCACGTACAATGCCATAGTAGGACGACCATGGATGCATCCCGTGAGAGCCATCCCCTCCAGCCTATACCAAGTAATCAAATTCCCAATAACTTGGGGGATAGTCAGCACACCGGGAGAACAACGCACGTCCTGGGAGTGCTACCGCATCACCTTAGACGACACGACAACCCTACATAAAAAAGACAAAGAAAAAGAGGCATAACAATAAACAAGGCCGAGGTTGACACAAAAAGAGACCAGTGACGTCATCATAGATCCCGAAATGGTCGTAGCTGCAGGCTCGACAGTAGAGGACCTCGACCCCGTTCAATTAGACCCCAGCTACCGCAGGAAAAAGTCCTATAACGAATGCAACCTCCGAGAACCAGGTAAATTTTGTCAATTCTTAATAACTAATGTAGATTTGGTTGCCTTCGGCTATGCAGATATGCCGGGAATCCCCATGGAGATCGCCACACATAAATGAAACATCGACCCATTCTACTCCCTGGTAAGGCAGGTCAGACGTAAGTTCAATTCTGCCATCAATGATGCCATCCACGAGGAGGTGGAGAAACTATTAGAAAATGGCTTCATCAGGGAGTCGAAGTACCCCAAATGGATCGCCAACGTAGTGATAGTCAAAAAGAATAATGGGACATAGCATATGTGCATAGACTTCATATACTTGAACAAAGCATGCCCAAAGGGTTTGTTTCCGTTACCACATATAGACCAACTCATCAAAGCAATAGTCGGGCACAAGTTGTTGAGTTTTTTGGAGGGATACTGAGGCGATAACTAGATACTTATGGAAGAAGAGTACTTAGAGAAAACCACGTTCATCACCCACCGAGGAACATATTGTTATACGATCATGCCATTTGGGTTGAAAAATGCATAGCTACATATCAAAGTTTGGTCACAAAAATATTTAAAGATCAGCTCGGCAAGACCATGAAAGTATATATCGACGACATGATGTTCAAATCCGTAAAGGCTGAGGACCATATTGACTATTTTAAGGAAGCCTTCGACAAACTAAGACGCTACAGAATGAAACTAAACCTGGAGAAATGCACGTTTGGCGTAGCCTCTAGGAAGTTCTTGGGCTTCTTGGTGTCACAATGGGGAATCGAGGTCAACCTAGACCAAATCAAAGCAATCGAAGGGATACTGGGGCTCCTGACTACCAAGAAGCAACTACAAAGGTTAACTGGTTGAATCACTGCCTTATCGAGATTCATCTCGCGGTCGTCTCACAGATGTCATAGATTTTTTTGCGTACTCAAAAAGGACAATGGCCTCGAGTGGACACCCGTATGTGTACAAGCTCTACGAGAACTGAAGGCGTATCTATCATCACCACCTCTGCTCTCAAAGTCCGAACCTGGGGAACATCTCCTCGTCTACCTGGCCGTCTCCGAAGTAGCTGTAAGTGCAGTCCTGATTTGAGAAACCAAAAGTATGTTATATCTCATTTATTACATTAGCAAAACACTCGTCGACACCGAGATGAGGTACCCGTACCTCGAGAAACTCGCCCTAGGACTAGTCATAGCTTCACGAAAGCTTAGACCCTATTTCCAATTCCACCCTATCTCGATCGTTACCACATTTCCCCTAAGAGGCATTTTACATAAACCCGAGCTATCGCGAAGTCTGACCAAGTGGGCCATCGAGCTAAGCGAGCATGATATCACGTATTAGTTGCGAACAACAATAAAGTGGCAACCGCTCGCCGACTTCGTTGCAGGCTTCAGTGCATAAATAATACCCTAAGTCGATAAGGAGGCCATTCAAGCTCCTCTCAAAACACAAGACCTTTAGGTCCTATACATTGACGGCGCATCCAACGCCTCTAGATCGGGGCTGAGACTTGTACTCGAGGTCCCTACCGGTGAAGTAATTCGCCAATCCATAAGATGCTTGGTTGTGACTAACAACGAGGCCGAGTATGAGGCCGTAATTGCAGGATTGAGGTTGGCACTCAAATATGGGGCAAAGCGGTTGAAACTCCGTTATGATTCCCAACTCGTAGTCAACCAAGTCAGAGGGACTTTCCAAATCAAAGAAGAAAGGTTGCAAAAGTGTCAGACCGAGATTTGTAATTAACTTTATATCTAAAATTTTAATTTAAATTACGCGTGTGCCACCAAATAGTATACTTGTGATTACATTCTAAAAAAACAAACAAATCGTCGTAATTACAATACTGTATAATTACTAGAATGTATAATTACTACACTAGTAATTACACCAATTTCAATTACCCGGTGATTTTCTAAACAGGCACTCAAGTTAATATGGATTTACTTGTAGTATCCAATTCGTGTCAAATTAAGTATTTTCACATAAAATAAAATGTGAGGCCTGCTCGATGAAAGGTATAGAAAGGAAGCTTTTAAGTATTAAAACTACTCACGAGTATTCACTCTGATTTGTATTATCTATCACGAGTCAATTTAATTAATATTCCAAAATAAAATCATATATTTAAATATTTGACGATTACATGAAATTCAACATTTCAAGGTATAGTAGAGTATACACCAACTAATCCATCAGTTTAAAAGAAGCTGTTTGATTGTATTTTTTTAGATTGGGGATGGAATCTTTAAGTTTAAAAATTAATCATAGATACTTCAAAATTGGTTGTTTGGCTCCGACAACTAAGGCAAGCATTCACATTAAGGTGCACACCTACAACCGAACAGGTTGTCATTATCATACTACTAATTATATACTACTAACTAATCTAATTAATTTAAGCTGTATCTCTTTTTGCATCTTAATTTATTAATTAATCCCCCTTTTGAAAAAGTTGCAGAACATGGCTTCTTCCTTCTTAAACTCGAGCTAGCTTTAATTAGTTTCCATGCCTCACAGGTTGTATGGTACCACTATATTCTTCTCCAATTTGGACGTATATAATTTTTTTAACTTATTAATCAATTTTAATACACAATCCATTACAAAAAAAATTGTGTCCGACTGTCCGTAATCTAATATGTCATTCATTTCTTTTTCTATGATAATATATAGGTTCAGTATTATTTTCTCATTTCAAGGAGGCAAACGCCCTTTCGATCTATAACCTAGGGTAACATGCACCGCTCTTAGATACTTAAAGTGTAATGTCTCTTACTCCCTAAGCTAGAATAGACCTTACCTTCTAATGTGCTTCGTTTCTTTTAGGTACATCCTTAGACTCTACAAATTGTGTGCCTCAATGTTTTTCTTTAATAGCGTTTGACTCAAAAGATATCGGAATCTTTTTGAATAATTCAATTAAAAAAAATGAAGGAAAATCTTAGCTAAGTGTAATAATCTCTAGAACAAAAGGCAGATAAGGAAAATACGGATGATAAGAATTCTTTATCTCCTCAAGACAAAATCTTAAACAATAACCCTATCAATCGTTTATATAAGCAAGTTTACAGCAAGTGTTATGGGTTAGGAAAAGTGCCCAGAGCCCTTACAAAGTTGTTTTACGCTCTATATATAAGGAACAAAACTCTTCTAAGCTCTAAAAGACAAGTTATAGGGAATATTCAAAAGAATATTCCTAATGTCCCCTAAGGGGCATGCACTGCTGCAAAGGGTCGTACAGTCTCTTGTTCGCCTTAAGGTCGTCCTCTGCAGGATGCCGAGTTACGATGATCTCGTCGTTCGTCGTACTCATCAACGGTCATGGTTGTTCAAATTTGGACCCATACAAATAGTTGCGTTGTCTGGGCCAGACTACGCACATAAACAACTAATTTTAGAGGTACCTGTTACCTTTCACCAACAAAAATATTGGTAACTTTATCCACCGAAATTTGCGTATACGCCTAGCTCAATGTTTACCTTTCTTCTTTTGTTGCTTCATAACTTTTTGTGCCTTCGCATGTTGGACTGACCTGTAAACTAACCTTAACACTGTAAATTTTTTTTACCAATTCTGTCAGAAAAAATAATATAACAATAAGTGAGAAGAGGGCGTTGAGGTGTGAAAATAACTTACGAGTAGCCAAGTATATGTGAATAAACGATTAAGTCCGGAATCAAAGTGTTGCTTTTTTGGACTCAGAGCATAAAAATAGGTGAAAAAACAATTTATGACCAATTTATATATAATGCATCTGTTCAATGTCCTATACCTTAATGGAACGTTTGTCCGTCAACATATAGCACATGGGTTGCATACGCTATATGCAAACTTTACTGGCCCGCCAATAATTGATTTGAACTTTACTGACCCATCAATAATTAAGGGTATAACGCATGCATACGCGCTATATATGTAGCGCGTATTATGCATACGCTATACCCACAATTATTGTACCCCGGGACTGGTTTTTTGCTTATTTAAGGAGTTTTAGAATTTCGATAAAAATCCATTCAGGAATCTCCAGGTCTTCCAAAATATTTGTTTGCTTAACTTATTTTGTATTTTGTCATAATGTCTGAAGAGCGAAAAATTAGGGCTGCATTATATTTGGGGGGGATGTGGGGAGATTGTGGTGGAGAATAACTGAGTGTGCTATAGTTGTTCTCCATAGTGTAGTGTTAAGTTGTCACTTACTATGGAGTACGATAGATTGGTTTCGTTGTTATGTAAAAAAAATGAGTGTGAGAAAACGTTCGCTTATTATTAAAGTAATCGGAAGATATTCATATTCTGTTACTCTGCAAGGGATTGCTTGTTATTCTGAGTTTAACATCGAAGATGATGAAACTTTGACAGATTTTTTGAGGACTCCGGATGAACACCGACAACTTCTTGTAATAAAAATATTGGAAATGTACGCCAAGGCTGAAGACGTTCGCAATATTGAGGTTCCGCAAAATAGGGAAAACCCTTAATCATCAGTTGAATTTTTGGGAGCAGTTTTATCCGAATGCGCTTCGCCCTAAAAGGGAACCCATTGTAGTTTTTCACCCCAAATTCGTATGCATTCGCCCTTTGTAGAATGCGCTTCGCCCTTAATAATGTGCCCTCAACTCTTAGCTTCCTATAAAAACATCGCGTATTTTAATTATTATTTGCGTTGTAACGAAACGAAGAAACTAACTTTTCATTAATTTTTTATTTTCGAGCATTACGATATGTCTGGACGTAATGACGTACCAATGTGTTACTGTGGCAAACGTGCGACTTTGAAGCCATGTTGGTCAAATTGCAATCTGGGGCGCAGAAGTTGGATGTGTTAACAAGTTGTAAGTTATTATTATTGAAAGTTATGTTTGTTAATAATTTTAATATAACATGTTAATTAATAGTCTTTTGTTATCATTCCCATTGGTAAGACGAAATCAATGTGGTTTTGAAGAATGGTATAATGAACCCATTAACCAGGAATACTATAAATCATGTTTGCTAAACATTTGGAATCTGATTGCTGAGTACGAACTCCAGATCTTGAAACTGCAAGAACAACTTGCGGCAGTGAAGGAGAAATAAAAGAGGCAGAAGAAGAAAATAATTGGTTGAAAGAGAAATTTAAGTGGTTGAGGCATAGAATAACGAGCGATAGTGATTAAACAAACACATGGATGCTTTAAGTGTAGTTCTTTATTTATATGTTGTACGTGTCATGTATTATCTTTAATATTTAACAAATTTAAATTTATGTTAAGCTGCCTTTTTTTTTGTTCTAGTGTTAAACTAATAAATAACCCAAAAAAATAAAAACACATGCGCAAATTATATAAAACATCAATAATTTTGCTATTTTATATTTAATGTCATATATACAACTCAAAATACATATCAATGAATCCCACATGCTGTATGCTTTGAAGCATTGGCTGGCCTGAGGCGCATCCCATCCCGCCTGGCTACGCTATTAGGATCATCCTCTTCACGGTCCCTCTTTATTGGAGGATGCGCTGCAGTATGATCGTCAGTAAGTTTGGAAGGCACGGTAAAAGCGGTCGTTGAGCCATCAGTAACCTACAGAATAATAAGAAGCGGCGGTTGAACTATCATCTTTTTTCCAGATATTTTTGGGGTTAACAAAGAAGTAAATAATTAATTTCAATAATTAAAAAGATATTTTAGTAATTATTCGTATAACAAATACCTTTGTTGATAAATTTCCTATATTAATATTTCATATGTTAGATTCTTACATTGTTTTACTAAAATTCTACGGGGTTTTGTTTGAACTATCATCTTCTTTAAGTTTTTTTTGGGTGTTATAACATAATTAAATATAAAAATTTCCTAAGTAATCAAGATACATTCAAAAATACTACAAACTTAATAGTAAATAATATTGAATTTCTTTCATTCGTAACGATTTGTTTGTTAACTGTCATATTTTGCCCAAATTTTCCGGCAGCGTCTCTTTTGTAATATCAACTGATTATTTTATTATTGATATCTAATATTTGATAATTATTTACTAATACATTAAATCATATATTTGAGTACTCTAACCAAGTTTGTTAAGGAAAGCACGTCGTTTTTATTCTAGACTACGGAATCTTAAAGAGCACTAAAGTAACACTGCTCTAAATGGCTATAAACAAAGTCAACTACCATAAGCTAAAATTTATTAACAATTTTACTATGCCAAAGGGCACTACATAACAATTAAAGGCACAACATATAGAACTCTAAAGGGCACTAAACAACAATAAAGTCACATATTAATATACGCACAACAATAAAATCACATATAAAAATAATTATTCATAAAATAGCAATATATATTTTTACTAATTTTTAGCACATAAATAAACTAATTCGGATAAAAAATAAAAATTTAATTATATCACAAAACGATCACAAAAACACAACACAGTAAAAACAATAAAAATTTTATATACATGAGTTTTACCAAAAAGTAAGTCGGAATACCTCAATTTAAAAAATTTTGAATTGTGAAAAATTAATTATTTTGGAGCCGAAACGAGCAATAGACAAGATCCACTATACAACAACGCCTTGGATCCGGTGTTAGCTTGCTAAAATACGGAGAGGACACGATTTTTGGGGGACGGGTGGGCTCCAATGGAGATTTTTGCGTAAAAAATAAGGGGTGTGTTATATAGGTATAGCGCATGTATAGGATCAATCTCATAGTGCATCCTGTATATATATACATACATATATCTATTATATATTGCCCATCAATTTGAAATTCAAATATATCGCATGCAACTCATGTGCTATACCTTAATAGACAAACGTGTCGTTAAAGTATACCGCATTGAACACATGCATTATATATAAATTGGTCATCAATTAATTTTTTCACCTATTTTGATTTGAATCCAAAAAAATAATATTTTGATTCCGAACTCTAAGGGATCGTTTAGTTGGAATAAGGCTTATGCCGGTATAAGTTATGCCGGATAAGTTATGTTGGGATAAGTTATGCTGAGATTAGTTAAGCTGGGATTGTTGTTTATCATTATTTAGTATGTTGTATTAAGAATGACAATTATATAATTTCTAAGAAGAAGGTATAAGTTATACCGGTGCTAATTACCCCACTCTCTATAAGGTATAAGTTATACCGATGTTAAAATTAATACCGGAATAACTTATACCTGGGCTATCCAAACAAAGTATTAAGATGATATTAAATTTTTATACCATCCCGATGCCTTTTTATACCTCGTACCAAACGATCCCTAAAAGACTCATCTAAAGATTTACCCCACGATTTACTGTACCTTTTAACTTTCCTCTTCTGATTTATTCCTTATTCACGGAAATAAAACGTAGTAGTAACAGGAAAGTGGGGCAGTACTTCCACAGTCAAATACATACGTAAAATATCGTCACGTTATAAGAGAAAAGGTTGGAAAATTTTATTTTGTATCTCGTACAATGAATATTTATTGTATGAGATTTTGCGGACCCAAAAATATAAGATTAAGATCCATAAATTAATAAGATAAAAAAAAATCTTATACAATTAATGTATTTATACGAGACACAAAATAAAACTTGTCGAAAAGGGTGGGGGCATGTGAGTTAAACACTGCAACTTAAATAGTGCAACTCACGTGCTATTGCACAACACGACAAAAGTGTTCAAAATGGTACTCTGCCACTTCTACAGTTCTACTGCTTGGGAGTTAGGACATATATAGGACCCTCCAACTAACCATAGATGATGTCTAACTACGCTCCCACCGGACCCCATGTACACTTTTCCGTATTTATTGTATGGGTCAAAATCTGAACTATAGGTGTTTATCGGGCGGGCTAGAACAGATTGAATAGGAAAAAGCCCAGCCCGTTCAGTTAACAAGCGGGTTGGTTAACGAGCTGGGAAAACAGGTTCTTGGCGGGTTGGGAAATTCTGGTTTTTTAGGGCCTGTACGGGTTCGGGCTTAGCAGGTTCGGGCGGGCCGAGCTCCAGTTAATTTTTTTTTTTAAATTAAATTTTATTTTTCTTATTCAATGTTATTGATAGTTAAGTATTTGCAAACTTTTAAGGGTTAGAATTAAATTTTAAAGTTTAAATTTTAAATTTGTATTTTAAAATTATAAAATTGAAATTAGAAAGTAAGTGGCTACAAAAAATTATTTAATAAGACCAATATGCAATATAAGGAACAAACTCCGAAAGCTTTCATTTATATTTTTAATACTTCAAATTAATTTGCAAGTTCTTTTTTTGATTTTTTTTTATTTTTGAACTTGCAAATTAAAAGTTTACAATAATTATAAAAAATAAGAAATAGTACATCACATGTTTTGCATCATTTTTGTAAGTTCTTCCATGTCAATATAAGGTTCCTGGTTTCCGGCATTGGTTGAATCGGAACCATGAACCATTATATCTCCAATTTCTTGGTCCTCCTCTTCGTCTACCTCGTCACGCCCTTGATTTCGCCGTTCTGATCTTATCCAATCTCTAAAGCACACTAGAATTTTCAAAGCGTTGCTGCCCAATGAATGACGGGTATCTCCTGGATGCTGTCTTGCTTGGCTAAATGCGCTATCTGATGCGACTGTTGAAATCGGCACATTTAGCACGTCTCGAACCATGACCGAAAGAACAGGAAATTGATTTGAGTTGCTCCTCCACCAACCTAGCGGTAAAAAATTCTTTGTGAGGGGCTCTGGTGACTTTTGCAAGTAGAATTGTAGTTCATCAATATTCATGCTACTGGTTTGTTGATGCTCTCCCAGTGTAGACCAAATCAAATAATCTTGAACACAATCATCATCATTCATAGTTGTTCCAGATGTTGAAAGATTAGTTGAAGGAATATTTGCATCTACAACCGAAGAAACATCAACAATGTTAGCATAATAATTATATAAAGTTTGTAAATGTATATGTAGCTCAAAAATACAAGTGTCAATATCATGAGTTTCAGTTGGTCCAACATCCATATAAGTATATAAAGCTCTAATTAATTGACGACGCTTTATCATTTTGACAATAGGATTTAAAATAGCACCAATTAGGTAAATATAGGGAATTGGGTAGAATACTTTTTAAACTTATCTAGCATAGATTAAACAACGGTAGCATATCCTTCTTTCTGCTTCAAATTATGTAGTAAAAGAGAAATTTCAGCAATATGAACTAAACCATTTGAAATGGTAGGATAATAAGCTCCAGAAAACTCAAGTGTAGCCACATAAAATTTTTGTAAAAATTGTACAACATCATGAATGACTTCCCAAGTTCTAGATGTTAACAAACGGTTAGGATCGGTACAATGAGAATTAGCAACTTCAGTTATAGGCATTCTTTATTTATAACAACATCTTAAGAACAAATAAGTATAATTCCACCTAGTAACTATTTTTTCATGCATGAGTCTTGGTTTTAGTCAATAGTGTACACATTTTTCCTTAAATGTATTTAATCTAGCTCTTCTATTATTTCCTTAAATTGCACCAACAACTTTCCAAACTAAAGTAATTTCATCTCTAAATAATTCAAGACAACTCTTCACAATCAAGTTATAAATATGACATGCACATCTAACATGAAATATTTTAGGAAGTGGTGGGTGTAGATGCAATTTTAATATTGTAATAGCACCATTATTGTTAGAAGCATTATTAAAAGATATACATAAAACTTTTTCTGCAAGATTATAAAATATAGCAACTTCATGTATAGTATTACTTATAATACGTTTTTGCATACAAAAATTATCATCTATCCAATGGCATGTAACAGTCAAATAATCATTTCCATTCACAGCACGACCAATATCAGAAGTAAGAGAAATTTTACAAGGAAGACTTGCGAACAAATAACGTATATATGTCTGATATTGTCCAAAAAGCCTAAAGATATCGGCTCTACAAGTACTTCTAGGAATACCTTTAAATATAGGGTTATACATTCTTTGAATATCAGTAACCAAATACGGTGAAGAAGCAAAACTAAAAGGTAAACACCCTAAAACAATCATTTTAGCTAATTTTTCCCGATCTTTCTTAATATCGTATTTCCCAAATAACCCCCTAGTACTCGGGTTAATTTTTGTTGCCCAGATGACTCATCTACTCCCCAATCAAGAGGGTGTTTCTCTTTCATATGCCTACGAAGTTGACCCGTTTCCCCTTCTTTACCGGGCTCATGTTTATAATGTTCACTACCAATTTTACATTTTACATAAAAATTTTGATCTTCCAGTCTTTCAAAAAACATCCAACACTTACTTCTTAATTGTCAATTCTTCTTAATAGGGAGAGGAGGCCTACTTGTTGCACCCCTAACATTTTGAGTTTGACTAGCATTACCAGGTGTAGGTGGTGGTGTTTCAAGATTATCGGGTGATTGAATATCATCTAACATATCATCTAAATCATCATCTACACCAAAATTTTCTTGCATTCGCTCATAATCTACATTTAAATTTTCAGGTGAACTTTCAGAAATATGTGTAAAGCTACTAGAAGAACCAACACCACCTCTTGTTCTTTTGGAAGTTTTCTTACTACCACCTCTACTAGTGCACACTTTTATGGCCGCTCTAAGTAAATCCATTATGTAAATTAAAGTAAGACATTAAACTTTAAAGTAAGAAATTAAATTAATAATTCTAAATAATAAAATAAGTGTACACCAAATAAGAGAAAGAGATGGAACGAGTGTACCGGAATTCCGGATGCCGCACTAATTTTAAATTTTTTATATCAAAAATCAAACTTCAATTGATAGACCGAAACTTGATAGTTGATACTTTATACTTGAATCCTTGATACCACACTTCACTTGAATACTTGATATTTGATAATAATATTTTTGTAATGGCTAAACTAAATAATTGATGAAACTTGAAATAATAAATAATTGAGAATTTGAGATTTGAGAATTTAAGAACTATAATATCAAAAGAGAATTGAGACTTGAGAGAGAATTAGCGTAGTAAGAGAGTGAATTATGAGAAAAAATGAAGAAGAAGGGGAGCTATCTATAGATTTTAAAAGATTAAAAATGTAATTTTTCAATTATTAGGGATGAGAGAGCTATATTTTTAATGAGGGAGGGGGGCCGAAATGGCCATTTTTGCAAAACCTGGCCGTTCCACAACGGTCATTTCTCAATTTGACCGTTAGGAACGGTCTAATTATTTTTTATTTTTTAAAATTCCAACGGTAACCAGGCTGCTAACGGGCTGCAGCCTGTGTACAACCTGTTAAGGGATGTCGGGTTAAGCGGGTTCGGTGCACCGTTAAGCTGAACGTGTTCGTCTAAAACCCGGTGCCCCTACCAACCCGTCTCAGTTCGCCCTATACGCTGCAGTACCGGGCTGAAGCGGGTTGAAAACAGGTCAGCCTGGCCCGATTAACAGGTTTAATATGAACAAAAGAATTCTACTTAAAGGAAAACGACCAAGAGTCGATCTAGCCGAGGTCAAGTATAGGAAGCAATATACTGGCGAGTGATTCAGTTACGGCCGAGGTCGAGCACTCAATTCGGCCTCAACGACTAGTTCAATACTTAGATATTTTAGAGGAATATTCTATGGGATATTCCAAGAACTTAGATATTCTGGTTAACGGCCGCTAGGTAAGGAAAGTGTTATAAATATCACGAGAGAGTGTGACATAAGGGGGGCTGAGAAATATAGACACAAAAACATATACATCTTCTTAAAGGTGAGGATGTTCCCTGATCTCACGCTCCTCGCCGAAAAAGGAGATAAGAGCTTAGAATCTCGATATTCATCTCTAACTCAATTTTATCAAATGTATGGAGGTCGGTGTTGTTCTAGAATGGTGACTCTTCTCATTCATGCATTCTTCATTATCTGTTGATATTATTGGAGCAATCTTCCTTTTCTTATATTACGAAATTCAATCGCAACTATAATCAAATTTTATGTTCAGCTATGCTTGTTTATTCCTATCTTCTATCTCAGATCTAGAATAAATTATTTATGGCTAGGATTTGCCCCAAATTCTCATATTTAATTAGTTTAACAAAAAGGCCTAATACTTTTTAGTCAAACATGCATAATGCTCATTAAAAATCTAGTTATTTATTCATGCAAAACGGAGGAAATGGGTCATCTAGCAAACCGGGCGAAACTATGTATAACTAAGAGTGGTCAATTGAACATCATTCGCATTATATTATGTATAAGGCAAAATATTATAAGACCCACTCGTGGAATTTTACTGGGTTGTTGTTGTATAAGGTACAATATTACTTCTTATTGATTAAAAAAATATATTTGAATATTCTTGCATAACTCACTAGTAAAGGTGTTTAAAATTTGAACACCCTTATTGAATTTTATGGCTTCGCCATTATTTGCAAACACCCCCTCTCCCTTTAATCTCATCCAATTTAAGACTGACGAATGATTTAGACTTTTTTTGTTAGTCAATAAAAATACATTAAGTTAACATGATTTAACTAAGTAATGTAGAGGTGAAGCTTACAATACTAGTTTAATAAAAAAGAGAAGATCCCAACATTACGCAAAGACCGCATACAAGGTTCATGAACACAACTTCAATTGCTAATTTTTTTTAATATTTGGCGTTGCTTGTCAAGGATCAAATAAGATAACAGTACTTTTTTACGTAGGTCCTATATATAGCATGCTTTAGTGAGTTTAGTCCTCTCTCAAATAATTAAAAGTGCCCTAAAATTAGATCTACAGGCAATTTATAGTGTCATTAGGATATTCAAACAAAAATACCCAACAAGAAGTGATGAATTATTTATCATAGTAACATAAGGTTAATAATTTCAGAAAACAAACTGTGCAGACATCTGTACGGGTCAAAATTAAATCGAAAAAATTCGACATGCGGAGACAATTGTTTTGAGTAACGTACGAATCGAATTGATCAATAAGGCCGAGGCCAAGCAGTGATCAATAAGGCCGAGGTCGAGCAATGATCAATAAGGCCGAGGCCGAGCAATGCAAATAGATGAAACTACTAGGTTTGCTTTGGAATCTTCAAAGGGAATATTCTACTGGATATTCTCTGTAAATTGTACCTTTTTAGGATTTTTTAGAAATATCCCTTATAAATAGAAAGGGGGGACTTCTTAGAAGGGGGCTCTCTCTCGAGAAAATAAAAAACGTATCTCTCTAAAGAGATTAGAGGATCTGTTATCCCATACCTTCCACCAGATCCGAAAAGGGTCATAAAATTCTTGTATCTGTCTATCATTCCTCTTTATCAAATGAAAGAGGATCCGTCTCGCTTAAGATTGGATGAATCTTTTCTTTTATTTACATTTTATTATCATTTAATGTTACTTAATACATTTTTTTTCATACTATTAAATTTGGATCACTGTCAGCATTTATATTCAACTATATTTTTCTATTCATGTTATTCATCTCAAATCTAGAATTAATTATCATTAACTACGACTTACTCTCTATCTTCTTATTTAATTCGTTTAACAAAAAGTTCTCATACTTTTTTAGTCAAACAACATCAAGATAGAAAATGAAAAGAATAAAAGTCGCTAATTTTATGCATTTTCTAGTTTTAATTCTAGGGGAAAGATATCTTATTTATTACTAATATTGTATTGGACTTCTTAAAGAAAATGTGAATGTAGAGAAGGGAGAACAACGCAGAAGGATTCAAGCTTCAATCATTAGTTTTAGCATTAATTCTTCCAAAATAAAAGTAAAACTAAATTAATTAATAATTAAAGTAATTGTAAAGAAGAAGCTTCCCTGTAGCGTGGACATTCTCTACTTAAGGTATCATTATAGGGATCAGTTAAATATCATTTTATTGTGTCGGAGGATTAGGATAATGTATATGTAACTTTCTCCTTTTCTTTATTCTCCATTTTGGTTTAATAATTTGTGGGATTTTGAATAAAACTTAGCTCTGGGATAATTAAAAAATATAAAAGTTGGCCATTACATGACATGTGGCAGTATTACCGTGATTTTCGGTAGAGTCACGTGATTAAAAATATTGTCCGCCTCCCAAATCACGTGGCCAACTCACGCAGTGATGTGGTGGTCCCCGCCCATTATACGGGAATCTAATTTTCTTTTCATTATTGTACTAGTTTAATACGATTATAAGATAATCCGGTGTTATTTTTTTTAATATTACATTGGGTATTTTACTTCTTTTATTTTGAACCATAATTCAAAACACTTTTCTCAATAATATTGTATCGAATTTTTTTTTCTAAATTGTAGCATATTTATATTTAATTCTAACTGATGGAGAGGGGATTCCTTCGCTTGTTTGTTTGAATTTTAATTGATGTGTCTATTTTTTTTTAATGAATTTATGTTATATGCACTAATTATAAAGTGCTAATTGATAATTTGATTAAACGATTATAACACTTTATTTAAATGTTTAAATATATCGATGTTATTAAGAGATATTTATAATTTTATTATGTATAACTTAAGTCGTTTTCTCATCCAACTTATGAATACAAACTAATCAGGGGAAAAAATGTTTCTAAACTTGCTTTGCTCGTAAATTGTGTAAGTTTATTTACAACAAAAGACACAAATATGCGAGTAATTGTTAGATAATTGGTTTCCAGAGGCGGAGGACAAAAGATTAATGCAGTAGTTTGCTATGATTCTAAGCTTACACCATTTAAAAGAATTTAAATCATATTATAAATTTTCTTAAATATATTTCCTTCTACCATTCACGAGTCTATTTCTCTCAAAAGAAAAGGTTTTTAGTTTTAAAAAAAGGATGATAACAAGTGCGCAAGAAAACAAATATTGCGTGACAATAAATATATTTTTAAATTTGTATCTGGAATTGAATTTTCAACTTTTACTTGACAAGATTAATACTCCCTCCGTTTCATATTGTTTGAGGTGGTTTGACTCGGCACGAAGTTTAAGAAAAAAGAAGAAGACTTTGAAAGTTGTGGTTTTAAAAGCTTAAGGAATAAAAGATTTGTGGGGTCATGTCATTTGTGTGACTATAAAAGCTTCTCATTAAGGGCAAAAAGGGTAAAATGAAGAGTTTAAAGTTGAATTATTTCCAAATTTAGAAATGTGTCATGTATTTTATAACAGACTAAAAAAGAAAGTGTCTCAATTAATATGAAACGGAGAGAATATAATTAAGCGAACGCATTACGCTCATATTCATGGAAAAATATGCAGTCAAAATGTATTACTCATTCTTCTCTAATTTTTGCTCAATAGAGCAAGACAAAATATGATTACCTAACATTCTAACGACAGTATTACTGATATATCAATTGGCATGGTTGGCCTAGTTTTTATTTTTTATTTTTTATATATGACTTCAAAAATTATATTTTCTTATTTAACAAAATACGTGCTACGGTGCTAGGGTAATATCTAGCCAACATTATAACGTGGGAGAAATACAATTTGTGTAGCAACAAGAAGAAAAAACACAACCTAACAGATTAAGGGTGTGTTACGTAATGAATGAATTATTACCTGAAAAATATTTTCCAAAAATACTTTTTCACTTTATTGAGCAGTTTCTATAATTTTTTAAGATCTATTTCCAATAGATCCCTATTAGAGGAAAACAATGAGAACCTCTTTGAATGTATAAGCAAATTTTTCCTTTTAAATAAAAGTTATTTTACAAACAAAATATTTCATAATATTTGGTTAGCAAAAAATAACTTATTTTCGAAATTTCTTGCTTCATATACCATACCAAGCACACCCTAATAAGTAATCCATTTTTTTTCAGATGTAAATATCTTTTCTTTGGATTAGTTTGGATGGGATGAATCGGATGTGAATGACTAATGAGACTGGACTGAAAGAGATGGGCCCATAAAGATGAAGTGGGCCCAGTACCAAAAAGGGGAGAGCCGAAATTGTGATGTAGAATTAAGGTGAATACGTGGGATGGTAAAATATCACACGTGAGCTGAAAGAGTGTCCTGTCTCTCACGTGCGCCCATACCTTGCCGTGCTTCGCACCTCGCGTGCGGTGGGGACCACCTCTTTTATTTCTCAACGGAACGGCGTTTATCGGCGTTAAGTTAAACGTGACTGCTACGGATTTTTAGTGAAGTCGTTATGGTTCGTTCAGATGTCTTAGTTCTCCCTTACTAAAGTTACTCTTTACCGTCAAAGGATGTGGTGCATTGAATTAGATTGCTCTTTCCTTAATCAGAGCTCTCGAGTTCGAGCCTTGACTATAAAAAAATCCTTGATAAGGAGTGCATCTCCCCAAATGAGGTCCTATGCGGTGCGAATCCGGATATAATCGAACTTTAATACAAGTATCGTACACCGAATGGAAAACAAAAAAAAAGTTACTCTTTCGAATACAATGAAAAAACTTGTGAATACGAAAAAGATTATATCCCTTTAAATAGCAACAAAAATTGTACTTGAAAAATGTTATCCTTTTCAATAATCCTTCAAACTAGTAGTGGTACCGTGATGCGCGGTCGCGCGATCAATATTAAAAAATATTAGTTAACTGAATTTGTGATCAGGCTTGTTTATACATATTAGATTGTGTTGATTTAATAAATTTCAATCAAACTTTGTTTACTATTTTTATTTTTTATTATGGTGGTGTTCCTAACTTGAGCACAACCAACTATATTACTTGATACATACAGTATTGTTTGACTCAAAAGATATTAAATTTTTTTTGAACAAATCAATCAAAGATGAAGGGTAAATCTTAGTTGAATATAATAATCTCTAGAAAGAATAATAGACGGAAAGAGGATGGTCGTTAAGTTTCTTTTTGTTCTCGAATCGTGATTTTGCCCAGAGTCCAGATACCTTGTTACATGGTTACTGTCCTCTTTTATACTAAGAGAGAAACTCTTTTAAATTGTAAGAAACAAAATATAAGGAATATCCGACGAAATATTCCTAATGTCCCCTAAAGGGCTTACACTATTACAAGGGTCGTACAATCTCTTCTTTTGCCCTAAGGTCGTCTCCATCGGGACGTCGACTCGAAGATACCCGGTCGTTTGTCGTACTCGTCGTTGGTCGTGATCGGTCAAATTTGGACCCATACAGTTAGTCTCTCCCTTTATCGAGGTTGCGACCGAGTGCGTCCTCGATGAGCGGACTTCATGCACTTTATGGAGAAATTTGATCCGCTGAAATATTACGACGTGGCCAACGAGGAACAGTCATCGTGTTCAGCAAGGCACCGAGCGGTACACTTTACCCGGAAATGATATCAGCTTCACGTGCGTCATCATCACACAGATTTTCGAGGCAGAAACTAGCAACTTGATGCTTCGATTCTTGCGCTCCTTGTGACATGTCGCCTCGATTCTGGCACCATCTAACCCTATAAATAGATGATGGGTTTGTTTTTTCGAAAGATTTTAGCCATTTAACTCTTTGATAACTTCTTTCACTCTTCCGCATTTTCTCTCATATCCTCTTGTTTCTTCTTACGTTCTTTATTCGAAGCTTCTTCTTCCTTCTTCTTTTTGTGTTGAAATTCCTTTGATTGATATTATGCCGAGGTCTCGCTGCTCTCGTGAAGAGGTTCCTAAAGCCACTCCGTTATCCACGGTGCCCCTTCCTGGCGGCAAAGATCCGTTGGTAGAGGAGGGTGACAGCCTTCCTACGGTGGAGGAGTAGCTACAGAGGCACCTATTATCCTGGAGTGACTTCCTCAAAGATCCCCCTCCCACTCCGGACCCCGTATTTTCTGAGACAGAGCAAGTTAAAATCGATGCTATTCGTGTAAAGTATGGCATTCTCGCCCATGTAGAAATGGTTCTGGCGGGGAGAGATTATGTGGATGTCCACAGACCTGGGTACTACGCTTTCTATGAGTACCCTTTTATGATCATTTATACTCTTCCTCTCTTCCCCTTAGCAGAAGAATTCTTTAGGTTCTACCAAGTTTGTCCAGCACAACTTTCGTCATATACGTTCAAGGTACTTGTGTTGCTGATCAAGTATGCAGAATTGGTAGAGTGTAGCGTTTTTATCCACCACCTTTTGCACTTATTCACGCCCGGATTTCATAGAGGCACCATGGTGCGCTTTAGGCTCCGTGGAACGAAGGGGTTGGTGGTCGGGACTGATGACTGGGCAAGTCACAAGTTTTGGCACAAGTATTTCTTTGTCAAAAGAGAACATATCGTTTCTGACCCCGCCAGGTTCCCGGAGCGGTGGAATGAGGCTCATAAGTGTCGCCACTCGTTTTACTTTCCTTTCTTCTGTGTTCACTATGAAGTTTATTCGCTTCCCGTTTGTAGCTATGAGACGTCCACCTCGCCCTATTGCGGATATCAAGGATTGGGTAGACCTTCTGTTGCCTTATGCAGCAGGAACTTGATATTGGACCGCCTTCATGAAGCGTTACGGCCCTAAAGTTCCCTCTGGTAAATGTCTTCCTTACTACTACGTTGTCCGTGCGACCTTATTTAATGATACGACCCTTTGTGATGACAGGTCGAGGAGCTTCCGAACGAAGGGTGCCATTCCCTGCCTTTCGACAAGCCGTTGCTACTATAGATACGCAATTTATTTTGAATGAGTTTGTTCGAGAGGGTCGTCCTCAACCTATTCTATTGGAAGATCCGTCTCGAGTTGTGGCCATAGGGAAGAGGCTTCTTCGGTGCCGGCCTCACGCCCTCTGGACAAATCCTCTAACGGGGATGAGTCGTTGTCGAGAAAAAGAATAAGGCTGGAACTTGGGAAGGGCGTGGCCACGGACGCTGATAGAAGCTGGGCATCGCGGACAACCCATGTGCCCGTATTCATGGCCGACACCATTTTATTGGGGAGATCTCTCCAGGTGGAAGAAGTTTACCCAGGAGCTAGCTTAGTGCGCTCTGTTGAGGGCAGTGCGTCGTCCAACGTTGGAGGGCATCGTGTTGAGGGTGATGGCTCAGGCTCGGATGTCGACTTAGAGGATGTTAATGAGTTCGTGGGTCTCCATACCCATGTGGAGGTTAGGATGGACGAATCTGACCGTTATGTAGTCGACCAGGGGGACTACAACTTGCTGCTGAACAACGAGCAAGTGGCGTCCGCCCTAGCTCCTCTATGTGTCGCTCCTAAAAGTGAGATGCTTAGGGCGATGAACGATGTGGAGTTGTCTCAGAAGGTTGCCGGTATGGCCCTGCAAGTAGGTGCCTTTTCTTCCTTTTTCGTCGTTGGGTTTGTACGGTGATCGTCGTTCTATATTTTGTTTCTAACTTCTCCCCTTCTCTCCCCCCTTTTTTTGCTAGACCATCATCATGGAGGTTGAGAGAGAGCGTCAAGAGAGGAGAAGGATAGGCCTTTATAAGAAGATATCATCCAAATATTAGCAGTATCGTGCTAAGCATGGGGCGATGGCCAACATTTATCAACAAGACCCTGAGTTCCAGTTGTTTTGCGAGGGGCTCAAACAACGGAAGGACCAATTAGAGCATAAGATTGAAGAGTTGAGGGAGCGGGATAAGGAGCTCATAAAAATCGTCGCTCGTAATAGCGAACTCGAGGCTTCCCTTAAAGTGAAGGACGACGAGCTTGAGTTGAGTAGGCGGGTGATGGATGGAAATGCCGACTTGCAGGCAAAGGTGGCCGGTTTGACCACTGAGCTGAATGTGAAAGCAACAGAGGTAGAGGGGCTTAAAGGCGAGCTGAGCGTTGGCACTGATAAACTGGTGTCAGTTATTTCTGGAACTGCATCTTTGGAAAATGCCCTCTGCGTTTGCAGGTCGGAACTGGATGAAGAGAAGAAAGCCTCTGGTCGTAAGGTTGTAGGACTCAAAGGGCGTGTCAAAGAGCTGGAGGCGGAGCTGGCTGCGCTAAATGGACAAATGGCCTTGCTGAGGGCGTAGGATGCAAGTTGACTTTCTCAGCCTTCTACGTCTCGTGCCTCAGCCGATCCGGTCGTACCCCGTCATTTATATGAGTTGTGGGTCCACGCGGAGGCCCGACTCAACATGTATAAGGCTTTTCACGCCGAGGGAAGGGCTATTGAGGCGGAACTTTAGGCCGTGCACACCAAAGCTCATACAGCTCATGTGACATGCGGGTACGACCCCCTCACACCGTATGGGGATGACATCAGCTCTGATGATGCGAACCGCCTTGCTTCGTATTCGTGGTACGGCGATGCTTACCCCACTGGGATGATGTGCAGTCTTTGTTTGTACTTGCTTTTAATTTGGGGTTTTTGCAGGGGGCATACTTGAGCCCGCTTGTAAGGGCAAATGTAAATAATATTTTGATGTAATGTAAACTTTGTTTCGTCAATTTGTCCTTTTTTGCATTTATTGAACCCATGTTATCGTTGATGGCCTTAGCTTTTTGGGATGTTGCTTCGAACTATCGTCGAAGTAGGATCCCATCGTAGTTTGAGTGAGGTCGAACTCATATTATTGTCGATGTCCTTGGCCATTAGGATGTTGCTTCGAACTGTCGTCAAAGTAAGATCCCGTAGTAGTTCGAACAAAGTCGAACTCATTATTGTCGATAGCCCTGGCCATTGGGATGTTGTTTCGAACTGTCGTCGAAGTAGGATCCAGTCGTAGTTCGAACGAGGTCGAACTCATTATCATCGATGGCCTTGGCCATTGGGATGTTGCTTTGAACTGTTGTCGAAGTAGGATCCCGTCGTAGTTCGAACAATGTCGAACTCATGTTTTCGTCGATGGCCTTAGCATTGGGATGTTGCTTCGAACTGTCATCGAAGTAGGATCCCGTCGTAGTTCGAACAAGGTCGAACTCGTGTTTTTGTCGATGGCCTTAGCCATTGGGATGTTGCTTCGAACTGTCGTTGAAGTAGGATCCCGGCGTAGTTCGAACGAGGTCGAACCTATATTGTCATCGATGGCCTTGGACATTTCTTCTTGGAGATTTTGATCGTATTCCCATAGGAAGACATGACTTTGTTTATGCAATGGAGGTTTAATTATATACTTGTAAGGATCACATGTCGACTTTTCACATACAATGGAGATTTGATTAAATTCGTGAGAATCACATGTCGACTCTGCACATACAATAGGGGTTCGATTATCTGAATCACATGTCGACTCTGTACATACAATGGGGATTCGATTATCTGAATCACATGTCGACTCTGCACATACAATGGAGATTTGATTAAATTCTTGCGAGAATCACATGTCGATTCTGCACATACAAAGGGGATTCGATTATCTATATCCAGTCCCTTTATTACTTCGCTCCGGAGATCATGTCGATGGGTCGAGGTAATGAACATTACTTCGATCCTTGAGGCGTCTCCCTTGCCGCCTCGTTAAAAACCTCCATGGGAAAACCCGATTGGGACAAAACCCCGGGTGAGGGAAAAATAGTACGACTTAGGTGACGCCTTCTTTTAGAAGTGGAAGTACTTTAGGTGGGCGACATTCCAGTTGTTTTGGAGTAGTTTTCCCTCAATTGTTTCTAACTAGAATGCTCATTTGTTTGCTGCAACTATGATTTTGTATGGTCCGTCCCAGTTCGTTCCCAATTTTCCTTCATTAGGGTCTTTTGATACTTGTGTTTTGGCCTTGAGGACGTAGTCTCCGATTTTGAGTGGTCGCACCTTGGCTCTCTTGTTGTAGTATCTTTCTACTTGCCGCTTCTGGGCTACCATTCTTATGTAGGCCATGTCTCTCCGTTCTTCGACTTCATCCAGATCTTGTAGCCTACTTTCATCGTTGTATGGTCCGCTCTCGTTGGAGTATCTCAAACTGGGTTCTCCGACCTCGACGGGTGAATATGGCGTTTCTTCTGTGCTGGTCTTTGGCGTAGTACGGTATGCCCATAATACTTCCGGTAGTAGTTCAGGCCATAGTCCTTTAGCATCCTCAAGCTTCTTTTTCAATAGATTCAGTATTACTTTATTGGAGTATTCGACTTGACCATTGGCGGCAGGGTGATATGGCGTGGAGAGTATTTGTTTGATGTGCCATTTTTTGAAAAACGCAGTTATTTTTTTTTCGACGAACTGAGGTCCGTTGTCGCACCTGATTTATTTGGGGATGCCAAAACGACATATAATGTTTTTTCATATGAATGCGATGACCTCCTGCTCACGTATCTGAGTGTATGCACCTGATTCCACCCATTTAGAAAAGTAGTCAGTTAAAACCAAAAGGAAACGTACCTTACCTCGTCCCACTGGGAGGGGGCCGACTATGTCTATTCCCCACTTTATGAATGGCCATGGCGAAGTGAGTGAATGAAGGAGTTACCCTGCTTGATGTACCATAGGGGCGTGCTTTTGACATTGTTCACATCTCCGGACATAGTTCGCGGCTTCTTTTTTCATGGTGGGCTAGTAATACCCGGCGCGGATGAGGCATCAGACGAGGGTGCGGTTTCTCGTGTGTGCGCCGCAGTGCCCTTCGTGTACTTCTTCCTATACTCGCCTTATTTGATGTGGCCCAAGACATTTGGCTAGGGGGCCACCAAATGTTCTTTTATAGAGACCACCATTTACTAGGCTGTATCAGGCTGCCTGTACCCGGAGTTTTTTGGCTTCTTTTTTATCTTGCGGGAGCATCCCATCCTGCAAATAGGCTGCGAAGCGGTTACGCCAGTCCCAAGTCAAGTTTATAGAATGTACTTCGACATGGTCTATTGCGGAATGAAGGAGGATGACCACGTTTTCCTTGTTGATATTCTTGGTGGTCGCAGCTAGTTTAGCGAGGCCATATGCTTCGGTATTCTGTGTCCTGGGTATCTGGTCAAGGCGACATTCATCGAATTATGGCAGTAGTTTGTGTATTTCAGACTGGTACCTTTGTAGTTTCTCCTCTTTGATTTGGAAAATCCCGGTGACTTGGTTCACCCCGAGTTGAGACTCACAATGGAGAACGAGTCGTCGAGCGCACCGTCGGTCGGGACCTCAAGGATGAGTCCTAGTCCCGATCCCGAGGCATTAGAGGCACCGTCGGTGTAGAGGACCCATAGGTTCGTATGTGTGGAAGTGCGTAGTGCTTCCTGTTCTGCCTCGGGCAATATTTCCTTGCTGAAATCAGCGACGAAGTCGGCGAACACCTGCGACTTAATGTTAATTCGCGGCTAGTACGTTATGTCATGCTCACTTAGTTCTATGGCCCACTTGGCTAGTCTACCCGACAGTTTGGGTTTGTTTAGGATACCCCTTATGGGAAGGTTATTACCACCTTTATGGGGTGACAGAAAGTACGGTCTAAGCTTCCGTGAAGCTACGACCAATGCCAGAGCTAGTTTTTCAAAGTGAGGGTACCTTGTTTCGGCATCGATTAAAATTTTGTTGATATAGTAAATTGGAGATTGCGTACCTTTTTTTTCACGGACCAAGACAGCGCTTACCGCAACTTCGGAAAATGCTAGATACATAAGTAGATATTCACTCGGGTCTACTTTGACGAGTAGCGGTGGTGATGATAGATACATTTTTAGTTTTCTCAGGGCGTCAACGCATTCTTCATTCCATTGTAGCCCGCGGGCTTTCCTTAACACGTTGAAGAACTTGTGGCATCTATCCGAGGATCGTAAAATAAACCTTGATAGGGCAACTATTTGCCCTGTTAATTTCCGCACCTGCTTTTTGCTGGTCAGTATCTCTAGTATTGGGTCGATGGCCCCGATTTGATCCGGGTTGACCTCGATTCGACTAGGAAACCAAGGAACTTTCCAGAAGTTACGCCGAAGGCGCACTTTTCCGGATTCAGTTTCATCCCGTACTGCCTTAATATCTTGAAGGCTTCCCTCATATGACCAATCTGATCTTCTTTCTTTGTCGACTTCACTAGCATGTCGTCGATGTAAACCTTCATTGTCTTACCGAGTTGTTCTTTAAACATTCTAGTGACTAATCTTTGATACGTGGCACATGCATTCTTAAGCCCGAACGACATTACCTTATAACACTACGCTCCTCGATGAGTGATGAAAGTGGTCTTTTCTTGATCTTCTTCAGCCATTAGAATTTGGTTATAATCGGAGTAGGCATCCAAAAAACTCAACAATTCGTGCCTTACTGTTGCATCGATAAGTTAGTCAATGTGAGGTAACGGGAAAGAGTCCTTCGGGCATGTATTGTTTAGATCGGTGAAGTCGACACACATTCGCCATTTCCCGTTCTTCTTTTTGACCATGACCACATTGGCGACCAACTGGGGGTATTTTGATTCTCTGATGGAACCGTTGACGAGTAATTTATTAACCTCATCGCTGACCGCCTCATTGATTGCGGAATTGAACTTTCTTCTCATTTGTCGTACCGGTGGATAAAGGGGATTGAAATTCAGCCTGTGTATGGCGATATCCCTTGGGATTCCTGGCATATCTGAGTGGGAAAAAGCAAACAAATCGGCGTTGTTAGTCAAAAACTCACGATACTTACCTGGCTCTGAGAGTTTGTATCCAACATAAGCCTTTTTTATGCCATTGGTGCTATCCAATTGGACGGGATCGAGATCTTCTATGGTAGACTTGCAAGCTTCTACGATGTCTGGGTCTTTGATGGCCTCTACTTGTACGTCGGGTTTAGTGCTGAACATGACTAATTGCTATGCTTCCGCACTTGCCCCTTTTAGTTATTTGGTGTGTGTACAATCTTGGGCGATCCAGTAGCATTCTTGGGCGGTACGGGGCTCGCCTCGGATGCTGAATATCCCCCATAGGGTAGGAAATTTGATTACTTGATAGAAGCTTGAAGGGACAGCTCGCATGGCGTGTATCCATGGTCGTCATATGATGGCGTTGTAGGCCGTTTCCTGGTTCATGACGTGAAATGTCGTTTCCAGGGTAACCCCTCCTACCAGAACAGGTAGCATTATTTCTCAAGATGTCTTCTCTACTGCATTATTAAAACCCGTCAGTGTTACGCAATACAGTATTATTTTATCCTTGATCCTTATTTGCATGAGGACTTGTGGGTAAACAATACACGCGTCACTTCCGTCATCCACCATTATTCTTTTTACATCAGTATCTGCGATGTATAAAGTTATAACCAAAGCATCATAGTGAGGGAAAGACAAATCGTCGGTATCTGACTTATCGAAGATGATACTATCTTTGAGGTCATTATACCGTTCGTGGGCGACTGTCCGTTTGAGTTTATGTGTGGTGGTGAATTTTATATTGTTTATTATCGCGTCGACGCCGCCGCTGATGATCATTTGTATGGTACGAGCTAGTAATGGTGGCTTTGGAGGTCCTTGAGGTTGATCGCGCCCTCGAGCGAAATTGGCTCGTCCTTTGTCGCTCAACAATTCTTTCAGGTATCCCTGATTTAACATTCTTACTACTTCCTGTCGCAGACCTATGCAGTCCTCGGTCTTGTATCCTCTTTTCTGGTGGAACTCACATAGGACGTTTGACCTCCTTGTGCTTGGGTTCGACTTCATCTTTTGCGGCTACTGCACCTTCGTGCCGAGCTTCTCCAGTGCGTACACTATTTCTAAGGGGGGAACACAAAAATTATGAGCAGATAATAGCAGAGGCATACCTCTTTCGTTTCGGGAGGGTGCGGTATGTCGAGGTGCGGCATCTGCATGTCGTGGAGGTGGAGAATTGGATGTTCAGATATTGGGTTGATGCCTTTCTCCATTGAAACGTGGTAATTGATCCCTTCGCCCGTCGTTGCATCGATCTCTCCTTGTTTCGGTATGGACTGACGTTAATCGCTAAAGCGGGCCATTCAGGTCATCCTCATCTCCCCTCGCTTCGGCGCAATAGGCGTTGTGGATCTCTTCTCATGTGGTGGTGGGGGTACTTCATGGAGTCCACTAAGTAATTTTTTGGTTGCTTTTGATCTGTTCCTACTTAACCCATTTTGAAAGGCTACTACTGTCATCCCTTCTGACACGTTCAGTAGGCTCATCCTTACTCTGTTGAATCATGCTAGGAAATCTCGAAGTCCTTCGCCCGTCATTTACCTGACAACGAAGATATCATTAACCCTAGCCTCGGCCTTTTTCGCTCCCGTGTAAGCGGTAGCGAATTTATCCGCCATTTTCTCGAACGTCGATATCGATCGTGTTGGTAGTTGAGAATACCATGTTAATGCTCCCCCCGTCAGATTTTCGTCGAACTTTTTCAGCAACACAGATGGTACCTGTTCTTTTAACAAATCCCCCGAGTTCGTGGTCCCATCGTATATTTTCAAGTATTGCAGCATTTTGAAGGTCTTCGGAATAGAATGGGGATCTGCCCCTTCGCTGTATGGCTGTTCGACGAATCGGCCCACATCGCATTTTGATAACAGCTTTGGAGCGCCTGGTATTTTATTGACCCTTTCCTGATGTTCCTTCATTTGGTCGCGGAGTGTTTTGTTCTCATTTTTCATTTCTTCCATTTTCTTTAAGATGGCCATGAGTGCATCGTCACCTACATCAGTAACAGTGTGGGTGTTACCTGTTCGTGTAACGCTTGGCTCATCGTCAGCAGCTGCGATTTCTGTGGGTGGCCTGTCTTCTACACCTCCCTGAGTGGGTTTCTTGATCATGTTGCTCAAGGCACTCGTTAACCATTCTTCTAGTAGCCTTTTGACTGTTGGTGGCGCTTCTCCTGCCGCAGATGTTGAGGCTCCCCTTTCGCGCAAGATCGTTAGATCCCCGTGTGGAGGAGGTGAGATCTCCCCCTCCGGTGTAGCACTCGGTGTTGCATTCTCATTGTCTTCTCCACTGGCTTCATTGAGGGAATTCAAGAGGTTGTTCGAGACATCTACTACTGTTGTTAACCTCGCTTCCCCCTTTCCTACCATCGTTGGTTTTTGTGAAGTTTGAAGAAAAACGAGTATCACTTTCAAGAATCTAGATGAAAACTATGATTTCAGTTGTAGAAATCCCCACAGACGGCGTCAGATTGTTTGACTCAAAAGATATTAAAACCTTTTTGAACAAATCAATAAAAGATGAAGGGTAAATCTTAGCTGAATATAATAATCTCTGGAAAGAATAATAGACAGAGAGAGGATGGTCGTTAAGTTTCTTTTTGTTCTCGAATCGGGATTTTGCCTAGAGTCCAGATACCTTGTTACAAGGTTATTGTCCCCATTTTATACTAAGAGAGAAACTCTTCTAAATTGTAAGAAACAAAATATAAGGAATATTCGACGGAATATTCCTAATGTCCCCTAATGGGCTTACACTATTACAAGGGTCGTACAATCTCTTCTTTTACCCTAAGGTCGTCTCTCTCGGGACATCGACTCGAAGATACCCGGTCGTTTGTCGTACTCGTCGTTGGTCGTGATCGGTCAAATTTGGACCATACAAGTATGGATCACTTTGTCCATTAATGACTTAATGTTTAGTCTTTAGACATAAATTACCTACACTTTTTTTCTTTTTGCTATAATGAAATTTGAACCAATGTTCTTGTATGATTTCACTCTTGTTTAGTGCTAGGTTATACGCTTGGCGGCTTGGGTGCCATTTACTCCTTTTTTACAAGTTTTTTCTTCTGGGAATTTGTAAATGAAATCGCCTTTTCCTTAATGTAGGAAAAAAAATTAGTTACTCTTTTGAGAAGCTCATAACAATTAGTACGTCAAATTTCTAATTGTTGAAGCTAGTGGCAGCTGGCAAGCGGTAAGCCACCAAACCTTTCACAAATTAAATTAAAGGACAGCCTTTGAAGGGTCTTTCCCTCTTTATTTCTCATTAATTCAGAGGTCAATTGTTATCAGCTACCAACATATTTTAAAAAAATGTATCTAATTATTGCCATAAATAATACGAGATTCATGTGTTTCTTTAATGTAGTAATTATATCTAATTTGACCTAATAGTTTCCAGTTGAGCTTAAATGTATTCATTCTCAGATCCAAAAATTGCAACAGTCCTATTATTATTTACTCGTATGATGTAACCCTTTTTTATAATAAATTTTCCTTTGCAAAAGCTGAACATCTGTCAATACGCTTTCGAAGTTTTAGTGTATATTTTATTATACAGTATCTATTAAGAAAAATATCAATTTAAATTTAAAATATCAAATATTATATCTACTCCATACAAAATGAAATGCTATGTTTCACTTCATAATGATCAAAACATAAGTATATTTAAACATAACCTTTTGAAAATGAAAAATGTAAGATCTTCTTGTAATTTTAGGGTATTATTTTCATATATATAAATTTCATTCTAAGAAAATCTGATTGCCAATTGATTTTCATTTCTTAAAATTCGGCCGAATTTCTCAACCAAAATAAAAAATTAAAAAAATGGTGTAATGTAGATCAATAGAAGTCTTGGTTATTTTATTTAATTACGTGATTATCACATGATTGTTTCTTTCTGGCTAACCAACGGTAAATATATTTACCTCACCTCAAGTGTAATTAAGGAAGCTTTATACTGTCTTTCAGCTAGAGTAGGAAAATTAATCGAAGTGAAATTCCTTCACTCGATGTAACCGTCTTTAGAAATGAAAAAAAAGTTTACAACAACAACAACGACCCAGTATAATCCTACAAGTGGGGTATGAGGAGCGTAATATATACGCGGACTTTACCTCTACCCCGAAGGATAAAGAGGCTGTTTCCAGAAGACCCCCGGCTCAAAAAAAGCAACAAAAAACAATATATTAATACCATAAAAATGCATAATAAAATAACAGCTTATAAAATAAATTTTTTTAAAAAAAGAGAGAAGATAACGCCAAACCATGGTGCCTAGTATCAATGGATGAAAGGATCATGAAACATACAATGAAACATACAATGAAGTGCAGTAATAGCTTAAGTACAACAGTAGTGGCATTGTCACTCATGATTCATGACCTCAGGTGTAGGTCCTATGATGGTAGGGTTACTTTTGGAATCACACACAAACCTATATGGAAGATAGAAGAACAAAGGAAAAGGGCATACGAACCACCAATATGGTGAGATAATTGGAGCCTTTTAACTCTTAATTACTCACTCCGGTTTATAATAAGTGACCAATATACTTTTTTATTTTAGTCCAAAATAACTGTTCATTTATTTAATAAAAAAAAAATTCAATTTTTTTTAGAGTGGCACCGGGTTTGGACCGCAGGGAACCGTAGCATGGGGAGGGGGATGGGGGACGTCTAATCCTTTTGCCGCCGCAAGGCTGGCTAATCATACGCAGCAGGCTCGAATACCCCTGGTTCTGGAAGGCACATGAGTCCGAACGCTATGTTGAATGTGTGACCGAGACTACACTACGTAGGTACCCGTCCAGGTGAGGCGTCGGTCGGTTCTAGAAACAATTACCCTTATGTACGTATCTCTAAAAAGTGATTTACTCCTCATATTTGAGAAGAGAAATAAGTGTTACTATAACTACAGTGCAACATTTAATGAAGGGTAGTTTAGTCACACTAACTATTTTCGTCTAGAATTTAGCATTTTTTTAATGAGTGTGCCAAAATCAAATTGGTCACTTATTGTGGACCGGACGGAGTAAAAAAATTTAAATTCAAAATTTGAGATTAGAGAATTGAAAGATATGATTTATTAAAAATATTATATTATTTTAATTATCTCATTTACAGGAAATCGCTAAATAAAACACACAAAATATATTTGATATTGCTTTACATAGTAACCTGATCATAAGATAGAAGGTTAGTACAGTATGTTAGTGGGTAGTCATATTTCTTTCCTATAACAATATATTAGTATTGAGTTTATATTTTTTTACCATTAGATTTTTATTATTATATGTTATTTCTTTCGCTTCAGTTTTTTTACTACTTCTTTTCTTCTGTCTTTGAGTCGAGGGTTTATCGAAAACGCCCTCCCTACTTTTACAAGATAGGGATAAGGTTTATGTATACACTACTTTTCTTGGACTCTACTTGTGAGATTATACTGAATTTGTTATTGTTATTAATATGATCATAGAAGATCATTTCTAATAACAACAACAACATCAACAAACCAAGTATAATCCCATGAGTATGGTATAAGGAGAGTAGTGTGTACACAGAACTTATTTCTACTTTGAGGATAAAAAAATTATTTTTAATCGATCGAGGAGGAGATCATTTCTAACAATTAAATATTTAATAATTAAAATATAAATAGAAAACAATGTGAGGGGCATGAGGGAAAGGCAAGGAGGATACATGTAAAACAACATAACACCATCAACAACAACAACAACAACAACAACCCAGTATAATTTTACTTAGTGGGGTCTGGAGAGGATAGTGTATACGCAGACCTTACCCCTACCCTAGGGTAGAGAGACTGTTTCCAAATAGACCCTCGGCATTCTTCCCTCCAAGAACTTCCCATCTTACTCTTGGGGAGACTCGAACTCACAACCTCTCGGTTGGAAGCGGGGGTTGTTTATCATCATAGCAACATAACACCATCAAACTACCCAAATTAGCATACGTGATAGCACGTGCTTCTACTCGCCCTTTTGCGGTGCGTCGCTCTCATTCTCGTGACGCTGTCACGTGGGCGTAAGATTAGGATTGCGGGTCCCTCTTTTCTCCCCACCCATTCACCAAGAAAATGGAAAAGCAAAAGTAATCAATTTTTTAATTATTTTTTTGGGTGTAATAAAAGTTTATTTTACTCAGTGGGGGCATGTGCACCTCTTTTCCGAAGTGACCTGTCGTTCATGGGGTCCACATTTGATATTCTTGCTGACGTGGCTCTCTCACGTGCTCGATACTCGTGCTTTTCCCCTGGTCCTTATTGCACTAGCGTAGCCCCACAATTCTTCCAACATCTGTCTCTCTTTTTTCGATTTTACTCAATGCTAATATTTGGATATTTAAAGGAAATTTTACAACATATAGAATATATAAGTACCCTATTTATATTAAATAAATACCATTTTAAAATATTACATCCTATAAATACCTTTTATTCTTTATAACAAAAAATTTAAATATAGTTCCATCCTACAATTAAGGCACCATATATGCTAAAAAATATTTTTCTCTCTCATTTTTTGTATTTTCTCTCACCTAATTACTGTATAACTCCTAAACACGTTCTCTCTCTCTTTTACATTGTGAAATATGCAATGTATTCAACTGTATTTTTGTTTGCAACTGTTCAATTTTCCAGTAAGTTTTCAAATGTATTCATATGTATTCAGATTACTTATTTTTTATGTCATGTGTGTGGTATCTAATTTTTAATATGTATTTAGCCTTGTTACTGTATTTAGTCTTCTGTAAGTGTTTGTAGTTGTATTGATATGTATTCAAAACTGATTTGCTATGAAATATGCAATTCTGTAAGTGTTTGCTCTATTTTTTGCTTCTTTTCACGAAAAAAGGGAGAAGATTATTCTGCTTTCTTTGAGCAGATTAATGTGTACTCGTATTATTTCTTTGAGTTAAATTAGGAGACTATCATGTGAATTTATTTCCTTCCGTTTTTAACAAGTTTAACTTTCCAGATTTTGCGCAAAAATGTTACTGTATTTTATTTGTATTCAGCTTGAATACAGATAAATACAGATACCCATTAGCTGGAGTTTCCGTTTTTACGCCTATTTTTTTGGTTGTATTAATGAATACAACTGCTTAAATACATGAAATACATTGTATAAAAATATAAAAGGTATCTATAACAAGTAATATAACAAAGGGTATCTATAAATAACTAATTAGGGCTAAAAGATGGTGCTTTATGGAAAATTCTCATATTTAAACAAATACTTGATCGGATACTTTTGATGCTTTGGGCTTCTTTCTAACTGGCCCATATTCCAGGCCTGAAACTGTCATCGTACCGAAGTTAGCCTAATTTAATCCGTTTACTTTTACTTGTTCACTATATTAAAAAGAATAATTAACTCAAATAGACGTCTACCTAATATTTTAAATTATAAATAACTGGCAGATGTATAATATATATACAATTCATGTATAATATATGCAAAACTATGTATAATCAATATATACCGGCTAAAAAAAGTAAACATTGAATCTGATGGGCTATTTATGTAATAATCCCTATTAAAAATATATTTTTACTTTTATTTGTCTACTATATTAAATTAAAATAAAGTATTTTTTTATTTACCCTTATTATTACTACTCATTTTTCAATTATGGGTAAAATTTAAAAATACATATTTTATTTATCTTTCTTAAAGGGAGTGCAAAGTCAAAAGTGGATAACAAATACTAAAGAGGGGGAGTAATTTCTAATAGACAATAAATTTTAATTTAAAAATTAATTTTACTCACTTGTTCATGCGAGAATTAAATCAGAACAAAAAGACTTTTGATTAAGATCCAGAAAAATTGCAGCATAATAAGTTGGATTATGAGACTCCCACGATTAAAACTACAAAAAATTTGAACAAAAAATCTTTTAGTTAAGATTCAAAAATATTGCAGCATAATATGTTAAATTATGAAAATTCTGCATATAAAATTCCCATATTATATTAAAATTCTAGCACATTATAATCTACTTCATCCGGTCTACAATAAGTGACCAATTTACTTTTTTATTTTTATCCAAAATAAGTTTTCATTTATATAATCAAGAAAAAATTCAATTTATTTTTTCAAAATTACCCTTATGTATGTATCCCTAAAAAGTCTTTTACTCCTCACATTATATTATGCTACAATAGTTAATTAAGGGTAGTTTAGTCACACTAACTATTTTTTTCTAGAATTTAGTATTTCTTCAATAGTTATGCCCAAAATAAATTGATCACTTATTGTGGATCAGAGAGAGTAATTCACAAGTATTTTCTCAATTATTCTACAATTTTCAATATTATTGACTTTTTGACACATAATATAAGTGTGTCCAAAAGTTAAAAAGATTAAAAGTGGGTACCAGTTAAAAGTTAAAAAGTGGGTCCAAAATAAGTTTTTATATAATCAAGAAAAAAATTCAAGTTATTTTTCCAAAATTACCCTTATATATGTATCCCTAAAAAGTCTTTTACTCCTCACATTAAATTATGCCGCAACAGTTAATTAAGGGTAGTTTAGTCACACTAACTATTTTTTCTAAAATTTAGTATTTCTTCAATAGTTGTGCCCAAAATAAATTGAACACTTATTGTGGATCGGAGGGAGTAATTCGCAAGTATTTTCTCAATTATTCTACATTTTTCAATGTTATTAACTTTTTGACACATTATATCAGGTTTGGGCTTGTAAAAGCTCACTATCCAGTAAAAATTGCACGGGGCGCCTATTTGGTCGCCCCCATTTAACATATACCCATTTTTTAAAAAAGCTTTTGACTTGGACCTACCTTTTAAATAACTTCAACCCCCTTTCTCCTCCTTCTCCGTTTTCTTCTTCTTCTTCTTCTTCTTCTTCTTCTTCTTCTTCTTCTTCTTCTTCTTCTTCTTTCTTCTGTTGTTGTTGGTGCTGCTATCTTACTACTATGGCTTTTGCGAGTCTGAATTTTGTAACAACTAAAGATAATTATTTGAATCCCTTCGTATTTTTTCTTTGGCAGACACAAAAAGAACCGTTAGCTGGTTAGAAAGACAGTTCACAAGACAGACGAATCGGGATCACGACTCCAATAATGGTGTTGACTACCCAACTGCAGTAGTTGTAGCTGCATTTGTTGTAAAATAAACAAACTACATTTTTTGATCGAAGCATAATTATTATTATCGCATTACCACTGCCATCTACATTCCCTTGAGATATGTTATGGCATGAAAAGTTGATTATTAATAGGACAAGACTTTAATAAAAGTTTTAGTAAACAAAACAATTACTATGTAATGACTTGATAGTTCAGACAAAAACTTCAGCTCTAAAGCTAAACTTCGTCAGTTATTAAACAAAAACTTCGCCAGTTACAAATATAAAAACTTCCGCCAGTTACAAAACAAAAACTTCAGCTCTAGAGCAGAGCTCAAGTTCGCCAGTTACAAAACAAAAACTTCAGCTCTAGAGCTTAACTTCAGGTCCGGCTACAAGAATGCTGAAGTTTTACGTGATTGCCTTTGCTACTTCAGCCCCGTATGCTTAAGTTATGCGAAAATGCGGGTACGTTTGCAATTTTTTTTGTAAAGCTGGTACAAGTTAAAACGTGACACAAAAATGGGCAATAGATGCAAATCGCCCCACTATCCATTAAGTAGGTACATGACCCGAATCTAAAACCGAATAGACAAAATAAAGTTTTCTATCACTTTCCAAAGAATCGAAACTCTTCTCCTCAGTCCTCACTCTCACTGGAACTCACCGGTCGTTGCTGGCTAAGTCTTGTTTACAACTCGCCGGTCGCTGCTGCTGCCAGTAGCACTGTTCAAATATAGTCTGGTAAGCCAAAGTGTTTGATTAAACCCATTTATTATGTTCATTTGTCCCATTCAATGTTGGTAGAAATGTAGTACTGATTTTTTTTTTTCCATTTACGTTGTTTAAGTAGTTGAGTTAATAATGAACAAACAATGTCGTAAGAAATGTATTCCCAACTGTTGTGGTTAAGTTTCTTTTTTGTATCCACTTAATAATTCTTGGGCACCCTTGGCGTAACCGGTAAAGTTGTCTCCATGCGACGAGGAGGTCACGGGTTCAAGCCGTGGAAACAACCTCTTGCAATGCAGGGTAAGGCTGCGTATAGTAGACCCTTGTGGTCCGGCACTTCCAACTCCACGCATAGCAGGAGCTTAGTGTACCGCCTGCCCTAATAATTCTGTTAGGGCAAAAAATCTGTCAAAATGTTATTTTTTCCCTTGTTTTAAACTTGTCCTGTTTAAATGATCAAATATTCCCCACTCCATTGTGTGCAGGGACTCTCTTAATAGATGGAATCTTCAACCGGAATAAAGGTGGAGATGATTGTCAACAATCATCCGGCTATGCCGGTAGTACCTCAAAAGAAAGGTAAAAGCGCTCCTCATATAGGCCCTCCTCCTAAAAAGCAAAAAAGAGCTGGTAATACTAGAAGAGAAACGTCTGAAATTTGGGATCACTTTACCAAATTTATTGATATAGGAGGTAAACATAGAACAAAATGCAATTATTGCATAAAACACTTTGCTTTTGATACCAAGACTAATGGAACTTCTGCATTATGGAAACATTTACTTGAGAAGTGTCTTAAATCTCCCTTTAGATTTATTAACAGGAAGCAAACAACATCGAAACTTACGCCTACCAAAGAAGAGGGACAAGAAACTGATACAAGTTCTATTGAAAGGGTGGTGTGTAATGTGGAGGATATTAGGAGGGCAATTGCCGAATTTGTTATAATTGATGGGCAATCACTTAAAGTTGTTGAGGGGGAAGGATTTAAGAAATTAATAGCTAAAGTCTTGCCTAGCTTTGAATTACCTTGTCATGTAACTGTTGCTAGACATTGTTTGAAGATTTATCAAGAGGAGAAAGAAAAGCTTAAAAAACTTGTCAAGAACCAACGTGTATGTCTTACTAGTGATACATGGACATCACTCCATAACTTGGCTTATATGGATGTAACTGCCTATTGGATTGATGATGATTGGAATTTACAAAAGAAGATTCTTAACTTTTTCCAAAACACCGGATCACAAGGGTGAGACTATTGCTAAGGGTATTGAGGCATGCTTGTTAGATTGGGGGATTGAGAACTTGTTTACAGTGACCCTGCATAATGCAAGTGCAAACGATGCTGCCATTAAGCATTTGAAAGCATATATTGATGATTGGAAAGGGGTGATATTGGGAAATGAGTTTTTACATGTTAGATGTAATGCTCGTATTTTGAACTTTATCGTAAAAGATGAGTTAGATGAACAAATTGAGCCCATTTCTCGTATAAGGAATGCAGTGAAATATGTCAAGTCTTCGCCTTCAAGGTTTGCTTCATTCAAGTTATCTGTTGAGAAAGTTAAGATAGATACTCATGGTCTTTTGAGTCTTGATGTTGAAAATAGGTGGAACTCGACGTATACTATGTTAGATACAGCTTTGAGGTTTGAAAAGGCATTTACAAGAATGCACATGGATGACTATATGTACCAACAATATTTTCGAGAGAGGAGTGGAATAAGAGGACATCCATCTGTAGATGATTGGAAGACTGTGAAAGTTCTTATCAAGTTCCTTAATATTTTCCACCAGACCACTTTGAAGTTTTCAGGAAGCTTATATGCCACTTCGAATTCTTTCTTGCATGAATTTTTAATGTTCGAAATGCTATTATAAAGTATTCTTACAGTGAAGATCTTATTTTGATTGATATGGCTAACAGGATGAAAGGAAAGTTTGATAAATACTGGGGTAAGTTTGATAATTTGAACATGCTATTGGTCATTGCCGTTGTGTTGGATCCGAGATATAAGATGAAGTATGTGAACTTCATTCTTAGCAAATCATATGATTCTTTGTCGGGAAGATTGAAATTGGATCAGGTGGCAGGTGTTTTGACTCGATTATATGATCGCTACAACGATTCATTGTCGGAAGCTTCTAATGATGATATTGGGGTTGATACTAGCATGATGAGTGAAGCTGGTGATACATTGCAATCTCAATGTGAGAAACATTTGGAAGAAGAGGGAAATATTGAAAAAAAATCTGAGCTTGAGAAATACTTGATGGATAATGTAGAGAAGACCAAGGATTTAAATATCTTGGCTTGGTGGAAAGCTTCATCTAATAGATATCCAATTGTTTCAAAAATGGCAAGGGATATTCTTTCTATTCCTATTTCTACCATTACATCTGAGTCAACTTTCAATACTAGTGGTCAAATTCTTGATTCTTATTGGAGCTCTTTACCACCAAAGACGGCAGAAGCTTTTATTTGCACTCAACAATGGATACGGTCACCTTCCGAAGAATGCAAGTTTTAGGACCTTTTAGAGGAAGTTCAGAAAATTGAGCAAGTTGAAGAAGGTATTTACATAGTTTATTCTTCATGAATTTGTTTTTTTTTGTATTGTTTTATATGTTAATTGTTTTTTCTTTCAGAATATCCAGGAGCGCCTTTGAGTATTGATTAGTTCGGACGAACCTGGTGTTTATTTCTGACTCTTGTCACCTAGAACTCTTGGCTAGTTAGATGGGATGTAGTTTTTGGGTTACCGAGTCTATGAATCAGCGTTCATTTTATTTTGGTTGAACATCAAAATTGCTGGACTAAGCTGCGAGAACTCTGTATGAATTCTCTTCTTTTGTTTTGTGCTCATTTTGGCTGCAGCCTTCAATCTGGTAAATTTAGCAGATTGAACTTGGATGTTTCAATGGAAGTCTTTTGTACTCATGTAAGTTTCAGTCTTTGCTTGAGATTATTTTAGATCTTCATGTCTTTATTCTTTCTATACTACATTTCTTTATTCTTTCTATACTGAGGTCATTTTCTTATTTCCACAAGTTGTTGATTTTTCTATTTAACATGTGACTGGGAAGTTCATTGTATTTAGGCTAGCGGATTTAATTTCACATGTTAGATATAGCTGTGTTGGTGACAACTGTGTGTAGAACTGAGAGTGTCGAAGCAATTGTCCGTGAAGCGGGTGGGAATTTGTGAAAAATGTGAGGGAAATCTATGCTGCATTATAGAAATATTTCCGCCAAGTTGTTGATTTTTCTATTTATATGTGACTGGGAAGTTCATTGTATTTAGGCTAGCGGATTTAATTTCACATGTTAGATATAGCTGTGAAGGGGAGTCTTGGCGTAACTGGTAAAGTTCCTGCCATGTGACCAGGAGGTCACGGGTTCGAGTCGTGGAAACAGCCTCTTGCAGAAATGCAGGGTAAGGTTGTGTACGACAGACCCTTGTGGTTCGGCCATTCCCCGGACCTTGCACATAGCGGGAGCTTAGTGCACTGGGGCTGGGCTGCCCTTTATGTTAGATATAACTGTGTTGGTGACAACTGTGTGTATAACTGAGAGTGTCGAAGCAATTGTCCGTGAAGCCGGTGGGAATTTGTGAAAAAATGCGAGGGAAATCTATGCTGCATTTCTAGTTTACTGTTAAATGAAATGATGTGATCTATGCATCTGCTAACTATAGCTCAAAATAACAATCATACTTAGCATTTACCTTCACATGAGATTGAATATCAGTCTAGTCTACCTCAAGTCGAAGTCTTTAATTTTTTCAAATTCATGTTTTTGGTGGCTAGTGTTCTCAAGAATATATTGAAAATATCCTGCACTAGCTCGAAGAGAGTCAATAATCTCTGCAGTTTGACCATGGATAGGGGTGGCAAAATGGTTAAAAGAAAACAATTAACCACCCATATTATCCACTGAAAAATGGGTTGAATAATGAACTTTTGTAAAAATGGGTCAAATATGGATAAAAATCATATTATCCATTTAGAAAATGGATAACCAATAGGTCTAACTTTTACATTTGTAAAGCCTCAAATTTGGGGTTACTCAAGTAAGGGAGACTAAGAATTTTCTCAAAAGTGATCATATGCACGAATTCATGGATAATATGGTTACTCATATTATTCGCCGATTAACCCATTTTTTTTATCCGTATTAAATATGAGTCGGGTATTGATCAATTTTTTTCATTACCCATTTTCGATCCGAACCATATCCGACCTGACTCGCCCGTTTGCCACTCGATCAAAGTTGGGTAACTACTTTGGAATAGCTCCAAAGTTTGAATTAGAGTGTACACAACAGGATAGGCCATCACTCTCAATAGTCAGATGGAAGGAAATGCTTTCAAGATTAACTGTAAACTCTTTCAAAACTAATGCCAGTTGGTTATCTTCGTCCATAGAGATCAAGAAACAATCACAAAAATTGAAAAGACTTTCGATTTTTCCGATTTCATGAATAAAAAACTTACAAATCCAGCTTTGGGAGTTGACTTCCATAAATTTGCATCAAGTCTTCCGCTTTTGCCGTTGTTTTGAGTAAAGAATTAATTATTGGACTCAGTGCTATCTCTTGCTTCTGAGTACCACTTGTTTGCAGTCATTACTGGCTGCCAAATCTCATACAATAACATATACATGCAACGGGGAGAGGCTTAGGCAATGTTGTGCCACGCGAACTAGTTAAATAATTGCATTTACAAGTTACTATAAATAACCTGCATATTTACATTCATCAAAATAGCGAGAGAGAGTTAAGTGAATATACCTGGTACAGGCAGTCCGATGCATAAGGCATTACGTATTCCCGCATGGTGTGAGTGTGAACGTTACTGAGTAAAACAAAAATCAGAAAACTGTTAGAAGAATAAAGAAATATATAAAATAGTAAAGAATCAGAAATATTCCGAGTCCACAATTTTCTTGTGCGTCCTTAAGGAATTTTAACCCCCTCACACGTTGCCAAGGTAATGGATTAAATCCTCCCAGGATAAAACGGAATAAACCTTCCTGCAACAGTGGCAATACAAACTGCAGGGCCGAACCGCGGCCAGAGAGCCTCTCTGAATCTGACTGCTGCGATTCTACCGCGGTCGCGGCAGAACCGCGGCCAGCGAGGCCCTCTGAACTTTCAGCATCGATCGATTTGACAAAGCCGAAGCCGAAGCCGAAGCCGAAGCCGAGCCGAGCGAGCGACGACGACGCGAGGGTTCATTCTCTTCAACTCCTTTTAAGAGCTTTAAGAAGTGAATCTATATATAAGCACATAAATGTGATTGTCCCTCACCAATGAGGGACAAAGTGCAAGACAAAAGTTCACTTCTTCAAATTTTCATTTTCCCTCCATTTTATTTTCCTCCATTTCCAATTCACACTTCTTCTACTTTAAAACCCAATGGCTTAAAGTCCAACAGTGAGGAAGGCCGCATTCCAAGGAGTGTGATATAGACAGTCTAATCTAAAGCATGTTCATGACTGTTTTCACATCTAAACTCGTGATCTATAGGTCACACGAAGACAACTTTACTGTTGGTCCAAGACTCCCATTAATTTTAAAACAAATATGCTAAGTAATGTGAAGATCACTTCCTACTTCAGCCCTTGAAACAATTAGTTACTATAATAACAGGTTCTTCATGCATATTCCACAAAGTTTCATTACATCTATGCTGTCAATGAACTAAAGATAGCAGATGATAGCAGGCAGCCACGAGCAGTTTCTGACACATATTAATAAAATGAAATGATAAATAATAGTAGTAACCTACTGTAATTAATGTTAATCTATAATCAATTTGGCTTTTCTTGTCCATAAAAATAACTTTTTGAACTAAAGACACTAGTACAGTTATATTCACCAATATTCGCGCAAATGCCTAAATGGTGGGTACAGATAAGTGGGCGTTTGGACTAAAGAATTGTAAAATTTCGAAAAAAGTGAATTTTGTTTAAAAATAAAAATGATATTTGAAAATTAGAGTTGTGTTTGGAAATGAATATAATTTTGGGTTGTTTTTGAATTTTTGTGAGTGACCTGAATGAAAATTTTGAAGAAAAAAAAACTTTTTGGAATTTTTCAAATTTTCGAAAATTTCCAAAATTCATCTTTAAGTAAAAATTGGAAATTTTATAACCAGCGCACTAGAGTGAGACTAGCCAGTTAGGAGTTAGTCTTAGGATGCTATTGATCAACTACTGATGATGAGCTTTATCTGCTGTGTATTAATACCTTATATCTTTCTCGTATTTCCTATATCTCTTATATTGCTGTTACTTTATTTTTTATGGTATTTATGTTATGTTATGGATTTCATGGTATTTTATGTTGTCTTATTATGAGTCTATTGATAGTACTAATATAGTGTCTCTTGTTGCCTCTTTGAGCCGAGGGTCTCCTGGAAACAGCCTCTCTGCACCTCGGGGTAGAGGTAAGGTCTGCGTACATATTACCCTCCCCAGACCCCACTTGTGGAATTACACTGGGTTGTTATTGTTGTTAGTTTTTAGCATATACCTGTGAATGGTAAGAATCTTTTATGGAATGTAATTAGTAATTTTTTCATTTTAACAATAATATCATTTCCCCCCTTAATTAGAGAAAAAGATTATTGCATAAGATTAACTATCCTTTCATCGTTCAAATTTTAGACAGTAAGTTCATATTTGTACAATTCCATAATACTCTCCTCAAAAGTAAAAAAAAAACAAAAAAGACACGTCAGATTGACATATGAAAGATTGCACATTTAACTTTAATACCAAATATACACATGGAAAATATATGTAATCTCTTCAGTATTTAGAATATAGCTGGGAATGGTGAGAATCTTTTATGGTATGTAATTAATAAATTTTCCATTTTTTAAGCATAGTTTATTTTTTTCCTTTTTGGAGAAAAAAATTATTGCAAAAAGATTCACAAAATATACAGGTAAGTCAACAGTCAAGGGAATAGTTAGTTGAATTTGGTCGGTCAACTAATAAGTTATCAATTCAAAAAATTCGAGACTTTTTCTCCCCTACAAATACAACAACAGCCCAGTATAATCCTACTTAATGGGGTCTGAGGAGGATAGTGTATACGCAGATCTTACCCCTAACCTAGGGTAGAGAGACTGTTTTCAAATAAACCCCCGGTATCCTTCTCTCCAAGAACTTCCCACCTTGCTCTTGGAGACTCGAACTCACAACCTCTCGATTGGAAGTGGGGTTTTTCCGACATGCTTCCCCTAGAAATGTATACTATAAAAAAACACAAAGAAAAAATACATATGTTCTTGTCCTTAAAAGTTGAACCACTTTCCCTTTTCCTCTTCTTCTTCTCCTTCTTCTTCATCTACAACATAGAAAGATGTCTGAAAATCGTCCTCATGTTCTCATCTTCCCTTATCCAGCACAAGGTCATATGCTGCCTCTTTTAGACTTTGCTTATCAGCTATTCATTCGTGATATAGCTATTACTATTTTAGTCACACCCAAAAATGTGCCTATTTTAAACCCACTTCTCTCTAGGAACCCATCAATTAATACTCTTATTTTGCCTTTCCCTTCTCACCCTTCAATTCCCGACGGCGTTGAGAACGTCAAGGATCTTCCCGCCGATGGGTTCCGTTCTATGATGTATACTCTAGGTAAACTTCAAGATCCCATCTTAGACTGGTTCAACAACCACCCTTCGCCGCCGTCCGCCATAATTTCCGATATGTTTTTGGGGTTCACTCACGAAATTGCTACCCAGCTCGGTATTCGCCGGTACGTGTTCTCCACCTCCGGCGCGTTGGCTTTATCAGTTGTTTATTCACTTTGGAGTGAAATGCCTCAAAGGAAAAATACCAACGATGAGAACGAGATTTTTGAACTCCCTAATATTCCGAATTGCCCAAAATTCCCTTGGTGGCAGTTGTCTCCTATTTTTCGCAGCTATATTAAAGGAGACCCAAATTCAGAATTCATTAGAGAAAGTTATCTTGCTGATATAGTGAGTCACGGACTCGTTGTCAACACGTTCACGGAGTTGGAAAGTGTGTATTTGGATCATCTGATGAAAGATTCGGGTCACGACAGGGTTTGGGCCGTGGGTCCAGTACTGCCTCCAGACGAGGAAAATGATACCAATAATTCTGGTTCTTCAAACAGAGGTGGTTCGAGCTCTGTTTTGGCTAGTGAAATATTAGCATGGCTCGACACGTGTGAAGATAACTCGGTTGTGTACGTTTGTTTCGGTAGTCAAGCTGTGTTAACAAACAAGCAAATGGAGGAGTTAGCCATAGCGTTGGAGAAAAGTGGTGTCAAGTTCATTTGGTCAGCTAAAAGGGCCACAAAAGGACACGTGTCGAACGATTACGGCGTGATTCCTTCTTGGTTTGAGACCAAAGTGGCTGGAAGGGGTTTGGTGATAAGAGATTGGGCCCCTCAAGTCCTGATCCTAAAGCACCGAGCCGTTGGCGCGTTCTTGACTCATTGTGGTTGGAATTCGACGCTCGAAGGCTTAGTAGCTGGTGTACCAATGTTAACATGGCCAATGGGCGCTGACCAATTTGCAAATGCGAACCTTTTAGTGGACGAGCATAAGGTAGCAACTAGAGGTAGTGAAGGTGCCAAAACGATACCAAATTCGGATGAATTGGCTAAGTTATTGACAGAAGCTGTGCAAGGGAAAGGAGTAGAGCGAAGGGAACGAGCGTCTGAGCTACGAAAAGCTGCATTGAATGGAATTAAAGATGGTGGGAACTCATTCAAGGATTTGGAAACGTTCGTAAAGCATTTAAGTGAGGAGGCTACAAAAATCAAAAGGTAAAACAAACTTTTCGGCCTTGTGATGTCGATAGGCAAATAAAAATCCAAAAAGTTTGGTGCGCCACAGCACACCATTGGGATTATCTTTTACAATGCCAATATGTAAGAATAGATTATCGGTTCGATAAATTATAATGATATAGAGCCTATTTGATTTAGATAAATATTAAGCGTTGGAAAGTATGTCTACATGTTGAAATAAATTTTATAATTAGTTGTTACGTATTGATTTATGAATAAGTAGTTACTTATTGAGACAAGACATACCTCATAGTGATCAATATTTCCTATTTTTCCTTGGTTATATCTCGGGCTACTAGAAATTTTTGGTCCCCCAATTATTTTCCAATAGCGTTCTGCATCTTCAATGACATACCTCTGGTTAGGGCTATTCATTCGGATCGGATATCCGAAATCCGAACCGATCCATTCAATTTTGAATTTCGGATTTCGGATTGAATCGGATTTCGGATTATGTTTATTAAAATTTCGGATTTCGGATCGGATTTCGGATTGGTATATTTTAATCCAATCCAATCCGAAATCTGAAATTATTAGGACATGTATAAATACTACACTTTAATTTACATCAACCTCCAAGTTATTACCTTTACAATTGCTAGATTTAGCTATATTGGCACCATAGTACTCTCATAATTGCATAAACATGAATTTTTCTTAATGTATTGCCTCTTTTACAAAGAAAATATACATATTAGTTTAACTTTGAGGCATAATAATACGATCCGATATCCGATCCGATCCAAACTTTAAAATTCGATCTGATCCGATAATAATTCGGATCGGATTCGGATTGCATTTTCTAGAATCCGAAATTCGAAATTCGAATCCGAAATATGCTAAATCCGATCCGTGGACAGCCCTACCTCTGGTCCACAATAAGTGACCAATTTGCTTTCGGCATACCCATTAAAAAAATATTAAATTCTAGACAAAAGTAATTAGTATGACTAAATTATCCTTAATTAAATGTTACAACATAGTTAATGTGACGAGTAAAAGACTTTTTAGGGATACATACATGAGAATAATTTTGAAAAAACAAATTGAATTATTTTTTAATTTTATAAATAAACATTTATTTTAGACCAAAATAAAAAAATAAATTGATCGCTTAGCATCGCTATCTTTTATTTTGAATGACGGGGATGGGTCAAGGAAAAATTATTTTTTCAATGAAGTTAAGAATCATTGCAAAGCTAGTGTAACATCTTGGCGGTAGTTGGAGTCTTGGAGAGTTGGCAGAGGCTGATCGAAGACTGCTTACTTAAATTACTCTAAAATATTATACGCCACTATGCATTTTAACCAGTTGTACTAAGTTATTTATGTTATGTTCTATGGAATTAAATTTAGCTTACTATAGAAAGTTACTTGATTTATTACATCACCTTAACCTTATAATTTAAGTTAAAATTGTAAGTGAAACCTTCGCTTACAATCCGTTATGTTATTGATTCCATAATATCTCTTCACCGTCTATCACTCACGAATGCTTAGTTGCGGACTCGTAAACAAGACGTTGAGTGAGATTGGGCAAGTTTATTTGGACTTTGTATCGACGGACTTGGGTCAAAAGAGAGGTTGGTCGTTCGGCCCATTTATATATTGTCTTCCGGTGATAATTGAAAAAATTGCACGAGAACCCTATTTGGTCGCCCCCATTTAACATATATCCATTTTTTTAAAAACTTTTAACTTGTACCCACTTGTTAAGAAATTTCAGCTCCCTTTCTCCTCCCCTTCTCCTCCTTCATTTTCTTTTTTCTTCTTCTACAATCTGATTCCATCGAATCCATACCTGTAACGGTTTTTACTTCTTAAACTCATCAAAGCCTCTGTTATTTTATGACCACTTGAATTTACGTGTTGTTTCAACTGCACATCTATTTAAATTATCAATGGATTGACTTAAGCACGGAAATACAGTACATTTTCATACATTAATATAAAGAGTACGTAGCTTATTTTTTCGAAATATGAATTGGGGAGGAACTTTACAGTGTTTGCGTACTAGACTAGATATTGCAGGGCATACGTAAAGGTGAGGGGAAAAAAACCAAAAAAAGGAAGGCAAATCCCTATGTGCAAAAAACTTCAGCTCTAGAGCTGAAGTTTTTATTTTATAACTGGCAAACTACAGCTCTAGAGCTGAAGTTTCCGGGTTACTAAACAAAAACTTAGCTGAAGTTTCCGGGTTACTAAACAAAAACTTCAGCTCTAGAGCTGAAGTTTCCTGGTTACTAAACAAAAACTTATAAAATAAAACTTCAGCTTTAGAGCTGAAGTTCGCGAGTTACAAAACAAAAACTTCAGCTCTAGAGCTGAACTTCAGGCCCGGCTACTAAAATGCTGAAGTTTTGTGTGATTGTCTTTGCTACTTCAGTCCCGTGTGCTGAAGTTATGTGAAAAAGCGGGTACGCTTGCAATTTTTTTGCAAAGCGGGCACAGGTTAAAATGTGGTACAAAAAGCGGGTATAGATGCAAATGCCCCGAGATAATTCGGCTAGAAAGGTTTGAGCCCAATTACATTGTAGCAAGTGATACATTCCCATGTTATAACGGGGCATTTGCATTTATGTCCGCTTTTTTGTGTCACGTTTTAACTTGTGCCCGCTTTGCAAAAAAAATTGCAAGCGTACCAGCTTTTTCGCATAACTTCAGCATACAGGGCTGAAGTAGCAAAGACAATCACGCAAAACTTCAGCATTCTAGTAGCCGGATCTGAAGTTCAACTCTAGAGCTAAAGTTTTTGTTTTTGTAACTGGAGAGCTGAAGTTTTTGTTTTGTAACTCGCGAACTTCAACTCTAGAGCTGAAGTTTTTATTTTTGTAACTGGCGAACTTCAGCTCTAGAGCTGAAATTTTTGTTTGTAACTGGCGAACTTCAGCTCTTTGAAGTTTTTGTTTGTAACTGGCGAACTTCAGCTCTCTGAAATTTTTGTTTGTAACTAGCGAACTTCAGCTCTAGAGCTAAAGTTTTTGTTTTGTAATTGTCGAACTTCACCTCTAGAGCTGAAGTTTTTGTTTTGTAACTCGCGAACTTCAGCTCTAGAGCTGAAGTTTTTGTTTTTGTAACTGGCGAACTTCAGCTCTAGCTGAAGTTTTTGTTTTGTAACTGAACTTCAGCTCTAAAGCTGAAGTTTTTGTTTTTGTAACTGGTGAACTTCAGCTCTAGAGCTGAAGTTTTTGTTTTGTAACTGTCGAACTTCAGCTCTAGAGCTGAAGTTTTTGTTTTGTAACTAGCGAACGTCAGCTCTAGAGCTGAAGTTTTTGTTTGTAACTTTCGAACTTCAGCTCTAGAGCTGATGTTTTTAAAACCTTGAGTATGTACTGCTGAAGTTTCTTTTTTTGGGGAGGAAGATTGACCTTTCAAATTCCATATTCTAAGTATGGAGATGGCTTCATTGATTTATTATGGATCAAAACGTCGAGGAACGCACTATAGTCCTGCTTGACCATAACATCTCGACAATGGAGACGGTGTCAAAGGGATTCAGAGAAATGCAAAAATATATTTGAGATTTGAACTAATGACGTAAAAGAATATTTTGAGCCACATCAACCATATCACAAAAAGATTTTCTTATGTTACAATTATTTTAATTATGTATAGTAAGATGACTTCTGAGGAATTGAGTAAAACCATAGAAGAAGATATATTGTTACATCAATGTTAAATTCTTGAGAGATATGTAGATCATTGGGAAAAGGAGGAGGAGAAAGGGGGCTGAAGTTGTTCAAAAAGTGGGTACAAGTTAAAAGTTTTTAAAAAAATGGGTATAGGTTAAATGGGGGCGACCAAATAGGGTGCCCCGTGCAATTTTTACGTTATAACAAGTGTGGTTGACGGTAGGGCATGTCCGTTGTATTGGTCAAAATTTGGATTAGATTTAATAGCTTCAAATGGACGTGGTTGAGGATTAAACCGACGACGACATAAGGGAAGAAGTCGTCTTAAGCGAGATTAGCGCCAAGGTCGAGCAACGTGCGTATGTATGTAACGGTAGGATAAGTTAGAATAGAAAGAAGGAATATTCCGTTGAATATTCTTTCAGTTGTACTTTTTTAGGGGTTTTCAGAGATACCCCCTATAAATAAGAAGAGATAAAGAACAAAAGGGGATCTCCACTTTTTTATAAGAGCACATTGTAAAAGATTGACAAAAAAGAATATACCAAATCTTGTTCACTGATTACATTGTTCGATTTATGTTATTCATTCACAAGATCCAAAGATTCCTTACACGTCTTCATTTCCTACCACCCCACGATTGTTGTCAGGGAAGAAAATCGTCCATGTCACCTAACATTTGGGTGATAAATCCCTTCTTATTACATTTATTGTCATTATCTACATTTATTGCATGCTTCTATTGCTATATTCATTGATAATCATTGGTCATATACTTGACATTTATTGTTCCTGAACACGGTCTCATCCCATTGATATTTTTCAATTTTAGATTTAGAATTTATTATGTTTAACTAGGATTTACTCTCTATTTCCTCATTAATTGGTTTAATAAAAAATTCAACACTTTTTGGTCAAACAATTTGGCGATGTCTGTGGGGAGCTTTTAGTAAATTTAGTTTCTTCTAGATCATAAAAAAGGACAACCATCTTTTTCTCGTTTGCAAAAACTAACAATGGCAGGAAAAGGAGATGAAAGACAGAAAGCAGTAGTTGGTGTCACTACCAACCTCTTGAACACCATCAACGAGGATGACAGAGAAGACGAGGAGAATGTGATGTCGAGTGCTACACCTAGGCGGAGTGATTCACCTCCCCCTCATGGAAGTGTAATCGCTTTATGCGAGAGGGGGGGCCTCCACGTCCACAGCTGAGGAAGTGCCACCAGCCGTGAAAAATTTGGTGGACGAGTGTTGACAAGTACTCTAAATAACATACTCGACAAACCCGTTCAAAGGGCGAATAGAAACGACGCGCAAACGGATACCACAACAACCACCGGCGAACAACCCGCTCCCCCAAGTAACACTCACACTACTGTTGATGCAGGTAATGACACACTTGCGACCATTCTAAAGAAAATGGAAGAAATGGAGAACAAAAATAAAGCACTCCACGACCAGATGAGGGAATCAAGAAAAGTTTGATAAGATACCTGGCGCCCCGAAACTGCTACCAAAACGAGACGTCGGTCGGTTCGTCGAACAACCCTACAACGAGGAGGCATCCCCACATGCCATACCCAAGACTTTTAAAATTCCACCGTATTTGAAGATATACGACGGCACAACAGACCCCGAAAATCACATAATTCATTATGTCACAGTAGTAAAATGCAATGACCTCTCAAAAGAGTAGGTACCATCAGTGTTGCTAAAAAAGTTCGGCGAAACCCTGACGGGGGGAGCCTCGACGCGGTACTCACAATTAACAACACGTTCAATAACAACGTTTGAGGAAATGGACAACAAGTTTGTCACCGCCCAGGCAGGGGCAAAGAAGGCAGAAGCTAGGGTGAATGATATATTCGCCGTCAGGCAATCACCCAGCGAAGGACTTAGGGACTTTCTCGCTCTGTTCAACAGAGTAAGAATGAGCTTGCCGAATATATCAGAAGGGATGGTAGTGGCAACTTTCCAAAATGGGTTGAACAGGAGTGGGTCAAGGGCGACCAGAAAGTTGTTGAGGAGACTCATGAAATGCCCTCCCACCACTTGGGAAGAAATTCACAACGCCTATTGCGCCGAGGTGAGAACAGACGAGGATGACCTCAATGGTCCAACCCATAGGCTAACGTCAGTCCAAACGGAGCCGAGGAAAAATCGTCGTAATGATGGCCGAAGAGACCATTTAGGCACACACCCCAACCGGGATAGGCACCAACCATATGTCAGAACGACCATCCCGCCCTCTCCTCACCATGCCGAAGGGCCGTCTAGGCCACATATAGGGACCTAGCGAAACGAAAGAGGTATGCCTCCACTCTTATCTGCTCACAATTTTTGTGTTTCCCCTTCAGAAATAGTGTACGCGCTAGAGAAACTTGGCCCAAAGGTAAAGTGGCCACAAAAGATGAAGTCCGACCCAAGTACCATAAAATCGAACGTCCTCTACGAGTTTCATCAGGAACGGGGCCACAAGACCTAGGACTTCATAGCCCTACGGCAAGAAGTGGTGTATGTCACACCTCCTTTTTACCTACACCTTCCGGAAGGGAGTATAAGGGGAGTTTTTTCCAACTTAAAGTGACAATCGAAATGGGATCATTTTATTAAATTCAGATTCGCCACTTCGGATAATTTATGGTGTCCCAAGTCACCGGTTCAAATCCCAAATCGAGGAAAAGATTGACTCTGTATTACAGTCCGCGAACACAGAAATCCAGGTAAGTAATTCTGTTAACCCGGGAGAAGGTATTAGGCATTCCCGAGTTCCGTGGTTTTAGAACGGTCGCTCAAATGCTATAATTGGCCTATTATCTGATTTTTAATACATGTTTTAGCCTATTGTGCACTTTTTAACCTTTTAACCGCTTTTAATATTTCGTAAAAATTCAAGGTTATTTAAAAACACGTCGTAAGCTACGGTACATGAACTGCACCCGCGGTTCACGACACGTTCTATTTTACCCTGTTCGAAATTAGAAACGGGTCACATGAAATGCACACCCAGATGATTTACAACATGCTTCATTCTATTATTATTCAAAATTATGGCAGGGTCACATGAAATACACACCTGAGCCCCTTTAATCTAATTTGACGTAGTTCAGTTAATGAATAGTAACCCAATTTCTATATTGTGACAAAATTATGTTCAGCTATAACCAATTCAAGTAAACATGAGTAGATAACCGAGCGAGAAAATTCAAAACCACGGAGAACAATTACAGAAACAACGGGATCATATCATCAAAAAAGTAATTAATATGAAAGACTAAAGACTACAACCTTGTTTGGCTACTAGAGAATCATCTAATACAACATAGAATATACAGATGCACAAGTAGACAAGAATTAACACATAAGAAAATCAAATAGGAATGACAGTACATACATTAATCACAGTAGCAAAATACTCTTTGTACTTCTCCCTTAAAAAGTCAAAAGTGAAATTGAACGTCACTAACCATTGTTTGGCTCTAACTGTCGGGTTTTCTTAAAAATTTCAGTTACCGCATCTACAATATTCATTGCCATATATGCACTGAATATGATAGGACTCAACGTCGACTTCCAAAGCCTCAATAACGAACTGAAATTCGACAAACTCAAATTCGACAACGGCGAACCTCGAACCAGCAACCTTGCCCGTCAACTCCGAACAGATCTCACACGAAATCTATTTTTTGAAACCAGGTTTTGACTCAAACAGAGAAGCACGAACTGATCTTAACGTGAATACATCTATGATATTAAAATAGAGATTTTCGTGGGTACATCGATCCAAAGATCTACTATCTTGTTGGGGCTTTTTGGTCGCTCGTTTTCAGAGCTGAAGGGACAGTCTTTCGTGGCTGAAATGGGCTGGTGGTGGTGGAGATGTTCATGGATGTTTCAGTCGCGTTCTTTGGTTGAGGAGGTGGAGATTTGCGTCTGGTTTTGTGCGTTTTCCGGTAAGTTCGTCGCTGTTCTATTGCTGGCAGCGTTACCAGGAGAGGAACGGGTTGTTGGAAGGGCCTTTTAGGTGTCTGAAGGTTGAGGTTGCTATGGAGTTTTTTGTTGGAGAAGAAGCTCCAACGGCTGATCTGATCTCTTAGCTCCTAGGTCATTTTTCAGGTCTTAGAGTCTTTTTTACGAAGAAGGTGATTGAAGCCGTTTCTATTCTCTCAAAATCAGAAAAAAAGACGCTCTCATGTGTCCTCCGTCTAGTATATTAGGCGTTAGGTCAATATTATATAGGGGTAGGGATTAGGTTAGGGGTATGAGCCTAGGATTTATGGGCTAGGTCCAAAACTAGGCCTAAAAATGGGTTGCTCGAGCCCAAGTTTTATTCTTTCCCTGCGAACGAGATTAAAATACGACATCATTTATTAATTAGTCCTACTTAAATAAAATAACTATTAAAATAAGACTGGCCATTAAAACAAAACTATTTTTGGTATTTTTCAAAATTAAAAATGACTACAAAACATTAATGAACATATTTTTTTTGTAATTTTTTGTTTTCTTGTAATAAAATAAAGTAAAAGAATAAAATGATTTGAAATAGCTATATTAGGCCTAAATTAAATATTTACGTGCTAGAATATGAAAAATCTTTGGGAGGGTAAAAAATCACTTGTCTACAGCGTACATGCTTCACCAAGGACACCTAAGGGAGTTAATGAGCGATCGAGGAAGAGCCAACTTCGGCCGCGGACGAGAACAACACCAAGGCCCTCCAAAGCCACCCTCCCCCGCCCACACCTCCAAAGCTGCCCCTCTTTGACTGGAAAGACGAAGTATTTTCAAACAAAGAATGACTAGACAGTTTTTTTTTACCCGACCCTTATTTGGAGGGACTAAAACTAAGAGAAAAGAGGAACGTGACCGAGCCCTCGTATCTGAGCTACCTACATATCCTTGGCTATAAAGGAATCAGGTCACGTGTAGTTCAGAAGTGAGTGATGATGGAGTATGCCGAGGTGGAGAGTCGGTCGAGGTGCCGTTCCGCCGAGGTTCCGGCCCGCAGTCCTGTTATTACATCAAAATTTAAAAAATGAAAAAGAATAGCTAAGCCTGTCAACTACGAGTTACAAGATTCCTATCTATAAGTCTTCTGAAGCTTGATCTTGAGTCTTGAATGGTTCTTCATGCAGACTTTGGATTTGAACCGTGACGCTTGCTAGCTGCAGGTGCTAGTTCATTCTTCTTCAGATTTTCAGATCAAAACTGGACATACCATGCTTGTGACTTCAGTTATGTCTTGAGCAGCTCACATCTTTCATCAACTTCTGCATTTGGATTCACTTCTTGCCTTTCTTTCTTTTTTGTTCCGGATTGTGACTAACTTCCGTTGATCATCTCGGACTGTTGACTCGCATTCTTACCACGAGCTTCTTTCGTTGCTGACTTGAATTGCATTCTGAAGTGCTTTTCCTTTATTCTCCCGGCGGGCACCTGATTACTGAACTTGAACCGTCTTCCTTTGAACATTGCTTCTTTCCCTTTGTTCCTCCAAGTGGGCGCCTGATTACCAACATTTGAATTATCTTCCTTTCCTCTGAAACTTGAATTGTTTTCCCTTTGTTTTCCAGGTGGTTGCCTGATTTCCAACACTTGAACTGCTTTCCCTTTGTTTTCCAGGTGGGCTCCTGATTACCAACACTTGAACTGCTTTTCCCTTTGTTCTCCAGGTGGGCTCTTGATTTTTGGCACTTGAACTGCTTTTCCCTTTGTTCTCCAGGTGGTCTCCTGATTTCCAACACTTGAACTGCTTTCCTTTTGTTCTCCAGGTGGGCTCCTGATTCCAACACTTGATCTGCTTTTCCCTTTGTTCTCCAGGTGGGCTCCTGATTTCCAAAACTCTAACTATATTCCCTTGCTCTCCAAGTGGGCGCTTGATTGCCAAAACTCTAACTGTATTCCCTTGATCTCCAAGTAGCGCCTGATTGCTAAAAGTTTAACTGTATTCCCTTGCTCTCCAGGTGGGTGCCTAATTGCCAAAAGTTTAAATGTATTCCCTTGCTCTCCACGTGGGCGCCTGATTTCCAAAACTCTAACTGTATTCCCTTGCTCTCCAGGCGGGTGCCTGATTGCCAGAACTTTAACTGTATTCCCTTGCTCTCCAGGTGGGCGCCTGATTGCCAAAACTTCAACTGTATTCCCTTGCTCTCCAGGTGCGCGCCTGATTGTCAAAACTTTAGCTGTATTCCCTTGCTCTCCAGGTGGGCTCCTAATTGATGAACTTGAACCGTCTTCTTTTGGAACATTGCTGCTTTACCTTTGTTCTCCAGGTGGCGCCTGATTTCAACAAAACAGACAAAACAAAGAAAAGTTTCTGCCCCAGTTTGGTTGCTGGGCACATCTGTGAGTGTTAATTGAACCATGTTACCAAATATCCCTAAGAATTTGAAAGCTAGATCTCATTATCCTGGAGGATCCTGAAAACTCCTAGTAAAATGACAGTTTTAAAGCTAAATTATATTTTCTAAAGGTATGACTTCTGCTAAATCTTGTTATCTATGAAGGTCTTAAACTAAATACCATTATCCATGAGGGTCCTGGAAATTTCCAATTGAGTCTCGTCCTAAGAACGAAAACTTCAAAACCAACTTATATTTTCTCAAGTAGAGCTTATGCTGGATTTTGTTACTCATGAATGTTTTGAATTTTAACTAAGTCACATTGTCCAGGAGGGTACTGAGAACTTCAAATTAAATCTCATTATCCAGGCGGGTCCTGAAAATTAAAGTCAAATCTCATCTTAAGAGTGAAAACTTCAAAACTAAATCCAACTTCCTAAAGGTGAAACTTATGCTAAATCTCATTATCTAATGGAGGTCTTAAAACTATGTCCCATTATTCAAGAGGGTCCTGAAAATTTCCAATTGAATCTCGTCCTAAGAATGAAAACTTCAGAACCAACTTATATTTCCTCAAAGTAGAGCTTATGCTAGAACATGTTACTCATGAATGTTTTGGATTTTAACTAGGTCCCATTGTCCAGGAGGGTCCTGAAAACCCCTTTTTTTTCTTCTTTAAAGAAATTAAATCCTATTATCCAGGAGGGCCCTGAAAATTTTAAATTAAGTCTCATCTTAAGAGTGAAAACTTTAAAGCTAAACTATGTTTTCTAAAGGTAGAACTTACACTAAATCTTGTTAACTATGAAGGTCTTAAAATTTAACTAGGTCCCATTGTCCAGGAAGGTTCTGAGAACTTTAAATTAAATCCCATTATCCAGGAGGGTTCTGAAAATCTTAAACTAAATCCCATTATCCAGGAGGATCCTGAAAAGCTGAGAATGAACTTACCTGAGCCACGCTCTCTTCCTTGAGGATCTCTGCAGAACGAACAAAATTCCTTGCCCCTGAACCATGCTTTTCCTCATGGAGGGTTCCTGCAGATTGAACAAATTTTCTTTCCCCTTCTCAAACCGCCTTTGTGCTGACAAAATTTGTGCACGACACTTGAAAAATTCAAGTTTCCAAGCTTTGATTTTGACATAGTCTTCGTCCCTATTTCAAACAAAGCAAACTTGTGAGTTTAAACATGGTGGTTGGTTTGTGGCCTTGACTTTGAGGGCGATTGCTCCTTCACTTCCATGATAACTTTGATTTCAACTCAAAAGACCTTTCTTGTTTATTGACTAACCACTTTCTCTGTCACCCTTATCACAGAAAATACCTCTGATCCGTTCAAACCCAACATCCTCTATCTGTTGCATTTTGCTCATGAATTCACATTTACCGAACCTTTATATTTCACATGAATCCCAAAATACGTTGATTTTTACCAACTGAGTGCGCTTGTTGTTCTTTCCTGACGTATGCCACTGGCCTTGGCCTTGAGGTCTATTGCTCCTTCACTTGCCATGATAACTTTGATTTCCACTTGGAGGACCTTGCTTGTTATTGGTTAAACACTTTCTCTGTCAACCTTATCACAGAAAATAGCTTTGATCCGTTCAAACCTAACACCCTCTATCTGTTGCATTGTTCATGAATTGACATATACCGAACCTTTGTATTTCATATGAATCCCGAAGCACGTTGATTGTTACCAACTCAGTGCGCTTGCTGTTCTTTCTTTACTTATATCACTTTGATGTGCTAGCCAGACCCCACTTTGTGCAATTGGAAAGCTAATGACAAATTTTAAAATCATTTCTCACTTGTTCTGACCAAACAGACTCAAGAAGAGGAAGTAAACAAGACAAAAGGAACACAGTAATGGACAATGGAAAGAAATGATTCCTAACAAGAAAACTACAAAGTAGAAACCTATCAGATGTGGACACCAACTCTAATGACCATGACATGCACATGTGGCATATTCTGTCAAGCAAGTCTGATGTTCAACTCTTGTTATAACCCTAAACAGTGAAACTGGGCTTCAATGCTCCAATTATCTAATCTGATTCACGATCCTTATTCGACTTGTAGTGCCCGAAAGGTTTTCACCATCAAGCCTCTCTCATATTTTTCTTTCTCTCAACTTACCGTCGCCTTATGGTGTATGTGAAGGTTTTCACCGATAAGACTCTCTCATTTTGTTTTCCTTATGCAGAACGAAGTGTTGCCCCTGATGTGAATCATACCTCTAACTCGCTTGACTTGGCACTACTCAAAGATTGATCGGAAGGTCTTTCTATGGACAGTAATGTGGGCTTTTAAATGGGGTTAGAAAGAAAGGATAAAGACTCAAAAACAGCTTAAAAGGGCTCAAAATTACAACTTTTGGAATCAGATCTCTTACAACAACCACAACTTCTGCTCCAGTTTCTTTGCTTGGGGACTTTTGAATTTTTATTTTGATGGGACCGAACCGTGAGGCTGCCTACGTATCCTTAAAAGGAATTAGGTCAAACGTAGTTCATGACATAAGAATTGCTTTATTTTTGCACTTTTCTCTCTCTTTTTTTCTTTTTTTTTACTCTTTTTCTATTTTTTCTTTCTCTTTTTCTCTTCTTTTATCCTCTTTTCTCTCCTTTTTGTTTTATTCTGTATCATATTTCTAAACTCTACTTCTGATTCCAAAAGAGGGATGTGAAAGAAAAATAAATAAGGCTCAAAGGGATAACAAAGGATAAAGTGTTTAGATAGCAGAATAAAATGCTTTCGTCATTCCAATCTTCAAAGCATGCCAAATACAAACAACACAATTAAACAAACCAAAGAAATCATAGATAATATCTTTTGACTGCATCAGAATCGATAACCATATCTACACATTTGCCTTCTGCATCTGTTAAATACAAAGCACCACTGGACAACACTCTCGTTACCACGAACGGCCCCAACAAATTAGGGGCAAACTTGTCTTTAGTTTCAACCTGATGCGGCAGGATGCTTTTCAATAGTATTTCTTTATGTTCTATCTGCCTCAGTTTCACAATTCGGGCTTGAAGTGATCTCAAAATGCCTTTACTTATTTCCCTCAAATGTCCCTATCATCTTCTAAATTGTTTCATTGCTTCATGACTAAACTAACTTTTAAGACCAGGCTGAGAATTACGCGTGCATGTCATGTCACTAGAGTCAACAGGAAAAGGATTATACAAGGAAAAAAGAACTAAACAAAAATGACTAGAAATAACAGAAAATAAAAAATTGCATTAGACAGATGGTGAAAGGGTTCGAACAACAAAACAAGCAAACTAAACTGGGGTTACAACCCTGGAGCAAACCTAGACAACACTAAACGAGCTACTATGACTAAACAAACTAGGCAAAATAAAAGGATAGAAGGGTTTGAGTCACAAGACAATATCCGGATTACAACCCTGAAAATAACCTGGGCAACAGAAATGACAACAAAATAAACCACCAAAACTCTTCTCCGGCTAACCAAGAAATGAGCGTCTTCCCAATTACCAAGCACGACATCTTAGCCACTGAGTTCCACATCAATATTGCCAAGACCATTAACAACTTCAATATCATTAACTTCAGTCATCATGTTCCCAAGAGAATTAACCGGATGATTTACAACATGCTTCATTCTATTATTATTCAAAATTATGGCAGGGTCACATGAAATGCACACCCGAGCCCCTTTAATCTAATTTGACGTAGTTCAGTTGATGAATAGTAACCCAATTTCTATACTGTGACAAAATCATGTTCAGCTATAACCAATTCAAGTAAACACGAGCAGATAACCGAGCGAGCAAATTCAAAACCACGGAGAATAATTACAGAAACAACGGGATCATATCACCAAAAAAGTAATTAATATGAAAGACTAAAGACTACAACCTTGTTTGGCTACTAGAGAATCATCTAATACAACATAGAATATACAGATGCACAAGTAGACAAGAATTAACATATAAGAAAATCAAATAGGAATTCGACCACAACGAACCTCGAACCAGCAACCTCGCCCGTCAACTCCAAACGGATCTCACACGAAATCTATTTTTTGAAACCAGATTTTGACTCAAACAGAGAAGCACGAACTGATCTTAACGTGAATACATCCATGATATTAAAACAGAGATTTTCATGGGTACATCGATCCAAAGATCTACTATCTTGTTGGGGCTTTTTGGTTGCTCGTTTTCAGAGCTGAAGGGACAGCCTTTCGTGGATGAACGGGCTGGTGGTGGTGGAGATGTTCGTGGCTATTTCAGTCGTGTTCTTTGGTTGAGGAGGTGGAGATTTGCATCTGGTTTTGTGCGTTTTCCTGTGAGTTCGCTGCTGTTCTATTGCTGGCAGCGTTACCAGGAGAGGAACGGGTTGTTGGAAGGGCCTTTTAGGTGTCTAAAGGTTGAGGTTGCTATGGAGTTTTTTTCTTGGAGAAGAAGCTCCAACGGCTGATCTGATCTCTTAGCTCCTAGGTCATTTTTCAGGTCTTAGAGTCTTTTTTATGAAGAAGGTGACTGAAGTCGTTTCTATTCTCTCAAAATCAGAAAAAACGGCGCTCTCATATGTCCTTCGTCTAGTATATTAGGTGTTAGGTCTATATTATATAGGGATAAGGATTAGGTTAGAGGTATGGGCCTAGGATTTATGGGATTGAGAATTATGGGCTAGGTCCAAAACTAGGCCTAAAAATAGGTTGCTCGAGCCCAAGTTTTATTCTTTCCCTGCGAACGAGATTAAAATACGACATCATTTATTAATTAGTCCTACTTAAATAAAATAACTATTAAAATAAGACTGACCATTAAAACAAAACTATTTTTGGTATTTTTCAAAATTAAAAATGACTACAAAACATTAATGAACCTATTTCTTTTTGTAATTTTCATTTTCTTGTAATAAAATAAAGTAAAAGAGTAGAAATGAGTTGAAATAGCTAGATTAGGCCTAAATTAAATATTTACGTGCTAAAATATGAAAAATCTTTGGGAGGGTAAAAAATCACATGTCTACAGTGTACATGCTTCACCAAGGACACCTAAGGGAGTTAATGAGCGATCGAGGAAGAGCCAACTTCGGCCGCGGACGAGAACAACACCAAGGCCCTCCAAAGCCACCCTCCCCCGCCCACACCTCCAAAGCTGCCCCTCTTTGACTGGAAAGACGAAGTATTTTCAAACAAGTAAAGTTTAGCACCACAGAAAAACTAAAGCGGTCGATCACCCACGAACAAAATGATGACCTCGAAGACCGTATGACCTTCGATAATTTAGATACCAACGGTTTGACCTTTCCTCACTTCGATGCTCTTGTAATTACTTTACTTATTTCAGATAGTAATGTACAAAGAATAATGGTAGACGACAGAAGCGACGCATGTATTATTCACCCCCGAGTTCTCGCAGTTGAGCAAACATCAGGAGAAATAATGTTGCCCGTTCTAGCTGAGAGAGCCACCCTAGAAACAACGTTAGATGTCATGAACCAGGACACAACTTACAACGCCATCATAGGGCGACAGTAGATACACTCCATGAGAGACATCCCATCCAGCATGTAACAAGTAATCAAGTTCCCTATTCCGTGGGGGATATTCAACATCTGCGTCGAACAGCGCACACCCCAAGAATGCTGCCACATCGCCCAAGATGATATATACACTCAACAGTTAAAGGGAACAGACTCGAAAGCATAGCAATTCAAAGTCGGGGCCCGAACTCGACGAACAAAAATACGTCATCAAGGACCCCGACATCGTGGAAGCCGCAGGGTCAACAGTATAAGGTCTCGACCCCGTCCAACTAGACAGCAACGACAACAACAAAAGGTTTTACATAGGCCACAAACTCTCAGAACCAGGTAAATTTCATAAGTTTCTAATTGACAACGCCAAACTGTTTGCTTTCTCTCACGCAGATATGCCAGGTATCCTAAAAGACGTTGCCACGCACTAGTTGAACGTCGATCCACTCTACCCACCAGTACGACAGGTAAGAAAAAAATTCAATGCGTAATGAACGAGGTCGTGATTGATGAGGTGGATAAACTACTCGCTAACAGCTTCATTCGAGAGTCGAAATACCCCTAATAGGTCGCCAACTTAGTCATGGTGAAAAAGAAAAATGGAAAGTGGCGGATGTGCGTGGATTTCACGGACCTAAACAAGGCCTACCCGAAAAACTCCTTTCTGTTGCCTCATATCGATCAACTCATCGATGCAACAACAGGGCATGAGTTGTTGAGCTTCTTGGATGCTTACTCAGGTTACAACCAAATCCTCATGGAGGAGGAGGACCAGGAAAAGACTACTTTCATCACTCATCAGGGAACGTACTGTTATAGAGTCATGCCATTCGGGTTGAAGAAAGTAGGGGCGACTTATCAAAGGCTGGTCACCAATATGTTCAAGGACCAGCTCGGCAAAACGATGGAAGTTTATATAGACGATATATTGGTCAAATCAAAAAGGAAGGAAGACTACATCAACCACTTGAAAGAAGCCTTCGGTATACTAAGGCAATACGGTATAAAGTTGAACCCTGAAAAATGTGCCTTCGGCGTAACTTCAACCAAGTTCCTCGGCTTTCTAGTATCACAAAGAGGCATCGAGGTCAACCCCAACCATATCAAAGCCATCGAAGGAATACCTGAAGTATTGACCATCAAGAAACAGGTACAAAAACTGACATGCCGTATAGCTGCCCTGTCGCGGTTCATCTCACGATTCTCTGACAGATGCCACAAATTCTTCAATATGCTTAAAAAGGACAACAGGCTCTAGTGGAATTCAGAATGCTTCGATGCCTTAAGAGAACTAAAGACATACTTGTCCTCTCTACTCGCCAAATTAGAACCCGGTGAGCGCCTCCTGATATACTTGGCCGTATCATAGGTTGCAGTAAGTGCAGTACTGGTCCGTGAAAATAAAGTTATGCAATCTCCAATCTATTACATTAGCAAAATCCTGGTTGATGCCGAAACAAGGTACCCCCACCTCGAAAAATTGGCCTTGGCATTGGTCATAGCTTCACGAAAGCTTAGACCCTATTTTCAATGCCACCCCATATCGGTGGTGAAGACTTTCCCCCTAATGAGCATCCTACATAAACCTGAACCGTCGGGGAGATTGGCCAAGTGGGCCATAGAATTGAGCGAGCACAATATAACATATCATCCGTAAACAATGATAAAATTGTAGGTACTCGCCGACTTTATCGCTGGTTTTAGTGCCAAAATAATACTCGAGGTCGAGCGGGAAACTTCTCATACCTCTCCCAAGTTACCCGACCTATGGGTCCTATATATCGATGGCGCTTCCAATGCGTCAGGATCTGGACTAGGACTCGTACTCATGGTCCCAATAGGCGAAGTCATCTGCAAATCCATACGGTGCCCCGATATGAGTAACAATGAGGCTGAGTACGAGGTCGTAATTGTAGGACTAAAGCTAGCTCTCAAATGCGGAGCACGATGAGTCATCATCAGATGCGACTCACAACTCGTTGTCAACTAAGTCACCGGGACTTTCCAAATCAAATAGCAGAGGCTACAAAAGTACAGGCAGAAATTCATAAACTATTACAATAATTCGACGAATTTCAACTCGACCAGATACCTCGAGCACAAAACATAGAGGCAGACGGCCTCACCAAGTTAGTAGTATCCACCAAGAACATCGCAAAAAAATGTGGTTACCCTCCTCCAATCATCAATAGAAAAACTCAAGGTACACTGTGTAAATTTGACTTGAGACTGGCAAAACCATATTATAACATATTTGTAGGAAGGAGTACTCCCATCAGACAAAAAAGAAGCCAAAAAACTTCGAATGAATGCGGCCATGTACAGCTCGTAAACCACGACCTATCCAAAAGAACGTTTGGAGGCCCCTTGGTAAAATGCCTAGGTCCGAACCAAACAAGACGTGGCCTCAAGGAAGTACATGAAGGCCACTGCGGTGCCCATACCGAAAACTTAGCCCTCATCAGATGCCTCATACGAGTAGGTTATTATTGGCCCACCATGAAGAAGGAAGTCGCCGACTACATCAAGAAGTGCGAGCAGTTCCAGAAATACGCTCCTATGATACACCAACCGGGCGAGCACCTCCACTCGGTCACATTGCCATGGTCGTTCGTCAAATGGGGAATGGACATTATCGGACCCCTTCCAATAGGATGAGGTAATATATGATTTCACTTGGTTTTAACTGACTATTTTTCCAAGTGAGTAGAAGCAGGTGCATTCGCCCAAATACCCAAACAGGAAGTTATCATATTCATATGGAGAAACATCATATGCTGCTTCGACATTCCCAAAGAAATCAGTTGTGACAACGGACCACAATTCACTGGAAAAAAGACCGTCGAATTCTTCAAGAAATGGCACATCAAGCGAATACTCTCCACACCATATCACCCTGCCAACAACGGCCAGGCCAAATTGTCACGACCCAAACCGATGGGCCGCGACGGGCACCCGGTACCTTACTCAATTGAGTACCAACATAATGTATCTTTTCGTATCATGCTATCATATGTAAATAAGACGGAAAGGCTGCCGTAGGATAACTAGAAAAAAATATGTAATACCAACTTATACATAAGACATACAGGTCTATAAGACCAAAATGACCATTCGTACACTGAACATAGGCCGACAAGGCCATACAATCTTTTACATACATGACATATGTCTACAAGCCTGTAACAGTAGATAAATACCATAAAGGTCGGGATAGGGTCCCGCTATACTAAGTAATACACGTCCAAATCGTACTAACCAAATAAGCAACTCCGGAGCAAATGGAGTGCACCAATATCTTCCGCTGAGCTGATAGCCTACTTGGAGGACTCTCAATCTGTCTATCGGGGCCAGAGGGCATGAAACGCAGCGTCCCCACGCAAAATGGACGTTAGTACAAATAATGTACCGAGTATGTAAGGAATAAAAATTATTAAATAATAGACATGAGGCAAACATGGAGTAAAAGACTCGACATATAAGTCTGAATAACTCTATAAATCAAGAAATACTCATAGTGTCATGCATATGCGTATGAATGTCACGTCGTGCAAAGGTACATGTGTTCATAACATCATCAAGTCTCTGAGGGCATCTCATCATATCATCTCGGCTACTGTGGGCAAAATCATCAATGTATACCTGCTGATCAGGTGGTGGTACGTATATAACGCCGTAATATTTTCCCAAATCCCATATACATATATATACACGCGTATATAATGTCATATGGTCATGGGTCAATGTACATGAATGTAATGCATGAGAAGTAAGTCAATAAAATCTTTTAGAATATCATAAGACTATTATGCCTTTGATTAATATCATGAAGTAAACTTTATGAACTTACATATTTTCTGAGACCCATGAACAAATGATAAAATAATAGGACACATGGAGAATCAAGAACATAGACATCTCTAGTATTTCTACGAATAGAGTCATTTTTGAAGTTGTACATTCTCTCGTTTCGTTTGTATCGTATGATCATGGCAAAAAGAAAGAATGGATAACCTTAACATACCTGAACCGATTCTCTTTTGCGAAAACACGTAATAGAGAATCGAAGTAGGGAAGAATTCGTAAGATATTCTTGAAAAAGATGGTACCGGGCCTTCTTTGACTTAGCATTTCACGTTAGACCTTGTAGTATTTCAGAGAAATCTCACGTTGGACATTGCCATTTCTCTTTTAATTATGTAGGAATGCTATTTTACTTAATCTTAGAAGAGTCCTATACCTTACTAATAGATAGACCAAACCTTCTTACGCATAAACAAGATATTATTTAGTCTTATGACTCATTTTGTGTATTTTGCCACTTTGGCTTAGTTTATGCCATGTGGTAACCCCAAAAAGACACGTATCCACTTAATACCATAATCATCTCCATAATTAATTAATTATCCACATAATTAAGAATTATCTCAAATTACTTAGGATATTACTCACTTTTAACACACCTTATACATCTTACTATTATGGTCATGTGGTACCTTGTATGGTACTAGTCCATAAGTACCGGTATTTTAGCTCGTGCTGTATTTTATCCCAAAATATCAAACTTCCACAAAAATTTATGATTTTCTTACCCTCTCATCTTCACGAATTTATTCATCACTTGTTTGAAATAGCATAATGCTTATAATCTCAAAATAATCTCATTCCCGAACTTACGTTGATTAACTTATGACGAAACTTTAACATACGAAAATGCGGAATGTACCATCTCATTTTCGAGCTTCTATCAATTTACTTATGGCGTACTTTCACGTACGAAAACATGAGGTGTAATATTATTCCCCCCCCTTTGGAACATTCCTCCTCGAATGTTGACGGATGCACTTATCATTCTCATACCCATAGCTCTTGCGAATACTTTAATACTCTTCTTGCCATTTAGGCAACTGTTCTTTGAATAAATCCAAAGCCCAGGGCATTTCCCCCTTTAGGCCTCTTTCTCACACCACAGTTTGTGGTCGAAATTCTTCTAATCTCGTAACCCTTGCTACCTTTTGTCATGCAGCATGTACGACCTTTTCCTTGTATGTGCGCCTATGGGACTCTTCTCTCCTTTTTCCTCTAGTTTTTTGCCAATCTCTAGGCCTCACCTTGTGAACATATATAAAATTATGTCATGATGTCCCTCTGGGCGTCATTAGCTTTACTACATCTAAGTAGGCCATACTATACCATAACTCTTACTTCGATTTATCGTTACTGAGGTCTGTGACCAAATTCCAGGTTACTCTCATTGCTTATCTTATATGCATAAAGCTAAGTCTTTTAACGTTTCTTCATTACTGTTCATATTAAGGATGATGTCCTAATCTCATCTCGTACTTTGCATATTTTATCCATCCTTGTCGATTCACCTCAATGTTGGTCTACAATCTTCAATTGATAACTTGAAACCTCTTACATAATCACTAGGGCTCATGTTGCATCGAGGAACATTTGAGAAATTTCCATAACCGTATTTCATAGCTCCCCAAAGTGATTCACCTTACATGGGTGTTTCAATCTTGTACAATCCATGAAATCCCCATTGTTTTCAATCGTTACTCAATTGAAGGCCCAAACATCATCCATTATTTATCACAACTACATCCTCATTCTATTACCAGGGAAACATTCCATCTCTTCCAAATGCTACTACTCTTAGATTCCTTTGAGTTCATTCAGGCTATATTGAGCTTTCTATAACTTTAGAGAAACCATCATCTCTTTATTTGCCTGGGCTTATTCCGAGGACTTATCCATTTCTCGTCACCTACTTACTCGCCCTTTCTTATCCTTACTCTTGTCTTCTTAAACCTTGTCGCTTTACCATATTTTTGCTTGCGACCTATACATGTCTATTTATAATACTCGCAACCTTCCTTCAAACTCTTCTTTACTCTCTTAACTAGACATCTCGATACCTAGAAATCATAGGCTGAAGATATGTTACTGACAACGCTACTATCATTCCTGGATACCGAGTCTTAGTGCTTCTGACCTTCTATTTGAAGTAAGGACTATTCACAACCTTCTGCATTTGAGTATCTCGTATGTTGTTCACCTTTACCTTACCTGGCTTAAAATCTTGCATTGTATCTTCTATCTTTTTCATGACCTTCCTCCCATATAGGTATAATTCATGTCCATAACTTGAAGCTCTATTATAATACTTGCACATCTGGTGTATACACAATTCGGTGGGAGCTTCATACTGATTTCTTATGAGGCGGGTACTCTTCTAACTGACTTTATCGTAGACCATTATAGAATATGGCTATTGTACTATCTCTCTTGCACCTATGATATTAAGAGTGATCCTGCAATGTTCTCAATCACGATTTCTATAATTTTCTGGGTCTAATAATCAGACTCCTGATTTACTTCGTTGTTGTAGCTCTTTAGTTTCCTCTTTCTTCTGATCAGCCTTTATGTAGGCTTAAGCTACCTTCCGATCTGTGGCTCGCGATATTATTCATTACTTTTCCCGGTCTTTCTACCCCCTTGTGCTTGTAGGGTTGCTTCTGAGCTAATATTTTGATTGGCTTCCTAGTGGCACTCTCTTTTATCTCTATAACACTCATACAGTACCTTTAACTGCCCCAACTCCTATCTAAATATTTCTTAAGGATCACGATGGCATAGCTACGAGACTGAATTCACCATATTAGGTTTCACTATATTTGTCTTGCACAGTCTGCTGATTTGTCTGTATCATTTTTGTCTAGACCTAACTAGGATTTTCCTGAATCAACAACTAATTACTTGTTGGCTCATTCTCATATCAATACTCCACAAAAAACAAATTGGATTATTTCCTTTGTCTTAACTTTCCTCTCGCACTGGATCCTTATTTATCAATAACATCCCAGGCAAGAACCCTTACTTCCTTTCCTTGATGTCGTGTTTGCATAATGTTCTGGGATCGTAGCGTATCTGTAAGATTTGAATAAGTGCAATCTCATTCCTTTCTCATTTTTATCGCATTCTTCCTTTACCATTCCATAGTTACTAGAATCACTTAATTCTGATTTAATGCCACATCACTCCATATTCCCTCCTTAGGGGAGTACTAAGATCTAGAGCTACGACGATTTACCTATAGATGTTTTACCTCTTTATCTTTTTTGTCTTTTCATATCATCGAGATCCTTATTCACCTTGCGATAGTCCTTCTCCACCAAGGATAACAAAATTCCTTACTCACGAGGGTGACACTTAGTGTAATTGGCACATACGGTCCCTTAAGCTTAACTTTGCTCACATTTATTGCTTTAAGGAAATGTCTTCCTAAATAATCATTCTCTGAATTTCTCATAAATCTTCTTTTGTGGTCCATTCTATTATCGCCGGAATGCAATATGAAGTTCTCATGATGTCGACTATCATCAAATCACTCAGTCCCTAATTGATGTTTAGTTTATCTTTTTCACCAGTTCATATTGATTTCTATTACTCTGGGTCTAACTTTTTCTTCTGGTAATCATGTTAGACTCACAAACTTATTTCTCTAAATGAGGATATGACTTTAGGGCCTATACTCTTTTGTTCTCTCAAAGCCTGTCACCTCTCTTCTTTTCCTTCACTTGACTATAGACTCTGTAATACTGTCATCTTGTTGATCCACTGTTGTCATCCATGTCTCACATCTTACTCATATTGCTTCATTATCTCTCTTCTTATTTCCCTGCTAATATTTTTGTCTATCACTTGTTCTGAAAACTTCAACAAAATATGTTATCGGTTTTAGCTCCCCTTGCTTCATTCATTGGCTCTTCGGTTTGCCCAACATTCTTGCTCTACTAGGGACGAGAGCCATACTAAGATAATATTTAATCCTTTCAGGATTTCAGTGCATGTTTTTGAATATTCTAGTATTCATATCTAGCTGTACTATCCTAGAATGCACCATCTGAGTGTCTCACAAGGATATCTATCAGCACATTTGCAATATCCTTTAGAAATGTCAACTAACGCAAACAATCCATCCGTCATTTTGGGTCACTCTAACCCCAGCCGGATCCTAATATATGTCCTTCTCTTATACTACTTCTGTTAGCCCCCATAGGGCACAACTGATATTGGTGTGGCCGATTGTACATACCTCTGTTACCTGAGTTGGAAATACTAATAATCTTCATTAACTGGGTGCCTCGTAACCTTCTTCACCTTGTTTCTTTTACTTGTTGAAACTTGTATCTAGATTCTGAATCTCTTATTCCTTTTGTTACCGTAAAAGTGGATAGATATTCTTGCCTTAGATATCCTTATTAAGAAGCTTACGCGTCTTAGTATCCTCATGTTCTGCTGGAGACCTTACATTCATCATAAGCATGAAGCAAAATCGAGTTCCTCTAACTCAATTCTTCCACAGCTACATTCAATCCCTTACCAAACATCTTTCTAGATGTAGGCATCGTCGTATTATGAATAAGATAGAATTTAGGAAATTGATTTCTTACAACCGAGTTCTACCACACGATCTAGAGTAAGAAGAAAGAGTGACAGTCTTAAATGCCCTGTAGCCTCCTGCTTATATGTGTAGTACACGACACACCCATAAATAAGACTCTACTAGACACGGCTTGTAGACTTCCTAGGACAGAATTGCTTTGATGCCACTTCTGTCACGACCCAAACCGATGGGCCGCGACGGGCACCCGGTACCTTACTCAATTGAGTACCAACATAATGTATCTTTTCGTATCATGCTATCATATGTAAATAAGACAGAAAGGCTGCCGTAGGATAACTAGAATAAAACATGTAATACCAACTTATACATAAGACATACATGTCTATAAGACCAAAATGACCATTCGTACACTGAACATAGGCCGACAAGGCCATACAATCTTTTACGTACATGACATATGTCTACAAGCCTCTAAAAGTAGATAAATACCATAAAGGTCGAGATATGGTCCCGTCATACTAAGCATACACGTCCAAATCATACTGACCAAACAAGCAACTCCGGAGCAAATGGAGCACACTAACATCTTCCACTGAGCTGATAGCCTACTTGGAGGAATCTCGATCTGTCTATCGGGACCTGCGGGCATGAAACGCAGCGTCCCCAGGAAAAATAGACGTTAGTACAAACAATATACCGAGTATATAAAGAATAAAAATTATTAAATAATAGACATGAGGCAAACATGGAGTAAAAGACTCGACATATAAGTCTGAATAACTCTATAAATCAAGAAATACTCATAGTATCATGCATATGCGTATGACTGTCATGTCGTGCATAGGTACATGTGTTCATAACATCGTCAAGCCTCTGAGGGCATCCCATCATATCATCTCGGCCACTGTAGGCAAAATCATCAACGTATACCAACTGATCAGGTGGTGGTATGTATATAATGTTGTAACCTTTTCTCATATCCCATATACATATATATACACATATACGCATATATAACGCCATATGGTCATGGGTCAATGTACATGAATGTAATGCATGAGATGTAAGTCAATAAAATCTCTTGGAATATCATAAGACCATTATGCCTTTGATTAATATCATGAAGTAAACTTTATGAACTTACGTATTTTCTAAGACCTATGAACAGATGATAAAATAATAAGACACATGGAGAATTAAGAACATAGGCATCTGTAACATTTCTACGAATAGAGTCATTTTGAAAGTTATACATTTTCTCGTTTTGTTTGTATCGTATGGATCATGCCAATAAGAAAGAAGGGATAGCCTTAAAATACCTGAATCGATTCTCTTTTATGAAAACACGTAACAGAGGATCGAAGTAGGGAAGAATCCGTATGATATTCTTGAAAAAGATTGTATCGGGCCTTCTTTTACTTAGCATTTCACGTTGGACCTTGTAGTATTTCAGAGAAATCTCACGTTGGACATTGCCATTTCTCTTTTAATAATGTAGGAATGTTATTTTACTTAATCTTAGAAGAGTCATATACCTTACTAATAGATAGATCAAACCTTCTTACGCATAAATAAGATATCCTTTGGTCTTATGACTCATTTTGTGTATTTTTCCACTTTGGCTTAGTTTATGCCATGTGGCAACCCCAAAAAGACACTTATCTACTTAATACCATAATTATCTCCACAATTAGTTAATTATCTACATTTTAAAAATTATCTCAAATTACTTAGGATACTACTCACTTTTAACACACCTTATACATCTTACTATCATGGTCATATAGTACCTTGTATGGTACTAGTGCATAAGTACCAGGTATTTTAGCTCGGGCCGTATTTTATCTCAAAATATCAAACTTCGAACCACAATTCATGATTTGCTTACCCTCTCATCTTCAAGAACTTATTCATCACTTGTTTGAAATAGCATAATGCTTATAATTTCAAAATAATCTCATTCCTGAACTTACGTTGATTAACTTACGATGAAACTTTAACATACGAAAATGGGGGATGTACTATCTCATTTTCGAGCTTCTATCAATTTACTTATTTCGTACTTTCACGTAGGAAAACATGGGTTGTAACACAAATCCTCCAACAAAACAATACTAAATATCTTGAAGAAAAAGCTTGAGGACGCCAAGGGACTGTGGCCGAAATTGCTACCAGAGTGTTTTGGGCATACCGCACCATGCCAAAAACAAGCACATGAGAAATGTCATATTCACTAATCTATTGGACTGATGTAGTGATACCAGTCGAGGGTGGGGAACCAAGTTTGAGATACTCCAATGAGAGTGGACCATGCAACAATAAGAACAGAAAGTAAGACCTCGACGAAGCGGAGGAGTGAAGAGACATGGATTACATAAGAATGATAGCCCAAAAATAGCAAACAGAACGATATTACAACAAAAAGGCCAAAGTACGACCACTCAAAGTCGGGGACTATATACTCAAAGCCAAAACACAGGCAAGCAAAGACTCAAGAGAAGGTAAACTAGGAACCAACTAGGACGGGCCGTACAAAATCACGGCGGCAGTAAACAAAGGATCATTCCAACTAGAAACAATGGAGGGAAAGCTACTACCAAACAATTGGAACGTCGCCCACCTCAAATACTTCAACTGATGAGAACAGACTCCCTCTAAGTCGTACTCTTTTTCCCTCACCCGGATTTTGTCCCAATTGGGTTTTATCGGAGAGGTTTTTAATGAGGAGACGAAGGGTATGTCTCAAAGTTCGAGTATAATTCATCGCCCTGCTTATCGACTACTCCTCCCGGCCGAGCGATGAAGGGACTAGATAGACTAGAACTTCTCCAATATATGAATGAAAAGCAGAAACATGTAATATTCTCCAATGAATCAAAATAAACAAAGCAGCATCTTTGCATAACTCCACCAAGTCATGTTATACTTTACATTCGACTTTGCTCGAATTACTCTACATTCGACCTTACTCGAATTACTCAACATTCCACCTCGCTCGAATTACTCTGCATTCGACCTCGCTCGAATTACTCTACATACGACCTCGCTCGAATTACATCACACTCGACCTCGCTCGAATTACTTCACACTTGACTTCGCTCGAATTACTTCACACTCGACCTTGCTCAAATTACTTCACACTCGACCTCGCTCAAATTACTTCATATTCAACCTCGCTCAAATTACTTCATATTCGACCTCGCTCGAATTACTCTACATTTGACCTCGCTCGAATTACTCTACATTCGACCTCGCTCAAATTCTTCACATTCGACCTCGCTCGAATTACTCTATATTCGACCTCGCTCGAATTACATTACAATTCGACTACACCAAAATACTACATGCAAAAGGCCGAAAAGTCAGGGACTCCCCCACATAACAAACAAAAAGGAAAAAAGAAAAGAGAACGAGAATTTGGAAATACAAAGCAAAAAGGCAATTGTTCCATTTTAATCGACGAAAGGGCTCAAGAACGCCCTCACAAAAATAACAAAGCAAAAAAAAAACTAAGTACAAAAGCTTCACACCACATCGTCCCCACCAACATACTCGTCATCATACCAAGGATCAGAGGCAAGCCTATCCCCGACATCGTCATCATCATCCCCGCCGGGTGTACCAGGGTCATAACCACAAGCTTCACGAGCGGCACATACCTTAGAATGGACGCCCTTAAGATTCGCCTTGGAGAACTTCCCGGCAACCTGCAAAGATTTGTACATGTCAAGTTGAGCCTCGATATGGACCCACATTTCGTACAACTCCCGCGCACACCGGTATCGATAGAAGTACGAGATGTAAATGGTTGTGCCTGTTGTTGTATCTTCTCGGCCCTCAGGGAAAAGACTTGCTCATTTAATTCAGACAGCTCAGCCTCCAAACCCATGATCCTCTCCTCCAACCTCGCCACCTTGAGCGCCGATGTCTCCGCCTCATTAGTCCGCTCAGACCTGAAAACACGGATAACGTCATCTAGGGTCGCCGCTTCAGCCACAGTGGCCATTCTACCTTTCTCGGCCCGACCCAATTCTTAGATCTTGGCACTCAGTTAATCCCTCAGACCGACAACCTTTGCCTTCCTCTACCCGAGTTCAACCATTAAAGATGCCACCTGCACCTGAAGGTCGGCATTTTCAGCCAACACCCCTTTACTCACCTCGAGCTCGTCCTCCTTGACCTTTAGTGCCACCTCAAGATCGCTGCACCTACTGATGACCCTCATGAGATCATCGTCCCTCTCCCTCAGCTCCACGTCCTTCTTCGTCAGCTCATCGTCCTTCTGTTTGATCCCATCACAAAGCGACTAAAACTCGCCATCCTGGCTGAGAAAGTCGGCCAGTGTTCAGTGATTGGTACGATACTCCTTGTACTTGGAGGTCACCTTCTTAAAAATAGTCGTCCTCTGCTTATCTTGCCAGTCGCGCTCAATCCCCATAATGAGAGTCTGACATGCGAAAAAAAGAAGAAGAAGTCAATGTGAGCATATCACACATAAGAAAGAAACTTAAACTAATATGGAAAAGCACTCACTCGCAGGGCCATGCCAGATATACCCAATGATAGATCCGCTTCTGTCATCGTTTATAGCGTCATATTCTTGGAAGCCGCGCATAGGGAATCAAAGGCTGGCACTGCCCGTTCTGAGTTGGCCATGAGGTCATAGTCCACTTGAATGACTATATGCTGATTGGGACCCTCCGTCTTTATCTCCACACGAGTCGCCCTCGCCACGAAGGTCTGTATCTCCTCAGGGTCGATGTCTAAGCCAGAGTTATCATCCTCCGCAGGGACAGTTCTACCTCCCCCAGCTGCCGACGATGAGCCGCCCTCAGCAGCTCGCGTGATATCTTCGCCACCACGAACCCCCCAACCTTATAGGGCCTCTTCTCCATGGTGGCACCCGCCGCAGAAACGGCCTCGATACCTGGTGTAAGCACTGATACCGCTTCCAAAGCAACGGATCTTACCGGCCCAACATCGGCAATAATGGCTTTTTCGGTCTCCACCCTTCGCCTTTTACTCGGCGATTCCTCCTCGCTGGCTCGTCCATAAGGTGGAAGATAGGCTGAGAAGAGATCTCATCCAGCATAGCAACAGTTTGAGGGGCGGAGTCCCTCATTGGTGTAACTTGAGCCCGACCTCCTCGAGCAATCTCAGCTAAAACAAACTGCATTCCAGCCGACACGATGGCTGGCAAAATGTAGGTACTAGAGCCTTCGCCTTTTTGGAAATTCGCCGACCTAGCACCAAAAGAAGGTCGCGTCAAAAGGCAATAGTAAATGGCAATAAGTTAAGGTAGAAATCACACTTAGTGGACAGAGTCTTGGGTCCAACGCGCTTGTGAAAGGACGCTCAGTCGTGAATTCCCATGGTTTGGGGTAACACGTGAGTCACCCAATCTTCAATATCGAAGACGGGAGAAGGTGCACGTCTCTCAGCTGAAAACAAGGAAGCCATGAAATTCGAAAACAAAAGAGAAAGAAAGAAAATAATGAACATACGGCAGGACGCTTACGATTATAATTCCATTGCTCGGGAAACTCGGTCGGATTCGCCACCGGTGCTCGATCTTGATGAAGAAGTATTTACGCCAGAATCGCCGATTCATCTTATCATCCATCCCGACCACCAACCCCTTGACCCTACAATGGCGCAGATGTATCAGCGTGCCTCTATAAAAGCTGGGCGAGAATAGATGCAACAGATGGAAAATATTGACCTTGCAGTCGGCCAACTCTGCATACTTCGCCAACATCATAAAAGCTTTGTATAGATAAGGGGAGAGTTGCACTGGGAAAACGTTGTAAAAGCGGAAAAACTCCTCCGCTAATGAGGGGGAAAGAGAATAATCGACTAAGAACGGGTAAACATAGAAAGCACAATATCCAGGTTGATGAACCTGTACTATGTCATCTCCCGCCGGGATAATCTCGGCGTGAGAGGGAATACTGTACTTGGACCGGAGGTCGGCTATTTGACACAGCCCCGTCTTAGAAAGCGGTTGAACACGAGTGAGAGCAGGTTCCTTTGGGAAATCGTGTTTGACTAGAGGATTCTTGGGAACCACCTCCTCTATAGTGGGAAAACTGTCTTTCTCCTCAACCACAAATTCCTCACCGCCGGGAAGAATGACCACCGATAAAGGAGTGGCATCGGTGACTCCGTTGTGAATGTGAGGGAAATTTGACAAATTTTAGTAGTAGAGTATATACAGTAAAGTCGGAGAAAAAAAATGTCAGCCGGAAAAGAAATCGGGGACTGAAATTGAAGAAATTGCAAGAAATCAGAAGTGGAGATCCAAGAAGAAGATCAAAGAAAAACGATATGCATACAACAAGGGGAATACTGGAAATTTCAAAAACGAAACCCTTCCTCTACTTATAGGGTTGGGTAACACCAGAATCGAGGTAGAAAAGCCGTCAACAACGCCAAAATCGAAGCAACAGAAGCACATACACTACATTAGGAAGACGCGTAATAATGACGTGCGTGGCATGACGTCATCCTACGATAGCCTCACCAACCGCAACCTCGCCTCCAGTTCGACCTCGGCCGATTCGATTCAATCATTACGACCAAATTTCCTCTGAACGGCTGCAGACAAGATCCGCTTATCAAGGACGTCCAAGATCACGACCTCAACAAGCGAAGGGACTAACTGTATTGGTCAAAATTTGGATTAGACTTAATAGCTGCAAATGGATATGATCGAGAATTAAACCGACCACGGCATAAGGGCGAGGAGTCATCTTAAGCGAGATTAGCGCCGAGGTCGAGCAACGGGTGTATGAAAATAACGGTAGGATAAGTTAGAATAGAAAGAAGGAATATTCCGTTGAATATTCTTTCAGTTGTACTTTTTTAGGGTTTTTCAGGGATATCCTCTATAAATAAGAAGAGATAAAGAACAAAAGGGGATCTCCACTTTTTTATAAGAGCACATTGTAAAAGATTGACAAAAAAGAATATACCAAATCTTGTTCACTGATTACATTGTTCGATTTATGTTATTCATTCACAAGATCCAAAGATTCCTTACACGTCTTCATTTCCTACCACCCCACGATTGTTGTCAGGGAAGAAAATCGTCCATGTCACCTAACATTTGGCCCAAGTCATCTAACATTTTGGGTGATAAACTCTTCCTTATTACATTTATTGTCATTATCTACATTTATTGCATGCTTCTATTACTATATTCATTGACAATTATTGAACATATGCTTGTCATTCATTGTTCTTGAGCACGGTCTTAACCTACTAATCCCCTTCAACCTTAGATCTAGAATTTATTATATTTAACTAGGATTCATCCTCTCTATTTTCTCAATAATTGATTTAATAAAAAGCTCAATACTTTTTGATCAAACATCTGTTTTGCGGTAAACTAAGACAAGCAGTGTTAAGTGAAGGCACTGAAGGAAGGGAGTCAAGGACCCAAAAAAATTACATTTCATTTCCATTCTTCGATCCAGTTAAATCTAAAAGTAATTTTAATTACCTCGCTGATAGTTGTGTATATGTAAACTAGTTAAGTGAGACACCTACGACAGAACAGATGGAAGAGTATATACTACTTATAAATCATGGTCAATTGTCATATCTAAGAAGAAGAAAAAGAAAGTTAAGATTACAATGATGTGTTCTCTGTTAATTGGCTGCTAACCCTCAAGATCGAGATGCTAATGATATAGCAGGAATAATATTTCTTTTAGTTTTTAGTTAATTATCTCTACAATAAATAGTCACTAAGCTAAACTGTCTCACAATAAAGTAAATATAAAATTCAATTACTGTAATTTCAGCCAAAAAGAAAAAATTGCAAGAATTTTTGCGACAAAAATTATTACAGCGTTGAGACCATGTGATGTTACAGTGTTTCATCAGCCCCATATTGAACTTTAATCATAAAATACTGTCACTCTGAGATTCTTAGCAGAAGTATTATAAAAAAAAAGATTTGGTCTTCCTGTTTTGACCAGTGTAACTGTTTAGAATATTAACGAATCAAAACACTGATCCTAGCATTTTATTAACTACATATTAGCACATCTCACGAGCTAAAAAAGACAAAACTATTACAATATGTCGATGTTAATACAAGGCACATGTTACAAACAAAGCAAAACTGGGTTAGTATCTAGTTTCCTATGGCAAAAATTTGTGGAGGTAAAACAAAAAAATTATTTTGGTTTTCAAGGATTTGATCCGTGGAAAGGCTGGTAATTGTTGATTGGAGGTTTGTGACGGGGTTTGCTTCCTGATCCTGGACCTCCACTATAGTCCTTGTTCATCATGTTCAAAGACTCACCATTATCACACTGCATCTTGAAATTAAAGGGAAAGGAAATTGAGAGAAAATAATAGCATAGAAATTAGTCAAACTAGTCTCAAACAATTAATAGTGTATTATTATTAAATTTATTACGCATAATTAACAGGAGGGTTAAGAACAGTAACCTGATCCTGATGATGTAAGTTCTTTCGTGAGTTACCAATTGGATTGGCTGAACCAATGTTGTTTCCTGCATTGTAAACGATAAAATAACCAAATTCAGAAGCCATTTTTTTGTTTTACCCTTCCTTATTTCCAGCGAACTAGCTAGTTTCACGAAATGCAACAACAAACAACAACAACCCAGTATAATCCCACTTAGTGGGGTTTGGGGAGGGTAGTGTGTACGCAGACCTTACCCCTACCCTGGGGTAGAGAGGCTGTTTCCAAATAGACCCCCGACATCCTTCCCCTCCAAGAACTTCCCACCTTGCTTTTGGGGAGACTCGAACTCACAACCTCTTAGTTTCACGAAATGCAAATTAAATAAATAATCTGATTGAAGAATTTAGACACTTCATGAAACGAGGCAGGTAAAAGAACGGATGCAGTAGAAAGAATTGCGATACTCTTGCACATAATGAGAATTTGAAAATTCTTCTGAAATTTTCTATTGGATACATACAAGTATACTAGTCTTTTTCACAAAGAAAAACAACAGCTAATTAGATCTAAAATGGCCAAAAAGATTCTCTTGAGTTAATTCTCTGTAGCTAACTCAGTTATTCTTAGGAGGGTGCGGTCTTGCCATGTGATAATCAGCATTAACAGCGACGAAACTTCCTTTATTGACCTTCGACAATGAATGGCTAGTATTCAATTTACTTGACAGTAAAACTCTCAACTTATTCCCCTGCCTTTTATGGTTTAAATTTCCAACAGAATGTGTTACACTTGCACCTGAATTCTTTGAATCTTCCTCTGTCTTGATGCTACCTTCCACTTTCTTCATATTCCTTCTTTCTATCAACATTTTTCTTCCATCCATTCTTCTAGTATTGAGTAATACCTTCTCCACACTCTGATGACTCCTAGCTAGTTCCATGGCAAAACCATTTTCTGCTTCACGGACCATAACAAAGGTTTGCTTAGCTGCAGAAGAGTCAACTTTTAATTAGATTTTCATAGGAAAAAGAAGGAATTAATCTGTTGATTTAGTAAAAATTAAACATTTTTGTGGACTGGGAACAAAAGGAAAAAAAAAAGTAGTACGTACCTTGGTCAGTATGAGCAATTGAAACCTTTATGGCTGGGAAAATGAAAAACAGAACAAGCATAAAAGAACTAAAACTTAAGGACACCATTTTGACTATTTCTTTTGGTAAGGGTATGTATGTTACTGATCTGCAACAAAGGAGAGGATGCACATGAAAGGAAAGTTGGAGATTTATAGAAAGCCCAAATTCCAAACCCAAGTCAAAGCTAGGGTTAGAACAACTTAAATTTTTGTCATTGCTTAAAAAAATACTCTCCAACGAGTACTTTCCTTTTTAGTCTGTTTCAAAATAAATGACACATTTCTAAATTTGGAAATAATTCAACTTTAAACTCTTTTATTTTACTCATTTACCCTTAATGAGAAGCTTTTATAGACACACAAATAAAAAGTGGAAGATGGTCTTTTCTTGGTAGTAGATTAATTTACCGGGATGTTAGGGAAAAGGGTTATGATTGCGTGGAATGGAAGATACAGTTGTCTGCCGCCATGCATGCTACGAGGATTAGTCTGTTTTGTTGGCCTATATATCTAGCCCTTTAACTAGAGTATTATCATTTTTAGCCCACATCAGAAATTATTTATATTTGATAGCCGAAAAAATGTATAAAATTTAATATAATTTTTGTATATAACATACATAATGTATATATATATATATACACAAAAAATATACAACTTTTTTATATTTTTCGGCTATTATTTTTACAGCAGTTATATATTGTTATTTTTCCTTCATTTTTCACGCACTGATCCCTTACTTCAATTTAACGGTACTAGCTTTTTCATTTTAAAACTAATACTCCCTTCGTTTCAATTTATGTGAACCTGTAGTTTAAGAGAAGAATGAAGACTTTTAGAATTTATAGTTCTAAACAAGTCAAAAAGGGACCCAGAATATTTATGTTGTTATAAAAATTTCTCGTTAAGAATAAAATTGTAAGTTTAAGCTAAATTGTTTCCAAATTTAGAAAGGGGTCATTTTTTTTGGAACAGACCAAAAAAGAAATAGGTTCACATAAACTGGAACGAATGGAGTATTAAGGAAGAAGCTAGGAGTGGGATTGTGACACAAATAGCCCGTCAGATTCAATTTTTACTTTTTTTAGTCGGTATATATAGATTATGTACATAATTATGCATATATTGTACATAAATTGTATGTATATTATATATTCGCCGGCTATTTATAGTTTAAGAGATTAAGTGAACGACTATTTGGGTTAATTCTTCCTATTTTATTTTTTTAACCCTTGATTTTATAAGCATACTCTCTCTTGAGTCCTATCTCAAGATATTAACCGTTGATTTTATAAAAGTAGTATATTTATTGGCCTTTTTCAAAAAGTAATTGTGAATTCGGCTGGCTACTTGGTCATTTGGGAATGGGGCTTTTGGGAGTGTAATTTATAACTCGGGATTGTTACACAAATAGCCAGCCAGATTTAATCTTTATTTTTTTAGTCGGTATACATAGACTATACATAGTTATATATATATTTTATATGAATTATACATATATTATATATCCGTTGGTTATTTTAAGTTTAAGAGATTATGTGGGCGGCTATTTGGGTCAAATCTTCTTTTGTTTATTATTTACTCCCTCCGGTTCACAATAAGTGACCAATTTGATTTTTCATTTTCGTTCAAAATAAGTGTCTAGTTATGTAATCAAGAAAGAATTCAATTTATTTTTACAAAATAACCCCTATGTATATATCCCTAAAAAGTTTTCTTAACCCTCAAATTAAATGTTTAATTAGGGGTAGTTTAGTCATAGTAAGTAATTTATATAGAATTTAGTATTTTCTTAATGGACGTGCTAAAAACAAATTGATCACTTATTGTGAACCGGATAGAGCAGTACTTTATACATCACTCTATAATTAAGTTCTTGGTAAAATTAACGGTGAGCCTAACTCTAGGATTTAGAAGCGTGTCGGTCCTGGTCAAATATTAAACGCACATGATTAGTGAAAATTCTCATGTATATTCTATTAGTTAATAAGCATGGTGATTAGCGAGCAGAGTTCCCAATGAGTCAGTCAGGGGGAGAACCAAAATATTGTTGAAGAGGAAGGAGAAGAATATGGGCAAGTGGTAAAATTAAACTGCCTTGAATCATGAATAATTACTATAATATAACCACTCTGTTAACTTTACAATTAGGTTTTAACAAACAAGTCCAGAACACGAGGGCTCGCCCTCCCATTTTTTATCAGTGGGTGCAGCTTGTTCCTTAGTGTCTTCAACTCTAATTCCAATCAAAGGTTTGAACCGAATTAGTAATTTGGCTTTTAGGTGTAAACAAACAGTTCTCTGAAAAAGTAATTACCTAAGTTCAACGCATAAAGTTTTACTTAATCCACAGTCATTTACCTTGAGGTGTAAACACACAGTTTTGTGAGACCATCGTACCATCTTTATTGATTCCAAAATAAGTGATTTTTTTAGTTGTTTTCACACATATTAAAAAATTCATTTTTTAACATTAATTAGCAATGAAATTGACCATATTAACATTTACTATTTCTTCACATAAAGACTCCAACACTATTTACTCCAAGGGCAATGTAGAAAAAAGTTTTAATTTATTCTTGAAATCTGGAAAAATAACTTATTTTGGACCACAAAAAGAGGCCAAAAAATCACTTATTTTGAACCGAAAAAAATATTACTCTTCGAAATTCTGTGAATTAACCGACTAACTGAAAATTAATAAGCTACTACTCATCATTATAATTGATAATTAATTTTGCTTAATGTGGCTTATGAGAAGCTCATTTATTCACTGAAGCATGCATTGGACAAGTATAACAAACATCATGCAACTAAGTATAAACTTACTGGATTTCCATATCAGTTATGTGTTTGGTTCTATGAGCGCTTCCCAGATGTTCGGAAGAAGTATGTAGCAGAGGATGAGTACCTTGATATGCCTCAGGTCCCCAGGATGTTACGTTATGTATGCGTAGGAGAGCCTAAATATCCCGAACTTTATTATATGTTCAAAACTCATGAAGTAAGTTACTTTTTTTTATTTTTGTATTTGTGTTAATATACTGATGTATTAGTTTTTTTCTCCTCATAATATACTTTTTTGTATTAAACAGAGGTATCGCGACTTTAGGGTATTGGATATAATTCCTACAGAAGAGGAATTGAATTCAATGCTTTTAATTGGGAAATTACCATGTAGCCAGATTCGTTCAAATTTAGTTAATGCAGTTCCTTTAACTGGTAAATCACCACGTACTTTGAGTCAATCAAAAGAATTGAATCGAACTCCTGTCATTGGTAAATCACCACCTACAAAGAGTCGATCAAAAGAAGCGAATCAAACTCATGACATTGGTGAATCACCACGTAGTCGGAATCAACCAAAAGAACCGAATTGAACTCCTTTTATTGGCGAAGCATCTCGTACCAAGAGTCGTTCTACCTCGTCTACATCTGACTTTGATGACGATGAATTACTTGATACAATATGCTCTGTAAGTTTTGATCTGAAGTTTTTTGGGTTCGTTTTTGTAAAAGTACAACATGTTTTTTGATCTAAAGTTTTCTTCTATATCTGAATTTTTGTTGTGTATTTATTATAGAGGTTAACGACGGAGGTTCAAAGGCATGCAGAAAAAGAAAGAAGCACGATCGTGAATGAAGTTTTTTATAAGTTTAAAAAGGAGGAGCGAACTGCTATTGTGGATGCGGTTTTTGTAAAAGTGAAGGTAAGCTAATTTATAGAGAAGTATTTTTATTTGTGCTAATTTTATTTCAGATTAATCATTGTTAGTAATTTTTTTTCTAGGAATATTTCGATGAGAATTTTGAACAGTTGTTTATGATTGTCAACAAATCAAATGGAATGGACAATGGCAATTTTGATTTGAGTAAGCATCGAGAATATGACAGGAGGAACGACTGTTATAAAGATCCATCGGTTTTTGAAGGCGATCAACATGTTCAAGAACAAGTTGAAGAGCACAGTTCCAGTGTAGATAAATTGAGCAGAGAGGTAAATGATGAAGCACATTTATCAACTGAGAATATTGGAAGCAAGCAAGGTGCACATAATCAAGTTGTTGAGATTGAAGAACATACTGCTCATGATGCATTGCGTAAAGTCGCAGATGATAATGCTACACATAATGAAGTGGCTATCGAAGGCGTTGAACATGTTCAACAACAAGGTGGAGATGAACAATCCATTGTCTGTAGACAGAGTAAAGGTGGAGAGAAAGGTGCAGATGATCAAGTTGTTGGCACTGAAAAACATGCACCGAGTTGTGCTTTGGAAAGTGATATTGGAAATCAAGCACCTGTTGGTACTTTAAATCTAAAAGACGATCGTTATGCAGGAGTAATAGCGATTTGCAATGAACTTTTAGGTGGTGATACACAAGAAGTTGTTACTACAGGTACAAAGTGTGAAGTTTATAATATTTCAATTATACCTTAGATAGGAGCTGAAGTTTTGTTTTCATGTATTTGTGTTTTTTGTAAAAACTACAGCATGTTTTTTGGTGAATGTTTTGGTTTGTAACTGGTGAACTTTCAGCTATAGAGCTGAAGTTCTTTTTTATAACTGTCGAACTTCAACTCTAGAGATGAAGTTTTTTTTTTGTAACTGTCAAACTTCAGCTCTAGAGCTGAAGTTTTTTTATAATATCCTGTAGTGAAATTTTCACTACAGGTATAAATTTTTTCTATGTTTTATATATAGAAAAACTAGTTGATCTATTCCCCCTCTTTTATGAATATGAAGTGGAAGTTGAAACTAGTCGTGGTTCAATTGCCACAACTCAAAAACTCTCTGATGATGCTCAATTAAATGAAGGTAGAGTTGAGACCTTCCAGAGAATACTGCAATGGTCGTCGACGTTGGTTCACAATTGAATGATGCTGGAAATGCTGATATTGAGAAAGGCATGCAGCCTGGGGAAATCACAGCGGAAGACAAACGTAAAGGTATTCTATAGATCATGAATTTATTATATTTGATCAAAGTATATTTTTTACATTTTGAAATTTTATGTTTTTGAATGATTTTTCAGAAAGACTGGAGGCAACTCGAAAAGAATTGGGTGAGATTCTGCAGTAATATGAAAAAGGAGAAATACATATATTCACACATGTTGACTCACAGACAGGTGTGAAGTGTGTTGGTAATATTTTATAAAATTTAGTCAGTATTTTTTTTTGCATAAAGACACAGGATCTGTTGGAATGCAAACACCGTCTATGTCGCAACACTTAGACCAGATAATTATTTTCTGCAATTCGATTACTGACTGTTTTATTGCCTAATGTGTGTTCTCTATTAGTTTCATTTATGTTTATATTTTCCTTGCTTTTGCAGATCTCATCTGATGCATCGGAACTGCTTCCAAAACCTAAAAGAAGAAAGATTTCTAGTTCTCCTATGTGTGACACCAGTGATATCCCCAACTTCAATTTATGTTCATTTTCACTTGGTAGTACACAAGGGGCTGATTCAGAAGGTAATTCTGCTGTTGTTCTTGTTCGTGAAGAGACTGAAGAACGTCGTAAACAGCAGAGAATTGGTCAAGCATCTGCCACAATGGTTGTAGTTTCCCCCTGCTGCTGAACAGCAGCATTTAGTTGTGACGGGACAGCAGGAAGAGCAAGCAAAAGGAAAACAATATAAAAAAGGGAAAAGGATGCGTATGGAGAGTATTTGGTTGAGATCTCCTTGTGTAGTTTATAAGAAAAAGCAAAGGGGACAAGATTGGATAGTAGGAAAGAATAGAAGAAGGTGTCCCTTCCATTATGTTAATCAAGACAGTGAATTGATGCAAAGATTTAAAGAGTGGTTGGAGATGGATGCCATTGAATATGATTCCAATCCATTCAGATTAGCTAGACCTGATATTCAAAAATCATTCTTTACCGAGCTTATGGATCCTGACTCTGATCTTACGGATGAAGTAAGTTATTAAGTTTGTTTTTTGAATTGGTTTTCAATTGTATTTCCCAAAAGTTCAGCTTATTTTTTGTAGTATAGCTTTATTCATAGTAAACTGCTGAAGTTTTTTTAGATTATTTGTCGTTGTCCATTTGCAGCATATTGATGTGGGCATATATTACTTGCGCAAAAAATATTGCTATCACCTTCCACGTTATACAAAATCAAGATGTGCAGTAACAGATTTACTTTTCGATTAGTATATGGCTATCATGGATAGTATTCATCCTTCAGAAGAAAAGTTGAAGATAATTGAGAAAATGAAGCAAAAGAGAATGGCGGTTCTTAAGAGAAAATCAAAGAGAAAGAAGATATCCGAAGAACAGATTGAAAAAGAAGAAGAAGAAGAAGAAGAAGAAGAAGAAGAAGAAGAAGAAGAAGAAGAAGAAGAAGAAGAAGAAGAAGAAGAAGAAGAAGAAGAAGAAGAAGAAGAAGCGGTTATTAAGCCACTTACGGAATTTTGTTGGTATGAGGAAGAATCAACGAATGAAAAGGTGGTCAACTACGTAAAGGCCTCGACCTTTCCTGTGGTATCTCATGGGCATCTGCCAAAAAAGTATTCTTTCCATTTCGACTTAAGCCAAGGGAGGGCCAGATATCTACGCACTACTTTTTTGAAATTCTGGACTTTGAAGACAAATTTATATATGTGTATGATTTCATGGGCGATGCAACATACGAGCGTGCACTTGAACATGTCAAAATTTATGCCTGGTTGATTCCACACTGTCTCAAATGCTTGAATTTTAGGGAACATAATAAATTTTATGGGGACAGTCCTGGGGAAAAATTTCAAATTAAGTGGATGAACACACCGAAACAGACTACCAAGTATGTGTTTAACATATGTTTTACCATGCATCTTATGTTTATTATTTTTTGCCCTTGTGTTAACTATTCTTTAATTTCTTTTTCATGTGTCTTTTGCAGTGTTGATTATGGTATATTTGCTCTTAAGTTTATTGATATCCGGTTGAAGAGAGAAGATGTCTTCAATTTCGATCAAAGTCAAACATTGGCATTCAGGAGAGAATTGGTTGCCAATCTTTGGGCTCATGGAAAGTGGAAAAAAGATAGCGGCTATGAAACTCCAAAAGAACGAGAAGGACATGATTATGGAGATTTTGAAGAGACTCTGTGTGAATTTTTTGATTAGAGGATTGGCTGTACATAATTTGGATTTTGTAAATATACATTAATTATTTTTTTTAGTTCACTTTTTTGTCATACAAATATGTTTGTGTCTTTTATCATGAATTTTAAGTACATTTTTTGTTTGAAAAAACTTAAGCATGACTTCTGCTTTTTAAGCTGAAATTTTGTTTAAAAGTCATAAGAAACTATTGAATCCGACACAAAAACTTCTACTTATCAGGTGCTGAAATTTTTGGAAATATACTAAAAAACTTCAGCACATTGGGCCGAAGTTTTTTGAAAAAGCTTTAGGAAAAAAACTATTGAATCCAATAGAAAAACTTAGGTTGATCAAGTATTGAAGTTTTTGGAAATATACTAAACAAATTGAGCACAATGGGCCAAAGTTTTTCGAAAAAGCTTTAGGACTAAAACTAATGAATCCAACAAAAAACTTAGGCTGATAAAGTGCGGAAGTTTTTGGAAATATACTAAAAAACTTCAGCACATTGGGCCGAAGTTTTTCGAAAAAAGCTTTAGGAGAAAAACTATTGAATCCAACAAAAAACTTCAGCTGACCAAGTGCCGAAGTTTTTGGAAATATACTAAAAACTTCAGCTTATAGGGCCGAAGTTTCTTGAAAAAGCTTAAGACAAAAACAATTGAATCCAATAGAAAAACGTCAGCTTAACAGGTGCCGAAGGTTTTGGAAATATACTAAAAAAACTTCAGCCCATAGGGCCGAAGTTTCTTGAAAAAGCTTTAGGACAAAAACTAATGAATCCAACAAAAAACTTAGGCTGATAAAGTGCTGAAGTTTTTGGAAATATACTAAAAAACTTCAACACAGTGGGCCGAAGTTTTTTGAAAAAGCTTTAGGACAAAAACTATTAAATCCAACAAAAAACTTCAGCTGACCAAGTGCCAAATTTTTTGGAAATATACTAAAAAACTTCAGCTTATAGGGCCGAAGTTTCTTGTAAAAGCTTTAGACAAAAACTAATGAATCCAACAAAAAACTTAGGCTGATAAAGTGCTGAAGTTTTTGGAAATATACCAAAAAACTTCAGCAAATTGGGCCGAAGTTTTTCGAAATAGCTTTAGGACAAAAACTTTAGCATGTTTTGGTATTTTTTAAGTTGATACTTATCTTTTTTTCATTTACTATCTACTTTTTGTCTTTTGTCAACTAATTCATCTTTCATTTAAATTTGTTTGACCATATAGTAAATGATCCTAAAAGTTATTTTTCAGGCTAAAGTTATTTTTTACTATAGAAAAACTGTAGGTTTTACTAGGGCTGAAGTTACATTTCTTTTTGCATTTACAACATACTTGTTTTTACCACCTACTTATCTTGTTTCATTCAATTTCTCTGAACGTAAAACAGTAAAAACAGCTGAAAAGTTACTTTTACATTTATAGATATTAAATTGATTAGTTAAACTCTTTCTCTATATTAACAATCTCTTCACTTAAAAATTTCATAGTCATTCATAGAGTTATATCATATTTCTTTAAATTTGTATTCATCCTTAGTCTTTCAGTTTTTGTTAAAGAAAAAATATCTGGTGCAAGCGGAAGTGGGAAGCCTAATATGGATGAAATTATGCAGAAGTGGGAGAGTTTGAAGTGTGAGTGGTACAATAACAAATCGATGTCTAAGCTTATGCTTTTGTGGGATCAAATAAAGGCCGATTGGGAGAGAATCAGACCACACTTTCTTGCCAATCAATCATTCCAGAACAGGCTTAACATGGAACGCAGTTGTGGAAGTTATTCAACCTCGTTCGACAAGGTTGTGCAGCAGTTTGATAGTTTTCAGCTTCCCAGCTGGAACGACTATTCCAAGTTGCAAAAAAAACTGAAGACTTTTCTTTCTCTTATGGACAGAGTAATCGTCGAACAAAGTCAGCTATGTGATCAATTCAACAAGTTAAAGATTGATCTTCTTGGATTCAGTGGTCTTTTACCCGACTACCCTATAGTTATCTCAGATAGTGATGATGATGAGATATTTAGAGAAATTGAGGAGTACTGTGATGATGACGATGATGATGGTGATGATTGTTAGTGTTTGTAATCCTTTTTTTATGTTTTCATTGCTATGCTTTTTGTTTACTTCATCCCATTGAGCTGAAGTTTTTTAGATTAATTTTGTATAACTTCAGCCCGGTGAGCTGAAGTTTTGTTTGTAAATGTGTGTTGTTCTGACCTCTTTTTATATCAATGTAATTGTCACCCTCTTTGTTCTTAGCTTTCTATTGCATTATCCTTGTTATTTGTTGGTATTTGCTTTATACTTCTTAGTTGCTTAGAGATGCTACAACTTTTGTTTGTACATGCATTTCTTTTTGTGTGTTATACGCATATGTGTGTGTGAGAGAGAGTGTTTGTATGTGTGTGTGTGTTTGTTTGTTTAAGGATATGTATTTCACATACTGTACTCTGAAGTTTTTTCTCGCAGAAGTCATTGCGTACTTTTTTAAAATGCGACAAAACCTGTAAGTCTGCGCAACAAAAATGAGTGATTTGTACTTTAGCAGTATATAAAATTGTCCAAGAGCTTATTTTTTTATTCCTATAAAAAAATCATATTTGAATTATGCCATACAATAAAGAAAGTCTAAATTCAGACCAAGGATTATTGAAGCTTGGAGTATTTTTCAGTATGTTTCTTGGAATATGGATGAGGTGCTGGAGAAGACAAGCAAGTTGTTCTGTTATGCCCAACTTGTTTACATCGACTGCATTTGGTAGACTTGAATGGTACTGATAATTCAGTCGCAGGTATATGCCTCTTCTTTTGTCTTCTTCCTTGTAAAATCTCTACATCGGGAGGTTTTGTGATCTCAAATTGTATATTTTATGGTATTTCCCATGATTTTTGATCTCCCACGGTATTCACATGTCCTTCATATGTTTTCAACCATGTTTCCCTTGAATACCAATTTGAGCAGTAATCAAATTTCTGCAAATATCTCTTATTAATAGCAGCAATTGTATGTGGACAGGGCAATTCATCAAGTTGGAATTTCAGGAAGTCACAAGTTCTCTTCTTTAAGTCCACAATGAATTCAATTCCTTCACTATTTATTCTAAACAACATTGAGTCAAGGTTGAACACCTAACAAGGAATAAAAAATTAAGACAAATTATATTAGTGTATTTTTGCTTAAAAAAGAAAAAGTATAAAAAAATTTAAATGTAAGCAGTAAATCACTACAACAGATATAAAAACCCGAAGTTAATAAATATACTCACAAACATTTTGCAAGTTAAGTCCATCTTCTTAGTCATCTCTTCTTCTGCCCATATTGATACTCTGTGAAAAGTTTCATTTGCCTTTTTTCTCCGTTCATAAAACCACTCTCCCAGCTTTTCTTGGATGAAATCTAACATTCTTAAAATAGCATTTCTCTCCCTTTTAGTAAAACAGAATTCACTGATTCTACCATATTTGTTGTTAGCATATCATAACGTCGTCGTGGGAACCACGATCGAGCCCATTTCTCGGGAGGCTCTTCCATTATGTAATTGTATGTTTTCTTATCAATACTTTTGAGTTGGGACACTAACTGATTAAAATCTTCACGTTTGTATGACCTTGCAGCACTTTGAAAAAGATTTATTACCATGGACTTTGCATGTCTTTGCTTTAAATTTTTCTCAAAGTGATAGAGGCAGATACCATGGTGAGCTTCAGGAAAAACTTTTCTAATACCATTTGCAATCGATTGGTTTCTATCTGACAAGAAAATCAGTTCACGACGGACTTGAATTGCTTTTCTCATTTTCCCGAAGAACCAAATGTATGCCTCATTGTTTTCTGAATCTGCTACACCAAAACATAGAGGAAAGATTTGATTGTTTTCATCCTTTGATACAGCAACAAATAGAACATCACGATATTTTGACTTCAAAAACGTTGCATCTACTGCAATAACGGGTCTACAGTAGGACCAACCAGCTACTGATGCCGCAGGAGCGAAGAACAAGTAAGCAAATCTGTACATTGAAACACAAAAAAACAAATCATAAGGTGTGGAGTTTTTAAAATAGTAACATTTGAAACTTCAGGTTGATGGTTAGTATTGTTTTGCTTACCTATTCTGCTCATCTCTTTTTATGTTTGTGTATGTTCCTGGGTTTTTGGCCACCATCATGTGTAGGTATGAAGGAAGAATCTGGTAGTTCTCTTCAGGTGTTCCCCTTATGCAAGCAACAACTTTTTTAATAGCACGCCATGCCTTGAGATAACCAATGTCAATTCCAAATTTCTTTTTCATTTCATTTTCTACAAAGGCTGGTGTAACCTCTATCTTTTTGTCTCAAACATGTTCTATAATTTGTTCACTTATAAAATTTGATGTAGCATGCTTCTGATCTAATTTTCTTGCATCAACCGAGCATTCATGGATGTTATAATATTTTATTACCCTGAATAGTGTGGAATTTTTTATTCTGGTAGCACGTACATTCCAACCACATTTGTCCATGATGCATTTCAGCTCGTATCTCTTGGAACATGATCTAACAGCAGTGAATTCAACTTTTTGATTTATCTCTAAGCTGCAGAAAAATTTAGTCATGTTTTGTTTGTTCTCAAAGATTGATCCAACTCTTACTTTCTCAGGCAACGCATCGTGCCTAAGTATTTTACATGGTGGAGATTCTTTCACCTTTCTCCTCACTTTTTTTCTTGATTTCTGAGAAGCACAAGAACTTTCAGCAATTTCTTCAATTCTATGTGATGTTATCGGTATAAGCTCCATGTTTACTTCATCTTCATTGTTGTTTATCATTGCAGAAGGTGAAAAAAAGCTTTGTTGGATTGTGTATTGATTGTCAATTTGCATTATTAGTTGTCCTTCTTCTTCTTGGTCATCGACAAACTGGTATGAATTTATTGGAGTAGGGGGTAATTGTTGCAGCACTATGTATTCTGAAGCAGCTGTAATGTTAGAAGGTTGTTGCCCGTTGTCTACTTCCATTATTGGCACTCGTACTTCATGTTGATAGTCAACAAAAGGTTCTAAATCTATCGCATATGCAAGAGATTGGTTGAATGTTGCTGATGAAGGTTGTATTTTTTCGATGACGAAATGACAATTCTTGTAGGCTGAATCAGTTGTAAGCAAATGTATACACGTGCTGAGTTCTTCATCTGAAGTTACAAGAATTCCTTTGCTTGTATTTAGTTTGATATCAAACCATAATTTTAATGCATATCTAGTTGAATCAATATTTGCAACTTCACTAATTTTCTTCAGGAAAGTATTGAATGATATGTCCTTATTAAGTAGAACAAGTTTTGTACCATGATCCAAGTATTTGAAATCAGGAGTTCAACTCCCATTGAAAGTTATAACAATGCAAATCAAACTCATCCTGCAGATTCATGTTTAGTGGCAAGTATTAGGAAAGTGAACAGAGAAATTTTTTAGGCTGTTTGTGCTGAAATTTTTACAAATAAACTAAGTCACTTAGGCATCTTCTGCTGAAGTTTTTTTTGGAAAAAGATGTATGACATAATTAATGAATCCTACAAAGAAAACTTCAACTTATAAGTGCTAAAGTTTTTAGAGATAAGCTTAATAACTTCAGCATATTAGCTGAAGTTTTTTTATGATGGTGATTCATCAATGCAGGGGGGAAAAATCAGCACCTAGGCCGAAGTTTTTTTTGGTGCAATACGATTTTTCTACATAATTTGTAAGATAAAACTAAATACTTATAAAAACTACAAAACATAGAGAAAATAGGTAATTAAGTTTGTAATATAGTATAATTAGGTAAAAATCCCTATTAATTAAGTGATTGTTCTTGACCGACACACAACCTACGATAGACAACCTACTTCTTTTCTCCATGGGACAATTCCCCAATAAGAAGGAATACTATATATACGCGATGCACAATAAGCAAAAGCATGGCAATAATTTACAAACACAACATTTTTTATACATTCAGGGACCTTTAGTTTTTCGCATAGGCGAGTCTTGCATAGCTTCAGCACCTAAGCCGAAGTTTTTTTGGTGCAATACGATTTTTTTAATTTGGCCAGTGTAGGAGGAAAACTTCAGCCCTCCTGCTTAAGTTTTTAAGTAATAACTAAAATACTTCAGCACCTAGGTCGAAGTTTTTTTGGTGCAATATGATTTTTAAATTTAGCCAGTGTGAGAGGAAAACTTTAGCCCTCCTGCTTAAGTTTTTAAGTAATAACTAAAAAAATTCAGCACCAGACCGAAGTTTTTTTGGTGCAATATGATTTTTTAATTTGGCCAGTGTAGGAGGAAAACTTCAGCCCTCCTGCTTAAGTTTTTAAGTAATAACTAAAATACTTCAGCACCTAGACCGAAGTTTTTTTGGTGCAATATGATTTTTAAATTTAGCCAGTGTGGGAGGAAAACTTCAGCCCTCCTGCTTAAGTTTTTAAGTAATAACTAAAAAACTTCAGCACCTAGGCCGAAGTTTTTTTGGTGCAATATGATTTTTTAATTTAGCTAGTGTAGGAGGAAAACTCCAGCCCTCCTGCTTAAGTTTTTAAGTAATAACTAAAAAAATTCAGCACCTAGGCCGACGTTTTTTTGGTGCAATATGAAATTTTAACTTATGTTTTATGATTTTTTACCCATTGTATAAGGAAAACTTCAGCTTTTAATTATTGACAAAAAAAACTTCAGCAACAAAACAATCATATAAAAATTAATATAATCTCTTCTTCGTTGTGTTATTTGCCAGCTCGTTAAATAAATAACTTCAGCATAGAATGTTAGAATTCATCGTCAAATAGATTTAGAATTACAAATTCATCATATCAGTGAAGTTTGTCAAACAACTTCAATCAATCAATCAATCAGAAAACATATAATTCAAAAACTATTTTGAATTCTGGAGATGAATTTGAATACTTACAATGTATTTGAATTTGAATTTGAATTCGAAATTTGAATTTGAAAGCGAGATGCGTTCTCAGGAGAGGCGGATTGATGGAGGAAATACGGAGGAGATCTGGAATTTGAATCTGGGAATACGGAGGAGAGACGGACTCTTATATGTTTTGGAAGGGGTATAATTGTCATATTATTACAGATTTTTTGTTAGTTGGTTAGGAAATCAATAGTTTTTAAAAATATGGTATAGGTTAAAATGTGGCATAAAAATAGGGTACGACTGCAAATCCCCCTGTGAGAGAGGAAGGAAATCAGAAGACCTAGTAATTAGGCTAATGGGCTGCTAATGTTGATTTTTTGGGGGCCTAAATGGTCGAATAATTAAGTTCAAGATTGGGCTATTAGGGATGGAATTTTGTGGACTTTGTCTTGAAAGGATGTTTGGGTCGATTTTGTTCTTGCCAAATTTGGGCTTGAATGATCTAAATTTGATGGCTTTCAAATTGTCTCGTGAAGAAAGTAACTTTTGGCCTTATAATTAGGCGTAAGGCAATTGGAACTCCTTTTTATAATTAATTCATTTATTCTAACTAACCTCTTTTAGTCAAATTTTAATATATAAAGTAGATGTTAATAATTATCCAATAAAACATAGCAGTAAAATTAGTAATACTAAGAATGATAATAATAAAAGTGATTTAAAATTAATGTTGCTTGCTATTAATAATAATAATAATAATAATAATAATAATGACAATAATAACAACAAAAACAACAACAACAATAATAATAATAATAATAATAATAATTATTATTATTATTATAATGATAATAATAATAATAATAATAATAATAATAATAATAATAATAATAATAATAATAATAATAATAATAATAACAAGCAAATGTAAAAAAAAGTATTTTATGTAATAATAATTTAGAAGCTCAAGGAAATTAATTGAAAGAAAGGAAGGACAAAATTGGATGTCAACAGGAAGCATTTTCGAAATCCCGGACAGAGCTGAACCAGTGTGAGGTCGATCTAAAGAGGCTCACAGAGGATAGAGATGCCCACAAACTTCTCAGTGGGCAAAAAGAAGAGGAGATCAAGGTCCTCCGAGCTAAATTGACCACAACCCATAAAGAGCAAACCGACCTAATTGAGCAAGTGATGAAATTTTTTTAGAAGTGTGATGTATCAATTCGGGGATGATGACTAATACTTCGATCCTGCATGTTCAGTAAAAGGCCAAAAAGATCGAGCAGCTTCGTGAGGAGGCCATCACGAAGGAGGCGGAGACTTTGGGGTGGAAGCAAAACATGGACCGCCTTGCCTCGGAGAAAGAGACCGCTCGGGCCCAACTGTCATCGCCCGAGCGTCAACTCCAAATCATGAAGGAGGAAAACTCATCTCAGGCCAAGAAAATGGAGGAGTTTGAGGATCCGTTGGTCACCGAAATGGCAAAAGCCAAATCCGAGGTTGAGATGGCTAAAGTCAATGCTGAGGTATTCGCGGCTGTCTACCGATCAGATGCCGAAGCCGCTCAAGCTAGAGCAAAAGGGATTTCCGATGCTGCTCAGGCTCGAGCATTCTCCATTGCCGAGCATGCCAAATGCCAGTCTCGGAGAGAAACTCTCGAGGAGATTTATGCTCGTGGTTTTGACCTTGCTGTTGAGATTGAGAGTGCAATAGAGCTCGAGGTTGAAGCTAAAGCGTTGCTCTCTTTCGACGATGATGATTCTGGGAGCGTGCGTGGTTCCGAGGGTGGTGGAGATGAAGATGAGGCTCCCGGGGAGGATTAGGCACTTAGAATTTTTTGTTCTTTAAATTTTTTTGTGTAGGATCCTAACCGATCCTTTTTAAATATTTTCATATATAAAAGATCTTTCTTCTCTTTGATTTGTCTTCATTCCAATTTCTGCTCCGTACAAATTCCATTTTGACCATATCTTGAAAATTTTCATGAGGCTTGGCAGTTTGATCGAAATCGGACTAGTGTAGTCCTTAAAATCGATTGAGTATCTGCTCGAACTTGAAGTAGGATGACCCTTAGGTTTTAGTTAAGTGAGGATGATTTCTCGAACTCAAAAATGGCCCTTAGACTCTTGAATTAGGCCGATATAGCCTTAAAAGGAATGGTTTTTCTCCATTTTCGGCATAAAAGGTTAATTATAAAAATTTGTTTGCGCCTTAGCACTAGATAAATCTATTAGGTTTTTCGGGGGTTAGTGTTATCGAAACCCTTACTTTGTTATGCCTTTACATAAGCTTGTTTGAGAGTTCGAACAATTTTGTACCCCTTAAGGTTTTTGAGGTTGATGTTATCGAAACCCTTTGTAATTTTGTAATTTTGCAGAGGGTAGCCTTTTTTAACCGGTTTTATAAAGAAATTTGAAGGCCTGTTTCATTACGGAATTCAGACGTCTCCGAACCGAGGTAGTTTGGTCGTAGCCTTTAACTTGAGATGTTCCATTTGGGCTTATTTCTTGACTATACTTCGAACTTGTTCGAAGTGTCAGTCCTCGAGTGGGGTGGTCGTGGCCTATAAAACCTAAGATTTCCTTCTAAATGTCTTATGGTCTCGAAGTTTAATAATTCGAACATGTCGATTTTGGACGGCAGTCCCCGAGTACGGGGTAGATAGCTCGAGCTCTAATTGCGATCGGCGCTTGAGCCATTTTCTGCAATAGATCATAAGTAAATTATTAATTGTAAAGTAGAAATTTCACTAAGGCATGGAACATATGGCAAGAAAAAAATACTTCTTTCAATAGATCATTCATGCGTACATGTTTTGCCATCAGGGCTCGAGTAATATACAATGACACGATTTATTTGACCGTTTGGCCCTTTACAAAATTTTACCTATCGAGACTTTTTGATATGGAGTATTTACCTTGAGGACATAATATTCGAGGGTGATGTCTCCAGTATTTGAGGTTGATTGTAAAGAAGCCTCGGATATTGTCGAATTGTCCCCAGGTAACACAAATAATTGTTGCCTTATTAAAAGCCTCATCGGAAAAACCCATTCGGGACAAAAACCGATTTAAGGAAAAATGCTTTAAAACCTAAGGTCTTTCCGTTGAAGAATTTCTCGATGTCTTCGATCGAACACCTGCAACAAGTTAGTATAAAATACAAATGAAAAGAGTAGAAGGTCATACCATTGCAACAATATCGTTTGAGGAGTGATATGTACCAATTATTTGGCAATTGTTCGTTGTTCATCGTGCCAAGTTTGTAAGATATTTTTCCGATGATGTTGAGGACCTAATGTGGTCCCTCCCAATTTGGACCGAGTTTTCCCTCGTTTGGGTCTCGAGTGTTGATGGTGACCTTTCTCAAAACTAAGTCCCCAATTTTGAAGTGTCGAAGATTGGCTCTTCGATCGTAGTACCTTTTGATGCGCTGTTTTTGTGCGACCATTCGGACGAGGGTGGTTTCCCATTTTTCATCTAGCAATTCGAGGCTGGTATTCATAGCCTCGTGATTTGACTCTTCCACTGTGTATTAAAACCCGAGGCTAGGATCCCTGAATTCGACCGGGATCAGAGCTTCAGCACTATATACTAAGGAGAACGGTGTTGCCCCCGTATTGGATTTTGACATCGTTCGATATGCCCAAAGGACCTCGGGCAAAATTTCTCTCCATTTTCCTTTAGCGTCGTTTATTGTTTTCTTTAGATTCTAAATGATGGTCTTTTTTGTTCATTCGGCCTGTCCGTTCCCACTAGAATGATACGACGTTGACAAAATCCTTTTTATTTTGTGATCTTCGAGGAACTTTGTTACTTTGTTGCCGATAAATTGTTTTTCATTGTCGCATGTTGTCTCGACGGGTATCCCGAATCGATATATGATGTGATTCCAGATGAAGTCTATGACTTCTTTTTCCCTGACTTTCTTGAAAGCACGTGCTTTGACCTATTTAGAGAAATAGTCAGTCATCAATAAAACAAATTTAGCTTTACATAGGGCCGATGGCAGAGGGCTGGCGATATTCATTCCCCATTTTAAGAACGGCCATATGGATAGGACTGAGAGAAGTTGTTCCCCGGGCTGGTGGATCATTGGCGCATACCTTTAACATTTGTCGCATTTTCGAACAAATTCTTTAGTGTCTTTTTCCATATCGGTCCAATAGTATCCTGCTCTGATGACTTTGTAAACCAACGACTCGGCACCGGAATGGTCTCCGCAAGTGCCCTCGCGTAGAACATAATCGGTGTCTCCTAGTCCCAAACATTTTGCTAACGGCCCATCGAATGTTCTCCTATATAGTGTTCCATCCTCGGCCAAAGTGAATCATGCAACCTTAGTGTGTAGAGTCCTCGATTCTTTAGGATCTGATGGAAGCTTCCCGTTCTTTAAGTATTCGATGTACTTATTCCTCCAATCCCAGGTTAAACTTGTAGAGTTATCTTGGTGTGACCTTCTTCGATCACTGACCTTGAAAGTTGTACGACAGTACCCGATCTAAGTTCATCATCTTCGATCGGTGAGCCCAAATTTGCAAGGGCATCGGCCTCGATATTTCGTTCCTGAGGCACGTGTTGTAGCGTCCATTCTCTAAATCAATGTAGAGACACTTGTAATTTTTCTAAGTACCTTTGCATCTGATCTTCCCGAACCTCGAAAGTTCTGTTGACCTGATTTACCACAAGTTGGGAATCACACTTGGCCTCGATGACCTTTGCTCCAAAGCTCTTAGCTAGCTCGAGACCTGTAATCATGGCCTCATACTCGGCCTCATTATTAGTCAATTTCGAAGTTTTAATATACTATCTAATTGTATTTCCTGTGGGTGACTTCAAAATGATGCCCAATCATGACCACTTCACATACGAAGCACCGTCCGTGAAGAAGGTCCACATTACCAAAGATGTACCCGATTTTAATAATAGTTCCTTTTCGACCTCGGGTACAAGGGTGAGCGTGAAGTCGGCCACAAAGTCTGCCAAGATTTGAGACTTGATGGCAATTCGGGATTGATACTTGATGCCATACCCGCTAATCTCAACGGCCCATTTGGCCAATCGGCCCGAGAGTTCGGGCTTGTGCAAAATGTTGCGAAGGGGGTAGGTGGTTACAATACAAATTGGGTGATACTGAAAATATGGTTTTAATTTCCCAGAGGTGCTTATAAGAGAAAGCGCTAACTTTTCTAAGTGTGGGTACCTGTCTCGGAGACTCGGCTTCACCTAACGTTTAGCTAACATAGTAAACAAGAAATTGTGTACCTTGCTCCTCTTGAACTGGAACACCACTTACTGCAACTTCTGAGACTGCCAAATATAAGTAGAGTTGCTCGTCCGCTTTCGGAGTATGAAGCAATGGGGGGCTCGAAAGATACCGCTTTAACTATTCCAATGCATGTTGGCATGCCGAGGTCCAAGCAAAATTGTTCTTCTTTTTGAGCAATGAGAAAAAACCGTGACTTCGATCCGAGGACCTAAAGATGAACTGGCCTAAGGCGGCTATCCGCCATGGTAATCTTTGTATAGCCTTAACGCTATCCACGACTGTGATGTCTTCGATTACCTTAATTTTATTGGGGTTGATCTCGATTCCCCAATTTGACACCATAAAGCCGAGGAACTTGCTTGAACCGACCCTGAATGCACATTTCTTAGGATTGAGCTTCATATTGTATTTTTTCAATATGTTGAAGGTTTCCTGCAAATGTGTCAAATGGTCCTCTGCACGCAGGGACTTAACTAACATGTCGTCAATATAAACCTCCATCGATTTACCTATTTGTTCCTCGAACATTCGGTTTACTAGGTATTGATAAGTAGCACAAGCATTTCTTAGCCCAAACAATATTAAATTATAGCAATAAGTACCGTACGTAGTAATGAACAAAGTCTTTTCCTGATCCTCCAGGTTCATTTGTATTTAGTTATACCCAGAGTAGGCATCGAGAAAGCTTAGGTTCTCGTGTCCAATCGTGGAATCGATCATGTGATCGATATTCGACAAAGGAAAGGAATCTTTAGGGCATGCTTTGTTTAAGTCTTTGTAGTCTATGCATATTCTGAGTTCAAGGTGAGACCAAGCAAAACAATCCATATTTTAATAAAGAATTTAATGAGTTTTTCCCTAAGCACGGGAGTTAACCCAGTGCCCAGGTATACTTTCGATCGGACAATGCTCAATCAGTATGACTTGTTCTAACTCTTCAACTGTTAACTTCGCGGCATCAGAATCATCGGTGATTAAGAAGGTTTTAGGTATCATATAATCATCATCCTTAAAAATTTCTTGTTGTTCCGATCAGCGGATCAGGCCGGCGACTATGGTTGCAATTTGACTTCCTGCTTTCCCTCCAGTCCCTTCATTGATGATAACACCGATACTGATATTGCCTCATCAATTATAAACATCTCTCTGGATGCGGGTTGTTCGTCGTACAACAGTGCATTGTATCTCATATCACCATCGATTATATGGAACTTCGTTTCGTGGATAGTTCCGGCCACATTTACTGGCAAAATGATTTTCCCCTTGGCGGTTTTACTCACTGTGTTGAAACCGTTGAGTACTCGAGCCGCAGGCACGATTTGATCCTGGAGGTCGAGTTGCTCTACTACCCTTGATCGAATAATACTTGCCGAGCTACCTGGATCAGCCAACACACGTTTAACTTGAATCTTAATCATAAGGATAGATATTACCAGTGAGTCGTTGTGAGGCTGTTCGATCCTTCTACATCCTCATTGTTGAAAGACAAGGTATCTTCTGGTAAGTAGTCCCACATACGCTTCTTCCTTGTGATTGTAACTTTGGTGCGTTTGAATGTCGGGCCCTGAGGAATATCGACCCCACCAACGATCTTATGAATCATATGTTGCAGTTCCTCCAGTTCATTTTTCCAGTTTGCATCCCTGTCTCTAAAGTGATTTTTAGCTCGGTCACTCAAGAACTCTCGAAGGTGACATTCGTTAAATAAACGAACTACCTTCTCCCTTAATTGTCCGCAGTCTTCGATTTTGTGACCATGGGTTCCGTGGTATTTGCACACTTGATTTGGGTTCCTTTGAGCTAGATCGGTCTGTAAGGGTCTGGGTCTTCTAGCGTCCTTAATTCGACCGATGGCTGATACAATACTTGATGCATCGATGCTGAAGTTGTATTCTGACACTCGAGGTACTTCCCTGGATTCGACATCCCTATCGAAACCGCTCTTGCTCATAAGACCTCGGGAACTCTGTCCCTGATCATTTCTTCTATCATTCCATATGGGGTTGCGTTAGGTCCCATTATTTCTCCGATCTCCACTGTATGGTTGGTAACTGTCTCTACTTGACTGTGGTTCCCGATCAACATCCCTTTTAACTCTGTTTACGGACATGTTGAGATAAATCGAACCAACTGGAGTTCCCAATTGATCATCTTCGACCCTAATCTTCAACTGATACTGATTGTGTACATCGACCCAAGTAGTAGCTGGATATTCGATTAAATTTTACTTTAACTATTGTGAAGTTATAGAGCTCCGAGTGTTGAGACCTTGTTAAAATCTTAAACAACCCAATCGTCGGTGACTGGAGGCAAATCCATTCGTTCTATTTGGAACCGAGATACGAATTCCTTGGGCATCTCGTTATCCCTTTGTCTTAGTTTGAAGAGGTCTGATTTCTTTGTTGCGACTTTAATGGCTCCGGCGTGGGCTTTTACAAAATAATCCGCGAGCATAGCAAACAAATCAATAGAGTTGGGTGGTAAGTTATGATACTTATCAATACCTACTTATCATTAAATCCTTTTCGAGATATTTTACTTCCCGAATGGACCCTATTTTGAGAAGTTTGGTTTCCTCATCCTTGATGAATACATGCTTAACCTCGGACTGTGGCCTTCTTTTTTGCTTTACCGGCATGAACTTTGGGTCCAAGCTCAATCGACGAGTGGTAATCTCCTGTAGGATCCCTGTTATGTCAAGGTGGGACCAAGCAAAACAATCCATATTTTTAATAAAGAATTTAATGAGTTTTTCCCTAAGCACGGGAGTTAACCCAGTGCCCAGGTATACTTTCAATCGGACAGATGCTCAATCAGTATGACTTGTTCTAACTCTTCAACTGTTGACTTCGCGGCATCAGAATCATCGGTGATTAAGAAGGTTCTAGGTATCATATAATCATCATCCTTAAAAATTTCTTGTTGTTCCGATCAGCGGATCAGGCCGGCGACTATGGTTGCAATTTGACTTCCTGCTTTCCCTCCAGTCCCTTCATTGATGATAACACCGATACTGATATTGCCTCATCAATTATAAACATCTCTCTGGATGCGGGTTGTTCGTCGTACAACAGTGCATTGTATCTCATATCACCATCGATTATATGGAACTTCGTTTCGTGGATAGTTCCGGCCACATGTACTGGCAAAATGATTTTCCTCTTGGCGGTTTTACTCGCCGTGTTGAAACCGTTGAGTACTCGATCCGCAGGCACGATTTGATCCTGGAGGTCGAGTTGCTCTACTACCCTCGATCGAATAATACTTGCCGAGCTACCTGGATCAGCCAACACACGTTTAACTTGAATCTTAATCATAAGGATAGATATTACCAGTGAGTCGTTGTGAGGCCGTTCGATCCTTCTACATCCTCATTGTTGAAAGACAATGTATCTTCTGGTAAGTAGTCCCACATACGCTTCTTCCTTGTGATTGTAACCTTGGTGCGTTTGAATGTCGGACCCTGAGGAATATCGACCCCACCAACGATCTTATGAATCACGTGTTGCAGTTCCTCCAGTTCATTTTTCCTGTTTGTATCCCTGTCTCTGAAGTGATTTTCAGCTCGGTCACTCAAGAACTCTCGAAGGTGACATTCGTTAAATAAACGAACTACCTTCTCCCTTAATTGTCCGCAGTCTTCGATTTTGTGACCATGGGTTCCGTGGTATTTGCACACTTGATTTGGGTTCCTTTGAGCTAGATAGGTCTGTAAGGGTCTGGGTCTTCTAGCATCCTTAATTCGACCGATGGCTGATACAATACTTGATGTATCGATGCTGAAGTTGTATTCTGACACTCGAGGTACTTCCCTGGATTCGGCATCCCTATCGAAACCGCTCTTGCTCATAAGACCTCAGGAACTCTGTCCCCGATCATTTCTTCTATCATTCCATATGGGGTTGCGTTAGGTCCCATTATTTCTCCGATATCCACTATATGGTTGGTAACTGTCTCTACTTGACTGTGGTTCCCGATCTACATCCCTTTTAACTCTGTTTACGGACATGTTGAGATAAATCGAACCAACTGGAGTTCCCAATTGATCATCTTTGACCCTAATCTTCAACTGATACTGATTGTGTACATCGGCCCAAGTGGTAGCTGGATATTCGATTAAATTTTGCTTTAACTATTGTGAAGTTATGGAGCTCCGAGTGTTGAGACCTTGTTAAAATCTTAAACAACCCAATCGTCGGTGACTGGAGGCAAATCCATTCGTTCCATTTGGAATCGAGATACGAATTCCTTGGGCATCTCGTTATCCCTTTGTCTTAGTTTGAAGAGGTCTGATTTCTTTGTTGCGACTTTAATGGCTCCGGCGTGGGCTTTTACAAAATAATCCGCGAGCACAGCAAACAAATCAATAGAGTTGGGTGGTAAGTTATGATACTTATCAATACCTACTTATCATTAAATCCTTTTCGAGATATTTTACTTCCCGAATGGACCCTATTTTGAGAAGTTTGGTTTCCTTATCCTTGATGAATACATGCTTAACCTCGGACTGTGGCCTTCTTTTTTGCTTTACCGGCATGAACTTTGGGTCCAAGCTCAATCGACGAGTGGTAATCTCCGGTAGGATCCCTGTTATGTCAAAGTGGGACCAAGCAAAACAATCCATATTTTTAATAAAGAATTTAATGAGTTTTTCCCTAAGCACGGGAGTTAACCCAGTGCCCAGGTATACTTTCGATCGGACAGATGCTCAATCAGTATGACTTGTTCTAACTCTTCAACTGTTGACTTCGCGGCATCAGAATCATCGGTGATTAAGAAGGTTCTAGGTATCATATAATCATCATCCTTAAAAATTTCTTGTTGTTCCGATCAGCGGATCAGGCCGGCGACTATGGTTGCAATTTGACTTCCTGCTTTCCCTCCAGTCCCTTCATTGATGATAACACCGATACTGATATTGCCTCATCAATTATAAACATCTCTCTGGATGCGGGTTGTTCGTCGTACAACAGTGCATTGTATCTCATATCACCATCGATTATATGGAACTTCGTTTCGTGGATAGTTCCGGCCACATTTACTGGCAAAATGATTTTCCCCTTGGCGGTTTTACTTGCCATGTTGAAATCGTTGAGTACTCGAGCCGCAGGCACGATTTGATCCTGGAGGTCGAGTTGCTCTACTACCCTCGATCGAATAATACTTGCCGAGCTACCTGGATCAGCCAACACACGTTTAACTTGAATCTTAATCATAAGGATAGATATTACCAGTGAGTCGTTGTGAGACTGTCCTTCTACATCCTCATTGTTGAAAGACAAGGTATCTTCTGGTAAGTAGTCCCACATACACTTCTTCCTTGTGATTGTAACCTTGGTGCGTTTGAATGTCGGGCCCTGAGGAATATCGACCCCACCAACGATCTTATGAATCACGTGTTGCAGTTCCTCCAGTTCATTTTTCCTGTTTGCATCCCTGTCTCTGAAGTGATTTTCAGCTCGGTCACTCAAGAACTCTCGAAGGTGACATTCGTTAAATAAACGAACTACCTTCTCCCTTAATTGTTCGCAGTCTTCGATTTTGTGACCATGGGTTCCGTGGTATTTGCACACTTGATTTGGGTTCCTTTGAGCTAGATCGGTCTGTAAGGGTCTGGGTCTTCTAGCGTCCTTAATTCGACCGATGGCTGATACAATACTTGATGCATCAATGCTGAAGTTGTATTCTGACACTCGAGGTACTTCCCTGGATTCGGCATCCCTATCGAAACCGCTCTTGCTCATAAGACCTCGGGAACTCTGTCCCCGATCATTTCTTTTATCATTCCATATGGGGTTGCGTTAGGTCCCATTATTTCTCCGATCTCCACTGTATGGTTGGTAACTGTCTCTACTTGACTGTGGTTCCCGATCGACACCCCTTTTAACTCTGTTTACGGACATGTTGAGATAAATCGAACCAACTGGAGTTCCCAATTGATCATTTTCGGCCCTAATCTTCAACTGATACTGATTGTGTACATCGGCCCAAGTGGTAGCTGGATATTCGATTAAATTTTGCTTTAACTATTGTGAAGTTATGGAGCTCCGAGTGTTGAGACCCTGTTAAAATCTTAAACAACCCAATCGTCGGTGACTGGAGGCAAATCCATTCGTTCCATTTGGAACCGAGATACGAATTCCCTGGGCATCTCGTTATCCCTTTGTCTTAGTTTGAAGAGGTCTGATTTCCTTGTTGCGACTTTAATGGCTCCGGCGTGGGCTTTTACAAAAGAATTTGCGAGCATAACAAACAAATCAATAGAGTTGGGTGGTAAGTTATGATACCATATCATGACACCTTTCGATAAAGTTTCTCCAAACTTCTTCAATAGAACGTATTCAATCTCATCATCTTAAAAGTCATTTCCCTTTATTCCGCATTTGTACGAAGTGACGTGCTCATTAGGATCGGTGGTCCCATTGCATTTGGGGATGTCCGACATCGAAATTTCTTAGGAATGGGCTTTGGAGCCGCACTTTGAGGGAACGGCTTCTGCACGAACTTTTTCTAATCCAAACCCTTTAGGATCGGGGGTGCCCCCGGTATTTGGTCCACTCGTGAGTTGTATGTTTCTACCTTTTTGTTATCGGCCTCGATTTTCTTTTTACCTGATTCTATCCATTTAGTGAGCTCTTCAAGCATCTTCATAATGGCGGGGTTAGTACCCGATTCATTAGCATTTGGTTTCTCCAATACATGTTCAACTCTATTAACAGCCTCTTGTGATGTTTCGAGCTCAATTATGTTTGGTGCTCGATTCTGATTTTAGAGTTGTGCTATAACAGCTTGCTCAGTATGCAGCATTTTGAATAACACTCAAAGGCTAATTCCACCTTCTTCACCACTTTGTGCGTTCTGATCAGCCGCTCGGGCATTTCTGTGGACACTATTTCCAGGGTCGACGCCCAGATTTGCATTTAGGGCGATATGCGAACTGACATCGACGAGGTCTGCGATAGGTACTCCCTCGTGGCCAGCTTGAGGCACTTCGATCCCTGGGGCGGCTACATTACCGTTTTCTCCATGAAAACCGAGGCTGTCATTGGCGTGAGAAGGTACTGCTTGCGAGTTAGACATATTGACCCTAAAATCAAAGATGCTCACAAGAACAAGCGTAAAGTAATGTGTGTTACGGGAATTAATACCAGGCAATCACTATTATTTTTAGCTCCACGGTGGACGCCAAACTGTTTACCCTAAAAACTGGATAACAATTAAACTTATAATGTGGTTTTAAGAATACGTGATTTCACCTAATACCAATTGATAGATGTAAAGATAAGTAATGAAAAACGGTAGTAAGATAAAGCAAACCAGTGTTTGAACAGAGTTTAGCCCTCGAGCTAGTTGTTCAGGAACAATAATAATGTAACAAGATGATGAACAAGAGAATTAAAAAGAGAATATTATATTGCTTTGATCTGCGTGAATGTCATCTATCTACAAATGATGGGGACTTCTCTTTATATAATAGAGGAATTATAATTATGGTATAATTCCAATTACAGAAGTAAATCCCATGATTAGCCTAAACAACCGCCCTTGATTTGATCCATTCCGGGATTTCCGTTGTGATCTTTGACCGGATACAGATATCTCGCCTTTCTGTTATTGCGCTTCGTTCGAAGTTTGTCATATATGGTCTCGACCGTTGTTAGTCTCGATCTCGGCGAGTACCTCGATTATCGAGCTCGATACCTTATCTTCGTGCTCTGATCTGATCCATTACGAGACTGACCCTCGACTTGATTCCCTGGTCTCGATTAAATGACAAAATCGGGCAAGCCCTATTTTAATCGTATACAAAAATGTAATTTATATTTATTGTCTCCTAGAACGTTAATCGTCTACACCTATTGTCAAAATTTCCTTGGATGCAAGTTTTCCAATCTGATATTTGGGATACAGCTACAATGTTTTTGGCATCAAATTTCATTGTGTACCTTTCATTTATGACTTTATGCGATTTCCACATATCACATGACTCATTTTAGCCATCAAATCTATCAATGGATAACTACATATATAAGTAGACGGACTAATATGGAGTTTATGTTCGAATTTCGGGTAATTGGGTTTAACGATTTTGATAGATTAGCTTGTAACCACTTAAAAATGTTCTAGACATGAAAACTAAAATTATAGTACTAGTACTCCCTCTGGTCCAAAATAAGTGATTTTTAGTTATTTTCATATAGATTAAGGAATTTACCTTTTAATATTAATTAGCAGTGAAATTGACCATATTAACCTTTACTATATCTTCACATAAATACTCCTAACACATACTCCAACACTATTTACTCCAAGGACAATGTAGGAAAAAAATAATTAACTTATTCTTGAAATCTGAAAAAATTACTTATTTTGAACTATAAAAAAAGTCAAAAAATTACTTATTTTGGACCGGAGCGAGTAATTTATTTAGCTATGAAAATAGCGATAGTTCTTTTGACTTTGAACAAAATTAATGACTTTGGTCAGCTTTCCCATTTTCGTTTCATCCCCAAAAAACGCTTTCCGCCCATGCCGGCTCTCTCACACGATTTCTTTCGTTTTAGAAAAACTAAGACTAGTGCTGTAAATGTTATAGTGTCATTAGAAGTTCACTTTAAGGGTCAGTAGGGCGTATAAGAATAATGCTAAATAAGGTACATTAATAATATAAAGGTTAGTAATGTATGAGTTAGTAATGTAAGCATTAGTTATATAGAGATTATTTCTTATGCATTGTTTAGTATGGTGTATTAAAAATTAAAATGTATTGCATAATTTTTAAGAAATTTAATTGTTTACAAAAATGCCCTCTATATTCTTTAACTTAAGGGACTTTAAGGATAATTTTGTCTTTAACCATGCTAATGCATGCATTAATAGCCTTTGTATAGCTAATACCATGGTTTTCTATGCATTAACTATACATAGGATAATACCAAATAGAGTGTATAACTAATGCTTGTATTAGTTATACATAGGTTGAAAACGTGTACCAAAAAAAACATTACTAATACACAAAGCTAATGCATGTATTATTTTCTCTAACACACTCTACCAAACGACCTCTAAGTGATATACTTATAGAACAAAAAGATGAACTTTAATTGATTTTATTTAACAATGATTAGTTGATCGCTTGCTTTTTTTCTTTAAATTGAGCAGAACAAATGGCTTGAGCAAGTAAGCTAAGAGCGTTGGGTAATAAATTTGAATTTAAACTAATATTATGCGAAATAAATTTAAAATCTTATTGAATTAGAACAATATATCATTTACTTACTATATAGAATACTTTCTTAGTATATGGGTTTTCTATAAATATTCTTTATTTACTTTTTTGGGGGGTAGAAAAATGGGAATTTTTGGAGCTTGGAAAAGAATTCATATTTCATATGTGAGAATCTTTTTTTTTAAATCTAAAACCTGAAATAATAAGAAATTGGATGTCAAGTTTATACGTATTTAAATTGTTAAGGAATAGAAAATGCAGAAATGTCAATTAGTAGAAACACTTAAAATATGACTACGTCATAATACATGACATAAACAGTGGTTTTGGAAGTGTAATTTTCAGTTAGTTCAAAAAAGTGTATCTAATAGTACTTTAAGAAATTATTTATGTGTTTAGCATAAAAATTTTATTTGGGAAAATTACGTGACACATCAAACATTTACATTGTATTTATCACTGTAGCTATACTCTCATCAAATTTATTATTCATATCTATATTTGAATTTTATAGTAAATCCATAACATAAGAGATTAACTATTTTGAACGAAAATAAGAGAGTAATAAGCTATTGTAACTTAGTTGGTTAGAGCGTTTGCTTAGTTAGCGGATGCCTTGAGTTTGACTCTCAACAAGATTTTTTTTTTTAAATTTTAAATTTTGCCTTAATTGTATTCGTTGCGCGAACAAATATAGTCATACATGTTGTATCCATTACAATCGATACAAGTTGTACCCTTTGTATATACCCTTATATTTCGCATTGGTTATACAATTGATACATATTGTATTGGTCGAACAAATGAATACAATTGTGCGAACAAATACAATTGATACATATTGTATTCGTTGCTCATTTGAATATAAATGTACAAGTTAGTAGCAATTAAATAATAGTTACGAATAGTAATTAGGCAAATTATACTTATTAGGCTCTAAACTATAGTGATTTATGAAAATTTCTCATTTTATTTATTGTAAACAGAAAATAACTGATCCGGTAATTTGGTAAAAATAGCACGGGCTAACCAGTTTTCAGACTGGTCATTCAAAATACCCAGCATTTGCAAAGTCATTGAAAAGTAACAACTATTTTGGTGCAACTCGAAAAGTTCCAGCATAATATACTGGAGATCGGTGCACCTGTGTGTGAACTTCGAGAATATTATGCTGGAACTCCAACATGCTGAAAGATCCAGTATAATATACTAAATTCCAACATGAGAATTTTTTCGGATTTTGAACTATATTTTTGTTCAGATTTATCTTTACATGAAAAATGGCTAAAATTCGATTACTTTTGAAACCGTGGCTATTTTTGAATGACCACTTGTAAATATGACTATTTTAGAATTTCTCCCGATAATTTGTAGAGCCAATCTAGGTAGGCCCAATAATAAACCGAGTCATTGACTTGTGCAACAGTTTGGCCCATTAACATCTACTTGGGTCGATATGAGATCCATACAATTGCGCAAAAAGGGGAGAAATTCAAAAATAGTTAGATTTATAAGTGGTCGTTCAAAAATAGTTCAATTTCAAAAGTAATCGAAATTTAGTCACTTTTCATGTAAAGATAAATTTGAGCGAAATACTATTCAAAACCCGAAAAATACGCCAGTATATTATGCCGGAGTTCCAGCATAAGTATACTTGAACTCCAACATATTATACTGGAGTTCCAAGATAAGTATGCTGGAACTCCAACATAATACGATGGAGTTCCAGCATAAGTACACTAAACTCTAGCATAATATACTGGAGTTCTAACAAAGTATACCGGTCCAGTATAATATGCTGGAAGTTCATACACAAGTGCTCGAATCTCCAGTATATTATGCTGGAACTTTTCGTGTGTTGGAGTTCTAGCATAATATGCTGGAAGTTCATACACATGTGCACCAAACTCCAGTATATTATGCTAGACCAGTCTCTATTGTAGCAAAATAATTGTTATTTTTCATTGACTTGGTGAACACTGACTATTTTTAAATGATCAGTCTGAAAATTGACTAGACCGTGCTATTTTTACCGCAAAAAGCAAACATACAATTCCAATTCTGTTTTCCTTTCCCGCTCTCTCAATCGCATTTCACAAACCCATTTCCCGCCAAATCCAAAACGTTTTACTACTTTTATCCAAACCCTAACAAATGGAAACCAAGTAAAAGTAACATCTAAATCAGAGCAAGGAAGAGAGCAACAAAACCTTGATCGACGATGAAGATCAGATCCATTAAGATGCGAGAAGCTCACAAGAGCAGCAATGGCGTTGGGTCGTTTTGCTCGGTTTTATGGGATCAGCAAGGCGAACACATCGTCACTGCGTCTTCTTCTGATTCTTCAATTTGCATTCAAGATGCTTTTTTGCCAGCTAATCCCCCTAAAATTGTTCGACATCATAGAGATGGCGTTACCGCTTTGGCTCTCAGCCCTAATTTCACCTGTCTGGCCTCCGGATCTGTTGACCATTCCGTCAAACTCTACAAATTTCCTGGTATATGCTCGCTTTTATCTCATCTCAAGTAGTTTTTGTCCCCTGTCGAAATGGAAAGTAGAGTAATTTCAGTTAAGGGATAAGGAGTTTGTTTAATTGATTTAGTTTTCTGCTTCTCAGTTTCCTGTTGTAGGCGAAATGATTAATGAAGCTCTAAGTTGACCGAAAAAGGAATCTATCTGAATTGTTTATCAAGTTATAATGAACTACTTAGGCGTGCATAATATTTCTGTTAAATTTTGTATTTTTTTTTGTATCATCTATATACCTGAATTTTGTGTTGTTTTTTCAAGCTTTTATTTCCAGAAAATGAATGTTCTGGACAAGTGGTCAACCTTAATAGTTTAAGGTTAATTGTTTGAACAGCCAGAGTTTTGAGGAGTTGGAGGGAGGTGTGCTGTTATCCGAACATCTCAAATATTAGTTGGAGGGAGGTGTGCTGTTATCCGAACATCTCAAATATTGCATTATTTACCTTGGAAAATAGTATTTTCTTCCTGTTGCTATTCTACCAAAAAATTGTCAATCTTGTCTCATATAAGTTGGTCCCTTCATAAGAATCTCGTGTGACCACTGGTTCATGAAACCGCTAACCAAACAATAGTGTATCCAATTACTTGTGTTTCTCTCATAAGGACAGATTTTCTACTATAATTTAGTTAGGACACTCTTTCAGTTCACGACCTACATGAAACCGCATTATTTGTTAGTGTCAACTTCAAGCTGGACTAAGGTGTTAGTTTGAGAAGCTGAGCTAGTCCTTTCTTTTGTTTTCCTACATTTGCAGCTGCTAAGTATGCTGTGGAATTTTTAGATAGTATGGTAAAAAGTAAAATTAAGAGTGAATTAATGTCCGTCTTCATTTGGCTCATACAAAGCTTTTCCTTTTGAACTATTTTTCTTGACATCAATTTTAAGGGCTGAATACTTGAATCAAATGCCGCTAACTCCTGAACTAAGTTATGAGAGATTGGCAGCTTCCCAGCAACCTTTCTTGTGCTGGTTGAAGTGAAAAGGTTGTCTGCATATCTTGCCCCATTCACACCTCTCCACCCCTTTACATAAAAGTAGAATTAGGACAGTTGGTAAATAGAGTTAGTGCCTATGCCACTGGGAGATAGCTGGTACCTTGTGTATTTGTCGAGGTGCTCGCAAGCTTGCGCGAACACTACAATTATTAAAAAAGAGGAGAAAGAGGAAGAAAAAGAAAAAAGTAGAAATATGCCTCAACCTTTTCATTTCTTCCTGATCATCTTAATCGTTTTTTGCCTTGTGAATTCTTTTCCTTGATTTGGTTCCTTTCATCCACTAGTATGTGTCTAACAGCCTAGGCATTGTTGCTAGCTAATTAATAGAACTGATCTGGAGATATAGTTCTTTAATGATGCCTTAACAATTACTAAATCCATTTCGTTTTCTTTAATGATATTTGGATTGTATGGAGTTTAAGATGTTGGTTTGACTTATTTATTATACTAGTGATAGCGGAAAAAAATAGTAACATAATGGTTGAAAAGTTAGTTGGATAGGGGAAACATCACATCTAAGTTTAAAAGGTTGAATAGTTTAATGAATTTGATTTCTTAAAAGTTGTAAAACTAGAATAAATATGGAATGCTGTCAAACATTTTGAGATGTCTCGAAATGGAAAGACTGCCATATAGATTGAAATGGAGGCATAAACTAACTTGTCTTTTTATGCCAAATGTGGAATATCTGATTTGGTAGTCCAGCTGTTCATCAATTGCTGTTTACTGATTGCCATCTTGATTTGTTGGTTGTTTTGATTATTTGCATCAGGAGGGGAGTTTGAGACAAATATTACCAGATTTACCTTGCCTATACGGACACTTGCTTTCAACAGATCTGGAACAATGCTGGCAGCTGCTGGTGATGATGAAGGCATCAAACTTATAAATACCATTGATGGCTCGATCGCAAGAGTTCTTAAAGGACATAGAGGGTCCATCACTGGCATAGCTTTTGATCCCAAAAGTGAATACCTGGCTTCAGTTGATTCAATAGGGACTGTCATGATCTGGGAACTCCAGTCAGGGAACACAATTCACGTTTTAAAAGGAATAGCTCCGGTCATTGGGTCTGATTTTTCTTCTATGAACATAGTTGGCTGGAGTCCTGATGGGGAGCTATTAGCTGTTCCTGGCTTGAAAAATGATGTGGTGATGTATGACAGAGACACTGCAGAAAAACTGTTTTCACTTAGAGGTGATCATGTACAGCCCATTTGCTTTTTGTCTTGGTCACCAAATGGAAAGTATATGGCTACTTCTGGACTAGATAGACAAGTTTTGATATGGGATGTTGATAAGAAACAAGATATTGATCGGCAGAAATTTGATAATAGGGTAACTTGTATGGCGTGGAAACCAATTGGCAATGCATTGGCAGTAATTGACATCATGGGAAAGTATGGTATCTGGGAATCAGCCGTACCTTCTTCAATGAGATCTCCCACGGAAAATGTTCCTGTTTTAGGTTCTAAAAATGGTCATGGTCTTCTTTTCTTTGATGAAGAGGAAGAAAACCCAAGTGCATCTGGAAGTTTAAGTGACCTTGGAGAAGATAGCCACGGTGAATCTGAACCATTTAGCAGAAAAAGATTACGCAAACAGCATAGTTTTGATGATGGTTGGGAAGAAGATGCTAAAGAAGAGTTTGAGTTGCTTCCAAAAGCTGAACCTCGTAAGAAGGCTCCTCACGGTCACACGGATAGTTCAGATAATAAAAGAAATGAGCTCAAGAATGTCCCAATTTCTGCAGGACAAAAAATGCAAGAAGCTTTTCAGCCAGGCACAACTCCACAGCTGCCTGGCAAAAGACGTTTTCTATGTTACAGTATGCTTGGCAGTATAACCGCGATGGAGCATGATGGATACTCTCACATAGAGGTATTGCAGCTTGTTTGTTTTTTATCTTTGTCTTTATATCTATTTGAAAACTTTTTATGTTATTTTTATTCTTACTATACAAAGTTGAACATTGAACATGTTTCAACAATCATCTTTATTTCAAGTGATTGGCTTTTAATTGTTTCATGGCTAGAATCTGTGATCTTCAACTTGTCATCCAGAACTAACCAGGGAAAAAAAGGCCTACCGATAATGCAAGCCATGTTGAGTGGGCAATTCATCTCATGTTTACCATAGACCTACATATGAATGAGTTATTCAACTAACATGATAACTTCTATGCAGATTGATTTTCATGACACAAGCAGTGGTCCCCGAGTCCCTGCAATGACTGATTATTTTGGTTTCACAATGGCTTCTTTAAATGAAAATGGAAGTGTATTTGCAAATCCATGCAAGGGTGAGAAGAATATGAGTACACTCATGTATCGTCCTTTCAGTAGCTGGGCTAATAACAGTGAGGTTAGTGATTTAATCTTTGATTCTAACTAATCCGTACATCAAAATGTTTCAAAAGTCTGGTGTTATGAAACTTGTTACTTCTGACGTGGCTAACTCTGATTTAATTATGCAACATTAGTGGTCAATGCGATTTGAAGAGGAAGAAGTAAGAGCAGTTGCACTGGGAACTGGTTGGGTAGCTGCTGTTACAAGTTGTAATTTTCTTCGCATCTTCACTGAGGGTGGCCTGCAGGTATATATATTCAGATATTGTATGCTTAGGGTTTGTAAGTTGGTTCCGTTCGTGCCTTCAAAAATAATCTCCCTTGGTTTCAAATTGAATGTTTTTTTTGACTTCATGTAATTGTAAGAAAATAACATTCACTTGTAATAGTTAATGGAGGTCATTCCCTTGTAATAGTTAATGGAGGTGCAGTTTGAATTTGTGTTACTTATTGACAAGGGTCTCTAGTTAATGATGGTCTGGTTATTGGTTTATTTTATAACTTTGATAATAAGATAAGTTGTGAAATTGGTCATTGTTTTAGCAGTATCTGAAATAGACCTATGACAATCAACATGAGATAGATGGAGTATTTCAAATGTCGTAGTCAATGTTTTGATTATTCTGGAAAAGATTCTGAGACAGTTCCTTTTCTTTTTTGGATTGAAATACAAGAGACACATTCTTTCCCTCGACGGACCAGTGGTTACTGCAGTAGGCTATAAGGATGAACTTGCAGTTGTCACACATGCATCTCCCCCTCTTCCCTCTAACGAACAGGTACAGTTCATTGTTACATCATGTGATTAAATTCTTTTATTTCACGTTTTGATGCCTTGTAAATTCCTTTGAGCAGTTATCAGAATATGAAGAATTAATTTCAATAAGGCTATACAGTGGCTGCTTAATAAAAGGAGATATTAGGTCAATTTTGACAATGTTTCACAGTAGATTATTTATCCAAAAGTTGTGTCACAGTAGATCTTTACAACTTATTATTCAAACGTCCTTGTTCATGGTGTGCACTGATCAGATTTCAATCTGCCTGAATGATCACTCAAAGCGCCACTGACCAATACTTCTTTCTTAAACAAAGAATTTAATTAATTCTAACCATTGTCTAGGCTTATGCCTGTTACATGCATGTTAGGCTTGTCTTACCCTTCCATATGTTTTTGACTTGGTCTGAAGAAAATAAATTCATTTCAAATGAAATGGATGGAGCTCAGGACTAGGAGTGGCAAACAGGCGGGTCGGATGGGGTATGGTTCGGGTCAAAAACGTATAATGAAAAAACGTATAAATTATCCGACCCGACCATATTTAATACGGATAAAAAAGGGGTTAACCGGCGGATAATATGGGTAACCATATTATCCATGACTTCTTGTATATGGACACTTTTGGGAAAATTCTTAGTCTCCCTAACTTGAGTAACCCCAATTTGAGGCTTTATAAATGTAAAAGTTAGACCCATTGGTTATCTACTTTCTAAATGGATAATATGATTCTTATCCATATTTGACCCGTTTTTAAAAAAGTTCATTATCCAACCCATTTTTTAGTGGATAATATGGGTGGTTAACTGTTTTCTTTTAACCATTTTGCCACCCCCTACTCATGACTAACAATTTAGGGCCTACTTAAACTTAGCTTATAACCAAGGCATATCATAACTATTCATGTTGATTAGAGATAACAGGATTCGCTCTGATTTGGTGGAATATATAGTTGTTTTTCTTCAGTTCCTGGACTCGGATTTTATATTTAAATTTAGATATATATAAGTACTTTTTTGACTGATCGATTGATGATGATTGGAGAAGAGGTGGATTGGTGTATTGATCATAGAACTATTTGAAATTCCATACAGATTCTTGAATTTAGAGTCTTCAATATTCGTAATGGAATACAACCTCGCCGAGGAAGACTTCCATTGACTCCTGGTTCATGTTTATCATGGTTTGGTTTTAGTGAAGAAGGCCATCTTAGTTCTTTTGACTCTAAGGTGAGAAATCATTGACCATTAAATCAGAGACCAGAGATTATTATTAAGATTGCTAAATTTGAAGTTGGTTTCTTAACTGCAAATATAGGGTGTGCTAAGGGTATTTACTAATCAATATGGCGGCAGTTGGCTTCCCCTTTTCAGGTATAACTACCGCCCCACTTGTCCACTAGTAACTTTATAGATGTTACAAATACTTGTTCCTTTACAAATTAGAAATTTCAGTGCCAGCAAATTGAAGAAGCCAGAAGAAAACTATTGGGTTGTTGGGTTAAACACAAGCAAGTTGTTCTGTGTCATTTGCAAATCCCCGGATTACTTCCCAGAGGTATGGTGCTTTGTTGCAGCGTGTTTCTTGTCATACATACTATCACACCTTTCTAATCCTCTGGCTGTATTTTCAGGCCACTCCGAAACCTATTCTCACTCTGTTGGATCTTTCATTTCCTCTTGCTTCATCTGACCTTGGAGCAGAAAACCTGGAGAATGAATTTATAATGAATAATATGCATCTCCATCGGGTATGTATATGTTCAGATTTCCTTACAGTTGCCAAAAAATCAAGGGAATTTATGTTGATAGATAGTTTTGCCGTTTGCTGGATTTGCATTCAGATTCAGAGCACAATTGAAGAAATGGAAGCTGCTGGTGAGGACACCAGTTTGCTTGATGATGAGGCTTTTAACACTGATGCTGCTCTTGATAGATGCATCCTGAGGCTCATTGCATCCTGCTGCAATGGTCAGTTTTCTGTAAAGCTGGATGCAGCAAGTCTGCAATACCTTAGTATCCTACTTTTCCACTATGTTTTCTTTATTTGGTATTGTTTTTTTCCCTTCTCTTATCAGGTGATAAGCTAGTGAGAGCTACTGAACTCGTAAAGCTTCTGGCTTTGGAAAAATCAGTCAAAGGTGCTATAAAGCTTGTTACAGCCCTCAAACTACCAAATTTGGCAGAGCGCTTTAATGCCATATTGGAGGTAGGGGCGGTACCTCAACGGAAGCATTTGATTGTCAGATATTAGTTACTTCAATTATTTGGGTTTCTTAATCTTGTTACTTTGTATTTCTACAGGAAAGGTTGAATAAAGAAACAACTGGTAGCACAATTCCTGCATCCACTGAGTTGAAATGCGATACCTCCTTTAATGCTCAGGCTGCATTAACCAAGTCCCATTTTACGGCTGAAAGCAGCAAAAGATTGGAACTAGAGAGTTCCCCCTCCCAAAATTTGTTAGCTCCTTCTCTCACGAAAAAACGGTCATTGGAGGAACCAACCAAGGATGTAAATATGGATACAGAAAATGCTAGAGCCAGAAAATTGGAAATGGCAAGGGAGTTCAAAAATGCATTTGATTTGAAGAATTCTAAAAAATTGAAGGATGAAAAGGATAAGGCGGATGAAGTGAAAGATGCAAGAAAATTAGAGAATGCAAACAAACTGGAAGATGGAGAAGATAAGAATGGAGAAGCGAATAAGGTAACAACACAACGCCCCTCTAATCCGTTTGCAAAATCATCTAACAACAAACAAAGTGCATCCTTCCTTGATTCCCTCAAGAAAAAGGTGAAAACTGACAGATGATGCATTTGTAACTGAAAATGCTGGAACGTTATCCCAAAGTTGCTTGTAATAGAGAAAGTTGTATATGATCATATAACATTAGGTTTTTAGGTAGCCCTTGTATCTATTTAAGCAATACAATGTAGAAGCAGTTGACAAGAGTTGAATTGGATAATCCGCAATAATGCGGAAATTAGTATCTACTTGTACCATTAGGTTGCTGGCATCCATTGATGTTGAAGAGTACATGAATTTTCAGTTTGCATCTTTATGCTTAAGTAATTATTTATATACATCATATTGCCTGTTATTCACTGTCAATGTGATTCTCTTCCTTGTTTTATTCGTGGGCTGGAGTTAGATGAATTAGTGAAGTCGAAGAATTCGAACGTGACTTTTGTGAGAGATTTTGGGCTTTTGCAATATTACGTCTTGGGATTTTTACTTTCCTATACTATATATGAAATTTTCCCGACCAAGTTTTAACTTAATTACACGGATATATACAATTTAATAATTATATACAAAATAGTTTTAAATGAGTATCCATTTATAGTAGGAATTGAATAGGTAATCTCCATTCCTGCGCTCTCTCTCTCCGTCTCTCTTTTTCTCTCCTCTATTCTTTCTCCAATTTCTTCCTTCGTTTTTCGCTACTCTTCATCCTCCTCCTCCCTCCCCCCCACCCCCCAGATAATTCATCAATGAATTTCAATTGTTACAATATAGAGTTTTAACTTAGCAATTTCTTTTTCATATTGCACAATTGGTGTTCGAATTGAAATTATCAATCAATAAAATTTGAAGGTATTTGATTCTCCACCATTGACAGCCATTAAAAAGTTTCGAAGCTTTTAATTCGAATTTGAGTTTTCAAAAACTATTGTTTGTTTGGATTGGTTGTTGTTGCAAATAATTGGAAATATTCTTTGGAGTTTATATCTCAATTTTGAGGGTGTTTGGTGAAAGACTTGATTTTGGTTGAATTTCAGATCGAAACTCGAAAAAGAAGAAGACGAACACATGACATACAATATACTTACGAAATTATATTTACATTGTATTATGTTGTAATTATATATATTTTTATTTGAGTGTTGTATGAAAGTTGAAAAATAGTTATATAATGTATGAATCGTTGTATGAAATTTGTATTTAAGTTATAAATACTATCTTTTTACATAAAGTTGTTGATATGTATCAAAATTGTTTTAAGAGAAGAGGTTTTGACTGGAATTTCAAAGAGGAAGAAGAACACACCATTTACAAAATAAATACAACTCATATACAAAATACATACAAAAGACATTGTATAAAATTTGTATGAAAATTATATTTAAGTTGTATGATGTTGTAGTTATATTTAACTGAATAAGTTGCATTATATATAATTAGTTGTATGAAATTTGTTTTTACTATGTATATTATTGTAGATTCAAATTTGTATTAAATTTGTACGAAATTTGTTTTTAATTTGTATGTTGATGTACCATACATTGTTCTTTTCTTTGTTAATTTATTAAAGAAAGAAAAGTGGAGAATGAATTCTGAATCGACTAATGTGCACTTATTCATATTTGTTTGAACGGAAAAACTTGAATATTGATGGGAATTGAATGATTTGGGTGGAGAAATTTCGAGTTTCACATTAAAAGCGTCATCGCCGCACTTCGGAGAAATTGAGTTTTATGTGAGATTTGAATTTTGTTTGAGAAATTAACTGGGTAGCATAGATTATGATGGAAATACTAATACAAAGTTGAATCCGAAGTTTGGAGGCGACTGAATTTAATTTGAAATCCGCTAAAACTTCGAATCTGCTCAATTATGCTTTTTGATTCAATTGCGATTGGTGCTGTAGTTTGACAATATTATTAAAAAACTATTCAGTAAAAGCAGAGTGGATCAATGATAGAGATGGAAACAAGGATAAATTTTGGTGACAATTGCGTTCAAAGCTGTTGTCATATTGTAGCGTTTTTTTTTTTTTTTTTTAACTGAAATTTCGTTTGTTATGGCTTAAAATATGTAATATACAACTGGAAGAAATCTTATTAAAAGAGGAATGGAGAGAAAATAGAAAAAAGATGTAACTAAATTCTCTAATTTAAGACACTAATAATGTATTGTATATAATTTATAAGTAATCCTTGTTTAGGGCGAATAATATACAAAATTAAGATAATTTTAATAAATAAATTTCAAATATTGTATAGGAAAGAAAAAATCACTTGTGTCTTCATGTTAGAAAATTAGGTGAAACTGGTGAAAAAAATCATATAGAGGATGAATAATAGTGCATTGCGTTAAATTTAAAAGGGAATTTTTCATAAAGCACCATCTTTTTGGTCTAATTAGCCATTTATAGATATCCTTTGTTATATTACTTGTTATAGATATCTTTTATGTTTTTATACAATGTATTTCATGTATTTAAGCTATTGTATTCATTAATACAACCAAAAACATAGGCGTAAAATCTGGAATTCCAGCTAAGCTTGACATGTATTTAGCTGTATTCAAGCGACATTAACATTAAATACAGTAACGTATTTGCGCTAAAAACGGAAGGAAATATAATCACTTGATATTCTCCTAATTTAACTCAACGAACTAAAACGATCCCTCATTAATCTGTATTTGAAAGATACATAATAAAGATTATAGCTGAATAAAGAGAAATACATATGAATAATACAGTTGAATACAACAAAATACACCTTAATTCATCTTAATAAAATACTTGAATACAACAAAAATATAACTGAATACAGCTGAATAAACTCTTGAATGCAAAAAAATACAACTAACTTCTGCTGAATAAAATAGTTGAATATAACTAACTACAACTGAATACAACTGAATACAGTTGTATAAAATACTTGAATACAACTAACTTCTGCTGAATAAAATAGTTAAATACAACTGATTAAACTTGAATACAAGTGAATACAGCTGAAGAATACATTCGAATACAACTGAATACAAATAGGCTGGATTTGTCAGCCCAGACATGAACACTCCTCCAATTGGGCCCGAGGAACTGTCAGAAACATCATTAGAATTAGAATGATGAGAATTCAGCCCAGACGATGATGACTCTGAAAAACTTGAAAAGTGCCTCTCAATTGTAGAACTAACATTGCCGCAAGTGTACGGCTTTCCGGTGGGCGAAAAAACGACCGCCGCAACACGAGATCCGGTCAAATCGAACGGTGCTCGCGTGCTGTGCTGGTAGCTCAGCCCGAATCCGGATCTTTTGTGAAGTACGCGAGTGTGGTTGCTTATATTCCGACTCAGACAATGGCTGATGATAACGTTGGTAACGCGGAGCAGAAAATTGAGAATTTGGGTGGGAGAAGAGTTAAGAAACTAGGGTTTGTGGGAGAAGAGAGTCTGGTTGTATGCAAACAGAGAGAGATTGTATAGGGGTTTGCAAATACGCGGTGATTATGTGAGAGAAAATACAAAAAAGGAGAGAGAAATAATATTTAGCATATATGGTGCCTTAATTGTAGGATGTAACTATATTTAGATTTTTTGCTATAAAGGATAAAATGTATTTATAGGATGTAATATTTTAAAATGATATTTATTTAAAATAAATAGGGTACTAAGATTTTCTATAGGGTGTAAAAATTTCAATTTAAAATAGGAAGAAGGATTACAAAAGGGAATAAAATAAAGTGGATATATTATTTTTCTCATAGATTTCAAACTAAAAGTCTATAATTATTGTATACATCACTCTCCGCCAAAATTTGACGAGGGGCTAAATAATCCAGAATAAAGGATCCCCAAGGACTAAATTTAAATTTCAAACACAGCTGGTCCAAACAAAAGGGGAAAAAAACAGATATATATTGATGTTTTAATAATTTCACACGCCAAGAAAATCAACTGCACACACACACACACACACACACACACACACCTACCAGAAAACCATCAATACAAGGAAACCCAAAGCCAAAAACGGAGTCCTTCATTAAAAATAGCGTATTTTCTCAGCTTCAGCAATGGCTCAGGTCTCAATCTCGCTGCTCAATTTCCTCAACGAAGGTGAAGACGACGTTAACGGACATCCAAACGCCGTTATTGAAGACCTCGACTCTTCGCCTTACTGGGTTCACGATTTCGGTGAAAGCTTCGACGTTTTCACTGCTCCAGATCTCTCCGATTTCCCTCCCCGCGCTCAAATCTCTTTGACCCGTCAACGGCGCACGAATTTTCCATTAAGCGACGACGTTTCGGAACCCGATTCGGTTATCACCACAATGGATTTTTTGGACCGGGAGAACCAAGTAAACTTCGTCATGGACCTGTTCCAGCAACGCGTGGAACAAGCCCAATCTTCGAACCGAGTGATTTCGGACCCTGATTTGCTTCATATTTCGGAGCCGGAGTTAGAGGCCAGTTTCGGTGTGATTGAAGGGAATGATGTTATGGGCTTGAGTAGCTTAGACCTAGATTTTGGGCTAGGGTTAGGTTTTTGTGGGGACACCGATAATTCTGGGTTCCACGTTGAAGACTGTGATGGCCCAGAGCAGTTCGTTAGTGGGCTGCAGGTTGTGGATATTGGATCGGATTCGGATGCTGATGAGAACTGCGTTATGGGCAGACTTTTCAATCTGGATGAAGGTGATGGTGATGACGATGAGGAGAATATTCATGATAACGAGAGTGATGAACCGAGCCTTAGGCTGTGTTGGGACTCATTCCAATTGGAGGATGATCATAGGGATATGAATAATGAGGACTTTGAGTGGGAAGAAATTGATGGAAGAGTTGATGAGAGAGAGATTCTTAGCATGTTTTTAGATGATGAGGAAATATCCGAATCTGCTCCTGCCCTAGAGGATAGGGCCAGAGAGTTGGATAATTTGGAGTGGGAGTTTCTGTTGAATGTTCACAATTTGGAGCCTGACCCTGAAATTGGAAATGTGGAATTCGATTTAGCTCATCATATTGATCAAGACGATTACAATTACACTGCTGAATATGAGCTGTTATTTGGACAGTTTGCAGAGGGCGAGAATGGTTTAGTTGGAAAACCACCAGCTTCTAAAACTGTTGTTAGAAACCTTCCGACTGTGGCTTTGAGTAAAGATGATATAGAGAAGAACGATGCTACTTGTGCAATCTGCAAGGATGAGATGAATTTGGGGGAAAGGGCTAGACAGTTACCGTGTGCTCATAGGTATCATGGCGACTGTATTGTGCCTTGGCTTGGGATTAGGAATACCTGTCCAGTTTGTCGACATGAGTTGCCCACTGATGATCCTGATTATGAGAGGAGGAGAAGGGTCGCGACTCAGAGAGTTGGTCAACTTGATTGAAGGTATACTTTTTGCATTTGGGTTGATGGCTTGACAGCATCAACCCTTTGAGCAATGCATCTGCTCTTTGTTGATCTGCTGTTGGAATTAGTTGTTGGTTTCCTTGGATTAAGATTGTTAATATATTAGATGATTTTGATGTTAGTACTCTGCGGATGTCTTATTGCCTTATTATATGTAGAAAACTTTGTATATTAAGCAAGTTCAGTAGAAGGAATGAATTGTCTATTTAATTTGAGTTTTCTTTGTAAATTTACTATTACACCTTATAGATTGTATAAAGCTCACAGATTATAAGACTCATTGATATTCATCAATGAGTTCTCGATAGCTCTTATGTTCAATGCATGATGTGAAAGTAATTTCAAGTTTGGAGGGAAAAAGTTTTCCACTTTTTTATAGATGTTTAAGATGGGATGTTCTTGCTTGTTTTGATCATGGACTCTTCCAATGTCACACAAGACTGAATATTTGGAAATTGATGTCCAAGGAGTCATTGGCAGTGAGAATCTTTGCTTAAAAGTTGAGCATAAGTAAAGCAGCAATTGCTTTGATAGACAACAAAGTCAGACACTTGTTAGGGAAATTGGGTTTTGTCAAATATTTGAGAGTTAAGCACATCTTATCATATTTGCAAAATAGTCTATCCTGCTAGTCATATGCATAAACAGGTCCTTAATAGCAGCTGCAGTTAAGTGTGTTAGACCTGAGAGAGTGTATGAGCAAGCTTGTCAATATTTCATGATAATTTCTGAGTCAAGAGTAGTAATAATGAGGCCATTGATGGCCAAATCAGGATTGAAACTAACACTAGTTCGACTTAAGCATGTGTTTGTGCTCTGCATTTCTGTTTTATCCGTGTTTTTTTTTGTTGCTATTGAGACATTGGGTTCATTGGACGATTCAAGTACTATTTAGGACCACATTTTGCTGCAACCGGATGATATTTGAACGTGATCTGAAGATTGTATGTCATCATTGGTGCATGGAATTTAACTCATATTCCCTTTTCAGGGTATAGTAGGCCTGGTTCATCACGAATAGTTATCAGCCGCTTCACAGCTTGGCAAGGCAAAAGCAGATTTCTCAGTGGGACTGTGACTCCTTGCAATTAGAGTGCACCTCCTCCCTATGCCATCAGGATGTAAATTGACTGAAGAGCATTGGTAGATCAAGAGAGAGTGTATGGCCAACAAGGGTGATGAGCTAGTCGGTCAAGGTTGGAGAGAGTTTAGTGGAAATTTGTTTGGATAACTAAACCTTTGTTCTGAATCCAAGGGAACCTTTATCCCATCCTCTGGTATCAAAAGAATTAAGACTTTTTTGTATGTTTATATTTTTAAGAGAGTGAAATTATGAAGTTGCAGATCATGGGGAAGTTTTTTAGATGGAGCTTGTTAGTTGTAGGCTAAAACGTGGAGAAGTCAGAGTGTCGTGCAGTGTAAAGTGACAGTCTTGCCAGCTTGGTGATAGTCTTGTCAACTTGTACATTATCGTTCTTGAATTTCTACTTTGATGGTGAAAATTAATGATATTGCAATGTGTTATACCATGCATATTCACATCGACACCACATGTTTAACTTTCTCTTGGAAAAATACGAAGATGAACAAAGATGTCCATTTCTTCTCTTTCCTACATCAGTAAGGTTAACCCCCTTTTAGTGTCAAAAGGCGCTTAACAAAATTGAGGTCAATGTGGCAAACGCATTACATTCTTATACCATCAAGGGTCGTTAAATGGTTAAAGGACTAATTCCTGAAGCAACTTCTCCAATTGATCAGACCACTAGAACTTTACATACACATTAAACTAACAAGAAATTGGTACTTTTCAAAGTTCAGAACATTCTTCTCTCAAAAAATGAGTTAAGAAAATTGCAAATGCAGCACTCGATCTTGCAAGAGTAGAATCAATTGTCAGTGGCTCTAAATCATTTTTATATACTAGCATTTATTGAAGAATAAAGTTGATTTATTTGGAGAACCGAGAAAGAAATGCTAGAAGTAAAACCAATATGATCTCCAAAATCACATGAAAAAGTACGGAGAATCCATTGAATTAACAACAGGGATTAGATAATGCTGACAGTTCCAAAGAAAAACCTCTGAAGGCCATGCCAAATGACTCCATTCATCTCTTTCTGCCACCCCTTTCGCTCAGAGAGAGAGAGAGTGAGTGTTTCCGCAGATGCAACATTATAGTATGCAAGAGACAAGTTGTCCTTGAGAAAACTTGCTTTTCCACTCAGCTTCTCTTTGTTTGCAGGAAGCTGGATCTCCCTAGAGATCTTCTCTTTTAGACTGCCAATGGTTTCGGACAGAGATTGCACTGTGATTTCCAGAACTTGTCCTTTGAGATTACCTTCCTCTGTATTTGGCACAGATACATTGATCTTTGCAGGTCCCGAGTTCTGAGCCAAAAACTGCTCTTCAGGAATGAGAACAGACTCATCAAGCTTTTGCCTCTTCGGCTCTGTCTCTTCAGGAAGAGGAGGGGCTTCCTCTGCTGGAGGTGGCGGCGGCATTCCTTGGGATATAGGAGGTGGGACCATAGGCATTCCGAGCTGGGACATTGTGAGGGGAACAAAAGGTCGAGGTGCTCCCAACGGCATAAACTGTAATCCAGGAGGTGGCGGAACAGGAAGATTATGTGAATTCATACCCATTGGTGGATGATTCACCATGAGATTTTGCTGCCCAGGCATCTGTGGCATTGGAGGAGTTGGGGGCTGGACCTGAGGAATCATGTTGACCATAGGAGGTGGAGGTGGAGGCGGAGCAACGACTCCAACACTATTGGGAGTGTAATACTTGATTGTATTAGGAGGAGGCCAAGGAATATTCAGCTGCTTCGGCTCTTCCTTCTTTTTCTCAATCTCTGACTTGATTGCATTTGAAACTTCCTTCTTCCTCTGTGGTACCAAATATATCAGGACGTGTTTGTGCAAGTCCAACAATGTTCCTAGAAATCTCATCATCCTGAGCAAGAGTTGTCTCCCTAATCTTAGCAAACATTCTCTCCTTCTGTTCCTTGTACTTGGGATCAATGAGAGAAATCCTCATATGTTCAGACATCTCATTAATAGGTATTAACTCACCAGTTATAGGACAGACAACACATTTGGTTGAGTCCCTTTCTGCCTGGATCCTCTCTTCAGGCCTCTTCCAGTTCTTCACAATCTGCATTGGTGGGTCCCCTTCCTCTTGAATAGCCACACTCTTTGACATTAGCATGCTCTTCAACATTCGCGTCTCTTATACCTTCTTCGACAAGCTGCAACTCTTCATCATCCATCTCCATTTCCACCTCATCAACATACTCTTCGCGCTCCAATGTGGGCAGCATCTTGCTCCTTGTAACCTCCTCAAGGGTCATAGGTGCAGGTAAATCCTGATCCACATCATTATCAGCAAAATCTATAGTCTCAACAACAACAAAATCATGCCAATCAATCACAGCCATCTGCAACCTCTCCATTTCTATATCATCTTCAGCTTTCTTCCTAGCCTGTTCCCGTTCCAACCGATGCAAACATCGGTCCAGGACTGTAGTCATGTCAACAGCACTATTTCGCAGTATATCCGTCAAGTTATGATTGTGAGGCGGATAAATAATGCCAATGGTTCTCGTATGCGTCGCAACAGACGTTGGAACCTTGTTACTGTCCTTTTCATTGTGCATGGCGCCCAACATGATTAATTTATTATTCCAAAAATAACGAAACAGGGCAGAACAACCTAAGTCAGGAAAAAGAGCGACACAAAGATCTGGGGACGCGAGAGACAGCGCAAGTGGCTGACCGCGGTGGCGCAGCTCTCGAAGGTGGAGGCTTGGAGACCGGCGGTAAAAAAATAAAAAAAAACCCTTGAAGTCGTTTGGTACGATGGCAAAACTAATCTTGAGATGAAAATTTAAAACTAATCCCTTGTTTGATTAATAATTCGAAAATAAATTATCATTAAAAAAGTTCTAGGATAACTTGTCATCAAACCAAACGAGCCTAAGTTAAAAAGTAGTACTCCTATTAAAAGTTGTGAACTTAGTGTGCGTTTGGACATAAGAATTGTAAAATTTCAAAAAAAAGTGAAATTTTTTTTTAAAGTGAAAATGATGTTTGAAATTTAGAGTTGTGTTTGGACATGAATATAATTTTGGGTTGTTTTTGAAGTTTTGTGAGTGTTTTGAGTGAAAATTTTAAAAAATAACTTTTTGGAGTTTTTCAAATTTTCAAAAATTTCCAAAATGCATTTTCAAGTGAAAATTGAAAATGTTATGAACAAACGTTGATTTCGGAAAAAAAAGAAAACTTTCTTATGTCCAAACGGACTCTTAATTTGAAAAGAATTTCCCATATATATTTGGCGTGAGATATATTTCTTCCTCTCCAAGCATGATAGACGGAGTGTAATAAGATTATGTTATGGGTAAAAACTTTACCATCTATTTATAAGAAAAAAGAAGATTACATTATTGGTAAAAGTTTCCCAAATTTTGCAGGAACAAATTTTTATAAGCTTTGACGGGCTATTGGATATAAATTTTCGTTAAGAAGAAAGTCAAAATAAAGGGAAACTTCTGCCCATAATAAAATTACTGCTCTTTTTTTACTGTCAAGCCAAGAAACTTCTTGTGCTCAAAATGTTCTAGTCCTCTTGGTTCCTCCTTGTCCCTCTCTTGTTCTTTTTCTGTTTCAATAACTTTTGCAATTGATTGATATTATACTCTTACTGCTAAGCTTTGTTAATTTGATATAACTGGAACGTTGAATACTCCTAATGTGCTTAATGCAACTTAACAAAATGAATTTGGTAAATAAATATGGTAGATTTTTAACAAATCCACGTGCGATGCCCCTTTCTAGCCAATTTTCTAGTCCTCATAAGGCGATTAACACAATTGAGGTAGAGGCAATATTCTCTACGTTATTATAGTATCAAGGGTTTTAAAAGGACAACAACAATTTGTCAGTGGTACATCATACTATTCAAGCCGGAGTGGCAAACGGGCGGGTTGGATATAGTTCGAGTCGAAAACGAGTAATGAAAAAATGAATAAATTATCCCACCCGACCCATATTTAATACGGATAAAAATGGATTAACCAGCGGATAATATGGGTAACCAAATTATCCATGACTTCTTGCATATGATCACTTTTGGGAGAATTCTTAGTCTCCAAAAACTTGAGTAACCCCCAATTTGAAGCTTTACAAATGTAAAAGTTAGACACATTGGTTATGCATTTTCTAAATGGATAATATGATTCTTATCCATATTAGACCAGTTTTTAAAAAGTTCATTATCCAACCAATTTTTTAGTGGATAACATGATTCTTAACTGTTTTCTTTGAACCATTTTGCCACCCCTAGGGACAAGCAACCAACTAGCGGTCCAAATTCTTATCGTTGTCCTCAGAATATAATAACAATAACAATTATAACTACGCCTTAATTCCAAGCAAGTTAGTATTTTTGTCCTCAGATATTGCTAAAAATTATATAAGCTTCTTGGCGTTGATGTGGGGTCCAACCCCATATATGTAAGAAGAAAGCTTTTTCTTTCTTCTTTTTGTCAACCCAACCAATTTAGAAAAGATTTGTGCGACTGAATTTTACAGTAACATTGATGTCATTGCAGACATCAATATGGGCATTCTGCAACTATAAATAGGTGCCTCTACTTTCATTTGTAGATACACCAAAATCTCAGACAATACATCTGAGTGAGATAGAGCAAAGTATTCCATAGACTATAAGAAAATAGTCTGTGAAGAAAAATAGAGTGTGAGAGATATTGTAATGAGGTGAAAAAAAAGCAAAAGAGTGTTTTTTCTTTTGAGGGTGTAGTGGTCTTAGGAGTATTTGTACTCGTTACTACATAGTGTAAAATTCCTCGCTATAGTAATATCAGTTGCTCTTCTTGGCCGTGGTTTTTTCCCTTATTCAGAAGGGTTTCCACGTAAAATCTTGGTGTCATTATTGCTCCATTTCTATTTTTGCTGATTTAACCATAACTTAGTGTTCCGCGTTTATCATTAATACCGTGAATATTATTTTTACGGGATTTATTCCCAACAAGTGGTATCAGAGCCAAGGTTCTGTCTGAGTATGCTCTGTGGTTGCAGCACAGTCTGAACTTCCACATCAGAAAAGAATTACTTTGGTCTCCTAATAAATAGTATTTGTATTTGTGATAAACAATGGAAGCCAACACTAGTAGAATGGTTACTTTGAATGGCACAAATTATGCCATTTGGAAGGGCAAAATGGAAGATTTGCTCTATGTCAAGAATTTTCATCAACCTGCCTTCACCACTATAAAGCCTGATAATAAATCAGATGAAGAGTGGAATTTGTTACACAAGCAGGTTTGCGGCTTTATTAGACAGTGGATTGACGATAATGTTTTGAGCCATATTTCTGGGGAGACACATGCTCAGACCCTATGGGAGCACCTTGAAAGTTTGTATGCTCGGAAAACTGAAAACAACAAGATGTTTCTGATAAAGCAGATGTTGGGTTTAAAATACCATGATGGTTCCGCGGTTACATATCATTTGAATAATTTTCAGGGGATCATGAACTAGTTATCTGCTATAGGCATTAAATTTGATGAAGAAATTCAAGGCTTGTTTCTACTTGGTTCCCTACCAGATTATTGGGAAGTTCTTAGAACTTCATTATCAAATTCTACTCTAGACGGTGTGATCTCTATGGATCTTGCCAAAAGCAGCCTTTTAAATGAAGAGATGAGAAGAAAATCTCAAGGTTCCTCCTCATCAGATGTCTTGGTGACTAACTCTAGGGGGAGAAGTAAGAATCGAGGTTCTCAAAATAGAGAACATAATAGAAGCAAATCCAGAAGCAGATTTAAAGGTATTGGGTACTATCATTGTGAGAAAGGGCACACAAAGAAGTTCTGCCGGATTTTGAAAAAGGAGAATAGAGACAAGGAAGAACAGAAAGAAGATGGCAATCGTGAGGCCACCGTCACTACAGAAGATCTTGTTACTGTCCTTGATGCGGATCTGATAAATATTGCTTGTGATGAGTCAAGCTGGGTTGTGGACAGTGGTGCCGCATCTCATGTGACATCAAGGAAAGAATTATTCTCATCCTATACTCACGGTGACTTTGGAACTTTGAGTATGGGTAATGAGACTGTATCTAGGTTGGCTGGTATTGGAACGATTTGTTTGGAAACTAGTATTGGAACTAAACTAGTTTTAAACAATGTAAAACATGCACCTGATGTTCGTTTACACTTGATCTCTGTTGGTGTTTTGGATGATGATGGATATGTCAGTACCAATGGTGCTGGAAAGTAGAAGCTCACTAAGGGTTCCATGATTGTGGCTAGTGGGGAAAAACGTCGTGGTCTATACTGGACTACGGCCTCTACCTGTGATGATATGGTGAATGCCATTGAGAGCAATAGCTCTTCAACGTTATGGCATAAGAGGCTTAGCCACATTAGCGAGAAAGGACTAAATGTTCTAGCCAAGAAGAAATTTTTGTCAAATTTTGAAAGTGCAAAATTAGAAAAATATGAGCACTGCTTGGTTGGAAAACAAAAAAAAGTTTCTTTCGAGTCTCATCCTCCTTCAAGAAAGACAGAGTTGCTTGAGTTGGTGCATTCAGATCTATGTGGTCCAATGAAGACAAGGACTTTGGTTGGTGCACTTTATTTTGCTACCTTTATTATTGATTGCTCAAGGAAACTTTGGGTCTACATCTTGAAGATGTAAAGACCAAGTGTTGGATGTCTTTAAGTAGTTTCAGGCTTCAGTTGAAAGAAAAATAGGAAAGAAGCTGAAGTGTATTCGTACTGATAACGGTGGTGAATATTGTGGACCGTTTGACGAATACTGCAAGCAACAGGGTATCAGACACCAGAAGACTCCTCCTAAGACTCCTCAGCTTAATGGTTTAGCAGAAAGGATGAACAGGACCTTGATGGAAAGAATCAGATGTTTGCTTTCTGAAGCAAAGTTGCCGAATTCCTTTTGGGGTGAGGCTTTGTTGACCGCCGCATATGTTATTAATCTATCCCCTGCGGTTGCTTTGCAAAGTGATGTTCCAAACAGAGTTTGGTATGGCAAGGATGTTTCCTATAACCACTTGAAAGTATTTGGTTGCAAAGCTTTTGTACATGTACCTAAAGATGAGAGGTCAAAATTAACTGCCAAGACAAGGCAGTGCATCTTCATTGGTTATGGCCTTGATGATTTTGGTTACAGGCTATATGATCCAATTGAGAAGAAGGTTGTGAGAAGCCGCCATGTTATCTTCGTGGAGGATCAAACCATTGAAGATATTAACAAAGCGGAGAAGCTAAAATCTCCAAGTTTTGAAGGTTTAGTTAATCTTGATCAAATTCCTCATACAAATGCGGATGACGCTGGTGGGCTCAATGATGATGGTGATGCCCAGAACCATATTCCAGATCAGCATATTGATGGTAATGGTGATAACAATGCTAATGCTGATGAGGTAAATGCTCATACTCACGAAGTTGTGGACAAGTTAGATATTCCACTCAGGAGGTCTTCTAGACCTCGTACTCATTCCTCCCGTTATTCGCCCAATGAGTATGTATTACTCACTGATGGGGGAGAACCTGAATATTATGCGGAGGCCATAGAAGATGAGCATAAGGATCAATGGATTGAAGCCATGGAAGATGAGATGAAATCTCTGCATGAGAACCATACTTATGAGTTGGTGAAATTGCCTAAGGGCATGAGAGCTTTGAAGAATAAGTGGGTGTTCAAAGTTAAAGCTGAAGAACATAGTTTGAAGCCCATATACAAAGCTAGATTGGTTGTCAAGGGATTTGGTCAAAGGAAAGGTATTGACTTTGACGAAATATTTTCTCCTGTCGTGAAAATATCTTCCATTCGGACAGTTCTTGGTTTGAATGCCAGTCTTGATTTGGAGATTGAGCAGATGGATGTGAAGACTGCTTTTCTTCACGGTGACTTAGAAGAGGAGATTTATATGGAACAACATGAGGGCTTCAAGGCAAAAAGTAAATAAAATCTTGTATGCAAACTTAAGAAGAGTCTATATGGATTGAAGCAAGCTCCCAGACATTGGTACAAGAAGTTTGAGTCTGTTATGGGGGAGCAAGGCTACAAGAAGACTTCTTCAGACCACTATGTGTTTGTACAAAGATTTTCTGATAATGACTATATCATCCTCTTGCTATATGTGGATGATATGTTGATTGTGGGCAGGAATGCTTCCAAGATTGACGAGTTAAAGAAACAGTTGAATAAGTCTTTTGCAATGAAAGACTTGGGTCATGCTAAACAGATTTTGGGCATGAGAATTACTCGTTCGAGAAACAAAAGGAAGCTTTGCTTGTCACAGGAGAAGTACATAGAACGTGTACTGGAGCGCTTCAATATGAAAAGTGCTAAGTTGGTTTGCACACCCCTTCCTGGTCATCTGAAGTTGAGCAAGAAGATGTGTCCTACAACAACGGAGGAAAAAAAGAGAATGGCCAAGATTCCTTATTCCTCTGCCGTCGGAAGTTTGATGTATGCAATGGTATGCACTCGACCAGATATTGCTCATGCAGTCGGTGTTGTTAGCAAATTCCTTGAAAATCCTAGAAAGGAACATTGGGAAGTAGTCAAGTGGATACTCAGGTACCTAGGAGGTATTGTAGGAGATTGCTTGTGTTTGGGAGGATCTGATCCAATCTTGAAGGGCTACACAGATGCTGATATGACAAGTGATCTTGATAATCGTAAATCTACTATGAGATACCTGTTCACATTTTCAAGGGGAGCTATCTCATGGCAGTCAAAGTTGCAGAAGTGTGTTGCACTCTCTACAACTGAAACGAGATATATTGCCACTACAAAAGCTGGCAAGGAGATGGTATGGCTGAAGCGATTTCTTCAAGAGCTGGAATTGCATCAAAAAGAGTATGCCGTCTATTGTGATAGTCAAAGTGCAATAGACTTGAGCAAGAACTCCATGTACCATGCAAGAACAAAGCATATAGATGTAAGATATCATTGGATTCGTGAGCACGTGGATAACGAATCTTTACAGGTCAAAAAGATTCACACGAGTGAAAATCCTGCAGATATGCTAACCAAGGTAGTATCAAGAGATAAGTTCGAGCTTTGCAAAGAACTTGTCGGCATGCACTCAAACTAGAATCTCCGGTGTTACCTCCTTCAGGTGAATGAGACTGGAGGGGGAGATTTATGGGGTCCAGCCCCATATGTGTAAGAAGCAAAGCTTCTTTTTTCTTCTTTTTGTCAAGCCAACCAATTTAGAAAAGATTTGGGTGGCTGACTTTTGCTTTAACATTGATGTCACAACATACATCAATATAGGCATTCTGCAACTATAAAAATAGTTGCCTCTACTTTCATTTGTAGATACACCAAAATCTCAGACAATACATCTTAGTGAAAGAGAGCAAGTTCCATAGACTATAAGAAAATAGCCTGTGAAGAAAAATAGAGTGTGAGAGATATTATAGTGAGGTGAAAAAAAGCAAAAGAGTGTTTTTTCTTTTGAGAGTGTAGTGGTCTTAGGAGTATTTGTACTCGTTACTACACAATATAAAATTCCTCGCTATAGTGATATCAGTTGCTCTTCTTGACCGTGGTTTTTTCCCTTATTCAGAAGGGTTTCCACGTAAAATCTTGGTGTCATTATTCCTGCATTTCTATTCTTGCTGATTTAACCATAACTTAGTGTTCCACGTTTATCACTAATACCGTGAATATTATTTTTACGGGGTTTCTTCCCAACAGTTGCTAGATGATCTACTACAAAAAAATTCAGATTTATTACAAGTGCAGGAGATTTCAACTGATTAAGAGGATTGTAAAGGAAAGAAATTCTAAGATTAGTAGCCTTTGTTGAAAGGTTGCTGCCCATTAGCACTCAGTGGTGTAGTTTCCACTGTAGAAATTGTGTCGCTACCACTATCATCATTAAAATTAGCAGGATCTGCATATGACTGGTACCCAGGAAATCTGGCAAAAGAAGATATTGAGGCAACAAGACATCCAATTCAATCAACATGCTGTATATATCTTCTATACATACCTGCTTACTTTTATTTGCTCTCCGTTTATAGTCATTTTTACGTCAAAGATGTTTCCTGCAAACAATTGCCAGTGAAGTTGATCATGTCAACGGACTAATCACCTTGCTACTTCAGGAAAGCATAAAAGAATTAATGCTTTCAACAGAAACGATTCTTAGCCATCCAGTGCCAACCTAAAACTAAAACACATTACTAAAGCATTGACTGCTATTGACCAAAATATGAACTTTACTATATACTCTTATAACTCAAAAGAGGTAGCATGTTCACAACCCATACCTTCGGCGAGAGGTCCTCCAGACATGCCAGTTCTGAGTTCTCAATATCATTCATTTACAAAGGCCATAGGTCAGAAGAAGTTAAATAAAAAAAGAAGAAATTGATTCAACACTAATAATTAAGGGATGCCGAGGCACTTGGTTCACCAGTGGCTAGTCTGTGTCCCGGACTCCCGGTAACTGGTAGCTCTGCTATGCTAAAAGCAGATGCAAAGTGAAACGACACAACTAAAATAATTGAAGATGCACTGGCAAACCACTAGTCTTCTAACAATTTTGCTTTACATCTTATGAAAAGAAAATGTCTAACATTGTCGCAAACCCCTTAAATCTGGTTTCAAATTAGTTTAGAACAATTGCTTCTCAAGGCCAAATGCATTTAAATTTAAGCGCTGCAACTAAAATGAGAACCAAATGATTTATAAAAAAAAAGACACTTAGAATCCTTCTCTATCAAGATTATGTATCAGAAGCTGAGAGGTGTATTTCCAAAAATCCACTGGAGAGAACTGTTTTGTAATAACCTTGCCTCTCCTAGGGTAGTTATTCACTCTGAATTAGCAGCAAATGGCAAGCTTCCTACGAAGGATAGGCTGCATAAATGGGGTTTAGTGGGTGATCAGAATTGTGTCTTGTGCAGAAATTAGTAAAGCAGGTGATAGAAAAAGTGTATTACAGGGGTCAGATGAAGGCAAAGCTAGCAGGAAGATTAGCACAATTGAACTTTTTATCCTTAAGCTAGGTGTAGTCAGGCTGCTATGGTGGTGTTACCCGATGTTGGGGCCTTCTGTCCAATACCAGTTAGTTGGTTTTTCTTAGTTTGGTTTTGTTGTAATGACTGTATATTTTTCTCCGGTAAATATAATTTCTTAATTACAGAAAAAAGACACTTAAATTGGGCAAGGGACGATGGGCGAACCAATTATAGTCTTTTTGTGAGAATATTTACCTCCAAAAATTGTCTTGTCTGAGAAGTACTTGGACATTAAATATCTGCTGGACTCAACCTCATACCTCTTGAACTTCTCAATCTGTTGGCTGTCTATATCACTACATGATAGCATGAAAACGGTTAGGTATTAGGACCTCCATCAAGTTCAGATTACATTATATAGATGTAAGTCTAACACAGAACTTGGAATTCGCGCTGTAGCAGGATCAGTACTACAGAATTAAGATTGAGAACAAAGAACACTTGATAAAAGCAAACCAAAAAAACCTTTCTTTCAATATTACGATTTTTCATGCCTGCTGCAGCAAATTTGAAAACTGATACAGCAGTACACAATTAAATTGCAAGTAGGGAATTATATAACAAGTTTCTTTAATTCAACAGATAGCAAATGCATAGACAAGATTTATATTTTTGGGGCAAATAAACAGATTCCTTTTCTCTGTCTAAGATTTTGCATGTTTTGTCAAAAAGATTGAGGGTAGACTGCCACTCCAACCCACCTGAAGAAGGTATCAATTGATTGCTGGTTGAACGTTAAATTTGGCAAAAGATACTTCCATAAAAAGGTACATACAAATTTATTATATCCCCACAAAAATCAAAATTGGAATTGCAAGGAACATTCACTGACACAACAACATTCAATCCACGCAAAACCATGCGACCTTGTATACAGGCAGATTGCAGATAATAAGACATGCAAATCTATACAAGAATGACTAGTCTGCAAGAGCTAATTCATAATCACAGAATAAACCAGCAAACAAGTATAGGAAAACTAATGGAAAAGAGCAACCTCCCCAATCGATCAGACCGCCAAAACTTCATATACACAATCAGCTAAGATGATAGGTATTTGTTGAAGTTCAGAAAGTCTTCTTTTGAAAAAAGAGTTCAGAAAATTGCAAATACGGCACTCACTGAAGTTCGGCAATATGAACATAGAAATGAAACCTATTCTCCCAGTTTAAAATCATTATGTACTGCTAGTGAATAATGGGAAAAGCAGGATTATTTTAGTAAATTGTGATAATACTAAAATCAAAAAAACAAATACGCAAAGACATTTAATATTTGACCATGTGGAACAGCTAATAGGAATCTTCAAGTGAATTTTGATTGGGCTCAACAATTGTTTCTAGTAAATGGCCCAGCAAAGATACTTCCCCACTAGGCCCACCAAGAGCCCTGTCCAATAAGTAAAAATTTTAGGCCACCAGGGTCCAGGGGTAGAGTGTTAAGATGCTCAGACTACTGGTCACAATATCACAGATCTTGCAAGAGTGTACAAACTATTAGCATTGAGATTAGTTATCACCAAGACAGCTGTTTTAAAGATACTAACTGTAAAAGATGAAAAACACACTTTATTACAAAAATAGCAGCATCCTGAGAAGATTAAAAAAAATTATGAATAGGACGGACTACAAAAATAGCAGCATCCTGAGAAGATTAAAAAAATTATGAATAGGATGGATAAAATCCAACTAGCGATGGCCTAACATGAAAACTTTGACGTGTTACGCAATAGTCGAGACCTAAAAAGTTTTAATTGTTTTCCTATACTAATACTCCACTTCAAAATTAACCATTTTTAGTTGATTAGGCATAGACATGAAGGGTACAGTTGAAATTACTGTGGTTATCAGAAAAGTGGGGTCCAAATAAGGTAGCTGTAATTTTTTATGGTATTATAGAGATCAATGAATAGTGAATGAAGTCTGTTTCAATGGAAGGAAACTTTATATTTTTATTTAATAGACAAGAATGAAAAGTAAGACATCTTTTCCCAATATACAGAGTAAAAGACTAGTAGGTTATGTTTTTAATTAGAAGAGAAGTCAAAATCCAATGCCTGAGGGTGAGCCTGTCTGGCGGGGCAATTTGGAGAGCGTCGAATCAGATAGCTTGTTTGGATTTTTTGAGGGAATAAAGTGAAACTTCTGCCCGCAACGAAATTACTACTTCGATAATGTCAATCCAAAGAAACTTCTGGTGCTAAAAATGTTCTATTCGTCTTGGTTCCTCCTTGTCTGGTTCTTTTTCTCTTCCGTTTCAATAACTTTTGCAATGGAACAAGATTATACTCTTACTACGAAGCTTTGGTAGTTTGACACAATTGGAACTTTGAATACTCCTAGTTTACTTAATGCAACTTAACAAGATTAAGTGGGTAAACAAATATGGTAGATTGGCAACTGGTGGATCCCATAAATCCTCATGTATTACCCTTTTTAGCCCTCTATTTTGTCCCTTAGCTTTTCCTTTTCCTCGTGGTTTTGATCTTTCTAAGTAAGTTTCAAAATGGAAAATTTGGACAAAAACTATTCCACCACAACCGACAACAACTATGCCTTAATCCCAAGCAAGTTGGGACAAAATTGTACATAGTGACTCAAAAAGTCATCTCCAGGCCCTACAAACGTAGACTAGTGGAAATAATAGAACAGTTCATTCATTATTTGATTCGTAAAAAAGAGAGAGTATCTTTGTGCTTACCAATTTAAATGGATAATACAAGAGAATCTCCGATAAGTGATAAGCATGGACTTAACAGATACCATGACAAGCAGCTTTTTGCTATTTCAGTCAAAGTGCTTAAGTCCTAAATTTCAGTCATTAAATACAGAACATGTATTCTGTGGATTCACCTAACATCTTAGTTTAAAACTCCAAATTCACTTCGCACATATAAGGGGGGATATTAACTTGAGAGGAGATAACAGAGTAGCCAATGGACCTTGCTTTTCACTAACTTTACGAAAAATCATTTACGCGTCTTATGCTTTCAAATCCATTGCAGCACATGATGCCAGATATAATTATAGGCTATATTCACAAGAAAGTCAACATAACTTCAGATGGGCTCCAAAGGATTCACAATGAACCTCCGCGACCGTTATTCCCCCCTACCTTAACAGCCCAAGCATACTTGCATTGATCAAATTTGCCAAACACCTTCCATTAATGACTATCATTACCGGAAGTCTGTAACGATACATTTCTTTTCTTAGCATATCTAATAGCTGAATCCTAACTATCACGTAAATAATTTTCGTGTTTTCTTTCCTCAGGATCAATCTATGCGAACTTGGACTTTGTGGAGGAAAGGAGGAATTAACAGAAAAGGCTTCTTTCACTCCTAAGCTCTCCAGGAACTTCCATCTCGGTATTTTCCATAATGTTGTGGTAGATAAAATGGCAATACTTATTAGTAGACTCATGAAAGAAACCCAGATTATTATTGGAAAAAAAAGACTATCAGCCATGAGTAAATTCTACTTCTTATTCCCATAAGTAAAAGTAATTCCTAACGAGTCTATTCTCTAAAAAGACATTCTTATATGAACAAATTAATAGCAAGAAAATCTCTTAAATGCTGTCAAACTAAAATTGCACTTAAGACCATGATTACACAAAAAGCTGCAGATTATAAATAAAAGCAAAGGCTGACCCCTACACTTTCAGCTAAACTATCACAAGAAAATAGCAGTTATACAAGAAGCCTAGTTATACACTTACTCAAGAGGATCTTTGACCACTTTCTCCTTTGACTCTTCAGGAACAGTGGGGCTTGCGACCTCCTACAGAAAAAGGAACAAAAATTGAGCAAGAAAAAACAACAAAAAAGAAAAGAAAAAAGAGAGCAATTTAGGTTAAGCCGTAAGAAAATGAAGGAGGCAGTTAGGTACGGGAGAGAGACCTGACGTTGTGGAGGACGAGGAGAGTGAGGAGTGGAGGATATAGGGGAGTTTGTAACTGAATTTGAAGCTGAAGCTGCCATTTTTCCAATGAGAGTATTTCTTACAAACCTTGAACTCTGCCAATTTTCAAACCGTAGCTATGGCTGAATCCCGCAGTAATTAATTGAAATATAACGGCATTCTATTATAATAAGTGTGGTTACCTCAAGATTCCATGTATTAGATAGCAACAGTACCAAGAAATGCTGATGACGAATTAACCAATTCGGAGTTGATGGATATGTAATGTCTACTTTAATCCCTAATTGAATTTGAACAAGAAAAGAAGGGAAATGGAAGCAGAGGATCAGGCACTGTAAGCATTAAGTAGAGCTTTGAGTTCTTGGATTCAGATTTCTAAAGCTAATAACAAATAAACCGAAAGAGGAAAGCATGCAGAGCGAAAGAGAGGGAATTTAGTGTTGGGGTTATTATTATATAAATTAGAACAGAGAGGGGATAATCCACATGTATTAGCGGAGAGACGAGCAGCTACTGAAAGTAGAGAGAAACAGGTGAAAGGTAAAGGGAAGTAATAACCAGGGTGCGGAACTAGTAATACTATCTGGGTTTAACTCGAAATAAACTATTAGCTCATTTAAAAGATAAGTTAATATAATGGCAAAAGAGTAACTTGCACGGAATTTTAAATTCAGTATATGAACTTTTGATTTTTCTATTTTAGCACCTCAACTCAATCAATTACTTATAAGTGAACACCTCTCACTTTTGACTATGCCTATATGGTAATAACACAACTAACGTGGTCAAAGAGCATGCTAATCACGCAAAAAAAGTGCGTGGTTCGAATTACTGTTTTTAAAAATATTAAATCTGAATAAGAAAAAAGAAAGTAAATAAAAGATAAATAAACAAAAAATAACAAAATTCCTAAATCCTAAATCCCTCCCATAACCCCTTTTATTATCTTCTTCCTTACCCCTCCCCCTCCCCCCACCCAACAATTTTCTTTCTCCCCATAGTTTCTTCCCGTTCCTCCACCCCACCGCCTTTCTCTACATTGCAACTTTGAACAATCCCTGGTTCTGTTTTACCAAAAAAGTGTTAAACCCTTTCTTAAAACGAATTAATAAGACAATAGAGGATAAATCCTAGTCAAGGATAATTAACTCTAGATCAAAGAATATTAAGTAGGAAAAATAGGATATGATTAAACTCATGAACCCTTTAAGATTATAAAAGATACCAAATGTAGATGACGGGCTTACATTCTTGACGTTGCTATTCCGTAATGTAAAATAAGGAAGAAAAAGAAGGTGCACCATTAACAGCTGCGGGATCTATCTTTATTGATTCCATAATGATGATTACAAAGATCTGCAGCCAAGTTTTAAATCTTCTCTTGTTTTTCCTCAGAAACATTCACCCGTACTTCTGTTGTTAAGAGAGGACGAAAAGTCCTCCTTTACCTTCTCTTACCTAGTATATATATAATAGGTATTCCCCTTTACCCAACGGTCCTTAGTCAGGATACCCTAATCTGCCAACTGCACTTTATGTCGACCTCCCTAAGTGCCATGGCGTGTACTTCGCCATACAGGCTTTTCTGATGGTTCAACCTCGGCCGTGGCCGAGATACTCGTCGTCATGGTGCCTTATGAATACAACCACGGCTTAATCGACCCCTCGCTATTCCTTTTTGTGCCAATTCTTATATGGTCAGATTTCGACCCATAAAGTTAGTCCTTCCACCTACTGAGGTCGTCTTTGGGCGAGCTTGATGGGCGGACTTCGTCAATAAGAAAACCTTTGAGAAATCTGAGCTTTTTGGGCGATGGGCGAGCACCTCTTAGCGAGATGATGATGTGACATTTCGGGTGCTTCGTCAGACCACTGTGTCTATTCGAAATGGTATTAAATTTTTTAGGCATCATTCTGGCACACGTTCTCTATGCGTCGCATCATTTTTCGTACCCCTTCCGTTATCTTTGAAAAACGACGACGCTTGGTTTCTCAAGCCAACATATCCATAGCTCTATAAGTAGGGAAAAGTTTCTCATTTGTTCATAAGACAATCTTAGGGCATTCTTCCTTCTTATTTAGTTCATCGTATTTCTTTTTCTATCAACAATCCTTGTGGTTGTTACCCTCCTTTCTTTACACTCCCCACCTGTACAGTCACCTGAAGTGATGGCTAGTGCTTCTTCTAGTCCTGATCGAGTCTTTGGTGCTCCGGTGCCGGAAAATGATCTACCCCTACTCAAAGAGAGAGTGGGTCTGGCAGAGGACGAGAGTTTTCCGACGGTAGATGAGGTGGTTCCCCGTCCAGGGAAGGCAAGGACTGACTGCAATAGCCCTGCTGGGCATGAGCCGGAACCTGTTCTTTCTACGATGGATGACGCGACGCTTGCATCATTTAAAGCCAAATGAAGAATCCCTGAGCATATCGAACTCGTTCCAGCGGGCTCTGATATTGTGCACATACACCGCCCAGGATACTGCGCATTCTATGCGTACCTTTTCGTCTTCAGAGACATGCTTCCTCTCCCCTCTCTGGCGGTAGATTTTTGTTGCTTCTACGAGGTGTATCCAGCTCAGCTCTCCCCATATATATACAAACTCTTCTTAATGCTCATCAAATACGCGGAGCTGGCCGACCGGGAGGTTTCTCTTCAACACCTGCTTTATCTCTTTGTCCCCAGCTTCCATAGGGGCACCATGCTACATCTTCGTCACCAAGGCACTAAGGGCCTGGTGGTGAAGATGGATGACAAGACCAACCGCCGCTTCTAGGAAAATTACTTCTATGTCCATATGGAGCACATGGTGTCTAACCCCGCTGGGTTCCCTGAGGCATGGAATTTCGCTCGTAGGCATTTCTTTTCGTCTCCTTTTTTTAAACAACAATTGTTGGTTGTTTTCCTCTAGTGATCTCGTTGAGTTTTTGTTTTGCAGTCTAGAGACCGCCCCCTCCGCAAGTTGTTGATATTCGTGGGTGCGTGAGCTCGGTTCTACCCCATACGATGGGGATTCGCGAATGGGCATCCTTTCACGAGAGGTTTGGACGCAAACCTTCTGCAAGTAAGCCGCCTTGTCTCGCCCTTAGTTATCTTGTTCTTTGCTCCATCTTTTTATTTACCTTATATCTTTGTTGGGTCGAATCTTCATTGACAGGTCGGAGGGGAGCGAGAAGGTCAAGGGCTCCTCTCCTTGATTTTCGTCAACCGGCTTCCTCTGCCCGGCTCGCACCAAGCGTAATTGATGAGGGTGTCCAAAGTTTGGTTGCTCGGCGGACCGCATCCGTGACCGAACTTGTTCGTTCGGAGATTGCTCCTCGATCGGACACTCTGATTCCCATAGTTCGTTCAACTGACAAACCTTCTTGTGGCAGTGACGAAGAGGCCCCGTCAAATAGGCGGAGGTTGTTAGAGGGGGCATCTTTGGTTGGAACGCCCTCAAAGGGCGACCATAATTTGGAGGTATCTGAAACTGCAGTGATACCGGCCTGAGTGTGGAGGCAGTGCTCATCTCGAAAGTAAAAGAGGCTTCCTTGGAAGGGGGACAGAGTTCGGAGGCCACCACGATTGTTTCGAGCGGTCTATCGACGTCTCGGCAGGGCCGCACCCCCTCTTTGGCTAATGAGAGGTTGAAGGGTATAGTGGAAGATGACTATGAATCTGATTCTTATATTGATCCTGAGGATATGAGGATGTTTGAGGAAGGTTTTACCAGGGTCGATGTAAGGGCGGAAAGCCCTTCCCGTGTGCTCGAAATTCCGTCAGACTTTAACCTGTTGGAGGACACGGTGGACTTGGTGCCCCAATTTGACCTTCTATGCTCCGCCGTCGAAAGCGGGTCTCTTCGGGAGATCAACGATTCTGGTTTGTCACGCGGTGTGGCTGGGATGGCCTTAAGGGTGAGATTTCTTTTGCTATTTTATTTGTTTTGTGCCATTTACTTTTGCTGATTCCTCCCACCTTTTTTTAGACTTACATGATGTAGATCTAGAGTGCTCATAGGGCTGAGACACGGGCCAAAATATTTCTGTAAATGTCCATGAAGTATCACCGGTATCGCAATAAGTGCCGTAAGATGCATGCGCAACTTAGGGAGGGCGGTAATACTCAATTTGTCAGGGAGTTAGAGAAAAGGGATGAGGATTTGATGCGGTCTATCAACAGATGCAGCGAGCTCGAGGAGCTGCTTAGTGCCAAAGACGAGGAGCTCGAGGTGGGCAAAGGGGTTGCAGCGGAATGCGAGGATCTTCAGGTGAAGGTGTTGTCCTTGTGAGCCGAGCTTGAGCAAAATACCACTAGAGTCGCCAATCTAAGTGTAGAGTGGACGGAGAAGGTGGCTGAACTAGAAAAGAAGGTGGCCTAGTTGGAGAGATTCGAGGGAGCTCGAGTGGCGGCTTTGGCGAGGGCGGTGGCCTAGAAGACACTATCCGCGTCCTCAAGTCTGAGAGGGAAGCCGAGAGGGCGACGACCATACTGAGGGAGGCATGGCTCGAGGAGCGGATTAGTGAACTTGATCGGGATGCTTCGAGCCTGGGAGACCGAGTTACGACTCTCGAGGCCGAGAAGGCACAGCTGTTGGCTCAGGCCTGCCCTCAAGAATCTGCCTCTATTGCTGTCCCCCGTCATTTGTACGAGTTATGGGTCCATGCTGAGGCCCAACGAGATATATATATATATAAGGGTTTGTGGACGGCGGGGAGTATTTCTGAGGCCACTTTTGAAGATGCTCGGGTTAAGGCACGCGAGGCTCGTCTTGCCTGCGGTTATGACCCTACGACACCGGAGGCCGGTGGGGGTGATGGTATTGAAGATGGGCTTCCTTCCGATGATGACGATGCTGGAGAGGACGATGGTGGGGAGGCCGAGTGAAATTTTTATAGCTTTTTGTACTTAGTTTTTTTTCTATTCTTTTGTTGTTACTGGGTGGGCCCCCCCCTTTTTTGGACCTTTGTAAGATACTTACCTTTTCTTCGAATGAAGTAGTTGGCTTGTCTTTGTTTGTATGTTTTTGGCTTTCCCTTCTCTTTTCCCTTTCAAATTTCTTGGATTTTCTCGCAATAAGTCCCTGACTTCTCGTAGTTAATCTGAGTGGGATCGAATTCGACCTGATAATTTGAACTTGACTTTGTTAACTCGAGCAGGGTTGAATTTCGTCTTGCAAATTTGAGCGAAGTTAATTTAGATTTGTTAATTAGATCGAGGTCAAATTTTGTCATACCAGTTTTGAGCGAAGTCACTTCTGACTTGTTAATTCGAGCGAGGTCGAATTTCGTCTCGCCAACTTGGGCTAGGTCACTTTGGACTTGTTAATTTGAGCGAGGTCAAATTTTTTTCTCGCCAACTTGGGCGAGGTCGGTTTTGACTTGTACATTCGAGCGAGGTCTAATTTTGTCTCTCCAACTTGGGTGGAGTCAGTTTTGACTTTGTAAATTTGAGCGAGGTCAAATTTTGTCTCGCCAACTTGGGCAGAGTCAGTTTTGACTTTGTAAATTCGAGCGAGGTATGTCACGACCCAAATTCCATTATAGGTCGTGATGGCGCCCAACACCGTTGTTAGGCAAGCCAACACTGATCAACTAGTGAGTCCTCATTTATTTTATTAAAAATTTTCCAACATTTTACTTAACTTAAATTTATATCAGTCGATAAATAACGAATTTATAAAGCAACAGAAATGGGAATGACTAAAGGAAATCACAATTATAGGAATACAACCCAAAATAATAGTCTACTAATGTGTGTGCCAAGATTTAATATCACAAGTACTAAGGCAACTAGTAGAATGTACAAAAGTATAACTATCCTACTACCTGAAATAGAATAGACAGTAATAAATAAAAGGAGAGACTCTGGCATGCTGCTGAACGGCTCAGAAGGGGGCAGCTCATCGTGAAATCTCGATCAAGTATCAGGAATGCGCGCCGGGCGGGTAGCTAGATGCATCTGCCTCAGATCTTGTACAATTAAGTACAGAAGCATAGTATGAGTACATAAACAATATGTACCCAGTAAGTATCCAGTCTAACCTCGAAGAAGTAGTGATGAGGGGTTGACTTGACACTCACTAGGGTCAATAATAATATAATTTAAGTGTTACGCTAGCATGAATAACATGAATAATAATGACAGTTTAAGAAAAGGGAAAAGTAAGATATTCTTTCATAAACAACATGTCGATTTCAGTCATATCATGGAACAACTTACATTTCAAAGAATTTAAACAGTGTAAATCACAGGAAGTTCCAAAAAAATAACATGTGCATATTGTGCCCAGGTCGTACGGCCCGGTCCAATATAATATTAAATTGTGCATTGCCAGAGGGTCAAATGACGCGAATCATAGATGCATCTATTTACTACCAAGGCGCTCGGCCCGATCCACAAATAACAATTTATTTTCAAGAAAGCACACATTGCCCATTTACAGTCAAGTAATTCATACAAATTCTTAAGTAAGTGAGTATAGCCATCTATATTTGTTTTACCAATTTCCAGCATAACTTAAGTGATCTTAGTAGCAAGTAAGGACGCAAGCATTGCAAGTATAGCATGATACGAGTCCTAAACTACCCGGACAATTAGCATAATAGTAGCTACAACGGACTCTCGTCACCACGTATGTATGTAGCTCCCACAGATAGTTACATACATTTATTTAATTCATTTATGGGGTTAATTCTCTCTTACAAGGTTAGAAAGGAGACTTACCTTGCCCCAAAGCTTACTTCCAAATTCAAGAATGCGCTGAAACCCTCAAATCGGAGCCGAACGATCCAAAACTATTCAAATGGAGTAAGAACTAGTCAATATATGCTCAAGTGTTCGTATTCTAACTATTAAAGAAATTTTCCAACCCTAAATGCAAGGTTCCTAAAATTCATCCCCGGGCCCACGTGCCTGTATCCCGAATTTTTTTGAAGAAAGTTGTTACCCATAACCTTAAGATCAAGAATATATGATTTCTACTCCATTCCATAACAAGTTTCGTGGTTAAATCTCATTTTTATCAAAACCTAGGTTATACTCTAAACCCATAATTTTCACTAATTTACATGTTGTAATCTACCCATAAACTATGTATTAAACTCACATTAAGTATAAATCACTTACCTCACAAAGCTAGGTTGAAATCTTCCCTTTTGAAAGTCCCAAATCGCCCAAGAATGGAGTGAAATAAGTCAAAAATGATAAACTCCCGTATTAAATGAAGGCCACTGCCTTTAGCGTTTTCCGCACCTGCAGCGCGTCGACCGCATCTGCGGTCTCGCTCCTGCAGATGATTGTCCTCTTCTGCCGAAATAGGCCGTGCCAGCTGGGGTCGCACCTGCGGACGGGTGACCGCTCCTGCGGTTACGCTCCTGCGGAAGAGGAGCTGCAGCTGCGGAACCAGGGCTCCTCCCCTTGCGCTGCAGTGCGATGCTTCAGCCACATCTGCGGGCTCGCACCTGCGGCTGGCCAACCGAAGGTGCGCTTATGACAGCAACTGGAGCTTCAGCTCCTTCTCAAATTTTCAACTTAGTTTGAGCCTCGTCTGATTGACGCTCAGGGCTCCCGGAGCCCCGCCCGAACACATCGACAAGTTTGGAATCATAAAACGGACTCGCTCGAAACCTCGGAACGCCCGAAACAACATTAAAACTAAGAATCACACCCTAAAACCAATTGAATCAAACTTATGACTTCAAGTTCTTCTATCTACTTCCAATGTGCCAAAACGTACTTATACTACTCGGAATGATTCCAAATTTTGCGTGCAAGTCTTAAATGACATTAAGTAAATATCCCCAATCTCAAAATTCCATTCAAACCTTGATATCATAAAAACCCGCTCCAAACCAAATTTAAAGAACTTCAAAATCCTTAAAGAATCAACTTTCACTATTATGCACCAAAACGCTCCCAGGTCATCCAAAACCCGACCCAGACATAGCTCCAAGTCCAAAATCATCATATGAACCTATTGGAACATTCAAATCCCGATTCCGAGGTCGTTTACTCAAAATGTTGACTAAAGTAAAACTTGGCCTTTTAAGCTAACCTTAAGGAACCAAGTGTTCCGATTTCAACCCAAACTCTTCCAAATCCCAAACCAACTATCCCCGCAAGTCATAAATCAGTAAAAGCAAGTATGAAAAGTCTTATTTAGGGGAACATGATTCTAAAAAGCAGAACGACCAGTCGGGTCGTTACTAGGTAGAATTTTGTCTCGCCAACTTGGGGAAGGTCACTTTGGACTTGTTAATTCGAACAAGGTCGAATTTTACTTTTGCTTAGTGATGGCTGGGAGCCGCATGGGTATGAATTCGAACAAGGTCGGATTGTGACCTGTGATAAGTTCGAGCGAGGTCGAACATTGATTTGTTAATTCGAACGAGGCCGAATTTTACTTTTGCTTTGTGATGACCCAAAAGGTCATCACTTATTTTAAAAAGAAATTTCATGTTCTGAGGCCTTGAAAACCTCATTTAGAGTCACCTGGATTTGCGTTCACAGTCCGGGTGCATAGCCGGAAAGCTTAAACATGATAATCTATGAAAATGATAAGTTTTGATTATAAAATAAGCTAATTTGACTTCGGTCAACGTTTTGGGTAAACGAACTTGGATTCAGATTTGACGGTCCCAGAGAGGCCGTAGGAAAATATGGGACTTGGGCGTATGCCCGGAATCGAATTCCGAGGTCCCAAGCCCGAGAAATGAATTTTCAAAAGAAATTATTTTCTAGAATTGTTTAAAGAAATTTGATTAGAACATGATGGTATCGGGCTCGTATTTTGGTTCTGGTGCCCGGTACAGGTCTTATATATGATTTAAGATGTTTCTGTGGAATTTGGTGAAAAACAGAAGTCATTTGACGTGATTCGGACTTAAATTGCAAAATTGATGTTTAAAGAAGTTTTGAGAAATCCGCCTTTGTTTTCCTTATTCTTGTTAGTGGTTGGATTTTGATTCCTTATAGTTCTTTTGATATTCTGTTTTTACCTGTTATTCCCCGAAGCATGTTTTCCCCCTTCCATCTTTACTTGTTTATTTCCGTATTCCTTTTCCGCTATATATATATATTCGAAATGCACAGGTTTATGTAGAGTCTGGTCCTAGCCTCGTCACTACCTCGCCGGGGTTAGGCCAGACACTTACCAGCATATGGGGTCAGTTGTGCTAATACTATACTCTGCACTCTTTTGTGCAGACCTCAGTGTTGTACACTTCAGACCGCAGTGAGATTGCTGATTTTTGTTCATCAGGCGACCTGAGGTAGCCCTGCAGGCATTCGTAGGCCTTGGCATCTTCTTCCATCTACTTTCCTGTTTCTTACATGTATTTCCAGAGACAGTGTTGTATTTAATTTTTTCAAACCTTTATTTGTAGTATTCTTAGACCGTCTATGAAACTGTGACACCAGTTCTGGGTAGTCGAGACTCAAACAATTGTATTAGACATTCATGTTCAGATGGCTTATTGTTTTCATCCACTTATGTTATATTCCGTTATTTAAATGTTATTTCATCGTAATTGTTAAAGAGAATAAAATTGGTAAAAAGATAGATGGTTCAATAATTAGTTTGCCAAGCTCACATTAGTAGGCGCCGTCATGACCCTCGAGGTGGAAAATTCAGGTCGTGACAAGTTGGTATCAGAGCTCTAGGTTACATGGGTCTCACAGTTCATAGACAAGCTTAGTAGATTCTTAGGGATCGGGTACAGAGACGTATGTATTTATCCCCCAAAGGCTACAGAGTTAGGAAAAGTTTCACTTCTATTCTTCCCTGTCGTGCGATTTTTATTCTCTCAATACTAAATTGAAACATCTAATCTTGTCCTTTCGCGAATGGCAAGGTCATGTACCGCTTCTTCAGCCGAGCAGCAGCACGGACCGGTGATAGATCAACTACGTCTTCGGGGGCTTTGTGGAGGTTAGATAAGTTTCACCAAGCTCTTCACTACTACATTCAGCAGTGCATCTACTGAGGATCTCCAGGATTATCTAGATAGATGTCATGAGGTTCTCAGGAATATGGGGATCGTGGAGGCCAATGGGGTCGATTTTGCCACTTTTCGCTTGTTTGGATCCGCCAAGACTTGGTGGAGGAATTTCTGTTTTGCTATACCAGCGGGATCGCCAACTTTGACTTGGGAGTAGTTCACTCAGCTATTTCTGAAGAAGTTTCTCTCCATCACTCAGAGCGAGGTCTATCGGAGGCAGTTTGAGCGTCTCCAGCAAGGTTCTATGACTTTTACTCAATAAGAGATCAGATTTAAACTTGGCTCGTCATGCTCTTATCATACTTCCCACTATGAGAGAGAGTGAGGAGGTTCATTGAGGGACTCATCCAGCCCGCTCAGTTAGCTGGAGGTGGAGGTAGAGGTATTAGAGCTGGAGGTAGAGATGCTAGAGGTGGAGGTAAAGGTATTAGAGGTGGAGGTGCAGGTACTATTCTGGTTTATGGTAGGGAAGCTTCGGTTTTATTTTGCACCATATCTGATCATGCCTAGTGATTCTTTGAGTGCTCCTGTTTATGTGTCTACACCGGTGGGTGATTTTATTGTGGTGGATCGTGTCCACTGTTAATGTATAGTGGTGATTGGAGGCCTTGAGACTCGTGTAGATTTGTTGCTTTTAGACATGGTCGATTTTGATGTTATATTGGGGATGGATTGGTTATCACCTTACCACGCTATCTTGGACTGTCATGCCACGACCGTGACCTTAGCCTTACCGAATTTGCCCCGTTTAGAGTGGAGAGGAACTCCTGGTCATTCTACCCGCAGTGTTATCTCGTATGTGAAGGCTCGGCATATGGTCGAGAAGGGGTGTTTGGCCTATTTGGCATATGTTCGTAATTCTAGTGCTGAGGTCCCTTCTATTGATTCTGTGCCCGTTGTTCGAGAATTTCCTGATGTTTTCCCTTCAGACCTGCCGAGTATGCCACCCGGGAGGGATATTGATTTTTGCATTGATTTGGCTCCGAGTACTCAACCCATTTCTATCTCGCCGTATCATATGGCCCCGCCGGAGTTGAAAGGGTTGAAGGGACAGTTGCAAGACTTGCTTGATAAGGGTTTCATTAGACCCAGTGTTTCGCCTTGGGGTGCGATGGTGTTGTTTGTTAAGAAGAAGGACGGATCGATGAGAATGTGTATTGATTACCGACAGTCAAACAAGGTTACAATCAAGAATAAGTATCCATTGCCGAGGATCGATGATTTGTTTGATCAGTTTCAGGGTGCCAAGGTGTTTTCAAAGATTGATTTGAGATCTGGCTACCATCAGCTGAGGATTAAGGCATCCGATGTCCCTAAGACAGCTTTTCGCACTCAGTATGAGCATTATGAGTTTCTGGTCATGTCATTTGGGTTGACCAATGCCCCAGCAACTTTTATGGATTTGACGAACCGAGTGTTCAACCTTTATTTGGACTCGTTCATGATAGTCTTCATTGATGATATTTTGATATATTCCTGCAGCCGGGAGGAGCATGAACAACATCTTAGAGCGGTTCTTCAGACCTTGATGGATAGTCAGTTATATGTTAAGTTCTCGAAGTGTGAGTTCTGGTTGAGTTCAGCTGCATTTTTGGGTCATGTTGTATCAGCAGAGGGTATTCAGCTTGATCCGAAGAAGATTGAGGTAGTCAAGAACTGGCCTAGACCAACATCAGCTAGAGAGATTCGGAGTTTCTTGGGATTGGCAGGCTACTACCGTCGGTTTATGAAAGGGTTCTCATCTATCGCAGCCCCGATGACCAGGTTGACCCAGAAGGGTGCCCAGTTCAGATGGTCAGACGAGTGTGAGGTGAGCTTTTATAAGCTCAAGAAAACTCTGATTACAGCACCGGTGTTGGTTTTGCCCACAGGTTCAGGTCCTTATACAGTTTATTGTGATGCATCTCGTATTGGGCTTTGTGTAGTGTTGATGCAGGATGGCAAGGTCATTGCCTATGCTTCGCGGCAGTTGAAGATTCATGAGAAGAACTATCTGATTCATGACTTGGAGTTGGCAGCCATTGTTCACGCATTGAAGATTTTGAGGCATTACCTGTATGGCGTGGCATGTGAGGTGTTCACGGATCATAAGAGTCTTCAGTATTTGTTCAAGCAAAAGGAGTTGAATTTGAAATAGAGGAGGTGGTTGGAGTTGTTGAAAGATTATGATATCACTATCTTGTATCATCCGGGAAAGGCCAATGTGGTGGCCGATGCGTTGAGTAAGAAGTCAGCCAGTATGGGCAGTCTTGCTTATATTCCGGTCGGTGAGAGACCGCTTGCTTTGGCCGTTCAGGCTTTGGCCAATCAGTTTGTGAGGTTGGATATTTCTGAGCCTAGTCGTGTATTCGCCTGCACACTTCACTCGTTCTTCTTTATTGGAGCATATCCGTGATCGGTAGTATGATGATCCCCATTTGTGTGTCCTTAGAGACACAGTGCAGCGCGGAGGTGCCAAGCAGGTTACCTTAGATGATGATGGGGTTTTGAGATTGCAGGGTCGAGTTTGTGGCCTAATATGGATGGGCTCCCGGTATTCTATTGATCCGGGTGCCGCAAAGATGTATCAGGATTTGCGGCAGCATTATTGGTGGCGGAGAATGAAGAAGGATATCGTTGCATATGTAGCTCGGTGTTTGAATTGTCAGCAGGTTAAGTATGAGCATCATAAGCCTGGTGGTTTATATCATAGGATTGAGCTTCCCGAGTGTAAGTAGGAGCGGATCACTATGGATTTCGTTGTTGGACTCTCATAGACTTGGAGGAAGTTCGACGCAGTATGGGTCATTGTTGATAGGCTTCCCAAGTCAGCACATTTCACTCATGTGGCGGTCTCCTATTCATCTAAGAGGTTAGCTGTGATCTATATGCGGGAGATTGTTCGTCTTCATGGTGTGCCTGTATCTATCATTTCGGACTGAGGTACGCAATTTACCTCGCACTTCTGGAAAGCAGTTCAGCGAGAATTGGGCACCCAGGTTGAGTTGAGTACAACATTTTATCCTCAGACGGACGGGCAGTCCGAGTGAACTATTCAGATTTTGTAAGATATGCTCCGAGCCTGTGTCATTGACTTTGGAGGTTCGTGGGATCAGTTTTTGCCTTTAGCAGAGTTTGCCTACAACAACAGTTACCAGTCGAGTATCCAGATGGCTCCTTATGAGGCTTTACATTGCAGGTGGTGTCGATCTCCAGTTGGATGGTTTGAGCCGGGAGAGGCTCGATTGTTAGGTACGGATCTGGTTCAGGAGGCTTTGGACAAGGTCAAGATTATTCAGGATAGGCTTCGTACAGCTCAGTCCAGGCAAAAGAGTTATGCAGACCGCAAGGTTTGAGATGTGGCTTTTATGGTTGGAGAGCGGGTATTGCTCCGAGTGTCGCCTATGAAGGGCGTGATGAGATTTGGGAAAAAGGGCAAGCTTAGCCCTAGGTTCATCAGTCCGTTTGAGATTCTTGATCGAGTGGGAGATGTGGCTTATAGACTTACATCGCCGCCGAGCTTATCAACCGTGCATCCAGTGTTTCATGTGTCTATGCTCCGGAAATATCACGGCGATCCATCCCACGTGTTAGATTTCAGCACTATCCAGTTGGACAAGGACTTGTCTTATGAAGAGGAGCCTGTAGCTATTCTAGACCGGCAGGTTCGTCAGTTGAGGTCGAAGAGTTTTCCTTCTGTTCGTGTTCAGTGGAGAGATCAGCCTCCTGAGGCATCGACCTGGGAATCCGAGTCTGATATACGGAGCCGTTATCCCCATCTTTTCTCCGACTCAGGTACTTCCTTCTTCTGTCCGTTCGAGGACGAACTGTTGTTTTAGAGGTGGAGAATGTGATGTGTTTTAAAACAAAATTCCGTATTCTGAGGCCTTGAAAACCTCATTTAGAGTCACCTCGATTTACGTGCGCAGTCCGAGCGCGTAGCCGGAAAGCTTAAATATGATAATCTGTGAAAAATAATAAGTTTTGATTATAAAATGAGCTAATTTGACTTCGGTCAACGTTTTGGGTAAACGGACCCGGACCCATAATTTGACGGTCCCGGAGGGTCGTAGGAAAATATGGGACTTGGGCGTATGCCCGGAATCGAATTCCGACGTCCCAAGCCCGAGGAATGAATTTTCAAAGGAAATTATTTTCTGAAATTGTTTAAAGAAATTAGAAATGAAATTTGATTAGAACATGATGGTATCGAGCCCGTATTTTAGTTCCGGAGCCCGGTACAAGTCTTATATATGATTTAAGACGTTTCTGTGGAATTTGGTGAAAAATGGATGTCATTTGACGTGATTCAGACTTAAATTGCAAAATTGATGTTTAAAGAAGTTTTGAGAACATTTCATTGATCTCGAGGTTTAATTTGATGTTCATGATGTTATTTTGATGATTTGATTACACGAATAAGTCCGTAGGATGTTTTTGAGGTTTTGTGTATACTTGGTTTGGAGTTCCGAGGGCTCGGGTGAGTTTTGGGTAGGTTCCGGGATGTCTTAGGCTTAAAAACATAGGTGTTGCAGGTTCAGAGAGGTGGAAGGCCTCTGAACCGACCAGTGCAATCCGCACAAAAAGGAATGCTGCCGCGGAGGGGCTTGTGCAGCCGCACTGGATTTTGTACGGACCGCAGTGAGGGCCTGTGCGGCCGCACTAGTTTTGGTGCGGTCCGCGGTGAAGAGCAATTCACTGGTCCGACTTTGGAAGCCTATATCTTTTGATCTACAAACAAGTTTGAGATGATTTAAAAATAAACGTTGTAGCCCTTCGTGTCTAGTTTCCAGAAAGGTAAAGAAATCATAATTTGGACATCAGTAGATAAAGTTATGGCCAAAATACTAAGACCTGTCAATGCAGAACACAGGAAGCCTGTGCGGCCGCGGTTGATTTTGGGCGGTCCGCACAGGGCATCTGAGGGCAGTATATTTAGACGGGATTTTCAGTTATTTTTCATTTTTTAAGACCCCAAAAATATAAGAGGCAATTTTTCAAATAACATTTCTTCTCCAAATCAATTGTAAGTCGTTTTTAACTAGTTTTCTTCAATCATTAACATCTTTTAACATGATTTCAACTTCAAATCAATGATTTTCATGGGGGAAATTGGGTGTTTTGGGTAGAACCTATGCTTTTCAAAAATTGGGGATTTGGACCTCGATTTGAGGTCCGATTTCAAAACAAATTACATATTTGAGCTCGTGGGGGAATGGGTAATCGGATTTTGGTTCGAACCTCGGGTTTTGACCATGTGGGCTCAAGGGCGATTTTGACTTTTTGGGTAAAACTTTGGAAAATCCATTTCCATGCATTCAAATTGATTCATTTAGCGTTTATTAATGTAATTAAGTAACTTGTGACTAGATACGAGCGAATTGGTGGTTGAATTAAGGGGTAAAACTATAATTGAATCGCGAATTGTGTTCGTGGCATCGAGGTAAGTGTTTGGTCTAACCTTAGCTTGAGGGATTAGGAGTTGTGTACTATTTTCTATTTGCTTCTTGTTGAGTACGACGTATAGGCATGGTGACGAGTATCTATACATTGGTGTTAAGCATGACCGTGGGTCTTATATTGTGATTTTCATGACTTCGTTGTATTATTCATGCCTTGGTGAAGATTTCTATTTGTTGTGTAAAGTTGTGGAAGAGAATTGTGACCTATGAACATTGAGGAACGTTGGCTACAGTTGTATAACGAATTGTGAAAGTATAAGTGATAATTGAAACTCTAAAATATTGGTTCGAGTTGTGAAGTGAATTGTGAAGTAAAAGTGAGAAAGAGAAGAGATCATTATGTTGCCCCCTTGCCGAGCTATTGTTGAGTTGTGGTTCCCTTGCATTGTATTCTTAATTGATATTACGGATGTTTAGGTTGATGATTCTTGTGTTAGGTGGTAACAAGCTTAGTTATAGCTGAGGTAGTTAGGTGTCGTAACAAGTTTGGTTATAACTGAGGTAGTTAGGTGTCGTAACAAGTTTGGTTATAGCTGAGGTAGTTAGGTGTCGTAACAAGTTTGGTTATAGCTGAAGTAGTTAGGTGTCGTAACAAGTTTGGTTATAGCTGAGGTAGTTAGGTGTCGTAACAAGTTTGGTTATAGATGAGGTAGTTAGATGTTTTAACAAGTTTGGTTATAGCTGAGGTAGTTAGATGTTGTAACGAGTTTGGTTATAGCTATTTCTCCCTTGCTGGGATATTGTTTGTTGATATTATTGTTCCCTTGCCGGGATTCCTTGTGATTATTATTGGCTTGTACATGAGAGCGGGTGGTACGCCTACCACAAGATATAATAAAATGGGAGCGGATGGTACGCCTACCACAAGACATAATAAAATGGGAGCGGGTGGTACGCCTACCACAAGATATAATGAAATGAGAGCGGGTGGTACGCCTACCACAAAACATAACGAAATGGGAGCGGGTGGTATGCCTACCACAAGATATAATGAAATGGGAGCGGGTGGTATGCCTACCACAAGAAATAATGAAATGGGAGTGGGTGGCACACTTGCCACAAGATATAATGAAATGGGAGCGGGTGGAACGCCTGCCACGAGATACAGGAAATGGGATCGGGTTGCACGCCTACAACAAGATATGAAAAGAAATTGAAATCCGCCTTTGTTTTCCTTATTCTTGTTAGTGGTTGGATTTTGATTCCTTATAGTTCTCTTGATATTCTGTTTTTACCTGTTATTCCCCGAAGCATGTTCCCCCCTCCCATCTTTACTTATTTATTTCCGTATTCCTTTTCCACTATATATATTCGAAATACACAGGTTTATCTGGAGTCTGGTCCTAGCCTCGTCACTACCTCGTCGGGGTTAGGTCAGGCACTTACCAGCACATGGGGTCGGTTGTGCTGATACTATACTCTGCACTTTTTGTGCAGACCTCAGTGTTGTAGACTTTGGACCGTAGTGAGATTGCTGATTTTTGTTCATCAGGCGACCCGAGGTAGCCCTGCACGCGTCCGTAGGCCTTGGCGTCTCCTTCCATCTACTTTCCTATTTCTTACATGTATTTCCAGAGACAATGTTGTATTTAATTCTTTCAAACCTTTATTTCTAGTATTCTTAGACCGTCTATGAAACTGTGACACCAGTTCTGGGTAGTCGAGACTTAAACAGTTGTATTAGACATTCATGTTCAGATGGCTTATTGTTTTCGTCTGCTTATATTATATTCCGTTGTTTAAATGTTATTTCTTTGTAATTGTTAAGAGAATAAAATTGGTAAAAAGATAGATGGTTCAATAATTGGCTTGCCTAGCTCACATTAGTAGGCGCCATCACGACCCCCGAGGTGGGAAATCCGGGTCGTGACACGCTTGGCGATGACTGGGGGTCGCATGGGTGTGAATTCGAACAAGGTCGAATTGTGACCTATGATAAGTTCGAGCGAGGTCAAACGTTGATTTGTTAATTCGAACGAGGTTGAATTTTACTTTTACTTGGCGATGGCCTGGGCCCACATGGGTGTTAATTCCAACGAGGTCGAATTGTGACCCATGATAAGTTCGAGCGAGGTCGAACATTGATTTGTTAATTCAAACAAGGTCGAATTTTACTTTTGCTTGGCGATGGCCGGGGGCCGCATGGGTGTAAATTCGATTGAGGTCGAATTGTGACCCACGATAAGTTCGAGCGAGGTCGAACGTTAATTTGTTAATTCGAACGAGGTCAAATTTTACTTTCGCTTGGCGATGTGCGGGCTCGGTAGAGTGGTAAGAATGTTGCATACTACCTTGCTTCTATTGGATAATATTACTTGTTGATGCACAATTAATCTATGCGTCGGGGTGAGTCCCAGTTTATCTAGTCCCTTCATTATTCGGCATGGAGAGACCGTTGATGGGACGGGCGATGAATTTATTTCCTGGGCTTCTGGGCACCTTGGGACTTGATTAATTCGAACGAAGTTCAGACGTGATTCATAATACTTAGTCGACGGAATTGTAATAGGATTTCCATGGAGAGCATACGTGTAAACTCTTCGTGTTCATGTTCTACCTGTGTTGGAGAGACTGTATGTTCTATGGGCTCATAGCCCAGTCCCAAGTTGTAGAGATTATTTCTTAATAATGCCAGCTTGTTCTGTTATTTGCAGTATGGTATAGTGTGGGGGTTTTTCTCGACCGTTGCCTGCGTGATGATATGGTGCGGAACGTTTTCCTGGTGTGTCGTTTTGGTAGCATTTGTTCCTTGTTCGCGCACCTGGGAGAAGGCTCATGTTTCTATCCCAATCCAAAAAAGAAAAATAACAAGTTAAACCCAAACGAAATCGTTTGTTACCTTGGCCTGATTGGTTGGCGAGGGGGGAGGGGCGTTGTAGAATGACTCATTTCGTCCCGTACTCGAATGACGGCTTCAGGTTTGATAGCCTCGTGTTTAGCTTCGCCGTTAGTCGCGTCTAGGCTTCTTATGGGCTGACAACTTAATTTGCCTGTTGGAATCTCGAGCTCGAGTCCCGGTCCGATCCCGTCCTAGGTGCACAAAAAGAAGGGAAACAGAAGTTATACTCCGTACATAAGTTATACTCTGTACATACGGGTACAAAAATAAGGCAGGACAAGCTTCTTATTTCAAAGAATCACACAATAGGCTATAATCCCTTCCTAAGAGAGAGGGGGTGATGTGCACGAAGTATAGATCGGTATCTAAAGTTAGTATAGCAAATATGATTGCGGACGTGCTCAGTGCGTAGTGGCCATAATGCCGCTTTGACAACTCATACTCGCTACGTACCAAATCTATCGCTACAACAAGATGTGGATTTTGTATAGATATCAGACATAATTTCGATTTTATGCAAAGATCTGACCTTGGTTGGTTCGGTTATTTCAAAATCTTGCCTACAACTTTCTTAAGTTGGTGTTTATAATAAGAGGGTGAGGCTACAACAACTGGGCAGTGAAACTCTGGTTGATTTTAGATCTAGAGGAAACTAAAATTTTGGCTAGAAAATCCCCACAGACGGTGCCAATTGTTTTACCAAAAAAGTGTTAAACCCTTTCGTAAACGAATTAATAAGAAAATAGAAGATAAATCCTAGTCAAGGATAATTAGCTCTAGATCAAAGAATATTAATTAGGAAAAATAGGATATGATTAAACTCATGAACCCTTTAAGATTATAAAAGATATCAAATGTAGATGACAGGCTTGCATTCTTGATGTTGCTATTCCGTAATGTAAAATAAGGAAGAAAAATAAGGTGCACCATTAACAACTGCGGGATCTATCTTTATTGATTCCATATTGATGATTACAAAGATCTGCAACCAAGTTCTAAACCTTCTCTTGTTTTTCCTCAGAAACATTCTCCCGTTCTTCTGTTGTTAAGAGAGGAAGAAAAGTGCTCCTTTACCTTCTCTTACCTAGTATATGTATAATAGGTATTATCCTTTACCGAACAATCCTAAGCCAGGTTACCCTAATCTGCCAACTGCACTTTAGGTCGACTTCCCTAAGTGTGACTTCCCTAAGTGCCATGGCGTGTACTTCGCCATACAGGCTTTCTGATGGTTCGACCTCAACCGTGGCCGAGATGCTCGTCGTCATGGTGCCTTATGAATACAACCATAGCTTAATTGATCCCTCGCCGTTCCTTTTTATGCTGATTCTCGTGTGATCAGATTTCGACCCATACAAGCCCTCCACAAACTAATCGTTTTGGCATTGGTTGGTCTATCTCATTTTTCAGGACGGCAAAGGTATGGTGGTGACAACATCACCGACGATCTTCTTTAGCCAGTTGAGACGATGAAATTAATTGAAACTTTTAGGGGTGGAAGTAATAGGTGCTTAAGGAGGTTTGTTAATTTTTATTTTGACGAGTGTCGTCGTAATGCTATTCTTTCGAGGGAAACCTTGTCGGATTGGTTTTGATATTTTTTGAGAAGATCTGATGGCTTGTTTGGACTAATTTCTAGACTGGGATTTGGTTAAGATATGTACTAAGATATGAATTGATCAGATTTGAATTTTTACTATTGGAAAGAGTGGCTGGGCGAGGGAAGGTTTTGGCGCAGCTATGGTGAAGTAGAAAGGAAAAAGAAGAAATATTAAAAATTTGGTAAATTGGTTTTAAAAAAGATGGGACCCAAAAATTACAAATGTCAAATAATAAATGGTCTTAGTATCTGATGTGGTATTCATGTCAGGCAATTGAGATACACGCTCTAAGGGATGAGTTTATTATAAGTAATCGGTTGAGTTGAGGTGCTAAAATGAGAAAAATCGAAAGTTCATATAATGGCTTTGAAATCCAGTGCAAGTTTAGGTGGCCCAGAGGCCATTTTGGCTAATATACTTGGGGATATTCAAGGAAAAAAATAATTGCGGATATTTTGTTTTAATAACGCAGAAGATCAGTCATTTTACTTTTATTTAAATTGTAAGTGAGCATAAAAATTATTTTCATATATATAATCATCTATAAATAAAAATAGTATTTTAGTAGTATGAAAGAAATTACGACAATTTCCTATTATAACATATTAAAATAATTGATAGTATAAAAATCATATACATTATCAATATATAAATATAATCAGAGGAAATATCCATTAAGCCCGGTAAACGTGTTAAGCTTCCGTGGCTCAAGATGCCACAATTGATCCCTATTAATGTGGAAACATGTCTCATCTATTCCCAAACAATTAACAAATGATGCTTGTGGGTAAACGAATCAAATAATCACTTTTTGTATGCATTGGAATATCCTTTCTTTGTTCTATAAAAATACAACAACAACAACCCAGTATAATCCCACTTAGTAGGGTCTGGGGAGGGTAGTGTGTACGCAGACCTTACCCCTACCCTGGAGTAGAGAAGCTGTTTCCAAATAGACCCTCGGCATCCTTCCCTCCAAGAACTTCCAAATAATCCAAGTCTTATATAAATAGAATTTACATAATGAGAACAATTATATACTGAAACTAAGGAAAAAACGTTTTCACTCCATAATAAGTTACCCCAAGGATCGAAACTTTGTTACATGTATTCTGATCAACAAGTACCCAAAGGCTATAGCTTTGGCGAGCGTAAGTGACGGAGAGTTGTTGCTCCGGAGATTCAATGGCACAAAAGAAATGTTGCATAGAATGGGGTCTTGTTTTTCTGTTTCTACATGAAGTTTAACTCAACCTCATTAATAACACTAACTTAGCTAATACACACTAATTATGTTTAACTTCAAAGTCAAGTAGTTACCAGTCAATATAAATTGATAAACGACAACCAAACTACTGTTATAGTAGTACTACTAATTATTCTGTAGTCATCTGACCGTCAGACTAATTTTGTGTGTTAGGTTACAGTCTTGTAGTCGGTGGATTGGAGATTGAATCAAAAATAGAAACGAGAATAATGTACAATTTATTTGGGAAATTTGAACATGTAGTTTTGTTTGCACATTTTCACTCATGGAACCTAGTTGACAAGTTATACCTTCACTCCTCCCATTGATGTCAAATGGACGGAGAATACTGTTGGATATTTGGACTACAAATTCTTGGGAAGGGAAGGGACGGTCTAGGATATAGAATATTATTCTCATTTCACTTAGCTGAAATACTAACGGATTTTACTTCTAGTTATTTGGCATGGTTGGAAGAAGAGTAAAAGTAATACTCCTATATTCATTCTCTACTACTAGGGGTGGCAAATAGGCGGGCTGAGCTGAATTTGGGCAGGTCAAAATGGGTTAGATCAATAAATGGATTATTGTTCAACCCAGCCTAAAGTGTACTTGGACTAAGATGGACTGGGTCAAGATGGACTAAACAGGTCATAGCTCAACCCGCCCAACTTGACCCATGTTTTAAAATCATGCTCATCTTACATAAAGAAGCCTTTTATCTTAAAATGTGTAAGTTGAAAAATATTTTTCGGGTGAGGGTGGGTAGGTGGTGCATAAAAACGAAAAAACAAAAACAGAAAATTGAAAATAAAAAAAAAGTAAAAAAAAAAAATTGAGAGGGTTTGCGCGGGGGAGGTGGGTAGGGGGTAGGGTGGGTGAGTGATGCAGAAAAACAAAAAAAACAGAAAATTAAAAATACAAAAAAAAAAAGTAAAATTGGGGTAACTAAGTAAATTTCTATATAAGTTAGGTGCAAAAAAATAGAAAATTAAAAATACAAAAATAAAAGTAAAATTTTTTTTTGAGGGGGTTAGCACGGGGAAGGAGGTAGGGGGTAGGGTGGATGGGTGGTGCAAGAAAAAAAACAGAAAAATAAAAATAAAGGAAATCTTTTTAAGGGGTTTTTGCAGGGTGAGGGTGGGGGTAGGGGTAGGGTGGGTGATGCAGAAAAAAAAATAGAAAATTAAAAATAAAAAAAATAAAAAAGTTAAGAAAAATTTGGGGGTTAGCGGGTTGAGGGATGGGTGATGCAAAAAAATAAAAAAATAGAAAATTAGAAATACAAAAAAAAAAAAAAGTAAAATTGGGACAACTAAGTAAATTTTTAGATAAGTTGGATTGAGATCCCTATGTTTTGGGTGAGTTTCATGGGTTATATTTGGGTTGCTTAATGAGTCAAAATGAGCTATAAAAAATAATGGACTAACTTGGTCTCAGCCCAAATAGACCTATGAGCTAAAATATTTGTCGCTCAACCCATTAATCTTTGGGCGGGTTGGGCAGATTAGGCGAGTTTGAGCTCAAATTGCCACCCCTGCTACCTACGACTAGTTCTAGAAAGATTGAAAGTCGACTTGAAGAAGTATCCAACTCCTTAAAGTAAACTCCTTTACTATATATCTTACATCCTTTGTACTTCCCTAACTTAAAACAACCTTTATCCCTCCATATTTAATTCCACTCTTGGAACTTCTCTTTACGCTCAACAAAACGAAGTTTTACATAGAACAACATACAATGCTGAGAAGCACCAAGGGGATTCCAGCTTGCGATACCAAGCACCTAAAATCAATGACTGATTCCTCTCTGTACAACAACAATGTACGAGGTCCGGGGCAAATTTTTTTTGACTACCACAGATGACAGAACTGACCCTTGGAATTCCAGCTTCATGTCGCTCATCGTTTTTAAGAACTGAAATTCCAAGCTGAACTTAAGTTCCAAAACATCTTCTGAACTTAAGAAGCAAACACCATTTGCTATTAAAACAGAAGCCAAATTACAGAATAAGGAATATGCTTCTGCCTTATCTGTACATCTGAACAATTTGGGAGGCATAAAAGCAGGTTAAAGTGACTCCATCCTTGTATCATCTATCAGGAGAAACCATCTTTAAAATGGTGAGAGTGCCTCTTCTCCAATCATTCTATCTCCCTTACAATCATTGTTGGAACTAACTTAAAGCACATTGTGGTAATTTGTGAAGTGCTATCCTATAGAAAAACCTTGAGTTATCAACAAAAAGAACCTGAGTCAAGGGACAACTGTGTTTTAGAATCCCATGTACCCATAGAGAAACAACGCTACTATTCCTCTAGGGAAATATGCGAGATAATGGCTTCCGTAAGAGGGAGAGGTCATTCCGTCATGCAATAGTATTCATCTAACTTGTCCTTCCTTCTCGTGTGCTAGATGATGGAGGCAGGAGTTCCTTTTGGTCATGGTACTAGGAAATAGAATCCTAAAGAGTTTCTTGCTGAGCTACCTCAATTTACTCTTAACCCTCTCTTCAGTTGCTGAAGCACCAAATCTTCTCAGGTATTAACCAACTCAACTTGTTCCCTTTAGTCATATCTATCCTCACTATAGCTCTTACGGCTTGGAAAGCATATCACCAACAGCGAAGTTATAGCTTTTACCTCCTATTTCAATCTGACTGCAGCCAATTTCTTTTTGCAAGCCCAACTCCTTCATCTTTTGCCTCAATTGTCTAACAGAATCCCAGTCCCCATATCTAGCAAAAGTTGGACACCAAAACATATATTTCTGCTCTTTTTGGCTCTAATTCCAGCAACTTCTCAGCACATTTCTTCCCAAGATTTAATTGGACATGAACCATACATGAACTGAGCAACGAGCTCCAAATTGTCGACCTTCTTCAATGAGCCCGGCATGGTTACATGCCATTAAAATAGAGACATATGTCAAGCTCGTAGGCGTGAAGCCCGATTTTTGCATTTCCAGAAATAGCTTGATGACCTCCATTCCAAGTCCATGAACTGCATATCCTGTAATCATAGCTGTCCATGCTGCTATATCTTTGACCGGAATATGGTCAAAGACATACTTGGACATCCCTATGAATCCAGATTTAGCATACATGTCTATGATTGAGCAATGAACAAAAGTATCCTCTATAAGGTGAGTTTTTAGTGCAAAGCAGTGAACTTCTTTCCCCAGCTTGACAGCAGACAATGTTGAACAAGCCCCCAAGACACTTATAACAAAAATTTCTTCAGGTTGTCATGGTATTCAAGACCATTTCTAAGCGAGTAGTCATGCAGTTCTTTCACTATCAACTGCTCTGATTCTGTTAAGCACACATGCAAAACATTCAACAGAGTGACATCATTGCCTTCACATATTCACTGGCACTTTGCATCCTTCACACAAGATGAAATGTTCCTCTAACATCTCCTTCTCCTGAATAACCCTCGATAATGGAATTCCAAGAGACCACATTTTTGCTCTCATTTTTCTCAAACAGAATTGGGGCATCAGCAAAGTACCCAACTTTGCAATACATATCCACTAAAGAATTAGTCAATGTTAACTCGTTCGCCAGTTCTAGCTTTTCAGTTAAACCATGAATAATCTTTCCCAACCCCACTTCCTCTTTTGCTGCACATAATGGCAGCATAATAACCATGGTAGTTGCGTCTGGAACAACTACCGATCCGGGCAGGAGCTACAATCAACGAAATTTTGATTGAAACTACTTTTTCATAGTACCACTCCCAACAACGGTAGTAGTAGAGCCATCAGCAAATTTTAGCTCACCCAATGATGTTGATGGGTTAAGTGAAAGGAGCACTTAATATGCAGTTCATGACCCAATGGAGCATCATATAGACAAGACGTCTCCTCTTTCCAGTCATTTAAATTTGAATTTGGTCGATCAGTGCTTGCAAATTAGGTGTAGTACAAGCCTAGCAAATGTCAAGAGATTGAAGTTGTATGTTAAATAGTTACAAGTTCAGCTCCACAAGGAGACGAGGAAAGAAAAACCTAATCAGTAAGAGAAGGAAAGAATCCTTGTTTGGATCTAAGTTATTATTTTTATTTCATGAGCCCCTAAATTGATAAAAATTCAGGCACCAAAAGTTACAGTATCGCTATCATTTTCTTTGTTTTGTTTCCTGGTCTCTCAGGCATAGAAAGATATTTTCCAAACTCCAATGATTGCGATGATATTTTATTTTGAAGGACTTTAAGAAAAAAAATTAAAATTTGTAATCTTAAACATGTTATAACATTTGTGTAGCTATAATTTTTTTAAAATTCATGGTATTATACATGAGATAATATTTATGTGATAAAATAAAAGTGTAAAGTTAATTGTTTCTAATTTAAAGTGTGTCATTCTATTTAAAACGAATTTAAAAGTAAAATATGTTGTATAAACTGAAAGAGAGTTGCACAAAAACTTTCTTCACTGGTTTACACTTGAAGTGCAATAACAAGTAAACCTGTACTCATCGGCCATCGCTAACTTTGTCTGGGAACACGGTAGCAAGATGAAATTCCTCTCAAGTAAGGAGATATTCATCTTTAACTACCCTTTTCGCTCCCTTGACTTGTAGGAGATCTCGGATTCACATTTCCTCCCAATCTCCTGGCCGTGCGTTGGAGGGCTGCTAGTTTCTGGCGTTGCCTATGGCTTTTCCTTTGACTGCATAGTAAAAGTAAATTTACATTGATGAAGATGATGATCACTCTAATGGGCTAAGAATCATTCCACATGATTGTACAGCTGGAACTTGGAAAGTAACAACATTCTAAGACTACATGCCACACCAGAGAGTTCATGAAGCTTCAAATAAGATTCTCTTTATTTTATAATTACTAAAAGAGAGTGGCTTCACCTGGTAAATAGAAGTCCTGCTGTAAGAACCATGCCTCCTACTGCCCAAGATATTCTCTCTTTAAATGTCATGTCCTCCACCCATTGTTTGAAATCTTCAATGAATCCAGAACTGTCCGTTTTTTCTTGCACCTTGGATTGTGAAGCCCTCCATGAATCAGCAATAAAATCCACACTAGATTTTCCACCATAGCAAGAAACTTCTTCTGGATCATCAGACAAAGACTTCACAGAAAAACCTGCAACGCGGCAGAGCTCTGTCCCATTAGAGATCCATTGGGATGCTCTACCACAAACAAAGTCGCTTACACCACAGGGTGCTAGAACCTGACATGTAATTTCTAATCAGATGTGAGATATGTCAATAACTGATTCAATACAAACATGATGAGAAAATAATTGAGGCTGTTGGCATTGAGCTCAACCAAAGGGGCCAAAAGCATCTTCATTGAGACACACAGACTATACGATCCAAAATACAAATCATAACATCCAATGCAAGCTTATTGTTTGCTGAATTTTGATACACCATTGCTGAATAACTCATCTGAAAAATCTGTTAACAAACTGAACTCAAACAAACCTGTGTCTTAGCATCCATGGAGAAGTACGCGTTGGAGCAAGCTTGGTATACTTTGTTACAGAAAGAGGTGCATAAAACAGGGGGTCCCGCCTGCACACCAACACGTGGATCACAGATTGAACATTCTAACATTTCCCATAAGTGCAAGCACTCTTGACTTGCCTCTCCAGTTGAAGCAAGCTTCCTAATGGATAGCAAAGCAGGATGCGTCTGCGTTACATCGCAGCAAGTTTTTCCGCGAAATATCCTGCAGAGGTTCAAATCTCTTGGGCCCTTTTTCACTTTTTTTGGAGGTTTTCCTTCATTTGAAAATCGAGGAAAGCGACCACCAGGTGAAATGCAAACTCCATTATCTTTACCTGTATTTAAATGATTTGGTGACTCATTAGTAGAAAAGTAGATGTTAGAGCACAATGCCTTGAGCACCCCATTATCAAAGAAATTATAATCTTTTCACGAATCTACAATCAATCAAAAATTTGACGATATCCTTATTCCCTACAACTATGCTTCAATCTCAAACTAGTTGGGGTCGGCTATACAACAACAACAACCACCCAGTTAATTTCCACAAGTGGGGTCTGGGGAGGGTAGGATGTACACAACCTTACTCCTACACCGGGGTCACTATACAAATCCTCATTATTCATCTCGCTCCATTTAGACCTGTCTCAATCCATATTTTATAACTTAGACTTTCTACATTTGCTATTGACATTTTATTGCTCTAAAAGAAAATAAAAAAGACTCCTCGCCAACATCTGCTTTAAAGTAAGTATTTTTTAAAAAACTTAATTCAAATTAATTGGCATTGCTATATGGATCTTTTTCTTCGATTGTGCATATTTCCAGCTAAGCCTGCATGGGTTACATAGGAGTCAGCTATGAAACTTAACAGAGCAGATTTTCAACAAGGTCCAAATATTCTTCTAGCTCATAGCCATAAAATGCTGCCTAGACTAACTATATCATCAATTCATAAATGTATAGAAGAGTTCAGAGAGGAATTAACAAATTATGCATGCTTTTCTCCTATGTTATAACTAATAGTCTCATAAGGAAGTTGCTACAACAACTGACCTTTATCGTCAAAGAATGTTCTCATATCTGGGTGAGGAAACGAGTAACTTCATATCAAGGTGAGGAAAGGAGTAACTTCAAGAGTCTTTGAGTCCTTTCTTTTGTGACCTCATAGAGAGTCTTAAAGTCCTTAATAAGCAGTTTTTTCCTATATATTTTTATATTTCTATTGAGGTCCAAATAAATTATTTCGAATTCAAACTCGAATGACTAATTTTAGAATGAAGAAGTATTATTAGTCTACCACGATCAGAAAAGGTGCATAAGCTTTACATCCCACAAGGCAAAAATTACAGTAACTTGGCTTTTCTTGAGTTGAGTCTAACAGCCTTTCTATCTTTACAATGTAGGAATAAAGTCTGTGTATACACTAATCTCCTCAGATCCCATTTATATTATTACACTGGGCAGGTTGTTGTTAAGGCAAAAATCTTTGTTTTAGTAGCTTTTTAATGTCTAAAAACACTTCTTTTTTCTTTTTTTCTTTTATGGAAGATTCCTTTATTTACATACCCGCAAAAGAACAAAAAATAGTAGTTGAATACTCTTCAAGGCTGGCTAGCTGGCTTTCTGGCTTTGCTCTAGACATTTTTTTCTTATATGATCATTTTAACGTTTTGTATTAGAAAAGGACAATAATCTGCTTCTTTAACTGTGAAGTTTCTCACGTGACTTCTAACTTTATAAGATATTTTAAAGTAAAAGAAAGTACACTATACATTGAATAATTGAGTCGAGGATGCTTTATGTTAATATTTCTTAAAATCTGTGGCTAACCCAGTGTTAGATTAAGTTTAGAAGTCTAAACTTTTTCCTCTAATCTCTGGTCTAAAATTCTGTGGATGATTTGTATTCCTAAGGCCTGACCATTGTTAAATTCAATAATACTCTCTCAGAGTAGTAATTGAATCATAATAGTGTGGTTTTCTTTTCCACGCGTATAATAAGTTCTTATAATCAATAGTTACCAATTCAAAAAAAATAAGTTCTTATAATCAAGTTACAAAATATATGTTGTGATATCTTTGCTCTTCAGGCTAGTCTGGTATTAAAAGTTTTTGTTGAAATCTCTTGGTAAACTGGAAATTAGAAGGTTAAGAAAAGGAATTGAGCAAGTAGTGTTATAAGCTATGTTGCTCGAACTCTCCGAAAATGTAGCAGGATACGTGTCGGATCCTCCAAAAGTAGTGCATTTTTTAAGGATCCGACACGGGTGCGGCTACATTTTGGAGAATCCGCACAACATAGGTTATAAGCATCATCCCAGTAAAAATAAAGAACCATTTTGGAGGCTAAAAATCAATTTTTGATGTTTCGATAGCTCAGTACAAAACAAATACCTAGATCTTCAGATGATAACAGCAATCTTTTGAGGAACGAGCATATTCATGCCCACGCTCACCCACACCCTTTTCCCAAACCAAATGTGGTTCTAGCAACTTACATAACCCACTAGTGCTTCTTTGAGGACAGCTGAATTGCAGCACTTATATTAAATAAGTTTGGTGATGCTGATATGTTAGCCCCAAATTCCTGCCCAAAAAACCTCCTTATTATCCATTATACAAGATGTGAGGGCATCTCTTAAAATGCACATATATTTTTGGTATCCTTTTCAACAAAAGGTCTTGAATATTTCCTTTGCAAAGCTAAGCACTGTCTTTATTGATGCTTATAACAAGCATCTTACCTAAAAACAGGACATGCGATTCAAATTTCACGTAAATTCTCACTTAAAAGCAATCCAGTTAGCTGAAAATATAACTTCTAACTCGTAGAATGCATTTGCAACCCCTCTCCTCTACCCAACATTTCTGGACATTGTCACAACTACCATTACCCATCTGACCCCAGCATGATGGGAAATTCCCCCTTTATGTGATGCCTTGATCAGGTTTCTACAAGACTTCTTTAACGCCATTAATGAATTATCACATGATCTAGGACCACGATAACAACCACAAAACACTTCCAAACACTAGGCATTTCTTTCTAATTCGCTAATAATAATATGAATGGCATCTAAAGCTTGAATCTTGTGAGTTTGGTGGTTTTGTAGATCACTATAGCGGTATGTCACTTGAGAAAAGAATTTACTATGTTAGCATTCTGATTTGTTTGCTAATGTTCAGACATGTACTTTTTATTTGACTATCATATTCACATGCTAAACCAAATCAAGCTCACACAGTTAAACTATAGATTGAATTTGAGCAAGATACACTATGGGAGGCTCATCCAAGCTTGAGCCCCATATTCCAAGTTCATTCTAGCCCCCGGGCACTTATTAGAGGTGTAATATGAACAGCTAAACACCTGCATCCCTAGTAAACACAAATATACTAGAACGATGAACAACGGAAAAGGAAAAAGGAGTTTCTTTTGGAAAGGAAAAGAGAAGCATTTAATATTTTATTCTATCGAAAAGAAAAGAGAAACATTTATCGAAAAGAAAAGAGTAAAACAGTGATTCAGGGGCGGAAAAGGAGAATCAGTGATAAGAGCGTCAAGATCAGGGGCAGAGTTACCCTTTCCCTGGGGGAGTCAACTGACACACCTTAGCTGAAAAAATAAACTATGTAGATAGGTCAAATTTTGTTTGTGTATATATTATATATTGAATCCCCTTGGCTTCTTTGTGTGTATACTTCTTTATATTTTGGATTCTCTTTGTGAAAATCCTGACTTTGCTACTCGTGAAGATCTTCTTTTCGAGAAACATTCGCACTCTACACTCTACTCAGTTAATACACTTTTACTGACTGATCCACCGCTGTAAACCGGAAGTAAATATATCCAAAATTTTATTAGATTATCTAATGAATCACAACCCAATATAGTTCAATCGGCGAATTAGCTACCTAATTGCTAAAAGAATAAGATTCGCTTGCCACAATCATTCATTTATCTCAGGTTTTCTTAGAGAGTAGAGAACATTAATTCAACAAAATAATCTGAACAAGATTAAATAAAAGGTGAATTTAGGATTTTACATAAAATCATCAATAAGGGGTTTGTTTACAATTTGCACCTAGGGCTAGACTTAATGGTTGTGCACGAGCTAGAAAGAACAGAGGGATGGTACCTGAGACGTACGGTAGTTGAAGGTAAACGGAGGTTGTGAGCAGCAGCATCAACGAGAAACGCCATTTCAATTCCATCCTTCATTCCACTTTTCTCACTTCTCCAATCTTTCCTGTTAAACAGAAGTAAGTCAGTAATTAAGCCAGCGTTTGGCCAAACCGTAAAAAATTGTTTATTTTGAAAAGGAATTTTGTTCAAAAGTATTTTTTGAAAAGTACTTTTATAAAATTGTAGTTTGTGCTTGTCTAATTCGTTTGAATAGTGCTTTTTGTAAGCTCATTGTATTTGGCCAATATTTTAAAAATGTACTTTTATGAATTAAATTACGAAAAAAGACAGTAAAAGTTTAATTTGCGATTAATATTATTTTAAAAAGAAAAATAAATTTAAACATTTATTATAAAAGAATTTACTTAAAATATAAAACGTAAAGTAAACATATAAATTAAAAAACCAAATCAATATAAAATATAGGTTATCCAAAGCAATAACATTGAGTGTTGAGTATTACTAATTATTTATATGATAATTTAAATATATTAAAATACATCATTGAATATAAATTTAAAAATATACTCGTAGAGGAGAAAGAGAATAAAAATATACCAAAAAAAGTAAAGAAATGTATAGTAGAAATAAAAAGAAAGAGAAAAAGGAAAAAAATATTAAATTAATGAGGGATAGTATGAAAAATATAAATTTATTGTAAGGTTATTTTTGTCTTGAATAAATTAATTTTCTGCTTATGTTTCTGCTTCTTAGAAGAAGCTAGAATTTGTAGCTTCTCCCCAAAAGCAGAAAATTGCTTCTGCTACTGCTTGAAAGTACTTTTTCATTTTGGCCAAACACCTTAAATTTTTCGAAAAGTTTGACCTCCCAAAAGCTTGGTCAAACAGGCTCTAAGATCCGGAACTAGTAATACTAACTGGGTTTAACTTGAAACCGTATTAGCTTATTTAACAGATAAGTTGATATAATTGGGGGTATTCAAAGAAAAAATAATTGCGGATATTTTGTTTTACTAACGTATAAGATCTTGCGTTGCTGGTGTTATATCTTTCTGGATTCCTTTGTTGTTACTGATACACTATCTCTTTCCTTCTTGTATCGAGGATCTACCAGAAACAGCCTCTCCACTCCTTCAGAGTAGGGGTAAGGTCTGCGTACACACTACCCTCCCCAGGCTCCACTTGTAAAATCTCACTGGGCTGTTGTTGTTGTTGTTGTAACGCATACGATCAATCATTTTCTTTTTTTTAAATGGTAAGTGAGCATACAAATTATTTTCCTATGCATAATCATCTATAAATAAAATTAGTAATATGAAAAGAAAAATAAGACAGTTACCTATTACTATAACATATATATATATATATATATATATATATATTAAAATAAATGATAGTGTAAAGATCTGATAGCCAAAGTTTCAATATATATAAGTTAGAGGAAATATTTAAGCCCGGTAAACGTGTTAAGCTTTCGCGGCTCAAGACGCCACAATTGATCCCTATTAATGTGGAAACATGTCTCATCTATTTGTATGCATTGGAAGACCCTTTCTTAGTCTTATAGAAATAAAATTTACATAGTCATAAAATAGCTACTAGTATATATTGAAACTTAGGAAAAAACGTTGTCACTCTCTAATATGTTACCCCAAGGATCAAGACCACTGTCAGAAACTTTGTTACATGTATTCTGATCAACAAGTACCCAAAGTCTGTAGCTTTGGCTGGCGGAAATGCTGCATAGATTGGGTCGCGTTTTTCTGTTTCTGCACGAAGTTAAACTCAACCTCATTAATAACATATCAACTTAGCTAATACACATTAATTATGTTTAGGTTTAAATAATCAATTAGTGACCAGTCAATATAAAGTGATAAACAACATCCAAACTACTGTTAAAGTAGTACTATTAATTATTAGTCATATGACCGTCAGACTAATTTCTTACTTGGACTCAAGTTACTTGGTATGGATGGAAGAAGAGTAAAAGTAATGTATAATTCATTCTCTACGTCTAGTTTTAGAAAGACTGAAAGTCGGCATGAAGAAGTATCCAACTCCTTTACTATACATGTTACATCCTTTGTATTCCCTAACTAAAAACAACCCTTATCCCTCCATATTTAATTCCACTCTTAGAACTTCTCTTTACACTCAACAAAACGAAGCTTTACATATAACGACATACAATGCTGTGAAGCACCAAGGGGATTCCAGCAAGTACCTAAATCAATGACTGATTCCTCTCCCTACGACAGAAATGTACAAGGTCAGGCGCAAATTTTCTTAGACTGCCGCAGAATTGACCCTTGGGACTTCCAGCCTCATGTCGCTCATCATTTTTAGGAACTGAAATTCCATGCTGAACTAAAGTTTCAAAACATCTTCTGCCACACTGCTCTTCAAATTTTGAAAAGTAAAACATCTTCATGGAGTGAATCGTTCTTGATAGCAAACACCGTTTGCTTTTAAAACAGAAGCCAAACTACATAGTAAGGAATATGATTCTGACTAATATGTACATCTGAACAATTTGGGAGGCTAAACAAAAGCAGGTCAAATTGACTCCATCCTTGTATCATTCATCAGGAGAACCATCTTTAAAAATTGTGAGAGGGCCACTAATTTAAAGCAAATTGCGGTAATTAGTGAACTGCTTTCCTTGAGGAAAACCTTGAGAAGAACGTTAGTCAAGTGATTAATCGTGTTTTGTAATCGCAATGTCATCTGCCAGTAGGGAAACTCCAGGGAACATGATGAGCGAGATAACAACTTCCATAAGAGGGAGATGTCATTCTGTCATTGCAACAGTGTGCATCTGACTTGTCCTTCCTTCTCTTGTGCTGGACGATGGACGCAGCAGTTGATTTTGGTCATGGTATTAAGAAATAGAATCCAAAAGGTCTCTTGCTGACCTACCTCAATTTATCCTTTACCCTCTCTGTTCAAATGCTGAAGCACCAAATCATCTTAGGTACTAACCAGCTCAATTCTTTCCCTTGGTCACATTTACCCTCACTATAGCTCTTACGGTTTGGAAAGCAAATTGCCAACGGCGAAGTTATAGCTTTTTCCTCCTATTTCAATCCGACTGCAACCAATTTCTTTTTGCAAGCCTAACTCCTTCATCTTTTGCCTCAATTGTCTAACAGAATCCCAGTCCCCATATCTAGCAAAAAAATTGGATACTAAAACATATATTTCTGCTCTTTTTGGCTCTAATTCCAGTAACTTCTCAGCACATTTCTTCCCAAGATTTAAGTGGGCATGAACCATAGATGACCTGAGCAACGAGCTCCAAATTTGAGTATCTGGCAGCATAGGCATCTCAGCCATAAGATTTAAGGCATCATCAAACTGTCCAGCACGACCCAGCATGTCAATTACACATGCATAATGTTCCAATTCAGGTTTTAGACCATGGACCTGCATCTCTCTAACATATTGTCGACCTTCTTCAATGAGCCCGGCATGGTTACATGCCACTAAAATAGAGACGTATGTCAAGCTCGTCGGCGTGAAGCCCGATTTTTGCATTTCCTGAAATAGCTTGATGGCCTCCATTCCAAGTCCATGAACTGCATATCCTGTAATCATAGCTGTCCATGATGCTATATCTTTGACCGGAATATGGTCAAAGACATACTTGGACATCCCTATGAATCCAGATTTAGCATACATGTCTATGATTGAGCAATGGACAAAAGTATCCTCTATAAGGTGAGTTTTTAGTGCAAAGCAGTGAACTTCTTTCCCCAGCTTGACAGCAGACAATGTTGAACAAGCCCCCAAGACACTTGTAACAGAAATTTCTTCAGGTTGGAATCTAAGAGATACCATATCACGAAACAAAAATAAGGCTTTATCCGGTAGTGCATTCTGCAAGTAACCAGCTATCATCACATTCCAGGATACAATATTTTTGTCTTCTATCCTGTCAAATAGAAGTTGTGCCAGTTCAGGTTTTCCACAATTCATGTAAAATGAAACTAGGGAAACCCCTGTAGACATATCTGTTTCTAGACCATTTCTAAGCACAAAACCATGAATTTGTGTACCACACAGTAGCTGTTTTAAGTGGGAACAAGCAAAAAGAAGGCTACCGATAGTGAACCAGTCAGGAAGCAAACCAGAACCCATAATTTCAGAGGACAGAGTCAAAGCCTTGGATGGATCATCGCTCTGAGCATAGCCACTTATCAGTGCATTCCAAGAGCTTACTGTCTTATTTTCCACTCCACAGAATACAAGCTCAGCATATCTGAGCAATCCACACTTTGCATAGGCGGCTATAAAAGCATTTGTTAATAACTCATGGTATTCAAGACCATTTCTAAGCGAGTAGCCATGCAGTTCTTTCACTATCAACTGCTCTGATTCTGTTAAGCACACAGGCAAAACATTCAACAGAGTGACCTCATTTGCCTTCACATATTCACTGGCACTTTGCATCCTTCTCATAAGATGAAATGTTCCTCTAACATCTCCTTCTCCTGAATAACCCCCGATAATTGAATTCCAAGAAACCACATTTTTGCTCTCATTTTTCTCAAACAGAATTTGGGCATCAGCAAAGTACCCAACTTTGCAATACATATCCACTAAAGAATTATTCACCGTTAACTCGTTCGCCAGTCCTAGCTTTACAGTTAAACCATGAATAATCTTCCCCAACTCCACTTCCTCTTTTGCTGCACATATTGGCAGCATAATAACCATGGTAGTTGTGTCTGGAACAAGAACTTCATCTCCTGTAAATATATTTCCGAAAAGATCAAAACTCTGTTCAATATACCCATTTGAAGAGAATCCAGAAATCATTGAATTCCACGAAACCAAGTTCCTCTCAGGCATATGATCAAACACTTTCATAGCTTCTTCAATAAGACCAAATTTCCCATACATAGCAATTAACGCATTGTTTACAAATACATCCCTAACTAAACCCATTTTTGATGCCATCCCATGAATGGATTCCCCTAAACCAACATCAACAAGCCCTCCACAACCCTTAATAACACAAGGAAATGTAAAATTATCGGGCCTATCCTGGGATGAAGTCATCAGCTCGATGAACAAAAAAATAACATCAAACCAAAGTTCATTCTTTGTGTATCCACTCATAAGAGCATTCCATTGGTACAGGTTTTTGGTTCGCAGCTGATCAAAAACGGAGCGAGACGCAGAAGGATACCCACACATAGAGTACATTGTGATGAGCCGCGTACAGAGTACAAAGTCATCTTTGAATTGGGTCAATGAACAAACCAACTCGTGGACCTTACGGCCCGTTTCAATGTCCTTTTGGTTACCACAGGCCTGTAAGAGTACGCCTAAGGCCTCGGCTTTTTCAGACGAGTGGTAAAAGCCACTGTTTAGGTAATCTTGAAATGTAGGTAAAACTTCCGACAAGGTTTTGGATTCGGAGAGTTGCGCAATCTCTTCGGACAGTGTTAATGGATTCTTAATCTGATTCTCTAAAAGGTGTGTTATAGTTATAGAACCTTCATCAGGTGTTGGAGTACAAACCGAACCTGCCGATTTTGGAAGAGAGGTAGTTGCAAAAGTGCCTTTGTTGATTTTTGGACGGAAAATGACGGTCTGAAAATGGGGCTGTCGATGGCGTTGGTGGCGACAGCATGAGATCGGCGACGGCGGCGCCAGAGCCATGGGGAAGCTCGCCAGTGTGAACATCAAACGCGCATAGTAAGGCTAAGTCTTCGCATCCCTTATCCTATTCCAATTTAATTTTATAGCAGGAATAGTAAGTATATGGGCATTGTAGTTTCTATAAATTCAATCTTATTCAGTAAAATCTTATCCAAACTTATATAGTCTCATAGGTAAAAAAAAAAAAGTTTTTGATTTCCCACTCGGAATTCGGTATTCATAGAATTCGACTATTTCTGGATTCACGCCGAATAGGGCCTCATTCGAGGTAGCGCTCCCTCCCAAGAATTTTTTCATACCAGAGCTCGAACTCGAGACGTCTGGTTAACGGATTAGCAACCCCGTCCATTACACCACATCCTTTGGTGGTATAGGTAAAAATTAAATAAATAAAAAAAATACGTATTGTCACGTAACAGAAAGTCAACTTTCAGTCAATTCTCGTACTACTTCATAGAAAAGAACTTTTTATTGCAAATGAACCCAAAATTTTCCGGCTAGCCGGCCGAATTGACTTTGCCTTAGCAGTAAACTAGTAGGGGAAGCCCGTGCTACGCCCGGGCCCAACATAATATTATGCCAAATAAAGTAAAATTATAGAGAATCGTTAATGTTCAAACTAAATACAGCACCTGTATCAAATCTAACAAATTGCAAAGAAACATGATATGAAGAGCTAATTTACACAAAGATTTAACAGTTTTGAGGTTACACCTGCAGTAAAAGTAACAGTTTAAAAGTCAGAAAACATAAGAAAACTTATGGCGGAATATCTGGCAGTTTTTTAACAATATGGGTAAAAGCACGTCAGAAGAGTTTATTCAGAGGAAGATTTATCAATTAGATTGACTTTATTTGAATGTTCTTATAGGATGGTTGAATTTTGAAAGGCAAATGGCGAAAAATTAATTTGATTGAGCATATATCAATTCAAAACCTCAGTTAGAATCCCTCTAGCTAGCAAATAATTCATATAGATATACAATATGCATGCATTTATCGGATAGAATAAGATCAATTCAGTTCAGCACACCAATAAAACTTGAGGAGCATCTGGGAATATATACAAAATCAATTTTCCAATGCAGAGGTTTTTCTATAGTGTGACATATGGATTCACGTGAATTCGATAGCATATATATACACACTAAATACAATCTTGATCAGAGCAAGTTTACAGAATCTTATTCATCTTACTTAATATGTACTCAATGCCTTCCTGTTATTTCAGAAATATTTGGACAAAAGGAGCATTACACAACACTTTTGCATTAAGAATTTAATGATTAACTTGTTAGCATAAGTACACACCTTTGGGAGTAATTCATTTTCAGTAGTGAAGATTCCATGTTTCTCGAGTTACTTCACAATATAGTTGGTAGTGAACTGTATTTTTAGCCAGAAGATCAATAGTCAGTAAAAATCGCTAACATGACGCACACAACTCTTTTGGCCTTTTAGTTAAAGATGTCCATCAACCAAGAGAGGCGCTTTCATGAAATAGTTCAAGTCCATTTATTTCTAGTTAGTTATTTTCATCGGATAACGTTAACAATTACTTGCTTAAGTTACCTTATTACCCACATTAAGCATCCAAGTTGATTGAGCACAAGATATAGTAGCAAACTTTAATATATTTATACCATGTGCAGAAGGCACAAATATATTATCTGCTAAAACCATCTTCAAGTAGTAGACACATAGTACCCCAAAATATAAACATTGTTTGTATCTTTAAGTACAGCACAAGCATATCCTCACCTATCTTCAGTAATGAGATAGAGTTAAACTCCCAAGCCTAGTAGTCATTTTTTTGCATTCCAAAAATCATAGCATAGGGAGATTTTGATGTACTCTGAAATAGAAGATAAATAACAGTCAATTAAAGAAACTGGAGTTGAGAGAAGTAGAAAAATAAAATCAAAGCTCATAGCAAGATCTTTAGCGAGGATAGACACCCACAGGTATAGCAAGATCTTTAGGAGGATAGACACCCGCAGGTATCTTGAAATTCAGTTCCTTCAACAGAGTGTTAGTCCGTATACAAAAGAGCAGTGCATACATAGAGTTGGCGAAAATTTAGGAAAACACATATCTAAAATATTGCCATTTGCATAAATTTGGCTGGAGATTGCCAAAGTAGTACAGTTGACATTTGTGGAGGTTAATGGTATACTATATGACAGGGTTTTTTCTAAGACCTACAAAGTATCACACTTTGGTGAAAATTCACGGAGTTATGCTAAACATAAGTACAGTAACAAAGAAAAACATTGGAAGAAATCGAAAGGTGCATGCAATACAGTTGATGGATGTCGCAGTTAGAATTTGTTAATTGATCTAAGTGGGAGAATTATTTATCTAGACTCCAAATGGCTTAGGAAATTAGCATGCTCTAAAATCACATATTTCAAACAATCAAGAACATATATGTCTTGTGGTAAAACAAAACTACAAAAGAACATATGGGAATCTTCTTTGGTAAAATATTTGTGCAGAAAATTGTAGAAGAGGATAAACTTTTTAAAGACTTCCTAAATGCTTGAAGTATCAGTGTAATGAAAGCACAAAAAAATGACAGTTGATTTAGCATATCTACTAAAGATTTCATCTTTCTTCATTTTAAAAGGTGGCATGGAATAATCTGCGTGATCTTAGGAACATGTTGCAGTAGTTCCTTTACCAAATTCCAGAATATGAAGTACACATCAGTGTAACCCAAATCAACATTGCATTCACACGTAATAGCAGAGGCCGAAAGATAAAACACATTATCGAAATAACACTCTCATCTACCATAACGACACTTCAAATACTAACATTTTATAAATCTCAGAACTCATAGAAATAAGAAACGTCAAATTTAAGTAGATGAAAATATCTACTTAGATCAATTAATCTTATGTGGTTAAGGCGAAAGTTATTTATAGGAATTTATCGGAAAGTGGTAAATTGTTCTATCTGTAAATCTGGAACATTGAGGCAGCAAAACCAGTGCATGATCGTTCACCACTATCCAGGGAGACAATACCATTCATATCAGGATGCCAAAAAGTATTTTGTGCAGTAACGCAAAAGCCCAAATCCCAAAATAAGTTGCTACTTCCTATTAGGAGCGGATTTACCCTTGTCGAAGCGGTGTCTATATATAAGTAATATGCAAAAGAAAAAAGGCGTACAAGTAAAATAAAATGACAAAACTTAGTCAAAGCAACATAGTTAGTTCACTAGTAAATTCCCTAAAATTTAAGGCAGTGGTCATCGGTTCAAGGCTTTTGCAACTTCATTTTTGAGCAATATGGTTTCCGTTTTTCCAAAAGCATCACATTTTACTAATTAGAGAATAGATGTCATGGTCGATCTTCGCTTTCAGTTTTAGAATTGCATTGTGATGTCCGAGATCATGATAAAAGTTTTTCAAGTCTTAGGGAACTTGGTAATCTTTCCATAAAACTAGTGGAGACAAAAAAGCATGTGACTTTTCTTCTTTGTTTTTCAACTAAAAAAATTTGCTTTGCTTTTGCCAATTACTACCGCTACAGAGAGCTTTTTCGGCAATGAAGTTGATTAAGACCGATTTGCAGAGTTGAATGGATGATGAGTTTTTCAGTAGCTGTTTGGTGCCTTACATAGAAAATGATGTATTTAGTCTTATTCCTAATGAGGTTATGAATACCTTTCAAAATATATAACTCATCTAGGAGAGTTATAGTAAGGTACTTTTAAAAAAATAAATGATGTCGTTACTATATTTGTTTCTTTGTCTACTTCTTTAAATGTCGACACCACTTATGAAAAATCCTGCGTATGCCCCTACTTCCTATTCGCAGGTAGAAGTGGGAGGAAATAAGCAAATGTAAGCAACATTATGTTTGAATCAAAGAAATTTAGAATCTATGAGAAAGAATCAAATCTCAAGTACAGATATGCAACGCAACGAGACATGCCTTTTACTTTCTTTTTGATGGTGTGGATGGTTCTAATTTCAGCTCGACATGGGAATAGTCAGATTCCACAACTGTTGTTTCCGTTTCTATTTCAGTTTACCCGAGAGGTTTAACCTTCTTTTTGTTCCTCTCACCAATGCTGGGTTGAAAGATGTGCTCTTTTTCGACATAGGATAAAACGGATAGACTTGCATGCATGCTGCTATAACCATTCCAGGATGATTTTCTCAAATTCTGTCTGAAAGCATGTTTTGGACATGCTTAATGGGCAAGAGTTGCCTCTGGAAGTAGAAGAAGTCAATCCTTAGGTCTAAATTTTAGTTATTACTTCATCACTCATAGCTTTTGGTTCGATTTCCAAAATTTTCATTTACTTTTTCTTTTCACCTCTTCCGTACCTGTGATTTAGGGTTAATTTTTTCGTTTTTCTTTATTTGTTCTTTTTATTGCACTAATTCCTTGGCGATGAATTTTGATGGATATCTGCTAATTAGTTTTTCTCTTATTTTAAAAAATTATGGTTCATGTTTTACGTGCATATCACTATTTTTACCTCTTTTCTTCACATAGATGTATGAAAATAAATACTTAGGTGCATGGTGTGTTATGTCAATTAGACTCAGAGACACACTCATCCATAAATATAAAAATAGACAAACTTTTTGAGTTTTTTCCTTCGATTGTATCTGCAAAGAATTAGTACAATCTTTATTGCATGACTTAGTACTAAGCAAAACTTTGTAGCTCTAAAATGTAATGTTTAATAAAGCTCATACCAGAGACAATATGGAACTTACAAGTTACAACTGAGAAATTTACAAGTTTAAAAAGAAATCCCGAACTAAAGTTAAATCTTGACTGAGACTGCCAACTTCAAAAGAAGAGAGAAAGCAAGCCGGAAACTTCTAACTCCATTATCGGACAGAATGCCTTCCTCTGATTCCTGGAATGAGAGTGCCAGACTATAAGGACAAACAATCAACAAGAAGTAGAGAACCTGGGTGGGGTTATTTGTCAGAAAGAATCCGTTTTTCCTCCTTAACAGGCTATGCCGGTTGTATCCTCAGATTTAGTAGCTTCTACAAATAGTGAGGACTGAAGAAAGCAAGACACAGAGCAGTTCGTAGAAGCAACTATCAAAAGATATACAAATACTAACCTGC